>NW_027211700.1:8850000-10050000 GCF_022749685.1 Semicossyphus pulcher
GTGCACATACTGTATTCTTCTATAGATACCCTGATGCTTAATAAATATTTATACGAATGCATCAAAGTTATTTCCTCAAACTGCAAATAATCAACCCGACTGTATCACATCTAGTGCAATCTCATTCAGAAAAAGTACATTTTGTAATCATAAAACTAATCAGATATGAATAAAGCTTTTCTGACAAAGTCACTAAACATGTAAGGCAGCTCTGCTCTATGAAAATGTGAGCTGCACAGGTGCTCATCCACCATCTGCATGTTCTGCATCGTTCCTGCTGCTTCTGAACGAGATTCCTTCTCAAAAAAATATTTTTTAACCCGACATGATGACAGCAGCTTTGATTTCCTTCAGATCCTGCTGATTAAATTAGAAATCCTCATCAAACAGTTTGTAAAGACACAAAGTGAAGCTGGAATCAACCCTAAGAGCCGTCAGGATGGAAGCGTTGTTAGACGAGTAGGAAGGAAGAAGCTTTCAATAGATTTTTGTCCGTGTGTGTGTGTGTGTGTGTGTGTGTGTCCTGAAATCTCATTTTCTCTTCAAATCTCATTGATGTCCTTACCCCACACGTGGCAGACACGAATAACAAATTCAGTGAATCCTTGTGTCCATCCAACATTTCCCATCCAGAAATGTCACACATTGTACACTATGTCAACAAGAAAGCAGCAAGAACCCACCGATCCAGCTGAGCCACTCGACTGTTTGTAGTGATTCATTCTTTAACAGGCACATTGAACATCGTCTTCTCTCTTTTGGGAAACCACAAGACCCCTTTCCTAACCACTTGTTTACAGAGCTTTGCTTCTGTTAGGCTGAAATAGATTCACACAGTCCAAATAACACAGCTGTTATCTGGAGCTTACCAGATTGAAACACACACATGCAAGAAAATGACGCTTCCTGGATCAAAAAGGCGCTCTATGAAAGCCAAATTCAGTTTAATTGCTCCAATTTAGATTCAGCTAAATTAAAACACCAGCTGTAGGCTTACATAGCACTCAAAGTCAGTGTCACTACCTAAAAACCCTTAATGGACTGGGATAAAACAGCTTGGCATTGAAAGATACATTTCCTTGAGCTTGAAGAGGTTTGAGACAGTGTTAATAGACATTATGTTCACACAGGAGGCAGCCAGTAAAGAGCTCCAGCAGCCTTCCTCATGGAAGTATTTGTTCTGTTCGTTGCACATTAGGAAATGATTTACTGCTTAGAGAGTTCTCACTGTGTGAAAATGGACTGAGGGAAATCAATTCAGAGTTTAACCTTAAGAGAGCAAGACATTGATCTCTGTGAGGGAGAACAAGTCTTTGGGAGCCACAGCAGCTGAAACATTTTACATTACACCCACTACTTGGTTCCTGGAGTGTAACAGCATGCATGCAAAAGTTTTCTTGTTAAAGATGGAGCAAACCAGAGAGGCATCAGTATTGAATTGAGCCTCACAGTGGGTTTAACATAAGACATGCAGAAAGTGAAGATCTGTTAACAAATTGTCTCATGAGAACACAAATATATATCACAGAAAGCTCTCAAGAACATTCTTCACATTCCTGTTTTGTTCTATGTAGGAAAAAGACAAACAGGAGGAAGAAGCAACCAAATGATCACCTTGTTAGTTCAACAACAATTTAAAGATGGCCGCCAGTTTAAACTTGCGCTCCCCAACCTGATGTCATCAGAAAAGTCTAAAAGTATAGTGTGCAGCTTTTAGTCCTGAACAAACACAGCTGCAAGTGATTTCACTAATTAGTTTTGTATGTTTGATTTAACTTATATGGCGTCTCAGAGAGGTTGTTTTCTGTGCAGATTGAATATTATTGGAATAAATTAAGAACATGGAGGCTGTTCAAACATACCAGGTGTCTTTCAGGCAACTGAGGTCAGCGCCACATTAGACACTGTGGGTCTTTTCTTTGGCAAACTTTCACCAGCTGTTCGCCTCTGTTTCGTTTGCTTTGTGTAGGAGGAGGAGCTGGGCTGAACCTCCAGAGGACTAATCTCTATGTGTTTAACTGTGTCACTCATTTTGCAACAAACACTGAATTAACAGACATTTAGGTGAAAATTGAAATTATAATTTTCATAAATTTAGATCATTATTTCCTTTGCAGAGCTTCCTGTGCTTTCTCTATCTTGTTACTGAGACCTTAACCCAGTTAATTAGGGTTGAAAATAATGCCAAGATGAAACATGTTGTGCTCAGACTGGTCAGCCGTGCTAATGATGTTAGCAGGAGACACATTAAAGATAAAGAGTTGTTGGAGCTTTGGAGCTGTGAGTCTGCACAGGCCGGATAAAGCTGTGTTTGATATTAATTAATTATGCTAATTCAGCTGCCGTATTCCCAGAACTGAAGCCCAAGTGAGGGGGTTGTTCTTGTTGGAGGTTACAACTAAGATAACATTTCCACAGTGAGGACTGTGATACCCCCACTGATGTTCTGTTTGTTTTTCTTTTTTTTCAACTTTTTCATTTCACTTATTGATTTAATGCAGTATTATTACACTACTTTTGTTTTTAAAAAGAAAGAAAAGCAAAGAGCCTCGGCCCTGTCAAGTCCCCCCGCACTTTAATCACATAAGCTAATTCTCATAAGAACACTCGTTTTAAGGAGACAATGAGTGCTAATTGGATTTTTGAGCAGCCACCATTGAGAGAACATTAGTTGAATCTGCTGTTTCACCCTTACTTAAAAAGGCACATTTAGCCACATAATCCTGCTTGAGTTGAGTGTGGCAAAGTCCCTGTATAGTACGTATTCACAATGGAAGATGGTTCAGGGTATAACCGCCACAGGACACTTTTGTATTATGTAAAGCAGCTTTGAGAGGGTGCATTTCATAAGAGGAGAAGCACTGATGAGTTCACAGCTTGCAGTATTCAACACACTGAAACAGAGAGAGTGAGGCAGGGAGAGGGAGAACATAACTGAACTAGGATTGAGGTGATGGACTTGTCAACAACATACCTCCAGTCAGTGCATTTACCTTTGAACTAGGTATAAAAATACTTTAGCAGCTTAGACGGAAGGCTAGAGCATCCTCATGAGACCTACATATACCCTTTGAATGTGACTGCTACATGAATCTTTCCTTTAAGTCAGTGTGGCTCTGGAGCATCTGGAGTGCACATTTGTTTGGGGGCTCACTGAACCCCTGCATGACCTGGCTCAAGTGACAATAACAAAAAGGAAGAAATTATTAAAGAATATTATATTTTTAAAAAATCAATAAATTACAGCAAACTGAAACATTATCTGTAATATCTAATGCATTAGGTGTGACAATCTGGAGGAT
Organism: Semicossyphus pulcher; assembly: GCF_022749685.1. Taxonomy (NCBI): domain Eukaryota; kingdom Metazoa; phylum Chordata; class Actinopteri; order Labriformes; family Labridae; genus Semicossyphus; species Semicossyphus pulcher. Next base: position 8,853,303 of record NW_027211700.1, read on the forward strand.
TGAGTGCAAAAAAGCAAAGTAAGCAGTAAACCAACATAAGTCCTCAGGTGCAGCCAGTTAACCTAACGAGCACTAACGAGCAGCTGCAGAGACGGAGCAGACTGGCCAATCACAGTGTCATCACAACCCCACAGTGGCTGAAGCCAAAAACACAAGATGAAGTTATTTTATAAGTTAAGCAGAAAACTCATAATTTATTGTAATGCCTTGTTGATAATGACAAATACAAGATGTAAGCTGGGCCCACAGTGGCAGTGCTATCAGTCTGTTCACACACGATCTATGGATAACACCTCAGAGGTAAAGTTCTTCCATTCAGCCAGAGTGGAGTCAGTAGAGCGTATCAAACTTCTCAGCTCTTCCAGGCTGAACTCTCTGAGCCTCTATAGAAACACTCCCAAGAGTTTCTGCTGGTCCGTGTCTAAAGCTTATCAGGAAACTGTCACAGCCTGCTTCAGGGTCCATTTCAGTCTGTTGTGCAATAAAACTGTGCTTCAGCAGGTAACTGAGTAAAAGGTATCAATCCCAGCATTTGAACTACATAAACCTCCACATTGTTCAGTCACAATAATTCAGCCACCAAGGTAAGCATTTCAAAATTAAATAATTGGACACACTTATGATCTTCCTGTGACCGCCACAGCTGCCCTTCTCTTTTCTTTCTTTTTTAATAGTGCAAAGATTCATTCCAAGGCTTTTATTCGAAATAAAATCGACTGGGATTCTTTAAGAGATTGGATAAAGAGGAGAAATTGTCCCACTGCTGAGATGCCTGATTAGTATGCCAGACTGCAGGCTTACTGTGGAGTGTTTCCTAAGTATAGTGATTGAGTTAAGTACGGCTGAGCCAAAGCCTGGAACATATACCGTAATGAATGCAGCCTTTGGAGTGACACTCTGTTAATTTTACTATAAGACAAAGTAGCTGGCTGGGAAATAATACTTTGCATTTTGTTTTGGTCCACAGTGACCAAATCTGTAACATACTGCATTATTAATAAATTATAATAACTATACAACTGGGAAAAACCTGTTTAAAAGTTGCACAACATCAAAAGAACCACAGGGACAGCTTAATGCAGCAGAGTCTTGACGATGCATTTCTAAATGTAACAGGCGCAGCTTCTCCACCATTTACAGCAACGGCCTCGGGAAGTAACAGACCAATTCCATGCATTCAAATGTGAGCAGTACAACAAGCATGCCACTCGAGTCTGTGAGTGAGAAACACACACAGAGGAGAGACGACTGACTGGAGTAGGTTAAATAATTGAGTCGCAGAAATGTGATTTTACATGGAGTACTTTAAAAACAGAAAGTAGACTGTATTACTCCACTGTATAAAACTTCAGCTTTCAAAAGTCAATGTTTATATCGCTTGTAAAATGGTTGATTACTTTCATGCATCTCAAATATTAGAATTGTCAAAACACTTCCTACGAAGAAACAAACAAATAAATAATAAAAACAAGTTCATTGCTTTTGAGGAGAAATTTGTGATTTTAACGGAGCATCCACGACACAGGACATCAGCTCTCACATTAGAACCCTTTGTTTGTGATGAAGAACACAAACACAACTTTCCCCTCTGATGAGGATTAAAAAGAATGGCTCATCAGGCTCCACAAAACTGAGAGAAAGTTAGATTTAGAAAATGACTTCAGGCTCAAACTGGCCAATATGAAGACAATTTCAAACAGTGTGTGGCAGGGCAATTTATCACTGAATTGGTTTTGCATTTAAAGCGAAATATACATGAATAAAGGAGAAGAGAAAAGGGGGTGAAGAGAGGTTAAAGAGGGCAGACTAAGAATGTGACTGAATTATTGCAATGACATTGAAGATGTCTTTTAGAAGGTTTCACAATATCCTTACATAATGTTTCTAATGGACCTGATTTATAAGACTAATATAGTCCACTGGACCTCTGAAATTACATTTTATAGGTCTCATCTACACTAGTATATTAAGTAAAATAAAGTGAGTGAGTGAGAAAAGATTTGGGTATTTCTACACTTTAGAGGTTGAATACTTTGTTTTCAATGCATAAAGAAAATTGGCAAAATGGCAATGTGCCAGGGACACAAAAAATGTTAGTGGTTGGAAATGGGGGTCTATGCTGGGAAGAGGACACACACAGACAGTAAACACACATGGACACAGCGTGGTTAATCCTGAGCTGTGTGTCAGCTGGCATTTTCTACTCAGAGAGAAATGGACTGTGACAGACATTACTGCAGCACACACTCTGAATAGGAAAGTAGCTTCTGTTTCTACACTGAGAACACACTCAAGGTTACACAGCACTCATAACACATGGAAGAGAGGAAAGAAAGAACAGTACCTGCAGAGAGAATCATGGGATTCATTTAAATTGTATAAGAAAAGAGAAAGGGGTTTTGGCAAAGGGTGACTTCCTAGTCTAACGACATGGTTTTCATTATAATAAGCACCAGTGTTGAGGAAGAAAGACCTTTAGTGCCATATTACACATGCAGGGCATTAAAAGTTCCCTATGCCTATGGTAACAGAATCTAAAAACCTTGATAAACCATCCATGTTTCTATGGAAATGACAGACTTACAGTCTCCAAAACTACGTTTTTAAACCATGGGCAAAAACAAATTGGTATGCAATCACACGCACGTTACAGGTGTGTATTGGACAAGCAGTGGTATAAAGCAATGTAAGGCTATGCATAGGCATATAAATGTGGACTCATTATAAGGACTCCTGGGCACTATTAAGCTGCTGCTGCAGGAGATCAACATAATCTACACTCACCACTCAATCAATCAGCTGTTTACAGTATTAACCTAGCGAATTGCAACAAGCCTTTACAATATTCAAAAAAAGTTAAATCAGGATCTAATGTCGGCCGCTGCTGTACCTCGCTTTGTGTTCCACTGCAAGTTGCAAAATGACCGACTTCATTTTGCTTACAATGTTTAGTTTTTTGCATGAATGAAGAGACAGTTACTTTATATTCAGCACAACTTCAGAAGTATAAAATGTGTACCTCACTATATTTGTGTGAATGTGGCTGCTCTAAATGAAAGGGACTTCAGATCTGAGCTCTGTTTTGATAGAATATGAGCTCTACAGGGCCCACAGCCTCCAGAGACAAGCAACAACCGACACACTTCTGAGAGCTCTGTGGAACATGTGTCCCAAAGGTGTAACGTCCCAAAAGTCATCCTACTGTGGAATGTGTGTGTCTGTGTGTGTGAGCCAGAGCTAATTAATTAGAGATTCAAGGCCAAGAAATAATCCTCTTTGAATTTGAAGTCCAAAGTTAAGAACTGCTCTGTTTTCTCATAAACAGGCTAAATCTCTGCTGCCCTTGACTGAAGGTTTAACAAAAATCATTCAAACATAACTGTGTGAGTACAACGATGCTTAGAAACTTTCTGTAACCTTATTATAACTACAAGAAAAATCTTTAAAAAGATGAAAAGAATAAATGTAAAACTAAATACACCAAATAACAGAAACACAAAGCTTTGCTGCCAATGAGAGCACGCAGGGAGAACAAGTTGATCAAAGAGACTGAAAGAGTCACAATAATTCACACAGTTTCACACAGATGCAGAAGTCTGACAGTCCTGATGTCAGAGCCACAAAATCATCATCATTTATCACCAAACATCTGAATAAATTATTCAGCATCCAGACATGAGCTCATATAAAAACAGCCTGTGGAAACGTTCAAATGATTTTGGTGTGACAGAAGAAAAATAGCAGACAGCAGACTGAGTCAATTAAAGTCTGTGATCGTCTGATTTAAAGTAACAAGAGAAGTTTTGAGAAGACTTTCTCAGATCAGCAAATCAATCACTTTCTCTCTGTTGGAGCTGAAGCAGACAGTTGGAGTCTTAGATCTTGAATATGGTTCTTAAGAGTGGCTGGTAAAGCCGTAATAGACTTTAAGGCTTAATCAATCATTTGAATTGAATTAATTTTAAGACTCTTTGAGGGAAAAAAAATGCATGTCATATATTTATAGACTGATAATGATGGAAAATAAATGCCTGCTTTACCCCCATGTCTACAAAAGCTACTGATGCAAACAAGCCTGACGAGCATCAAAACACAGACATCATGCACTAAGCTACCTCTGTTACCCCCTGCATGTGCTTAACTATGAAAGAGAAAAACAAACCTTGAGCAGAAAACAATAAAATAATTAATCTATGTATTTGCCTGGATCTTGCATGAAGTCCAATAAGTCGCATGCAGTGAGAGAAAGTCTGATAAAGATTCTAACTTTGGGAAAAAGAGAGCACTGATGTTGGATCAGAATTGGCAGACACCCTGAGTTTAGGTGTCTGAATGGGTCTTAAGAGATAAAAATGAGTGGTTATTATCTGGTGTTTATCTTTAACAGTCAATGTGAAACTGATGCCATGCTTAAATAACCCTGTCAAAACTAGATTATTTTTGCCAACCCTTTTACAGTTATAAATTTAATCAATATCTGCTTACTGCAGCAATAATACAGCCATAATAGCTTGGGGGCACACAATCTGAGGTCAGGGTATAGTTAAAGTAAAGTAAAGTAACTTAAATACTTGATTGTAAGACAAATAGGGACTAAAAAGGTTAATTGCAACTCTCAGACAGAACCTTAGCTATAATCTCCACAACCGTTCTCTGCTTTACCACAGATTATGAAGAGCATAATCTTCATTGCATGAGCACTGAACTGGATAAAAAATAGAACTGCTCAATGGACCAATCCCGAGGATGCTTGGCTGGTTAGAACCCTGTGTGTTAAATCTGAATTTTGGTGTTGGTTCTGCTGTCTCCATTTAAATTGCAGATTGTGTCTTTTAGGCATCAGTATCAGCATACGATTTGAAATGTAGATTAATCTAAGTATAAAGCAGATCAAGCTGCATGTAGCAGCAATATGATGTAACCGTAGATATGATAATGTACCATGAGATCTATGCCTGGATCCTAGATCTAAAAAAAGCCTACCACCAAGTGAGTCAAGACAGGATCTGACTTTGGCTCCCGTCTGCCTCTCTCTCTGTCTGTCCTTCTGTCCTTCTAGGTTTGTTCACACTCATAAATATGGATAAAATCATGACATGTTTTCAGGTAACTCATTATGTGTGTTTGTATTTCTGTGTGTGCCTTCAGATAAGGCATCTTAGATTAGCACTACTGGAATCAGTATGCACAGCCTGCCTGCACAGCCTGAGAACGTTCAGTTTCAAAGTAAACAGTAATAAACAAAAGCATGACAGCAGCAGCTCCACACAGAGCTGAAGGCATTCTGAGCAGACACACAATTACATTCATCAAAAGGCAGATGCACATTCTGATTGTTTCATTCTTCAGCTGTTGGCTGAACTCATCGAATAAAAGACGATGTGTGCAGCTTTACTCAAACAAAGCAGTCAAACCATCAGTGCTTTGCAATTGTGATTATAAAACCTATAACATGATAGTGTTCTCAAGGAAAATGGCAATGGGAAATAGTCAAAACTGTTAGTTTTAACAAACACTGCACCACAGGACTCATGTGTTGACAGGAGCTGAGGAAAAATAGTTATCAAAAGAAAAACATTACATCATTTACTGTTGTAGTCAATGACCACAAGTAACCTTTCCTCATATCACAACATTCAGAGCTTTACTTTGCTCCACCTACACACTCCTGACAATTCTCCACACTATCTCTCTCAGCTGCTGTCACTATCAAACTGATATCACAGGCAACCTGCCAGACTGGAGAGGCTCCATATGCAGGTCAGAGCTCTATGAGGAGTGCAGAGCCTCTGTAGATTTGAACGTGCTCCAAATTTAAGGGGCAACAAAAATAGCTCCAACTCTAATTGGCACCGAATACAGCTGTGCCTTCATGATACAGAACCATTCATTTTAATGGAATGGTTAAAAAGAGCTTCTGCATGCGCTGTATTAATATGTGTAATAAAAGAGCAGAACTGTCAGCCTGAATTCTCGGCAGCGAATAAAACACAACGCTCATTATATGCAGCCATAAGAAGTAACACAAGTTAAGTTTAGCTTCTGTTACCATGAGGTAAAACTATAAACTATGACGACTAATATCACTTATAAACTTAGAGAGGGGCTGAATGGCAGAAAGCTGACACACTGAAGCTGCCTTACTGTCCCTCACTGTGTTTTGGGACTGTGTGTGTAAGTGTGTGTATACCTGTATATCTGTGTAATGCTCTACAGACAATCTTTCAGTTGGTATGAAATATGCATCTGGCAGAAAAGTCTCACAGGGTCAAAGGTCTCGATCCAGCTGGGTTATTCCAAGAAAACTTTACAAACAGATTCCTGGTTGCAGAAAATATGAAAAGTTGGATCACTCACATGAAGCAAAATGTTGCTGCCAAACAAAGCTCACCAGGAGTGCAGAGCTTTAAATAAATGGCTGCATTCCAACAGACTTGCTCTGCAAAATTATGTATGTATAAAATTGGTGGTGGAATTTGAGGGGAAAAACAATGATATAATGCATCATTTATTCATTTATATTACATTCAGATTGTCTTTACAAACCCCCTGTCTTGTTTATGGAGACAAATTGATGCATTTTCATTAAGGGGGCTTTCTCATTTATTTCCTCTCATTAGTTTGATGTTAAAAGCTCCTGCAAACACAGCAGTGATGATGGATTAGTAACCTATTAGCTGCAAGAAATAACTGCATGTTGTCCACTTTAATATCAGGCATTACAATATGATTGCAGACTGGCACTTTAAGTTACATTTATGCAGAAGTCTAAATTGCAGTTTCATCTAAGTGTAATTCTGTCGCTAATAAAATGATGTCTATAAGGGATGAGGTGCGACTGGAGAGAGACTGCACATACCTTTAATAATCCTTGTGTTGTAAACCAAGTCATATGTCTGATCAAAGTCAGCCACGAGTAACTCTCAAACTCCTGCAACCACTTTGTGTCATGGACACCTCAGAGTTATTTTAAAGGCTGGTCCACAACACTACTTTTGAGGCTTTGAAGCTTCAGAACTAGAACATTCGAAAACTTCAAGATGAGTAAAGTTATCACGCCTACCTCAAACTTAAGGTAATTATTTACACACTTTGCTGTTATTGGAACCGTAAGTCAGAGCAGACCGTTCACAAAGGTGGCTATTGCTACACTATGCTTCCATTATGATCAATGAAAGTGGATACACCAGGAATGAGAGCAGAGCATAAGTGGTGCACCAAACCCTGCAGGCGGCCATGTTAGTTATCTTAGAATTAAGATGCTAAACAGCACTGGAGGCTGTTTTTGTACCATGTGAGCATGATTGATTGACGGTCCTGGTAATCAACAAATCCTCCAAGTTAACACTTGGATATGTTGAAGGAAAGACACAGCAGCCCAGTTCTGCTCACACTCACAGGCAGAAAATCCTCAGCTCTCATGGTGTTCTCATCATCATAGATGGATCTTTCATTGGAAGAAGCATTCTTATAAACCTGGAATTCATTGGCTCTGTCTGCAGTGTGTAACTTGCCAGCAGTCACCAACAGTCTGTTTATTTCTATAACACAAACATCTTAACTCAAAAAAATGTCCCACCAACAATCTATTCCCATGGTGTACTCAGCCAAGCTAAGCTAAGCCTGGTCTCAGACCTCCATGTTAGTTAAAAGCATCATCCCTGTAGACATAAAGCTCAGAGCAGCAGCTAACTGTAATTGCCCTGGCCTGTGCTGAGGGTAGTGGAGTGTAGCTGGGTTAACAAGGTCACTGGTGAGAGAGAGCAGGAGGAGGAGGCTGGAGGAAAACATGTCCCTTATGCTCCAGTGTCTTTGGTCAGAAATAATGGCTCATTGCTCATGAACACATTTTTCCAGCTGTCAAGAGTTTAAATACCCATCCCACTTCTACTGAAGTAATTACTAAACAAAAATAACTATATGCATGGAGAGGAGATCATGTATTGCTATAAAGGAGATCCCATTTATACTGCAGGGGTTGAAAGTACCATTGATTGAACTCAGTACAGTTAAATTATTTCCACTTTGTGATACATGTCACTTTAGCTCCATTGTATTTTAGAGTTTGTAGTTAGCACAGTCACTTTGCAGATTATGATTTCGCTTTATATATATACTGTACAATTTTATGGATAGAACAACCCAAACACACTTAAGATAAAGTATTTACACTAACTTCCGCCTGCAGATCAACATCATAGGAAAATAAGTACTTCCAGTTGCAGTACACTGCTTTGTTTCCTTTTTCTATCACTTTAGAAATGCTCTCTATCCTGCCTGAATCTTCACTCTAGGGAATGTTCAGTCTGCAGGCAGCGCTGATAGAATATTTTATGTTTATAGGATAAATGTGCTTCTTACAGTGTAGAGAGAAATAATCCCCAAACGCCACCTCTAGAAAAGAAACATACAGAATTATATTTGCTACTTTGCACTTAAACTAAAGACAGATTATGTGTATTATATTCATTTTGACATCCAGTCGATGGTTTAACTGATCTCTTTACTCATTGTATGAGACATTGACATGTTATTAAACTATGATGAATGGCTGCTTGAATGTGATGTACTGTTCTATAAGAGGCTCAACAGGAGCTTCTTTGCCTGGTTTGTGGTTTAACTGTTTCAGTTACAGTCCAAAGAGAGAGAGGTTAGTTGGTCTCACTGGAGAAAGACAGAAAAATGCCCAAAAAATCCTGACAGCAGAGTTATTAAACTGTCAGGAGAGCCAGAGAAGCTGTTACTTTTATTATTCACTTTATTCTGGTATTGGAAAGGGCAATGTGTGTTTTCAACATCCGCGACAGTCCACCAGTTCAAACTATAAAGTTCATTGAGTAAGTGTCTGTCACTATCTACAGTAAAGGGGAATATTGTGCATATCTGTGGGCAGCAATACGGCTCAGTGGCACCATCGCTCCACAGCAAGAAGGTCCTGGGTTTGAAAGCTAAAGCAATATTTTTGTGTTTACATTAAGCTGTGTAACATTTTCTTCCCATGTTTATGTGGGTTTGCTAAAGCTGCTCTGCATACACCTGTCACCAAACACATGTATGTAAGGTTATTTCTCCTGTCAGGGGCCTTGAGCAAGGCACCGGCTGTGCAGAACTTATTGTACAGTAGCTGCCCACTCCTTCCAAGACTTAGACAGCACCCAGAATGAATTTCCCCAAACATATGTCAGCCAGGAAAAATACAAATAATGACTTTTATATAAGATAAGATGTTTTTGGGTGTGATATGTTCCTGGTCTCTGTCATTGCCTTCTGCCTTCAGCAATCAGCTACAGCCTCTCACTTGGTCCAGCACTGACAAAGACTTTTATTACCAAATTAACTGTTATTGAAATGGAAGGATAACAGCTTTAAAGCCTGTAACTAACTCTAGAAGTGCTGTGTGACCTAATTTACAATAAAGCAGGTCAGGTGGTTACTACATGTTCCCGCTGGGCTTACCATAGCTCACTGCCAAGATAGCTCAGCAATTCAAAGCCATATACTCGACCTGAGCAGACTACACTGCTGCTGAACATGATGTGACCAGCTGTCGTACACACTTGCTGCCTCTGATGCTTCCTGTACATTCAAAAACGCAGCCGTTATCAAAATGTACATGAGTCAAACGGAAGACAAAAGTGCTCGTCAGCCTGATGATGATATTCCTGGCTGTCTGTGGAGGTCAGTGAGACTCTCTTCTTCAGTTACTGCTTTTAGTGACTGTAAGGTTTGTTTTCCAGAAGGATTTAACTGCTTGTGTCAGCTGCTCATCATTAACATTAACAGTATCTCTGCTCCTGTCTCCAGATATCCGTGCCCCTCAGACATCCATCTCCGCCCACACACTCTCTAAAACATCATATTGTGTCTCAGGGTGAACTTTGGAAAGATAGAAAACTATTGTCTGTGGGAGCAAAGGGGGAAGCAAGGAGAGCAATATTTGCCAAAATGACAACAATGTCATGTACAAAACTTGGAAAATATTTATCTGAATGTTATTTTCTCCTTAATGCCAAAAATGATACCTCTGATAACTGACTTGATAGAAAATCTCAAGACCTGAACTCTGTACTCTGCTCCAGGCATTACATCTCACCACCACCCCCTGTAGCTGTCATCAGTCTATTCTGCTCTATGTTCAATAACAGTATGCTATGAGATATGATTTAAGACACAGCACTGACTTAGTTTCCTGGTTTCCTCAGGCTGTTTGTTTCAGAGCCCCGGGGTCCTGATGACAAAGACTCCGCACTATAGGCCATCAACCTCCTGTGGACTTATTAACACAGACTGACTCTTTAACTGTAGCACACACTGATTGATTCAGCTGCTGAACTCTGCAATATATGAACCCTGTTTATGTATATGATGGCTGCATGTGAATGTTCCACACCTTAACTGAGTTTGTGTCTCCTGAAATGTCTGCACTGTGGGTGAGCTCTTGATATACATTCATACATTACAGAGAATACTGAACCTGATGTGATATATTTATCATCAGTCTGTTCGTAAATTGTCATTGTGAGCATGTTAGCATACAGATGTTTTAATTAATAGCACAGCCTCAAACAGCCAACAGACTCTTTGCTCTCTCCCTCACTTTGTCTGTGTTCATCCCTCAAAAACTGCTTCTTTATAAAGCCCACCTTAGAAACACAAACCCCTGACAACTACACAGACCGACCACAGATCTCTTTGGGAAGTAATACTCTGGTTTCCTTCATGCCCGCTGCACTGAGACAGCATCTGTCAGCAGTGGCAATTATTTTTGACAGGGCAACTAACTGTGGGCTCCATGACTCCAGGAATGCATTATAAGTTATGTAGCGCCATGGACTCACTACAGCACATGAGCAATTATCAGTGTTATTGTCTATTCTGTCCTCTTTCACAGGTTAATCAGTCCAGGCGACATTTTCTGTTGTTCAGTTTTGGTGCTCAATGTAACAATGAGGACTGAGTTGCTGCCACCTGATTGGCTGACTTGATATTTGCCTTAACGAGCAGCTGTATCTCGTTAACCTATTTAATAACTTGCCAGGACAACTCAGGAGTTTCAGCACGTAGAGTATCCTCAGTAAAATAATCCTCACTGTTTGAATATGATGTCTGAAAATTGTGAAATAATCACTTTGATTTAACAAAATACAAAAGTGGAAGATGCAGTGAATGATATGAACACAACCCACATCTCTAAAAGGTTTGCAGATATTCATCACTTGTGGAGTCTAAGACATGTTTCAAGGGTACATGCTGTGTTTTTCCTCTTACAGTCCTCTCTCCTCTTCCTCCTCCTCCTCATTTCTGTCTTGTAGCTCTGGTAAATGTGTGACCATGACAGCCTGTAGTGTAGATCTGAGGCTCTGCAGCAGAAACCTTTTAACTGTATTAAACTGTCACACCACCATTCTTCATGCAGCTCACAGACATTCAGGGTTTAACATGGTGGTTAGAGGACTACATCTCTCCCTCTCTTGATTCATGTTGTCTCTCTGTGTGTTTCTTATGTGTCCTGACAAGGATCCTGTTTGTATTATAACATCATTTAATGCAACTTAAAAAATGCTTTAACATTTGGACGACATATTTGAACTTCAATTAAGACTCAGCAAATTACTGGAAGCAGAAGAAAAGAGGAGAGAGGGAGTTGCTGTGAGATGGTGTGTATATACTCGTAGGTGTGTGTGTGTGTGTGTGTGTGTGTGTGTTTGCCTGCAGCATGGATGCAAACCTCTGATATGGCTTGCTTTTTTTTTTTGCCACTGAGTGCAACATCCCTGAGCTGCCCAACATGAAAGGATCCTGGTTCTCTGAGGCAGAAAACACACACAGCTACCTGAGTCTCAAAGCAACCTCTGACACTGGATTTATGTCAAACTGCCAACTTCTTCTGAGATGACCTGATATATGACATGTTTGTTTTGTTAGTTGTGAAACATCTCTGTCACTGAGATCCACATGGTCACTGCTGCTGTGTCCTGAATGCTGTGAATGTGGATCTGTCAGGTTGGAGTCAATAAAACCTGAAGAGAAAAGGACGACCTGCAGATTTGTGAACCTGCAGTTAGTGAGCAAACAGAGAAACTGAAGGTCCCTCATTCTGGTGCTCAGCTGCTTCTTTCACATCTTTTCAAACAGAGTAATAGTTCAACCTTTCATGCTGTTACCCTCCACCTACAAACATGACAAGTCTTCTCTTGTGTTTCTCTCTCACAGACCAGACAGACCAAAGTGAACTCAGCTGTTCTCCCGAGGATTCTCCTGCTTAGTCTCTGCCGACCTGTTAGCTTGTTCACTTTCACTTCTCCTGTCAGACCCAACCATTTCTATGATGTTTGTTTAAAACAAGAGCACTAAATGTCAACTCAACACACAATGCAGGTCAGAGCTTGCAGGCAAAAAAAAAAAAATCAGTCTTTCACTATGAGATAACTCTCCCTCTACAGACTGCTCTGCATTCACACACCAGCCTGTTCTGCATGAGCTGCACTGATGTGAAGAATTAAATCGGCTGCTTAACCAACATCTACAAAGTGACAGAAGGCCAAGTGTGACCTCCTCTCATGAATAATGACGACCTGCTGCAGAGCTGCTGCCTGCATCTCTTTAGGCTTTAAACCACCTACAGCAAGAAAAGCAGAAGACTACACACACAGAGACCTTTTTAACTGGTGTGCAGCCTCAATTATGATCTTTGGGTTTAGGCTGTGAGCAGTTCAGCCACCAAAGCAGCTGAACCTGACTCATGCAATTCATCACACAAACACACACAAACCATATGGCTGTCTCTGCATGAGGTGACATTAGACAAACAAGCAGCAACTGGTCAAACTCAACACAGTCTGATGGAGGAGGAAGCTGGAAGGACTGCAATGATTCAGAATCAGGAAACAGCTCTTTTTAATCCATCATCCATCCTTTAAATCAGCACCAAGAAAAGACAGACTTGTGAAAAGTAATGGGATCAACTCTGCCTGAAGCAGTCCTGGTCAGTTACACACAGCTCATACACGTACACAAATTCAGTAGACCACATGTTGGTACACACTCAAACATATGTGCAGTCTCTTTAGATATTTATAGAAGAACTAGTGTTGATTTACCTGCATTTGAAGATCCACAGAAGAAGGTTCAGGATGGAGACAATCAGGAAACAGCATCAAGAAAAAACAGAGAAAAGAAGATCATAAGTTAGAAACTAAACACAACATGCAACAAGCAGCACACAAGAATACAATTAATCCTACAACTATAAGACAGAGATCAGTGGACAGAAAGAACTAATTATGACTAATTCTAATTCTGCAGCTTCCAACATGGCTTTATTCAGATGCTGTTCTGACAGACGACCAGTTAAGTCTGTGCAGATTCCAGATCACAGTCAGAAGAACTTCATAAGACCTCATAACTCACATCAGCGTGTTGTGCGACGTGTTTCAGTGAAGCTAATAGAAGATTATAACAGAAGCATGGTGAACAGACAGAACTCAGTAGTGATGAATGAAGCTCTCAGGAAATGCCAAAGCAAGTTTTTCATTTCCAGCACTAAAGCTGTGTGAGTATTTATGACTGCAGAAAGATTTTATTGCCTTGAAATGTCAGACGTGTTGAAAAAACTTTTTCTCTAAGTGCAGAACTTATAATAATCTCATCTAATGGAGGAAAAAAGTCGCAGGGCTTTGAAGAAATTTAGCCTTCAAGTCCTTGTTAATGCAGAATACTCATCTAAGCAGTACTTATGACACACTACATCCCTCTCTTAATCTGACTCCCTCTTGTGATGGGCAAACAAATAAATGTGGAAGAACCTGTAGTACAAACAGCAGCAAAATACAAAGAAGGAAGTAAAACACAGTTTACTGTGCACAATTCTCACATTGTAATGATAGAAAGTTGGTTGAAACAAGTTTCTCCTTTAGTACGGACACGGTCTGTGTTAATCATGAGAAAGATACAGCTAACTGTTTAATGCGTGGTGATCAGAGCAGCAAGTGTTTCTGGAAAATTCTGTGTTTTGTTCAGCTCATTGTGTGAAAGCTTCACAAAGCTAGAAGGCTTTTTCTGTCTCTGCAGTTGTTCTGCTTGTTGGCTTTGATGTCTAACACAACTCCCATTTCAGTTCTCATGGCCAGATTCATCAGCCAAGTAATTTTAAATCATTACTTTAAGCTCACTGCAGTATAGATGTCCATGGGCCGCTGAGCCACAGAAACAACCTAATCAAACATCATAATCATGGTCACTAGCTATAAAGCATCATGGTGAACATCGTGTCAACTACTACAATGCATGTTCTCTCTCTAACTAATCCTTCATTCATTTTATCAAATCTCTCATCATGTACAATGTGACAGAGGAAAGAATTGAAAATAATATTGGCTTGACAAGTTATGTCATATGAAATGTCAGCAGTGTGACCTGGTTGGACACATTACAATCCATGGATCTTAGTCCGACTTCAATCTAAAGAATCTGCTATTCTAAGATGTCCAAGCCCTTTGCTTCTCTGCCTGTGGGTGAAAATACATCCTGTTTTACATGTATCTGATGAAATGATCAAACTAAAGGTGTATTTGAAGATAACATATACGTATTAATATTTATGAGACAGGCTGGAAACTAAAGCAGTAACCACATGATGAGAGACTCTAATATTACTGACAATCACACTTTATATCTAAAGTTTGATGTATTTTTAGCAGAAAATATCAATGAAGTTCATGAAATCAGAGTTGACACCATCAGTGATGGAGAATTCATTGTGACAGTTACCAATGTTTCAAAAATACTGCAGTCTATAAAATAGTGTTTGCTGTATGCAAAATGTTAACTAATGTTATTACCTTTTAAGTGAATGTAGATGTGATGCTCCCTGTGGTGTCATCTTTATGTGCTCTGTGATTGTACAGTCTGCTCTGTCTCTGCAGCTGCTCGTTAGTGCTCGTTAGGTTAACTGGCCACACCTGAGGGCCCAGGGTGTGTCCAGTCATTCACATCCAACACCACTGACTCTCAAGATCTTTATACCTCATGCCTTAGATGTTTCAGTTATTGTATTCATTTTGTCTAATTGGCTTAATTTAATTGATTAAAATGTAATTTATTAACTGCTGCTTCCCATGGAAACATCAGTGCATACATGCCAAAATACAGTACATCACATTATACTCTTGGCATTTGGCCTCAAAACACCAAACTCCATCCTGAATAACCTCTTTAACTCTGTTTGCTCTACACATCAGTGTGAGGAAAACCAGTGTTGTCACTCTGTCTGTTATTTCGATAATCACTGGATCACTGAACTCTGCTACCTGAACAAGAGTTCTGTCTGCTCTTCATCGTCCAGCTCTATTTTGCTCAGTTATTTCTCTGCCCCTGGAATTTATTTTGTGATAGTTCCTTCTCATGTATATTCCTTATTTTCTTCCCCACAAAATCTTGCAATTAAATGAGGTACGAGACAAAGAAAAGTGAAGGGGTAGAAGAGGAGAGCAGACCAGAGTCAGAGCTCCACCAGCTGTGAAGGATAAGAATCCCCTGTGGGAGCTTTTAACAGCACCCAGCCTCCATTCACTTGAATGTTTAATTGATTCCAAGGCTACCAACACGGCACATGGAGAACACTGATTGGACAGCACTGATCTGGAGCTCCAGAGAGTAAAATATGAGCAAGAGATAACTAAAAAAAGTGAAGGCAGAACAGTGAAACCACAGAGAAATTAAGGCCTGAGGCTGCACTCTGCATATTTTTTGTCTATGACTCCTGGAAGGTTCACACCTGACTTTAAATTGTCTTCACCTTCATGTTCATCTCCAAATAAGTTCTTCTGCAGTTTTAGTTTGAATATTTAAAGGGTTTCAGACTTCCCAGAGCTCCCAGCAGGATGTCATTGTGCAGTATACACAGTTACTTTGACATGCACACCTGCACACACACACACCAAGGGAGAATGTCTTGTGTGTATTATATTGCCAGCAGCATTATAAAGAACATGTATCTCTCTCCAAAGCCCAACTCAATGTACAGTTAGTCTGCCTATATTATTAGGCTAGATAATATCAGCTGTACATTCAAAATAATGATGTATGTTTACCAAGGAGAACTGACATCACTACGATGCTGATAACCCTTGGCCTATATTCATTGTTCACTGCAGGAGCCATCTCCATAACTTGTGAGAAGTAACAAGTAAAAAATCAGTTCAAATGAACCCGACCAACACTTTCAGAGGAGATTCAACATTCAGTAAAGCTGTTAATAATCTGTGCCTCAATAGTAGTTGATTTTACTGCTGAGGAAAAAACTAAGCAGCCTCATAAGTAAACAAAGCTTTTTGACTGATAAAAGGTAAACATGAAAAGAGGCTGAAGGGCAAAAAAAGGCACCATTCATACATCATTCTCATCTTTATTTAAAACACTGAGAACTCAAAATGTAAATTAGGTAAAGAAGGAAATAGTTTCTGTGAACCATTTATTGTCAAGGAGAGACAAGGACGACTTTTATCAACATGATTTCTGCAGATACATGAAGAGAAAAGCAGCAACACTGAATCTGTTTCACTCTCCTCAAACCTTTGAACAGCTCAATGAAAACTTAAAAAAATGGTGCTGTGTGTGATAGCTGATGATGTTTGTAAATTAAATTCACCTACAACAGTTGCTTTTGGTTTCAATAGCTGCCAGTCTACAAAAGATATTACCATACAGTTGTTGTAAAATCAATAACCATAATGTTTAATGTGAAGTGCAGTCAGCCTTGTGTGGCCTCTTTACTGAGGGTCTCTTTCTTCTCCCTCTCTAATGTTGCTACCCCAGGGCTGTCTAGGATTACAGGTATGAAGACGAGCATTTACACTACAATTCCTGCAGGGAGGACCAGGCCTCTGGACATCACACATTCATTATTTAAACACACAGTAGGAATCACAGTTGCTGCTAATATCACAGCTTGAGGTAATGTTTATGAGGTTGTTAATCAGAAAGAGAAGGGACATAAAACCCCAGTCCTCAAGCATTCAGCTACACAAGTGCTATATAGCTAATCCGTTGACAAAGTGCCTTATTGCACTAAACCCACATCGACATGAGGAGTCGTGTTTCTGGTCATCAGATGAATGTAAGCCAACATTTACTGCCCATTGATCTCTGCTTTGATCTGTTTTTATATAAATGCTAGATGCACAGCCACTCTTTACTATCCCCTCACTCACATCTGAAGGAGTATTTCTCACGGGAGTCAACCGTACCAACTATGTACAGTGGACAGGCAAAGCAATTGGCCTTCAGAGGCTATGGGGACATTTAAACAATATATAGTGCATGGTCCACAGTGCATTTCTCTCTTGTAATCCCCCACAGATCCATCCTGGCCTCTTCTGCTGTGACTTTATGATCCTTGTCCTGATCCTTGACTAGAGGATGTCAGACAGCCTGCTCAATGGTGGGAGTCTCAAAGGCAGCCAGCTGAGTAACCTCTGGCAGTGGATCATGATGTGTTGCTCTCTCCTGACCTCCTGCCTGCTGTGTCTCCCTTCACCTCTTTGTGGGACACATCCACTGCTTGAGCCTCTCCTGACACTCCCAGCACAGCACATAATATAACAGACCCTGATAGTCACACAATATGGAGATAGTGAACCTTGGTCAGTGTGTCCTTAGACTTGTCACTGTCTCTAGTCAGAATGTTTGCTCTCAATAACTCACTGCATGAAAAGCTGCAGAGATGTCTACAGAGAAACAAAGAGATAATGGTGAGCAAAATGAAAGAACATTTATTTGACTGATCTTAATCCGACTATAAAGAAATGTTTTGTGACATTTAAACAGTAAAAGCAGAATAAAAAGCATCTGCAGCGTATGAATAAAAGCTAAAAAAATGCAGCTTATGGATTTTCAGCATCTTTCTTAGAAAGAGAGCAGATATAAAACAGGAAGCCTTCAGGTTTAAATATTCTCACTCCTCATTGGCAAAGACAGAACATGTGAATCCCTCAATCTGCTGGAAGCTGCCAATGAAACAATAGCGTCCTGGTTGTTTCTCACTGTGTGTGTTTGTATTTCACATTAAGCTGTTTCATCTCCTCCCTCCTCTCATCCCTCCAATGTTCATGTGAACTCCTGCCTCCCACAATCCCCCTCTCCTCCCCTGCTCTCTCTCCAATAGGGAGCTGGCAGCTCTGATCAGGTGATGCTGAACTTTTCCTGTGGGAATCAATGGGCAGCATTAAGCAAATGGCTGGAAGCTAATGGCTTTAGTGGGGCTCAGGGTGAGGCCAGAGGACACTGATTAAGGTCACTATCATACTGGTAAAACATGTTGGACAGGACAGAGAAATATAGACAATATCCACCAATTGCAACTGTTTTGGATTTATGTCGTAAATTTATGTTCCAATGACCAAGTGCTGTGGTCTGGGTCATTTAATGTCACCTGTGTGGCTATTATCCTGTCTGTCTACCTGACATCTCTGGTCAAGGATAAAGTCAGTGCTTTACAACCATCGAGGTTGTAAATGATATCCTGATGAACGTCACTGAAGCTGAATGTAGAGTGTTTGTGCCGCCTGAGAAATGAATATGGGAAGAGAGGCAGCATTTTTTTTCTCTCTCCTCAAAGGAATCGCTGATGCCAACTGCCCTCTGGTTTCTATTTGCCTCTTTTAAAGTGGAAACACTTTCAAATTCTTTCAAAAACCTAAAAATAATAGCTTCATGTTGCATCTAAGAGCGCATTGTGACAGATTTCTAAAAAAGGCTGCTTCGAATTCAATTCCAGACAGAGCAATTTGGTGTGTGTGTGTGTGTGTGTGTGTGTGCGTGTGTGCGTGTGTGCGTGTGTGCGTGTGTGTGTGGAGCGGGGGCCTGTGTATATTGTATTTGATACTTAGATACTGATAAACAGGTTGGTGCCTTCATGGCTCTGCCATCAGTGAATATATGTGTTGATGAATTTGTGTCAGATGAATAAAATCCATCAATGAATAAAAATTAAATTTGAAGCAGTGTGTAAATGACATCAACATAAAGACAGAGCCCAGACATGCATCTGAATGAGCGAGCTGGTTAGAACAGTTTTATGTTTTAATTTTGACTCAGCTGACCTTTTTGACCTGCTGACTGCAGGTGTCTGTGAGTGAGGTTGTTCACTGGATTCCATATAGTGAGAACAAAAAGTGAACAGGTTCACTGTGGACAGACGGTTATTATTTATATGACAGGATATTTCCCAACTGTCACTCATTGATAGACAGCTGAATCTCCTGATGGATGAAGGTGTGTGAGATGATTGACAGCAGGGAGGCTGCAGAAATTGACACATGAAAGTCAGGTAGAGGACCAACAGCTCGTATACTGCCAATAGAAATGACTAAGAAGAGACAACATCAATCAACTGAGTTGGGTTTAATTGGCTGCTACCCATAAACCACTGCAGCTAATGCTGCACAGTCACAGTGAACAGAGGAAACATGGAGTCATTCAGCTGATGTTGAACAGTCGCTCTGTTCATTATGTGACAGTAAATCCATCACTGTGAAACAACATCATCACTGGAGTTACATCATGTTAGCAAATAGCTGCTCTGACCGCCATTGACTTTGCTCTAATATCACACTGATGATTTCAGACCATGTGTAATTAGTACCATCTCTGTAGTCTGTATTCATCTGCCCAACATCCACACAGAGCGATTTGTTGTTTATGAAGGTTTCTGATTATCTGTTATGATTATTTTTTCCTTGTGTGACAAAAATAAATGAATCAGAGTAAAGTGTGAAAGGGGACTGGACCATTTATAGCAACTAAAGGTTACACAGTTGTGTTTGACTGATGATGATCTGCTCTCTGTGTGTCTCTCTAATTAAATCCAAGCAGCATAAAGAGACGCTGCCAGGGGCGATAACTCTCATCTACAGATACACAGAACAGAACAAAGTACATCACTGAGATATGACATAAACATGATGCACCCAGCAGTGGATGCCATGACTTGTATAATTACTAATGAAGCAGAATTTCAATGTGCATGTAAACTACAGGAGCATACAGTATATAGCAGGTTCTAATAAGTAAAAACAACAGTAGTGAAATATTGACTGCATGTTTCTGCTGATGGGAGCTGTGTGCTCATCTATCCTGAAACTACACACACACACACACACACACACACACAGCAGACACACGAGGCATGCTGGCAGGATGCCTTTAACATCCTCCTGCAAGTGCTGCTACACTTGGTTGTTGTGCCTTCATAATGAATGTTTAATAGTTTTATTAAATGATAGAGGACTTTGATCAAATTTAAGTCTCAGTCTCTGTTTGATGCTGCAAAAATAAAAGGGATCAAAGAAGCATCTATTTTCATCTTCAACAAGCTTCTCTTCTGTAGAGATCTTTAGTTATAAGGAACCTTTCAGGTGAAAGTGTTGAACAAGAGAAGCTTTGATATTTTATCTCTAAAAGTAGCAGAAGAATCAATGGAGCAATAACATCCTGTTATTAAGTTATAACTGACAAATGTCCAGAGGCTGAAACACAACCTCTCTGTGTGAATATGCGACTTTATTAAACACTCTGACATTTCATAAAATATAAATGAGATGGAGATGTTATTACTGCTTCAGATTAATGAGACAGAAGTGAGGCACAGGCTGGCTTCACACTGTTAGTTGGCTAAATACCACTGTCTAAACTTAAGGACCCAGAGACTTAAAGCCTGCTCACCCTAAGTCTGCAGTCTGCACTACTGTTGGCTGACCTACTGTCAAAGTGCACAAGAGCTCTCTCACAGACACTTTGAGCCATCTGTGCACACTTTCAGTGAGTCCACATTTCTGCAGACTCCACCTAATAGATGCCATAATGAATAACAGATAGTTCATTGGGCATGTGACCACCAATCCCCACAGTCAAACCAAAGAGGCACTAAAGCAGGCCAGACTCGGGCGATATCAGTGTTACGTGTCTGAAGTGTCAGTGCTTTGGAGAAGCAAAAAGCAGAGACACAGAGAGCAGACATAAACAATACAGCACATCAGGAAACATGATACAGCAACAATCTCATCTCAGACTGAAGAGACAGCAGCTCTGCCTCCAGAAGAGGCAAACCAAGAGGAAATATGAAGGTAAAGAAAGAAGAAAGAAAACCACTGAGTCAGAAATATAAATGCAAAGTGGCTGAAGAGTGGAGAACAGGAATAATGATTTCATCTTTTTTTGCCCGCATCAGCACATTCAGGAATTTAAACAGAGACAAAGTACCCACTTTTACCTCTCAGCAAAGCATGCATTATGTCAGTTAAGCACACAGTAATTTAAGGCACTGCAGCTTAGAGAGTTTAGGGCTACATTAGACACAGCTTAGCAGCTTTCACTTCCACAGATGTAACGCAAACACACACTGATAATCATGATGAACACATCCAATCAGATGAGCCTGAAATAAATCCTTAACACCCAGACAGAGACACGGGGGAGGAATGAATGAGTTCCTCATTTATCTCTCTCTATTATTATTCTGCAGTTTATTGTCTGTATAGACATAAATATTTATTACATTTCCAGAGGGGATGTTTATATTTCGATTTTCACTATATTTCGACTTAGTGGGAAGAAATATAATAAGGAAACCAAACAAAGCTGTTAAAAAAACTATAATTCTTACTTTAACTGCTGCTTTGTTAGAAGGAGACAAATCTGTCCAAGTATATTACGTCTCAAGCAAACAGGGTCAACATCCAAACCAATGGAGGACTGAGCAGACGACAGGTTAAAAGAAGCTCTGCAGTGAGACAGGCATCACTGCTCCCCTCAGAGGAAACAACGGCTCAGACACAGATTAACCGATCTGCTGTCAGTCATGTGCAGGAAGCTTTGGAAAATTATTCCACAAGAGAGACAAACAAAGAAGAACAAAGATGGCTTTAAATCATGACAGCCATAATATAATATCTGAAGGAGGATGAGGAAAGTAAAGAAAGCTCATAAAGTCAAACTGAGCAGCTGATTGGTCACTGAGCTGCTTCTGTCATCACTACATCACCATCCATTCACAATTCCTTTAAAGCTGCTGCACTTACAGTCTGCAGAGCATCATTACTTACTGCTGACATTTAATTACAGAAGCAGACAGAAGAAAAAACATGGAAGCTATATCATTCTTATCCTCCATCCAGCCTTTCTTCTCTCCATCCTCCCACCATCATCTCTCCTGCTCGCTAAAGTTTGCTCTGTTTGTGTCCTCTTTCGCCTTTCATCCACGTGTATCACACACACACTCTCTCTTTGATCCATCTCACACACACTCCACACTAACACGACTCCTTGTCGAATTGATCAAGACAGATTTATCCATTGGAGTTTATCCAGTGGAGTTGACAGCTGAACAGCCTCCACGTGTTTGGTCACTTCTCTACTTGTGTGCTAAGAGGAGACTCTCTACTGAAGCTGTCAGCTGGACCATCAGCCTCTGCGGCTGCTCTCTTCTCTGTGTCACACACTGCTACTGGACATAAAGGCTGCTGTCACATCAGCTCAGCTCATCACTAACTTTATTGAGAGCAAACAGAGCTCTAATGTCACAGCCAGCAGCAGAAAGTCACAGGCTTCTCCATGAGGAGATCTCTCTGTCATGTCAGTGTTTTCAGGTAAGGGAAGTCACTTCACATACCTTCAGAACGAGAGGCAGCAGCAGACGGACAGAAGTACAAGAAACATCCACGGTAGCTGTCATTTCTCTCTCATCTCCAGTGTTTCCTAGTGGAAAACGTCAGGACATGAAATGAAAAGAATGAAACGATCCCTTGCCTTGAAATCCAAAGAGGAAAGCGACGCCGGGGATCCACACGGTGTGTATCCAGAAGGAAAGCATGGTGTCCTTTAATCACACTGTGCAAAAGCTCCGCGCTCTTCCCGACGAAGCTCCGTCTGCAGCGGGTAATTTCCACAAGAGAAAGCGCTGAAAGTGAAGCCGAGCGGAGGAAGAAATCCCAGTCTGACCGGTGCTGATGAACACAAGCGCTGGAAGCTCCGTCACTGCTCCACCTGCTGCTTAATACGAACAGTAGCGACCCCTACAGGAAGTCTTATCCACAGAGGGAGTGCGCGTGCCTGCGTGCGTGTGGTCAGGAAGTTTCACAGCAGCAGCAGCAGCACTGACAGCAGGACTAATCAGAACAAATCCAACACATTTCATTCAGCACCACAATCATGATTTTACACATAGAGACAAACAAGAGCCAGTAAAAAAAAAAATATACATATAATAATTAATTAAATAGTAGATCAAGAAAACCAGTCCTTGTCTTAAAAATAAAGTGGAAAAAGATTCATTTGAGTCAGTTGTACAGTGGTACCTGTACACAACACTGAATTATACGCTCAAACGACTGCTGCTTCATGAATCCATACTTGATCATTAAAGTTCTGTGTTTTGACTTCCCTCCAGCCACAGCCCTGATCAGTAAACAGCAGTTAGTAGCAGGAGTAATGATATATTACAAAAGGTGTTCAACTGTTGTGCAACTATTTCACAAACAAAGGGAGATACACTGATGATATAATGTGAGTAATAATAATAGTTTACCAGTTGCTTTATGTGATGTAATGAAATAATCATTGCTGCTCACAGCTACGTTCTCAATATTATTTTTTATATTTGTTAATTTGTGTTCTCAGTTTTGTTTCCTTTTAGTTTCCATCTGTGAAGCTTCCACCCACCAGACCTGATGTCACAGGCTGACTGTGTTTGGAGGTTTATTTACATTCTCCACCTGTTTCCCTCACACTGCTCATTTGTATTCTAGGCGCAGAGGAGATAGATATTGTTTCATTATAACATGACAGCAGCAAGAGGAACAAAGCAAAGGTTGGATGTAATAATGAAAAAATAATCTAATGAAAAAAAAAAAAATAGTTTGCTGTTGTTGGATGAAAAGGTTTTCAGACACTGCTAACACACTGTATGATGCCACTGCCAACATGACAACATTTTGAGTTACACATTATGAATGTTACAATATCTATCCTAAAAAAATTGCATAAATATGCAAAGCCTCCAGCAGATGGCTGTTTGTAATGAGTAAATGTATGTGGGCAGGTGGCAATAATTGATTTCACATTAGCTAGTGTCATTTTGCAATATATTAAAATTGTGCCAAAGTTTGAAGAAGACATTAACATCAAATGATGCAAGAAATTAGGTAAATGTTACGATTTACTGCAGTCTATAAGGTCAGACAATTTCAACAGTTTTTACAGTTCTGCAATCAAAATCATCAGAACTGTAAGTGAAATTATGTCCTCCTCATTACACTCCCTCATTAGAGCGAAAACATCTCTTTAATTTTACAGAGTACAGTCCACTCATGTCTTATCATACTGAACACTGAGTTCAAAGCTTCTGACCTCTAAGTATCTTGATTCATAGTTAGTACTCGGTCGGTGATAATGAGGCTGTGTTGACTGTGAGGAAAATATGTGATCACTCTGTGCAGGAAATATGAAAACATTTGGAGTCACATAACTGTCGCTTTAAACGCCACAGTCATCCTAAGTTCCGACAGTTGATCCGTCCTTCCATTCAGCACCATGGACAGAGACAGAGCAGCAGCAGAGCACAGAGTTGAGTTACTTGAGCTACTGAACAACTACCAGAAACACATTATAACAGTTTGGCCTTGTTGCTTTCATTTATTTAGTATCAAGACTGATGAGATCAATGTTGCACAGTGCGCATAAGCAATTGCAGATGTTGTCATTCAACATAATTTGTGTGCTCGTTTTCAATAGAAAGGTGGTGTAGTTATTTTCTGTGTTCACATTTTGCCCACACTTTGAAAATGTCAAGTCCCCCTGTGCTACAGTGCAGGCCATAGCTACCCAACTGTTGGCCCAGGGACAAATCTCTACTTCAACACACTCAATGCCAGCAGCTTCCTTCTCACCAAATCCATCCTTTCTTGAATATCTACCAAGTTTCAGACATAAGCTATCTTCACTGAACATAGCGTGAGGTTCTACACAAGGTTCGTCTCCTGCCAGTTATTGTAAGTTGTAAAAAGTCTTTAAGTGGAGGTGTCTGCTGGACTTTCCATCCATCAAGTATCAGGATACAGCTCAAACCACACCACAATACACAGCACTCTCTCCACTCTGAGCTGTGACCTGCAGAAGTGGATCATTTACAGTAAAGTTGCAGATACTCTTTGGTTCTTGTACTCTGGTGCTAATGACTCTTGGAGCTCTAGTTTCCTCTGCTGTTGTCTCTGTCCTGAATAAAGAGCTCCTCTGTCTATTTTTAGTGACTCCATCCCAGTGGTTTCATCACACAGACCCTCAGCTGATTACCTGTGACTCTGTGGAGAGCTTTGATTTATGACTGTTTTGTTCTTAAGAAATGTGAGTTCACTGCTGCAACACTGCTGTTCTGAGCTTCCCTGAAGACTTTGTTTGATAACAGTTTGCCTCTGACAGAGAGCCAAAAGTCTGTTGGGCAGAGCGTCAATTTCTGGTTTAGTAAAAAGAGTGCTCGTCCCAGTCAATGAACCTCATTGCTCATAAAAAGGGAAAATAAAATACACTTTATCTATAAAATTTAAATAACTTAAGAGTAAGCAGAAGAGCAGTGATTCAGAGAAATGCTCTTCTGCACTTCTTCATTAAAGTAGTTCCTCAGCTGTAAACAGAGAGCCACCAGTTGCAGTCTCTATTCATAGATTAGTCTGAGGAGGAAGATGATTGACAGCCACTTAAAAAGCTGGTGTCAGTGTTAAACTGTCTGTAAGAACAATAACAACATTCAAGACTGACCAAGATATTTATTCACAAAACATCTGACGACAATAAAGGCAAAGGCATGTTGGACAAATGCTCCTGTGTTAAGAGGCTCTTTGTTTCTGTCTTCACAGTGGATTTAGTCAGAGTCCCTGACCTTGCAATAACAATATCTTTATAGGTCTAACGGTAATGTATTCAATCAACTTTTAACAGTGTTCCTGTAGTGAGTTTGCACACAGCATTCCTGCAATCCTTGGATTAGACCTGTGGTGGTGATGTCGGTGGATGTATGGATCAGTCATATTCCCTAAAAAGGGTCAACAGAGAACAAGAGGCTCAGCTGATCTCCTGAGGATTCTCTGGTTGAGTCTCTGCAGACTTGTTAGCTCGTTCACTTCCTCAGATCCTGTCCGAACAAATAATCTCTGTAGAAGAAGATCACAGACCGTCTCTAACTGTGTTTTTCTGTGTAGGTTTTACACTTCATTTGATTTTGTCAAACATTGCCATCATCTTAACTCAAACCGTGCAGCAAGGATGCTATAATTTGTTATGGTTACCTACAGTGTTATTTACCTTTCGTTCAGATTAATTTACTGTATGTTTGAGGTGTACTGATATACTAATCAAATGCACACCTGCCAGCCAATCAGAAGCAGGGATTTTCTGTCCACCTTATTAACATCAATCTGCAGGACTCACTGATAAATGTCACAAGCATCAGTGGTCGAGAAACTGCAAAAATAAGTTTAAAAAGGTTGAAACAGAAGCACAGAATTGATTTAAAAGCAAACAACAGACGTGGTAAAGTTTACATTCAGTAGTCGAGGTGGAGAAGGGTAATGTGTTCAGCACAGCAAAGCAACATTGTAAAAGTATCACAGTGTTAAGTGCAGCAAAATAACAGCTGTTCTTGTCACATTGTGGAGGCAGAGGAGGAGGATAAGAAAGTGCTGTGTCTGGCAATATTTGCTCCATGCTAATAATTCTTCCTCACAGGCTGCTAGCCAGGTTGTTTAATCACACTTTGCTGTTGCCTGTCAGTAAACATGAGATTACGATCTCACTTATTATTCACTGTTTGGTGAGCAGGTAAACTGACGGAGAAAATTGTGTCTACTGGCAGAAAAAATACAGCCAGTTTACACAACTGACAGGCTGCCTCTGGCACATCAGGTGTCCTCATCTGACTGTACTGATAATAATGACTCAGGACGTCAGTGAGTTTCCTGTAAAATTCCAAACAACAATCCCTCCATCAGCATTCATTCACAGTGTCAGTAGTTAAACAGAACTGAGCAGCACACAGAGGAGCAGAGCACTGTGGAGTCATCTTCCCTGATCCATCCTGTCTGTCTCACTCACATCCTGTAAGACCTTCTGCTTGTCAATAACTCGACCATCATGAATGATTAGAATCCCAGACGCAGGACAGAAATGCTTGAGGTGTTACTCCTGCCACTGTAGAGAGGAAGCCAAGTCAGGTTGAATTGGCTTATCATGGCTGTGCATTAGCATGCAGACTGCAGTGAGCTGATCTGACAGGATGAAGGACTAAGCCAATAAAGCCATGTTTGAAAGTGAAGGCTGTGTGAAAATAGGTACAACGTTCTCTTGGAAGGTTTGGAGTGATTCCTATTTTCTTTATGTGCTATTGTTGTCTTTGTGCTCCGACACTCAGACCTGTCCCTGCAGCTCAGTCCTCCTACATGCTGGGTCACACAGAGCTGTGGAAGTACCTTGTAACCTCACAGAGCTCCCAGCAGAACAGAGGCCAAGTACAGTTTGACACACTCTGGTGGTCCAGCTGTCCTGAGAGACTCCAGCTATCATCCCACTAACGTAGCTTGTGGCAAAGACATGTAGTGATCCCACACACAGAACAGAAATGCTTGAGGAGTGGTGTTACTCCTGCCACTGTACAGAGGAAGCCAAGTTAGGTTGAATTGCCTCGTCATGGCTGAGCATTAGCATGCAGACTGCAGTGAGCTGATCTGACAGGATGAGTTTGAAAGTGAAGACTGTGTTAAAATGGGTACAATGTTCTCTTTAAAGCAATCTGCTCGGCCTCTCCAATGTCATCATAAATGCTAATAGCCTAAAAATAAGTGGCAGTATAGTAAAAGGATGTGAATTATTCATTGCTTTCCTATTTGAGTCCCATTATTTAATAACCTCTGTTAACAGATGTGTAGATTATGAGACATGAAGTTTGAGAAGGATATTTCTTGACCTCTACATGCAGTTAAATAGAGCTGCTTTTGTAAGCTGCATCAGAAGGAATAGGGACAGGTCACAGCAAGAAACTCACCAGGTGTTAATAACACTGACAATGGCTGCATTCACATGGGACTAGTATCACCTGAGGACCTTTAAGAACAATTGCCGATCAAACATGGAGGAATTGGCATGTTTGTTCGTTTGTGTCTGAACCAACTCCATAAATAACTTAACACATTTTCAGTAATTCCTATTCTCTCAGTCTCTTCATTGTTGTCTTTGTGCTCCAGCACTCTGACCTGTCCCTGCTGCTCAGTCCTCCTACATGCTGGGTCACACAGAGCTGTGGAAGTACCTTGTAACCTCACAGAGCTCCCAGCAGTACAGGATGTCATTATGCAGCATACAGGACCCAGTTCAGCAGACCAGCAGACCTGACCTGCTGTTCTGCAGACACAGCTGAGAGCTACAACTTTTCACATTCAGAGCTACAAATACTCATCATACAGAGATATGAGATGCCTGCAGCTCACATGCAATAGTCAGCCATGATGCTTGCTATTTCACTTTACACAGTGTATCACAGAGAAAAATCACCCACACAAACACACCAAAAGAACAGTTCCTTTCTGTGTAATAAAGCCACTGGGTCTGAACAAATGCATGTATCTCTCTCACAAGTCCAACCTGCTCAAGTGTTTCGGCCTCAGGGTTTGTATATTAAATATTAACATTCAGCATCAGGGAGTTAACTAGAAGTTAACACCCAGGACTCATTTCTGAATCATTCTTCAACTAGTTTTTTTTTAAAAGATATAAAGGCATAGTCTAAATTTCAGGGCTGATTCTCACACACATTTACAGGGATATGTAATAATGTTCCTTTGTGTCACACAGCCAACGTTTGCATGGTTAAACACTGACTTCCAGCTCCCATCATGGCAGAAGAGGAGTAAAGTGATGAAACAGACATATTTGACCATCAGAGGAGAACGACAGGTGTAATTAATAACATCACTTACGACTGCATTCTTTCAGTCAGGTCCTGGATCCTGCTTTAGTGCTCACTGACACTCAACAGAGCTGAGCCCTCGTTTACTCAATTAGTCACACCTGGACTTTTCCTGCTCTGACAGATAAATATCTGATGTGAAAACTAAACCATGTATTCATTTAGACCAGGTGAAAGTACTAACATGACTGTATGTTTTTACATTTAGATTCAAGTGATGTCTTTTATCCTCTATCTCTGCAT
This sequence comes from Semicossyphus pulcher, assembly GCF_022749685.1. Classification (NCBI taxonomy): domain Eukaryota; kingdom Metazoa; phylum Chordata; class Actinopteri; order Labriformes; family Labridae; genus Semicossyphus; species Semicossyphus pulcher. Next base: position 8,882,551 of record NW_027211700.1, read on the forward strand.
ATGTCATGAGTAAGTTAGTAAATGTAAATGTTTCCACAGGATTGAGCATTTAATGTTCATGCACACAAAAAAGAAAAGGCTCAGATGGGACTGATTTCAAACCAAACTTTTAAACATTTACTGGAATTCTAAACTTTGTATCCACAGCCTTTATAAATAAATATATAGATGTAAGTTAGTTAAAAGTGTTGATTGGATATAAAAAGCTAATTGGAGAGCTTAGAAGCAACAAATCCCACAACAGGTACTTGGCTGGCAGTCAGCAAAGCGTGCCAGGTGTCCAGCAGCACTGTGCAGCATACAACAGGGAGGTGGAAATAATGTCTCCATGCATGAACGAGTCCAGTGTTGGCCTATGCTCCTCTGTGGTGCAGTCATTACTGTGATGATTGTGCTGCACAGGATTGAAAACTGACAAAAAGAAGCCTTGTGACTGAAACAAAAAAAGGAGGAAGAGGAGGATGGGGCCCAAATTGTTTCCTATTCTGCTTTCATAAACAGACAAACTCAGTGTGGTTTGCATGAACACAGAACACAACAAAAAGGATTAAACCAAACACACTTTAAATATTCATCAATGCCTGAGTCATCCACAGAAAACCTCACAAACACATACGCACAAACACATCACCCTACTGGAACAACACATGCAAAACAAACAGACATTTTTAAACAGCATTTAGACCTTCTATTTAATGAGGTCCACACTGGGACACATCTGAGGTCATCAGGAAAACAGCCACAGAGACTGGAACCTGAACTTTAAAAAGAAGCTTCTCCAGACTTGACCTTAATCTTAGAAACAGGCTTGTGTGAGACGACCTGCTGCCCTCAGGACGATCTGCAAAAAAACTACAAGTTGTCGGACGAGATATTTTTGAGTTGAGTCAACTAAATTTGAGACTCTTTCTCTCTGCACGCCTTTCAGCATTTTCATCACATTACTTTTCATTTTTCACCTTTGAAGCTTTTGTGCAATAAAAACACTGAAAATATATTTTCACTGTTCCTGCGTTTTTATTTGTTCTCCTGTTTATTCAGGGTTTTTTAATCCCTTTTTTTGTTTTCTGTTCTGGGTGATAACGAAGGTCGACTCAGCTGCTTTCAGAAGGTTGGAGAGAGAAAAGGTGAACCTGCTGTTTATCTGAAAAGGGAAATGTTGCTGTTGTGTTTGGCTCTGGACTGAAAAATGCTGAGGCTGTTAGTCTTTTGCTTTAGTGCAGCAAACAGAACATCCTCACACCTCTGATCCTCTGATTCGAGAGAAAGTTTGACAAACAAAAATGTTGAAAACAAAACTTAAAAGAAAATTAAGGTGCATCCAATAATTAAAATGGTGATGTTTCTTTCCAGTGTTATTTACTGTTATTATGCTGCAGTATACAGAAATGTGGACATCACAAGTTATGTTAAATATTTTTAATATATTCTTTGACATTTTTCTTGCTCATAATGTGAGAAATCTCACACTGTGATTATCATATTTCATTATCCTTTCACAGAACCAAAGGTGATTGAATATTATTTATAACCATTTAACATTTAACAGACAGACAAATCCTCACTTCTCCTTCCATGCACATTTCTGAAGCCATGTTAATGAGTGACGTGGGCTTTGAAGCTATTATCTGAGAGGATCTCACTTTGCCTTCACATCCATATTTTTCTATTGTCCCAAAAAATCAGCTGCAGATGCAGTGTGAAATTATTGAGAGAGGAGCCACTGAATCAAACTGTTTGCCAGAATTACTGTAAGAAAGGCTAAAAGAGGGAACGGCTGTACTTACAGAGACACCTACACTTATGTTAAACAAATGATTCACTGATACAGACTCTCTGTCTCTCTCTCAGCTCCTCTGTTCCAGGTTGTCATATTAAACCTCCATCACTGTGTCAGTCTTGTGTCTCTCCAGCAGCCAGCTGAGTCACCTGTGGCAATGTGTCATGTATCTGTGTAGGTGTGGAACAAAACAAAACAAAAAAGACCAGAATCCACGTTTCTCCTTTGCTCTCTTTTGCACTTTTTCTGTTCTGTTTGGCGGACTGTGACCTTCTGGTATCTCGAAAAGTAGCAACATTAAGAGGCAGCAGATGGTTCACAGTGAGACTCTTGTCCTTCATGGACACGCCTGTCAGGAAAATTGTGTGTGTGTGTGTGTGCGTGCGTGTGTGTGTGTGTGTGTGTGTGTGTGTCCTGCTATCACTACTGCATTTTACCATGACCCAGATAGTTGACTTTAGCCACTCTGGCTTCACAATATGAAAAAAAAATGCCTGCACAACATGTGTGATAATGTGAAACTCTAATCTACAGCACAGACACAGGCAGCATGTGAGTGTTCTGTTAGCAGCTGAAGATGTTCTGCTTTTCTCTCCTGGCCTCCTGCCTGCTGTGTGTCTCTTATCCTCTCTGTGCATCACATTCAACACTAAAGTCTCTCCTGACCAAATTCAAAACACAGCCAGCACGACCCACATCCTCACAACAGCAGAGCCTGTCCACATCTGAGGCACAGCAACCAGCACATGCTGTAAGTGTTTGTGGAAGAGCGAGAGAAAGAAAGAGAGAGAGAGAGACAGAGACAGAGAGAGACAGAGAGAGACAGAGAGCAAGAGTAAGAGCAAGAGAGAGAGACACAGAGAAAGAGAGAGTTTAATTCAGCACAGAGGACCACAGTGTGATTCAAGTGCTAAACACTGAGCGTTATTCACGACCTCTCTGACAGGAGAGAAACAAACTATGAAACCTGCAGCTTCATAAGTGCTGCTGGAAAAAGCTTCACTGAAACATTTCTAAAGACACTTGTTGGTTTGTATTTTTTCTTCTCCAAATGGGACAGAAGTGTCTTTTCACTGAGTAAAGTTATTAATAATATTGGCATGCTTTTTATCATGATACCTCTCTTCTTCTAATAATATTTCATTGCAAAGCACTTTGTGTGTTTTTGCAGATATTTCTAATAGCATTCAGAATCTCTATCTCAAAGAACACAAAGAGACAAAGGCATGAACCATCTTTGTACTCCTGTCCTCAGGTCTGCTGAACTGCACAGGCTGTTTGAATCATCAGTCAGACAGTTTAGTTTAGCAGACACATTAGAGCCGTAGTGGAGCTGTCTGTGCGAGTTAGTCTGCAGAGTCCTGCAGCACAGCAGCCTGAGGAGCTCACAGGAAATGAAGTGAGGCTCGACTGTTCAGGAGAAATAAGAGCTCAGCTGTTTGTTCAAGAAGCTTTAACTCCACGAGTAGTTTATCTAGTTGCTTCCTGTGGCGGTGTGACAGTAGTATGATGATGGCAAAGATTAATGTTTCCATCCTGAGTTCCATATGAACTGAAGAACCAAACAGCTGGAGCTCAGCAGAAAACCCTGCAGCGAGCTGGGATGACACCAGCTGAAGATAAAAAGCTTTACTCTCCTAAAGTGTGATGAGATTATTGAGCTGCTTTGAATAAGAATCATATTATCTCTCAATGCTGAAAGGGAGATTTCAACAAAGGCGACAAAGGTGCAGAGAATCAGACTCTTCTGACAGAGGCTAATGATGTGTTTGTGTATTGTGCTGCACATTCTGCCATTAACTTTGTGACAGTGATGCTACATCTCAAACTGCAACAGCAACATCAAGAACCTCCAGTTTATTTCAATGCGTTGGTCATCAGGGAGGAAATTTAACTAATGTAACCATTACAAATTCTTCACAGCGGTCTGCTGAGAGTGAGGAGTATTGCAGGCTCAGACTGGATTTCAAATAAAATGTCAATATTTAGTGAATTATGTTTTTTCTCTACTACTACATAACAAGTCTAAAAAACATGTCCAAAAAATGTCTGTATTGTTAAGTTTTTTTTGGGGTGTTGGGGTTTGTGTGTGTGTGTGTGTGTGTGTGTGTGTGTGTGTGTGTGTGTGTGTGTGTGTGTGTGTGTGTGTGTGAGAGATCATTTTTTATTTTTATGTGTTATGTGCAAATTCAGGAGGGTCATCTCACAGGACAGCATAGAGACCAATTCTAAATCATGCATGTCTCAGGACTACAGTGTTACTGTGATAGCTTTCATATAAGTCATGAGACAAAATGTTCAGTGACACAGCTACAGTCTGAAAATTAAAGCAGAGACACACCTGGTGTTAATTAACAACTGCCACTGGCAGCACAGAAAGCACTACAGATGGCAGAACCAACTCTCAGCAACTATTCTCACATGTTTTCTCTGCGATTCATATTCTCTCTCTGTCTGTTCATTGTTGTCTTTGTGCTCCTACACTCTGACCTGTCCCTGCAGCTCACTCCTCCTACATGCTGGGTCACACAGTGCTGTGGAAGCACCTTGTAACCTCACAGAGCTCCCTACAGAACAGGATGTCATTATCCAGGACCAGCAGATCTGCTCTACTGGCCGCAGCCACAGCCTGAAGCTACAATGTATTCTCACATTCAGTGCTACAAATACTCATGATACATAGATGAGACATGAGGCCTGCAGCTGACTTCTGTTAGTCAGCCATGATTATTTCCATACACACAGAGCATCACAGAGGTACACACACACATGAGAACTGTTCCTTCCCATGTAATATTACTGCTGGCTCTGAGCAACCCTCTTCCAAGTCCAACTGCTGTGGTTTTATGTAACTTTCATTATTCCTTTACAGAACCAGAGGTGAGTGAATATGAATTAATTATAACCATTTAAGGTCAGACAAAGGTCTCTGAAGACATGCTCATCAGTGAAGTGGGCTTTGAAGCTGTTATCTGAGAGGATCTCACTTTGCTTTTATGCCATTTTTTTCAGCTCTTCTTTATCTCTGTCCCCATTTTCCCTTGATGTTTGTTTTCAAACAGAAATGCAGCGTGACATTATTCAGAGTGGAGCCACTGAATCAGTCTGTTTTGCAGAGTTACTGCCTGAAAGGCTTAAGAAGGAACGACTGTACTTACTCAGACACCTAAACGTTTGTGATGCACTTACTCACAGATAAAAGTGTTCCTGCAGACAGACATCAGTTTGCTAAATACTGTATGTTCCTGTATGTCTGAGTGCAGAGTGAGGAATGATCAGTGAATAATAAGAGATACAAGACGGACACAATAACATGTGATTACTTTAGATAGGACACTTCTTCTTAATAAATATTGAGTGGGGTTAGCATTACTTATCATCAGATGTTTAGTCACTACAATGTAAGTATGTAAAGAGCTCAGCAACCAGACAGCTGCATCACATGATAATTTCTGATGTCATTGTCAGTCACAGCCCAACAGGAAGCAGATATTTGGTTTATGATATCTGAGTAAAGGTCAGTACGACGTGAAGACTTCAAATATCTGCATGTAAAGTAAAACAAATATGTTACCAAAGACTTGTTTCTTTTGATACTGGGCAGGAAGCCAGAGAGACATCAAAGCTATATTTCATAATTAATGTTATTGCCAAGTGTTACACAAGATCACTGTAAAATTCTGTCAGAAACACATCACCTTTATATTTCTCCCAGCTCTCTCCCTCTCTTTCTCTGACTGCCTCCTTTTCTCTATTTCATCCTGTCTGTGTCTGTGAGTTCCACAGTGCCAGGTTGGCACAGGCAGGGATGGGGGTTTAATATGACAGTCTTGTATCTCTCCTTTGGGACAGATTATGTCTCTCTGTTCCCTCACTGTTCCCGTCCTGCCCTCTGCTGCTGCGACAGGCTGCTCCTTGTCCTTTGCCAGGACTAGAGGCTGTTAATGCCAGACAGCCGGATCAGAGGTGCTGATCTTTATGCAGCCAGCTGAGTCACCTGTGGCAATGTGTCAGTGTGTCATTGTGTGTCTGTGTAGGTGTATAACCATGACAGTGACTAAACAGATCCTTTACTTTAGACTCACAAGTCAAGGAGTCAAATTGGCTTTATGCCAAATTTCTAAGCTGCTGATGGTGTTATCAGTTATTTGTAATTTAAAGACACCACACACACATGCACATACACAGACACCAGATTCCTTCACACCAGAAGTCTTTTTTGCACTTGTTCTGTTTTCCATGGATGACTGTGACCTTCTGGTGTCCAGGAAAAGGAGCCAACAATAAGAGGCAGCAGATGGTTCACAGTGAGACTCTTGTCCTTTTCATTCTGCATGATGGTTTATACCCTCACACGAACACACAAATGCAAACACACACTATTTTCATAATAGATCGTTCTTTTCCACAAAGATCCGTCTGTCTTGTGTGTAGTAACAAAGACTTCCCCTTCTTGCTTCAGTAATGAACTAAGGAATGATATGGAAAATCAATAAATTCATCACATCAGTGATTTATTACTGTGCGAAGCAAACTTGTATCAGTACCTCCTTTAACTCTGACTGATTAGTGACCCTGTGCATGTGTGCAGATATTTCTAATAACATTCAGAATCTCTATCTCAAAGAAAACAAAGAGACAAAGGCATGAACCATCTTTGTACTTGACCATGAGGACATTGATTCACTTCCTCTCCTCAGGTCTGCTGAACTGTACAGGCTGTTTGAATCATCAGTCAGACAGTTTAGTTTAGCAGACACATTAGAGCCGTAGTGGAGCTGTCTGTGCCAGTTAGTCTGCAGAGTCCTGCAGCACAGCAGCCTGAGGAACTCACAGGAAATGAAGTGAGGCTCGACTGTTCAGGAGAAATAAGAGCTCAGCTGTTTGTTCAACATGCTTTAACTCCACTAGTAGTTTATCTAGTTGCTTCCTGTGGCGGTGTGACAGTACTATGATGATGGCAAAGATTGATGTTTCCATCTCTGAGTTCTATATGAACTGAAGAACCAAACAGCTGGAGCTCAGCAGAAAACCCTGCAGCGAGCTGGGATGACACCAGCTGAAGATAAAAAGCTTTACTCTCCTAAAGTGTGATGAGATTATTGAGCTGCTTTGAATAAGAATCATATTATCTCCCAATGCTGAAAGGGAGATTTCAACAAAGGCGACAAAGGTGCAGAGAATCAGACTCTTCTGACAGAGGCTAATGATCTGAAGTGTGTGTATTGTGCTGCACATTATGCCGTTAACTTTGTGACAGTGATGCTACATCTCAAACCGAACAGCAACATCAAGAACCTCCAGTTTATTTCAATGCGTTGGTCATCAGGGAGGAAATTTAACTAATGTAACCATTACAAATTCTTCACAGCGGTCTGCTGAGAGTGAGGAGTATTGCAGGCTCAGACTGGATTTCAAATAAAATGTCAATATTTAGTGAATTATGTTTTTTCTCTACTACTACATAACAAGTCTAAAAAACATGTCCAAAAAATGTCTGTATTGTTAAGTTTTTTTTGGGGTGTTGGGGTTTGTGTGTGTGTGTGTGTGTGTGTGTGTGTGTGTGTGTGTGTGTGTGTGTGTGTGTGTGTGCAAAGTGGATTAGCACACAATGTACATAATGGAGTGCAGAGGTAATCCCCAGTATTTGCTGCAGGGACAGGATTTGCATCCATCTGCACACAGAAAATGTATCATGCTGTTACACTGACATCAAAGTTACCAACTGCATCCAGAATAATAAACAGCAGAGGATACTTTACTGTTCAGCAATGCCAAAGGTTAACTGTGAGGCTGACTGAGCTGAATGACCAGATATGAAGCACACACAGACCAGTGATCGACGACATTACAAATGGACTTCATTCAGCAACCAGTGGCGTCACACCCTGGCCTGCCATTAGAAAGAATGTAGGTTTCAGACAAGCCTGCTTTGCATTAACTTTTTAGACCTGGAAGCTACTTCCACTTGTTTATACAGTCTGTGGAAAGACCGAAAGATTATATTTCTTCAATAATAAGTAAGGCAGATATGATAACATTACCCAGCCTCAGAGAATGTCTCTTACAGCTCTGTGTATCTATTTAAATGTAAATGATCTGAGGCTGAGGTGAGGATTAGTTACAGAAACACCCTGTAACACTTTAGAAACAGGAATCAGTGAAAGGAAGTTCAGTTTAGTTTCTTTAAACCTCCAGGCAGACAAAAGTTTAAACTTTTCTGTCTTTTAGTATCTGAGTCTTTTTTTTCCTTTTCTTCTCACTGATTGTTTCTAATGTTCTCATTAAATGTGGAAGTCAATGAAGTGTCCGGAGGAGACCCAATTACTGCTCACAGACATGTAACACCTGTAGATGGAGGGAACCAATTTGCCAGAGAAGCAGATAAGACATTCAGTGACTTCAGCAGCAAGAGAGAAAGAGGGAAGACAGAACATTACATTCACCTTTGTTTCTTAAAGCACACAGAGATCATTTTCATTTCAGCTTAATGAAAAGATGGAACAAGAACGAAGCAGGTATGAGCAGGATTCATCTGTCTCTTGTGATGATTACACAAAGTTCATGAAGGATATACAGTATGACACTTTTCCCCCCACTTTTTTCCCCATAAGATAACAGTAGATCATCTCACAGTTGTGGACAAAACACTATTTCATGGTGTGCAGGGAGGGACTATTTCAGAGCAGAGATTGTAGATTACAGGACAATGCATTGAGCAATATGAAATGTGTATGAACCTCATGGAGTGCGTCATTATCTTTCTGCTGCTAAAATGAACACACATTAAGCTTCTGATGAGGACATCTATATGGAAACATTAAAGTCAAACTCTCTTGTGTTCTGATCACCAGCTGAACTCACAGTGGGAGGAAGGACTGGAACAAAACCAAATTATTAATTATAGCTTCTGTCATCTGGGGATATGTTGTCATCCAGAGAGGGGGTGTAGATTTGTTAAAAATAAGTAAAAAAATTGTATCTCTGTTTTCAGGAATTCATAAATTAAAGTCATTAGAGCCTGTGGCATTGTTAGAAACTCTTTCCTGCATAATTGCACAGTGGATTCATGAGAGAGCAACATTTTTTGTGTGTGGCTATGAAGATCCAGGAATAGCCTCTGCTGGAACAAAAATACATGAGGCCGATGGGACCAAGTTTGACATGAGACCTCACTGGATACAAGTTTGAAATATTTTCTGTTGAGAAGTAAGACTAACTCTGAATGTGACCCAGTCTATGCAATATTTCTCACCACATATCAAAATACTGGACCTCAAGTTCTCTCAGGTATGCTGGGAGATGAAGTCTCTGTGCTCTACATCGACATCTCCTAACAGTCAGTTTGGCATCGAGTACCTCGACAGCAAACACTCAAATACAGTTCAATATGTGAACTACTCCACTGATTCATTAGTGATGCAGTAAAATATCATTCAAATAATCCTAGAATTTTACTCAACAGAAGCTGGAGCACATAATTCTTGGACAATATGTTAATACAATAAATTTTACAGCATTATTTGTCTTATATTTGTTAGAAAAAAATCCCTGATTGGAACACTTCCAAGAATCTTCAATGACTGAGTTAGCTGATGTGACATCTAGAAGACACCTAGCAGCATCCACCTGCCAGTCAAAGTGGCCACTCCCTAATGTTGCCTAACTTTAAGTGTTAATGTAAAGTAAAGTAAAGTAAAGCTGTTACATCATTTGTTTAATTGAAACTTGGCTTAACCCTGGTCTACCAGGCACCATAATTCAACCAGTTGATCAAGAGTTGCTGTGATAGTGAGAAAATGAAAATGCCATCGTGTTCCTGCTCACTGAATTTGAGTTATTGGAAATGCCGACAGCACCTCCTACCAAGGGCGTTTATTTTGATTACCACAGTGAGCCAAACCACTGACGTACAAAGAGGCAGCCCTGTCAAAGCTTTGCAAAGACTTGAGATACTTATAGGGTAGAGGATTTAATCTGCTATCTGATAAACAGTTTTCATCAGGCCCTTAAGATGCTGTCAGAACCTGCTTCTGACAGGAACAATGCAAGTGAGCTGATACATACTTTGTATGTACATACATTAATTACAGGGGAAGTGCAAAAGGAGGTCTTATTTTGAACAGTATCTGAGGGGTCTACCACATCTAACCACTCCAACAGAGCAGTCGAATCACCTCATTAGTGCTTTGGGACTGTGTGTTCATTAAGGGGGATGTGATGAGATTAAGGAACCAACTAAAACACAGTCAGTCTTCCCCTTGCTGTCTCCCTGTTTCTCCCTGTCAACCAAAGAAGCAAACAAACAAGTCATTTAAATTACAAAGTTTAATTTGTCCAAATTAATTGGATGGATCCCACAGAAAGGGGCATCCTGGTACCCTGGAGAACAGAGAACTATCAGACTACAAGCTTCAGTCAGCTTGAGGAGCAGCAGTGCAACATAATGGAGCCTCTTGGTATCAGATCAGCTTCCTTTAGCATGCAACTTGTTTTATAATCCTGAACAGACCTTCACCTTTACACCATCAACTCTCACAATAGCTGATGATTCTGCTGCCTCAGGAGAAGGCAGAAAATCAACACATATAAATTCAGACCCACACACACAAACAAAGAGGTCTTGCTCCCGTCTGCTCCCAGCTGACCTGAGCTGACCTCCCTGTTTCTCATGAAGTCACTGCTCAACATTTCTTCAGACCAAGGGAAGCAGAAAGCAAGCACAAACCAGACATTTAGTGGAGCAAACACATGTTAAACTATAAGGAGTGTGAAACTAGTTATGAAACAGTTATGACAGTGAAATTAATTACTGTTGAAATTAAGTTAAAGTAAAATGTTTGAGTGAGAAAAAAAATATCAACTCCTCAAAGTGAAAAACAAATCAGTTTGTCAGTTTAAAAATGGTCCTTTTTTTGTGGAGGTAGACCAGGCGAACATGGCTACTAATGGGATGATATATAAAAGTGTCAGTTATCAATAATCAATAATTCATGTGTCAGAGGGGGCAAGTAGAGGTATAAACATGGGAAATGTGAGGGTGAGCTGGTTTTACCAAAGCTGTCAATATTAAAGCACAAACTGTCAAACTGTGGATCCAGTCTGACTCGGGCAGGATGATGAAACATGTTTGAAGTAGAGATCAAAAATCTGTCTGGAGAGGGATACAGGCAGATAGAGGTGTGTGTGTGTCAGTCCTACTATTCAGCTTATTCTAGGATGTAGAAATTGACTATATTTATGGTGTTGTGTCTCGAGATGTGGAGTGACTACAAAACAATGTATACTGGTTGTGTCATTTTTACCAACTATAAACAGCCTTCTCTTGTTCATGTCATGTTGATTTTGTATCAGCAACATTAGACTTGACATTAACCAATCAGCTCTCACTTAGCTCTCCTGCAGTGTGGCTGCCAATTGAAGCAGCAGCTCATCAGCAGAGAAGCTGTTTATGTGAGAAGACACCAGAGCAGTGTGTGTCCAGAGGCTGAAGTTCATGTTTACTTTCAAGTGGGAGAGAGGAAGCTGGAAATGATTACGGAAACTGTAAATAATTTGAATATAACAAGACACCTGTTGCTGATATATTCAACTTTATATTCTGTGTTCTTGATGATTTGACTGCCTTTAGTTTCCCTCTGTGTAGCTTCAGCAGATGAAACCTTGTGGTACAGGTGGACAGTTTGGTAAAGTCCATTTATAGTCCCCCTGTTTCACTCTGCTCATTTGTATGTTAGACTCAGAGCAGAGGGTGGTGAGTTCATTATAAAGTTCCAGCAGCAACACAAAGGCAGAAAGGTTCAGTGGATTCATCAAATGAATGTGGTGAAAAAGGAAGTTGAAAGAAGTCAAATGACTGTAGATGAAAAGAACTCCTCATTCCCCTCCTTTATGAGGCAAACCATTTATATTCATCTTACACGCTCCGGTCTACTCAACTCTTTAACTGAACACAAGGTTCAAAGCTTCTGAGCCTTGGGTGTCCTCATTCATAGTTAATTTACAGCCCACAGAGTTTCTTTAATCTCACTAGATATCAGCTGTCAGTGAGAAAACCTTCAGCTCTTTAATGTTCTTCATTTATGATCTGTGCAGATATGCAGATTTTAAACTTCAAGATTATTCGAAGAGAGATTGAGAACTTCAGGGATTTTCTAATACTGTATTTGCTTGTGAGGGTAGGGTCTTTAAGTTTTAATAATAGTGTTAGTAAATCACACCATAGATTAGGAAGCAGAATAAATAAGAGGTAAGAAAAATAAAGAAGATGCTTTACAGGAAGCAAGAATTAAACAAGGCATAACAAGTCAGCAGTGGTGGGGTGGGAATAAGGAAATACCACATCTATGTTCAGTGATTTTGCATCGGTTCGTCTCACTTCAGAGACTCTCATGTCATCTGCCCTGAAGAAACTTAACAGAGAATCCTATGATTCCATTCTGCCCAAGGCAACTCATGAAGCTATGACCCATTAAATCTGCTCTCACTCTATTCTGGAGGTGTAACCAACAGTGAGTGTTCAGACAGCTCCTGCTGAGCTTTTCTTTATGAAAAGTGTTTCATTAGTTCTTATCTTTACACCCTGCAGCAGGAGTCACTCTGCATTTTTCATAACTGATGACATGCCACATGTTCACAGAAACCTGACTAATGATCGTAATGTTGCTCAGTGCTGATATTTATATTCTCTTTGTGTCAAGGGTTTACATTTAAGAGTAAAATGGTTCGGTGTAAGAATCCCAATGTGATAATGTTGAAGTGTGATCATGTTTTGAACATTGATAATGATGGAAATGGGTAGAATTCATCAAAGACACCATCTTTAAAGAAAACAAGGAGGTTCAGCACAGAGAAACCTGGTTTTTTTTTACGAGTAAAACTCTTTTCTCATCCAGTTTAAGGAAAATATATATAAGGCACGAAACACTGATGCATATGCCTGATAATGAAATGTATCCTCTGGGAAATATGACAAACACTGTAGCTTTTCCTGCAGAATCAGAGCAGCGTAGAAAATTGTAGCTGAGTCTTCTTCTGTTAAAGGGCAGAGTTAAGTGAAATTTGATGTTGTACTAAACGTTAAGGTCTCCTCTAAACTATACCATAAATTAATTGTAGGGACAAAAGGGCTTCAGAGGTGAGATGGTGTGCTGTACAAAAAAGTGCACCCCATCAATAAACCTCACATGTTCCATACAGATAAATCTGGTCAGATCTTTGATGGTGACATGTACTTGAGGAAGTGATGTAGTGTGGGAATTCTTTCTTTGGGGAAAAATAGAGCCTCTGAAGTGCAGAGATAAATCTCTGTCAGCTGGAGTTACTCAGGCCTTCTGCCCCTTGTCCTCAGGATGCTGACTTCTGTCATATCTCTCTCTCTGTATTATCCTCTCTCTTTCCTCTCAATCAATAATCCTAACCATGTCAAGTGTGAAATTCCAACAGAGGTCTGCAGTAGAAAAGGCCCCACTGCATTAAGGCAATAAATAGAACATTGTTTTTTGCTCCTCCAACAAAACTCTTCAATCTATGTATAAATGTATAAAGATTCAATGTATGTGTCTTGCTATATACACATATCCAATATCAAAGCTGTAATAGACAATGAATGTTGGAACCCTGTTGTCTTACTGAGACATACTGTGTATTCAATATAAGAATAAAAATAAAAAAGCTTGTGTGTAATATAATTCCAATGAATATTTATCAGGTGCCATTAGCATTTGTTCATATTACATTCTGTGTTTAGTGGAGGTGCTGATACCTGGAGGAGGAGATTCTTGTAATCTCTCTGCCACACTTCATTTGTCTTCTCATTAACACTGCCTGGTTGTGCTTCATCGTATATTCTACTTTCACAGGAACTGGTCAGTGAGACGTTCACTTGCGGTGTATATTTATCTCTTTCCTCTCACTATATAATCCTGCTCTTGCACAACACAACTCTTAAAGAAAGCTTCATTACATGTTCCTTTTCAATCATTCATCCTGCTAGATACACATATCCAAGTAAAGGCTGAAACAAATTAATAATCAAACATATTTGTTTCAGCATTTGAATATCTATTAATATTTGAATCATGTTTTCTTCGTTTTCTGTGAAACATCCTGTCTACCTCTCTTTTGGCTGACTTGGAGATATATTTAATAGATGACCTTAAAATCATTGTGGATAGAGAAATAAAAACACTTGTGTGTAATATAATTTCAATGAATATTCATTGAGAGCTATTAGCATTCGGTAATATTACTGCCTGTGTTCAGTGGAGGTGTTGATACCTGGAGGAGGAGATTCTTCTAATCTCTCTGCCACACTTCATTTGTCTTCTCATTAACACTTCATTCACAGTCTAAAAGGACGTCAAACCAAATGAAGCATTCTGTGTGCCTCATTTAAAGTTCACTCAAAAGTGCCTGACCTTACATGTTGAATTGGAGCCACTCTCAATTACATTCTAATGTGGATAAAATGACTTTAGACATTGGGATTTATTTTATGTGTAACTCTAAACAAGTGTAATTCTAACGTGCTGTAGTGGACTAAGCCTGGACTTTTACCAGGACACACCCTGGGCCCTCAGGTGCGGCCAGTTAACCTAACAAGCACTAACGAGCAGCTGCAGAGACAGAGCAGGCTGGCCAATCACAGTGCCAACAAGATGACACCACAGGGGTCATCACATACAATATTCACAGGTTAAAACTAAAAACAATGATTTCTAGGTTATGTTCTGATTCATCCCTCTCCTCGCTTTTTCCCCTCCCCTGCTCAAACTGTTTCACACATGGCCTCTAAGCAGTCATAGAATTGGGATTTTGATGATGTAGTGGAACATAATGATGATCATAAAGGTCTGTTCTACTAAAGAGCCTGACCTAAAGAGCAGGAGGAGTCTGTAATGTTGAACCATTTCATGGACTAATTGCTTCATCAGTCACACAGCAGAGCAGCAGAGTGAACAACTGTGAAGAAGCTGAAGATGTGCATGATTTTTTTCACTGGAAAGGCTTCCACTGAAAGTCTCCCCCACTATGTTCATACAGAGAGTGTCAGCTGGCTAATTATGAGCTAATAATGTCAGATTACAGTGAAATGGTTCAATGCCAGTATTAAAAATGTGAAGTGAATTAATTAAAGATGGATTAAATTGGATTTCAAAGGTCGTGAGGACAGGAAAGGTTCAAGAAATGTAAATATTGTGAAAACCTCAGGGAGCTCAAAATAACATGTATTTCATTATCATGCTGTGTTCAACATGTACAATCTTCTGCAACATCATGAGGACCGACCACTACTTTAAATAAACAGCATGATACTAGATTCAGTACACAGCATGGCGTGTCATTCATCATGTTTCTGTTCTTCAAACCTTAGCTGAGTGCAGTTTATATTCCTTTTATTTGTGTCTTCATCAGTGTGTCTATAGGTCCTTCTCTGAAACCGACATTTTCTCTCTGCAGTGATAGATAGGTGTTTCAGGGCTTCATTACTTTCAGACCTGTTGCAGTTCTATCTCCTTCGTCACATGTTATGCTCTATTGTCTTTAAAAGTAAATATTGGTTAAAGGCAAAAGAAAATGAGAGTTGGTCGGTGTAATTAGATTCGGGATGAGTTGCTGTGCGTGAGACGAGATGTTTGAGGAAAGAAAGGAAATAAAGAAAAATACTAAAGACTTCATAAACTAGGATGAAATATAGTGAATCACTGAAAGATTGCTTGAAGAACTCAAGTGCACAGATAATAATCACTGTTTCCTCAAAAGCTGACTGAGTGTATAGATCACACATGTTAAGAGTGAGGTAAGAGAAAAGAGAAAAAAAGCGAAACAGGAAGTATTTCAATCTGACGCAGTTACTGCTTGACTACAAAAAAGGACAAGTATTAAACTTGTCTATGAACTGAAATGCTGTGGTCTGAGATACATGGCACATGGTTTGACAGAGTCAAAGGCTTATAAAGCACCTTTCAGACACAAGATGATTCAAAGTGCTGAATCTAAAACTAAACCTGCAGGTTCATCAGGAACAGATTAGTAGATTTCAAAGTCCCTGAACACACAGACTTATGTTCATGAAGACAATGATATTGGAACCAACAACAACCTCAGTCCTTCAGTAGAAACTCTCACAACTGTGCACCTTTATCTCTGCAGCAGTAGCAAGACATGGACTCAGATAAGTGTCTCTGGCGAGTCACAGAATGAAAGCACACCACATCAGCTGATCATCAGCAGACGAGAAGCAATCGTGTTCGACACTTGTGAAATATCAGAGTTGTTCTTACTGTCAGTTCTGGAGATCACTGTGATGCAGCAGGTTGTCTTTCTCATCCAGCCGTCATGACATAAACACACACACACACAGTCGGGCATCTTACCTGGAAGAGACAAAAAAGAGAAGACAGACTGTAAAATATATTATCCATGACATCATCATCACCATTATCATTCCTTTATTTTAGCTGCAGCCATGAGTCCCACTGTTGGCCAGTCACAACTTATGATTTATGGCAATATTGGTCTCAATGGTCTGATGATGTGGGAACAAATGGATGTAAAACTTCTATCAGCCTTTTTTAGTGTAAAGGCCGACATTATCTGAGCCTGCAGAGTCAATTGTTCTACCTGCTCCCTGACAGAGAGACACCTTCAGCCCATCTCTCCCCACAAGAACCAAACACCTGCTGATTCTGCTGCCTCAGAGGGGAAATCCAGTCAGGTGAGTGTCACAGAGGTAGCCAGTGCTCTATAGAGTGCCATGCACGCTCACACACACACGCTACACCAGCACTCTGAAATAATTCAATCAAGCCAGCTGGAGGAGGAGCTGCTTGTATTGATACCTTAGCATGATTTTATATTGCCATCATCACTGTAATATATTTATGTATCTCTGCTCATAGAAAAGAATGTGGGGATTTAAAAAAAATACAAGGACATACCGTCTAATAAAAGTGTTTTTTTTTCATTGTGAAACATGTTTGCCAAGAACAACAATTGTTTGTCACCTGTCTGATCTCTGCTGTACTCTCCCTCCTCTGTTTGAACCAGGAACTGCCAAACTGAACAGAAGCTGCCATTGGCTTATGAGGAGGTGTTCCCGGGGGAATGCACCAAGTATGGTAGAGTTAGAAGGGTGTTTATTGTAGCTACTATTACAAATGCTTTGTTCATTGTACTATTTTTCAAAAGATGTTTCATACATGATGTACACAATGCTGCACATGATAATTGTTTTACACAGTTAAATAAATACGTCTTGACTGAATTCATTTTCGCGACAGTTTGTGCCTTAACCACTAGGTCATCCTTAAAGTGAGGGGCTTCACAGTAGAGACAGCAGAGGACATTAGAGAAAACACTAGACTTTAAGCTCCACCACCCTTCAGTGCACCCAGAGATACACATCAAAGAATATTTTGGTTTTTTGAAATTGTTCTGAAATATAATCCAGTCAGCCCTGCCAAGACAAACACATGTTTGAGAATAACACCTGAGGGGAAAAAGCAAAAGCCTGTACCTGTACAAATGATACATGGTAAAAGCCTGTCACCCTTTGTTGATACATGTTGAATAATGAAAGGCCAATTTCCTGATGTATGTTCATATTTACCATTAATCACATTAAACACCAGAATTTAATGTCAACGCATTTCATCATCATAGCAAATGCATCAGCATGCATTTCTCGTCTCCTGAGTCCTTCACATTTCCAATATGTTTGACTCACTTCAACCTGGGGATGTAGGAGCCAAAACATTTCACTATTTATATCTTAAATGGGAGGTAGAGCTCTTTACCTCTAAAGTGTTAATAGGAGATGTCCGAGATTAAAAAAAAATAAATAATAATACTGCTTTACATCAATTTGCAGTTGTAATTCTCTGACTTTCAGGTTCGGGTGAAAAAAAAAATAGTTAATACTTTTTATTTAACAGTCCAGATTCAGTGGAGAAGCACTGGGATGGATTTTGCCTTCACTTTAAATTCTGACCTCTGGTTGTTTTGATACATAGTTAATGAGTATTGTCCCGCTAACAGTGTTTCAGTATTCATTCGCAGCACTGGATGTTGGTGGGTTAGAATCACTAATCTTAACCGCCATCAATCAGCCTAGGCAGGGGTCCTCTGCGCTGTGACTGACAGACGGAGAATAACAAGGCCCCACTCATCCTCGTTCATGCCCCTGGTGAGTGAGAGCATGGTGGGTTGGTAGAGTCTGGAGAATAGCAGGGGACCTCACTTTTAGGTCAAAGAGATGGACTACACAGGTAGGAAGCACACAGTTTGAACTGAACTACAGTTATAGACTCAATAGATGGTAGACCCAGGCTCTTAGTCAGCACCATGGACAGTGACAGAGCACTAAGAACACCGTGTCCAGCTCACTAAAACCACAAGTTTCTTCAAAGAGTCAGTTTGGAAGAAAGCCAAAACCTTTTTAGCAATGAGGCTAAACAGATTTCAAACCCTCACTTATTCCTGAATCTATGACTGCAATCACTCGAAGTTTTTAAGTTTTTGAAAATTGGACATTGGTCTCTTTTTGTGGACTTACTAAAAACTGCTCAAAACAATGAACAACAGCTCATCTTCCACAAATTAGCAACACCACATGTTCCTTGTCAAAGTGAATGTTCAGGTGTTCCTTAAAAGACTTTTCAGACCCAGGGCCCTGACAACTACCCCCCACTGTTACTGTGAACCTCTCAGTGACCACTCCTCCACGAATCAGCAGCACTCTGGCAGCCTGACCTGCACACAGACAGCATGCTCTACCTGCCTGATTTTATTTTGAAATGCTCAGAGAAGCAAGGCAGCGAACCCTCAAAAGAGACACAAACTTTCTAAATACCAGATTTGGTTACAAAGCTTTTCTGTTTAAGGCTTTTGTTTCAGCTCTCAACTTGTTTTTCAAGTTTTTACTTGTCACAAAGAAGGAAAGTCACAGGTGTAATAAATGACACTAACGATGTATCTGTTCCATTGTGGTGTCTAGTTAAACATTAGCTGTGAGCTACATGCACATTAACAGAACCCTAGAACTGGTGAAGCTAAATGAACAAGCCCTAATTAGTGTGATTAGTTACACCTGTGATGCTCCCGCTGTTACACATCAAAACATCATTCAACAGTCAGCCACTTACAACACACAAATGGTAACAGATTCAATTTTGTTTGCTGATGGTTTGCACAAAAAACAGTTTTTCAACAGTAAATGTAAAAAGTAATGTTATTCTTAATGCTTGTATATTTTTAAGTTCATCATTTCATTCGACAATACTTCAAACAAGCATCCATATATGTTAAACTGCAGTATGTGTTACAGTGAAGCTAGTAAAAGGTATTTTTGTCTTTGTCTTCACACATCATGTCAGTCTCTTGTAGGCAGTAAGTGTTCAAACCGAAGAATAACTTTCCCTGACATCTCACCATGTTCCCTGTGTCTATATTCCTGCTTGACTGACAGCTTCTGGGTGGTCCATTTCTGCACTAAAGAAATCTGCACGCCTTCCCATCCTCGCATGTCAGGAAAAAGAAACGTTCTGTGACAGCAACACCCAACCTGAATGAGTCAGCAGAGACCTGAGCTAACTGGACACTGTCAGTGTGTGCTGACTTAAGAAGAGATGAGGTGGGAACTCAGAATGTAAAACTCTCTGAAAGCAACAAATTAACTCCTTCTAAACATAAGCTGTTATTAAACTTGATAATTATTAAATATCCATCCATGTTGTTTACTAAACTGCAATATAAGGGTGAAGATGAATATGTACCCTGTGAATAAATCCCTGTAATCTGGAGATCTACAGCCTCACACTCTCTGCTCAGAGAGGTCAGACAGACCTTGAAGAGACTGTGTGATGTGCGAATTGCATCATCGCAGTATTGCATGTCCAATAATTAATATGTAGAATGAAGAGCAGCATAAGGGTGTGAGAAGTTGGACAAATGAAAGTCAAGCTCTAAAGTGAAACATTGTATTTTAATGTGAGGAAAGAAAATACACACACTGCATTGCACTCATTTAAGAGAAAAGTTGAGAACGAACTTGAGAGACTGAATGACTTTGTGCTGAACAGAAAGACGGGAGAGAACTGGGAGGAGGATGAAGACAGAACGTTGAGAGGGTCATAACAAACTGCAAAGAGTGCAGAGAAGGAGACAGAACACATCTGTAAACTCCCACAGACAGTTCAGCATGAACAGCAAACATCTGTCCTCAAACTGTTGGAATATCAGAAGATGCAACATTTATCTCACAAATGTAATCACACAGTTAAAAGTTCAGCTAAAACTTGTGATTGATCCAACTTGTCTTGTTTTCCTGCAGTAACTGCTAATATCTCTACAGTTTTTTTAAGTTTACTTTTGAAGTTCAAGCAAAATAGTTTTGCCCTTCATGAAATCTTTTGTAACACAAAACACATTCCATTGAATAAATGTATCAGCCAGTTTTTACTTTGATGTTGCATCACCATATCTCCCTTTCAGAAAGCAGGAGAACATAAATTGTTTCTGCGCACAGTAAATGTGCCAGTGTACACACACATACCACAATGCTATATTTGTCTATAAATACTGCAGTTTGAAACAGCCTCAAGCACAAAGCACTATGTGTTTCTGTTAACTTAGTAAAAATGGTTTTGCTCAGAGAGTGTTTCTGGCTGAACGTGTGTGTTGGTTTAAGTGGGACACAAGGGTCACATGTTAGCAGTCTGCCCGCTGAACATTACACAAAGACAAATCAATTTTTAGAACAAGATGGTGTATTTAAAGACTATAAAACTTGTAGCTCCTTCACTGGCTTCCGTTACGCTGCCTGATAGTATTATCCTGCTTTAAAAAGGTCATTGATCCATAGAAATATCTCAGTGAGATGCTCTGGGGCGTTAGTATCCAGAAAGAGATCAATCTGTTTTTCAAGCTTTAACAATAATTCAGAACGAGCAGAAACTTTAAATAGTGTTTTCAGATACAGAACAAATAAATCATTACATAGGCAAATAGGAGCAAACTAATAACTCAAACGGCAGAGTCCAGCTGTATGTGTGTTTGTGTGTCTCTCTGTGTGCATACATGTGTACATTTTTGGTGGGCAGTCAGCCTGTAAAGAGGCTTTAGGAAAGTCAAGCAGCTGTTGATCCAGTGTGTCACTGAGGCAGAACAACATCAACACCCTGCTGTTTATCATTAATCAGTTTCCCTGAAGGACAAGACACATGGTTAAGTCTTTCCAGCCACACATCTCTCACTCTGTGTCTTTACTCTATTCTGTCGCTCGCACTGGTGTTCATTCTGCTTGTTACTCTTTGTTTGTAGTTCATTATTTTATCAAGTAATCTGCCATTATTGTCCATTCAACAGTTTCCTCTCATTCCCAGAATCCCAGTCAGTGGGTCAAAATACTGGCTATGTAATCAAGTCAAGTGGCTTGGGATGGGATGAGTAGAAAGGTGAAGGAAATACACCTGTTCGCTCCTCTTTAACACCAGACACAATATTATGAAATGTCAACCACATTACCTGTGTTACTGTTGATCAGGGCCTCCCGACTCACATTCTTCATAAACACACACTGCATAAACAAACTGAACAGACACAGGACTCTATGTTTGGCTTCTGTACATTCCTTCATTACATGCTCCACAGACTTCTATCATACTGTAGTCCTCCCACAGAGCCCAGACTCACTGACTGACTCTTAACGATTTATCTGAAATGGCTCACAGCCAGACTAAATATTACCATAAAGATTTGCAGGGAAGAAGCACAAGACATTAAAAATGGCAGTTTACACCAAGATAATTTCCCTTGGTGAATCTATAATATCTGCTGCTGTGTAAACAAATGCCTGAGTGCCCTCTGTGACACAATGTCTGTTTGTTCATGCTCAGAGCTGAGAGAAGCAGTGATTAAACTGCAACAACTCACTGCTTATTGCTTGTCTGTTTCCTCATCTCTCTGTCAGCCTCTGAGCTACTTCTCCAGATGCTGCTGGAGGAGATGTTCAGTCACTGGGAGCCGTTTTTCATTTCCTCTTTCCTCCCTGTGTTAAACTCTAGCAGAGAGGTAGAGCTGTGCTGAGAGTTATTCAGTTACTTCATTCAGCTGTCAGCCGGGCCCAAGATGATTCAGTGGGAGGTCTGAATAAAACCTGACATTATGGAAATGTTCAGGTACCACCTGCATGTGTAACAGCTGGACTGGAGAATTAAACAGAATTGTGTGCATTAGAGAGTAATGATTGGTAAAGGTTCTGTCTCTGATGATGGTAATAAAAGTGGTAAAATCACTGAGCCCAGTGGTTCAGTCATGGATCTGTTGGTCACTGGATGCGCAAGGAAAGGGATGCACAGGCTTGCCAGTGCCATCACTACAATCTGATTGGCAGCCCCAGATGCCATCTAAACATTTCTGTCACGTCATTGGTCTTCATCTCACTGTGGGGCAGGTGTTTGGCAAGATTTTCTTTTTTCTACTAAGACTGTGTTTGTCAAGATTTTCTGCTACAGATGGATCTTACCCTGATACATGAAGAACAACAAGAGCATGTTTATTTTTCTGTTGTACAAAATCTCTAAATTATGAAAATATCTTACCAGCAGAGTCCAGCTGACTATTAAATTTGGCTCTAAAGGATATACAGACACAACGAGTGGCGATTGAATGAAACATTGTTTTAAAAGCACCTGCAGCCAAATGTGTTTTACAATCTTCTCCAGGGAGGAAACTTCAGTTAATGCATGTTGTTGTGTTTGAGAAAAATCTTCCTCCAATTAAAATTTTAGTCTGAATTTGACCTTTTGAAAGAAGGAATCCTCATTAAAATGTAGAGCAGCTGTTTCCTTTATCCCTCAGTTGTCTTTTCTGCTCGAGTCTTCTTTTCAACATTTAAGTATTTGTATTTCATATTCATCATCTTGAAGATTTTTAGTTCAATACATTGTGCCTGTGTTGTTTCTCACACATCGATGATGTGCAGGTGATGAAAGAACCTCCGTTGACACCGACTTGTTTGCATAAGAATAGGTTTATTACAAAGTATCAGCATCGATCAGGCTTCTAGGATACCTGGGAGAACACCCTCGGCCAAATTAGTGTCTCCCCGAATCACAGTTCAACATGCACTTATATATCTTCGAGGTGAGTGAATGTTTCTCTCATATTGTTTACATTAGGCGGGGACCCCTTGTCCTTCAGGTTTAAAAGCGCTGATACATCATTAAAAACAGGATATATACCATTGTTTTACTTCTGCCTACATAACACATGTCCTGCTATGTAAGTTGTTCTACAAACTTTCTTTGGATTAGACCCAGTTCTTTTTTTTTTTTCCTCTTAAATATCATCTTTAAAAGACACAAGCACGAAGTGAAAAGACTCAGACAGCTCTATTTAATTACCAACAATATCTTCTTTTGAATCCAATCTGACGGCCAACAGTCTGACAAAGAGCTGAGTCCAGCGAGGTCAGAGAGACAGCATAAGAGTCAGTTCACCTCCTCTTGTTTCTACACTACTTCAGCAAAGTTCATCCTCTGTACCACCTGCTGTTTCTTCTTCTAGAGATGGAGTGTGACAGAATGTTACAACAGCACACACACTGATTAAAAGTGAGTATTTCCCACACAGAGGCCCTTTGTGCTGTCATTAATCTCATCAGCTGAATATTTACTAAAATAATTAAATGAAGGGCCTTATTTGAGGGATCAACAGCAGGACATCACAAGCATAAACCACTGTATTACTTGTCTTAAATAAACCCTGATGTACTGTTAAATAAATGACTTGTTCTCAGTTCTACTGACTCTGTTGATGTGTTGGTGAACGACTGAAACAAATTTATCTGTATCCATCATCACTGTTCCCCACCTATTATTCAGTTCATACTCTAATACAAGCAAATTGACAATAATGCAGTCATAACCCAGCATGCAATTGGGTGTTTTGCCTTTTAAGCCTTTTGATAAGAGCTATCTGATTACCCACAATCCCCTGGTTTCATCAGGTAGCAATTATCTCGTCACTGATCTGTGGCCGTCTCATAAAGAGTATCTGATCAGGATGTTGTTGCTTTGGCAGCCGAGCATACTGTGTGTACATTTAATGATCTGCTGCTAAATAAGGAATGGCTTCAAACCAGTTTTGTTTAATGTAACAGCATCCAGTTCCTGAAAAAACAAACATATAAAAACAGAAATCTGTTGTCTTAGTGCAGCGTTCAGTGTTGACATGTGTAGGAGCCTAGTGATGTTGGAGTCACAGATGTTACAGAAACAAACAGCTGGGAGTTAGATTGGAGTGTAACTTCTTCAGTTATTGCTTTTAGTGACTGTAAGGGTTGTTTTCCAGAAGGATTTAACTACTTGTGTCAGCTGCTCATCATTTATAACAGTATCTCTGCTCCTGTCTCTAGATATCCGTGCCCCTCAGACATCCATCTCTGTCCACACACTCTCTAAAACATCATATTGTGTCTCAGGGTGAACTTTGGAAAGATAAAATCATAAAATCACATCACAGAATAAAGCCACCTGCCAACAACATCTGTCAGAGTCGCAATTATCTTTGACAGGGCAGCTAACCGTGGGCTCCATGACTCCAGAAATGCATGAAAAGTTATGTAGCACCATGGACTCACTACGGCACATGAGCAATTATCAGTGTTACCGTCTATTCTGTCCTCTTTCACAGTTCAATCAGTCCAGGCAACATTTTCTGTTGTTCAGTTTTGGTGCTCAGTGTAACAATTAGGACTGAGTTGCTCTCACCTGATTGGCTGACTAGATATTTGCCCTAACGAGCAACTGTACCTTGTTTAGCTAAATAATGGCAACTCAGGAGTTTCAGCGCTTAGAGTATCCTCAATAAAATCATCCTCACTGTGTGAACATGGTGTCTGAAAATTCAAAAATAATCACTTTGATTTAACAAAATATCAAGTGGAAAATGCAACAGTGAATGATATGAACACAACCTGCATCTCTGAAAGATTAGCATATATTCATCACTTGTGTAAAAGTATCTGACATGTTTCAAGGGTACACGCTGTGTCTTTCCTCTTACAGTCCTCTCTCCTCCTCATTTCTGTCTTGTAGCTCTGATAGATGTGTGACCCTGACAGCCTGTAGTGTAGATCTGAGGCTCTGCAGCAGAAACCTTTTAACTGTATTACACTGTCACACCACCATTCTTCATGCAGCTCAGACATTAAGGGTGTAACATGGCGGTTAGAGGACTACGTCTTTCCCTTTCTTGGTTCATGTTGTCTCACTGTGTGTTTCTTATGTGTCCTGAGAAGGATCCTGTTTGTATTATAACATCATTAACAGAGGGTGTGTAAATACTTGTAAGTGTGTGTGTTTGCCTGCAGCATGGATGCAAACCTTTGATATGGCTGATTTTTTGCCACTGAGTGCAACATCCCTGAGCTGCCCAACATGAAAGGATCCTGGTTCTCTGAGGCAGAAAACACACAAAGCTGCATGAGTCCCAAAACAACCTCCGACACTGGATTTATGTCAAACTGCCAACTTCTTCTGCGATGATCTGACATTTGACATATTTGTTTTGTTAGTTATGAAACATCTCTGTCACTGAGATCCACAGGGTCACTGCTGCTGTGTCCTGAATGCTGTGAATGTGGATCTGTCAGGCTGGAGTCAATAAAACCTGAAGAGAAAAGGCTGACCTGCAGATTTGTGAACCTGCAGTTAGTGAGCAAAAACAGAAACTGAAGGTCCCTCATTCTGTTGCTCAGCTGTTTCTTTAACATCTTTTAAACACAGAGTAATAGCTCAACCTCATATAAATGTTACCTTCAACCTACACACTGGCCCAGTCTTCTTGTGTGTTTCTCTCTCTCCTGCATCAACTGACTAGATTTTTGGCCAAACAGAAACGAAAGCGCTGAGCTTCTCCTGAGGATTCTCCTGCTGAGTCTCTGCAGACCTGTTAGCTTGTTCACTTTCACTTTTCCTGTCAGACCAGACCTGATCTTCCCTCCACCGACAATGTTGGCCATTTCAGACACGTCTAACTGTGTTTCTGATGTGTAATGTCTGTGCTTCATCTGGCACTGTCAAACACTGCCATCATCTCAACTCTAAATCCCTACAGGAACTGAACATTTTTCTTTTCATAGTTTAACCTGGGAAACATTTCTAGAGTGAATCTGCCCACAGCATCTTCTTAAAGGAACAGTAACATATTTCACATGCAGGATAGGAACACAGAGTTAGAGATGATGTACAGCTGCTGCTGTATGTGATTACATTTCTTACTCACTGATGTAATTTGAGAGGGATTTATGATCCATCACAGCAGTTTGGTGGCATTTAACTAGTTTTCAGAAGTATGATCATTTAGAGCATTCACCAGATGGTTTTTTTTTCACATCCTTATCAGAACAATGCATCATTAGTACTTTTTCTCTAAACTGTGTGCGCAGATGGTTTATTATGTTTCATCTAGTTGCTCTACTGAAGACATTTCTTCTCATTTTTAACTTCGCCTGGAAATTTATCTCAAGGGCGACTGCTTTTCTCAATCCTTCTTCATTTCTCCGACCACCTGCTCCTTTATTTGTCACTGCAATCTTTTGCATGAATAATGTTAGAAATATTCTCAAGCTTTAAGTATTTTACTACTTTCTTCTGGATATTGTTATAGAAAGCTAAAGCTAGTTAAGCAGATCCTACAGGCAATACAGACTCCAATTCAATTTCTCTCAATTTCGATTTGAAATTTGAAACCTCTTTTATATGATGCAGCAAAAGCATTTCTATCTAGCTAGTTCAAAAAGCTGTTGACCTCCTGACTGACTGTACAGCTGGGTGCAGAGAAAGTGAACAAAGAGTGAAAAGTGAGGGAAGAAGAAGAGGAGAGGCTCTGCCTTTGAGGTTTTTTCTGCTATAGACTGAGTGTGAAGTGGATTCAGCCCAGACTTAAGTGGCTGTGCTGTAAATCACTTAAGAATGAGCCGGCGCAGCATTCGAACAGGGATGTATGTGGCTGAGTTTGAGAAGTACAACAATCTAGAAAGATAAGACGACAAACTGTGATGTTATATTGGAAAATACTGGACATCTCCTGCACAATAAATATAATATAAAGTGTGCAGAAGAAAAGAATAGAGTATAAGGATGGATGGAGGACATGACATAGAAACAGGGACTTAAAGTGGGGAAAGACAAATAAACGCAGCTGAGAGATAAAAACAGATTGGTGGTACACAGCAGGGAGAGATGCCGTGCTGTGCTGTCCCACCAGAGAGAGAAGTACTGACTGTTACAGTAAAAGTAAAACATTCACCCGAACTGTAACCATAGAAACATGTATCTACAATGTTTGCTCTCCACAAGTAGCAGAAGTGAAACCATATGATTGGTAGATAATAGCATAAAACTTTACCCATAAACAGATATTTGAAGTGTGCATGCAAATTGCCACAATGCAACACATCTGTAAGAAATGCAAGAAGCCCTTTTGACCATTTCAAGGGAATCTCCTTGATAATGTTAGTTTCAAAATTAAGAACTAAATGTCAACAAAACAAACAATGCAGACAAAAGCTTGCATGCAAAGAAAAATGCAGAGAATAATTGACATGTTTTAAATGTATCAAACCACAGTGTTTCAGAGGGAGGGAGACTGAGGCTGGGTAAACAATCAACATGAGCATGTCAGAAACACACATCAGTCTTTCACAATGAGATAACTCTCCCACTACAGACTGCTCTGCATTCACACACCAGCCTGTTCTGCATGAGCTGCACTGTTGTGAAGAATTAAATCAGCTGCTTAACCAACATTTAAAAAGTGACAGCGAGGCCAAATGTGACCTCCTCTCATAAATAATGACGACCTGCTGCAGAGCTGCTGCCTGCATCTCTTTAGGCTTTAAACCACCAGCAGCAAGAAAAGCAGAAAACTACACACAGAGACATTTTTAGTATTGTAAAAGGACTGGTGTGCAGCCACTATTATAATCTCTGGGCTTAAGCTGTGAGCAGTTCAGCCAACAAAGCAGCTGAACCTGACTCAAGCAATTCATCACACAAACACACACTAACCATATGGTTGTCTCTGCATGAGGTGACATGAGGCAAACAAGCAGCAACTGGTCAAACTCAACACAGTCTGATGGAGGAGGAAGCTGGACTCTTTCTGATTCAGAAACAGGACACAGCCCTTTTTTAAACATCATCCAACCTTCAAATCAACCAAGAAAAGACAGTCATGTGAAGAGCTGCGGCAAACTCTGCCAACAGCAGCCCTGTCACACACAGCTCACTCACATACACACACTTACAAGTAGACCACATGTTGGTAAACCCTCGGTTACACAGGCAGTCTATGACATAAACAGAAGAACTAGTGTGGTCTTACCTGCATTTGAAGATCCACAGAAGAAGGTTCAGGATGGAGACAATCAGGAAACAGAATCCAGAAAAAAACAGAGAAAAGAAGATAAATAGTTAGGAACCAAACACAACATGAAAACTGAATCATGTTAAAGCAGCACACAAATATACAATTACTCCTACAACTATAAGACAGACATCAGTTGACAGATTGAACAAATTATTACTAATTCTGTTTTGCAGCTTCCCACTCAGATTTATTCAAATGCTGTTTTGACAGACAACCACTTGACTGAATTCAGATCACAGTCAAGAGAAGACAAAACCCTGACTGACAGTCGTTCTTCCTCTCCTCTTTTTTTTTCTCTCTCTGTGCTCTTGTTTCTCGGCTGAGTGATTGACATTGGAAATAACAACTAGAACCCTTCAGTAATTTGAGACTCAAAAAAGGACAATAATTAATGATGAGTCAGCAGTCTAGTCTGATGAACTCATATCAGACGCTGGGATTCTTTGTGGGGAAAGGAAACACGTTGACTTTGGCAGACAGAATGGAAATGATGTCGTCAGACAGATGCATCAACACAGAGAATAAAACACATCATTTTGGGTCATTCACCAGACCTCATCCCTGACATCACATCAGTGTGTTGTGTGATGTGTTTCAACATTTTAGGGAGAAAAGTGAAGCTTGTGGAAGATTAGACCAGGAACATGAACAGACAGAACTCAATAGTGATGAATGAAGCTC
This sequence comes from Semicossyphus pulcher, assembly GCF_022749685.1. Classification (NCBI taxonomy): domain Eukaryota; kingdom Metazoa; phylum Chordata; class Actinopteri; order Labriformes; family Labridae; genus Semicossyphus; species Semicossyphus pulcher. Next base: position 8,911,451 of record NW_027211700.1, read on the forward strand.
TCAGGAAATGCCTAAGCAAGTTTTTCATTCCCAGCACTAAAGCGGTGTGAGTATTTATGACTGCAGAAAGTTTTATTGCCTTGAAATGTCAGTCGTGTTGAAAAAACTTTTTTCTCTAAGTACAGAACTTTATAATAATCTCATCTCATGGAGGAATTCAAACAAACCCTCCGGACATCAGCGTGATTATCTGACCTTTTAAGCTGCTCAGTTCAGTAAATCCTAATCATGTGTCCATTCAAGCTGAATTAAGAGAACAAATACTGTGGTATTCCTGTTTGCTAAAAACACAGATGAAGGGCGCTCTCAAAGTGCAGCTCATAACGCATCCTCACTTGTTCTAGAAATAATTTATTGTAGAAAGAAATGAGAAAAAGCTCCATCAAGCACTAAAACAAGATTTATCTTCATCTGCTAACTACACCAATTCAATCGATGAAGCCCTCCAAATAATTTGTTTCTGTTGTGAGCATCTCCATCTCTGAGTCATGCACATTTTCAGTCTAATTATGTGAAAGCTTCAAAAAGCTTCTCTTAAGTAGTTCTGCTCACAAACTGGGCTGCACGCTGCTCTGATGTCTAATGAACATTTTATTATAGCTCTCATGGCTAAATGTCTTCAACAGCAAAGTCAGGAGATCTCCGTATTACATCTCAGCTTAAGCTCACAACATTATAGCTCATCATGCATCATAGTCCACTGAGCCACAGTAACACCTGAATCAAACATCATAATCATGGTCATGAGCTGTAACGGATCATGGAGGATATTACAGCCTGCACCTCGCCATCAGTGTGTGGATAATTTATTGTGACACTTCAATGCCAATGCTTCCAAAAAGATTACATTCTGATGAAATAACGTTTGCTATATTGCAAAATGTAAACTAATGTTATTAGTCTCTCTGGAAGTGATGCTCCCTGTGGTGTCATGTTGTTGGGCATTGTGACTGAACAGTCTGCTCTGTCTCTGCAGGTGCTCGCTAGTGCTCGTTAGGTTAACTGGCCACACCTGAGGGCCCAGGGTGTGTCCTTTGATTTGTCTTCATTAACTGTTTCACATGCTTTGCCTACCAGGTACTGAAATAATGCTTGTGAAGAGACAGATATAAGGTAGAAAACATTTTCTTGCATATTTACATCTTTTTGTAAATTTACAACAAAACACTTATCATATCATCCTTTTTTTAATCAGCATTCTTGCCTCAAAACACCAACTCCATCCTGAATAACCTCTTTAACTCTGCCTGCTTGCTGTACTGTTTGTATGATTTCCTCCGTTCACAGTCCTGATCTGATCTCCTGTCAGTATCAATCAAACAGAACAGGTTTTCTCTCAGCAGAGGACTGAACCAATGAAAGAGTGAGATGAGAGGATAAACAGTGTATGACTGATTCTCACAGTAAACCAGTGCTGTCGCTCTGTCTGTTATTTCAAAGCTCTTCATCCAACATTCATCCAGCAGCACTAATCTGAGTTTAGTAAACTCTGCAACCTAAACAGGGTTCAGCTCGTGTGTGTCTCCTGGACCCAACAGTATCTGCATCTGCAGATAGACTCATCTGTTTTGTCTGTTCTTCATTGTCCATCTCTGTTTTGCTCAGTTATTTCTCTGCCCCTGTAATTTATTTTGTAAGAGTTCCTTATCATTCACTTTCCTTGTGCTTCCCCCTGTGTTCTTGTAATTAAAAGAGGTAGAAGTGAAATAAAAGTGAAGGGATCAGAGAAGAGAGCAGAACAGAGTCAGAGCTTCATCATGTGGAGGATAAGAATCCCCTGTGGGAGCTTTAACAGCACCCAGCCTCCATTCACTTTAATGTTTAATTGATTTCAAGGCTACCAACACAGCACAGAGAACACTGATTGGACAGTATTGGTCTGGAGCTCCTGATAGTTAAATAAAAGATGGGGAACAGGTAACTCAAAGATGTGAAGGCAGAACAGAGAAACCACAGAGAAATAAGGGCTTAAGGGCTCATATTTATCATGCAAAACATGACATAAACAAATCCTCTGTTATATTCATCTCTTTAAAAGGAAATGTGAGAAGTGCAGTTTTATGTTTCACTTAATGAGAAGTATAAAAAGATGAGGCCACTAAGGGAGGGAGAAAGCTCAGACGCTGGAGAGGAGAGAGGAGAGAAAAACATAGCGAGTGTTTAAAAGTGTTTGAGTGTGGCTGATCTGTCTTAGTCAGCCATGATGCTTCACACTGTATCCCACACAGATACTTTTACACACACACACACACACCTGCACATGCACGCATAAAACATAGCGAAAGGTAAATTCCTCTATCCATTGTTCTACCAGATGATCCATTGCTCATCAAGCTCACATTTCTCTTTTCACGTCCAACCAGCTCCATTGTTTCAGTCTGATGGTTTCTGTGTAGCTGAAGTCAGTCCCCAGTTTAAACCTCCATCACTTCCTGTGCCAGTCTTGTATCTCACCTCTGGGACAGATTCTGACTCTTCTCTCCCCCACTGATCCCATCCTGGCCTCTCCTGCTGTGACTTTCTGATCCTTGTCCTGATCCTTGACTTGAGGATGTCAGACAGCCTGCTCAATGGTGGGAGTCTCAAAGGCAGCCAGCTGAGTAACCTCTGGCAGTGGATCATGATGTGTTGCTCTCTCCTGGCCTCCTGCCTGCTGTGTCTCTCTTCACCTCTTTGTGGGACACATTCACTGCTTGAGCCTCTCCCGACTCTACCAGCATGACACGTAACTTTATAACAACAGACCCTGATACCAAACGTGTGGAGATTGAACCTTGGTCAGTGTGTCATTAGACCTGTCACTGTGTCTAGTCACAATGTTTGCTCTAAATTCACTGCAGGGACAGCTACAGAGATGCACTTTACCAACATAACAACACAGTCAATGATCTGATATGGGCCTTTTTCCTTCATTCTAGGAAGCAACATTATGTATTGACATGGAAGCTGCCAATGACTCTGAAACAATAGCGTCCTGGCTGTTTCTCACTGTGTGTGTTTGTATTTCACATTAAGCTGTTTCATCTCCTCCCTCCTCTCATCCCTCCATTGTTCATGTGAACTCCTGCCTCCTACAATCCCTCTCTCCTCCCCTGCTCTCTCTCTCTCCATTAGGGAGCTGGCAGCTCTGATCAGGTGATGCTGAACTTGACTCATTTCCTGTGGGAATCAATGGGCAGCATTAATCAAATGGCTGGAAGCTGATGGTTTTAGTGGGGCTCAGGGTGAGGCCAGAGGACACTGATTCAGGTCACCATCATTCTTGTAAAAACACTTTGGGTAGAACATAAAGATATAAACTGTGTGTGCCTGGACTTGATGGAACAAATTACACCAGACGACACCCCAAATAGTTTACTGTCAGAGCCCATTTATTGTTGTGTTATGAACAAGGTTTTGTGTATTTTGAACCGTTCCTTCCAATTAAGCTTTTATGTAGTCCAAATGGAAAATATTAACTTTAATATGACACCAACCAAAAATCTGAGCTGGGAAACGACTCTGCATTAAAAACATTCAGAAATAAAGGTTATACTGAATTAGAAGATGGTACTAATGATGGCTGAATGACTGAGCAGTTTGGTTCATCTTCACAGCTTCCATGTCACTTACTGATTCATATCAGACTCTCAGAAACATCACAACTACAATCCATTCAGCGCTCAGAGAATGACCTGCTGTTGACCCTGAATCTATTCTCCTCTGTATAAACATGAATCATTGTTGATTATTACTGGATGGAGGTCCAGTTGAGATCATCGACTGCTGCTGAAGACTGATCTTGTTCTTATCGACTCCAATCAGTGAGAGGAGAGAAGTGCTGCTCTGTCAGCTTCTTCTGTTTGCTCACAAGCAGTCTGGCTTTATTTTCTTCTTTGCTGTTCACTCCTTTTGTTGCTGTTTTATATGTTTTAAACTTCCCAGAAAGTAGCAGTGTGCTGAAAGAGTGCACCATCACAGAGACAGCTCAGTATCTGACCTTCTGAATGATCTTTTCAGGTGTTAAACTTTTGGACAGTTTAGCCGCCCTGAGGTTCTCTGGGTCAAACTGTCCATCTGGGATTTCAGTTTGCTGCTTTTTTTAGACTAAAAAGTTTCAAACTGAGTCAAAAAAAAAAAAAAGAGCTTCATGATGCAACTCTACCTAGCACACACTTACAGTGTTTTACAATATTGAGGCATTTGTTTCTGTATCAAACAGTACCCAAATTGACTGGTTAAAGCAGTGTGGATGGATACCTCAGATACATCAAACAAGTCTTAAATCTCAGAAACCATCGACTATCACCTAACGATGGCTGAGAGCAGAGAGAGCTGGCATCTGGAAGAGATATGATCTCACCAAGTGGGAGATAATTCAACATCCATATTAATAATGGAGCATTTAGGGGCTGAGGGGCTGTGTAGGAGGAGAAACAGCATAGAAGAGGCATGTAATGCATCCATATTTTATTAGAAAACTGAATCTATTCCATGTATTAATATGAAATAAGTAGACATATTAATAAATTACTCAAATTAGCTTTTCAGTCACAGGACTTTAATTACACTGAGTGGTTAAGTGTGATTGCCATCAGCTCTCCAACAAGCAGGGGCTGCACGCCGCCCGCAGATAAACACTATGCACTGTTTATGACACCAAAACAAACTCACACTGAATGAAATGAAACAAATGTACATTAATTATGCAAATAACATAATCATTCTAATATTGCATTTTGCCACCTGTTCATTATGATTCATTATGTAAGGCTGTTGGCAGAGTTAAGCTCTGCTCATGCACACACTGAGCTCAGGGGATCTGATGAGAAAACCCTTTACAGAGACACCTTCATAGCTCTAACTAAGACTCACTCTGTATGTTATCTCCTCTCCCTGGTTTAACCTACATAAACTTTCAGACAGTTTGTGCTGCAGAGCAAAAATACATTATAGTCTCCACAGGGCCATTATTCTAACAAGGCAGGGGACCAAACTGCTTACATCGTCATCCACAATAACTTGTTGTCTCTCCTTAGTTGACTGATTCTCCACAGACTTCTAAAGTTATAAAAGATCCAATTACGGTGCCTTGATTAAATCTTACATAACCAATGCTGTAGATTCCTCTCTTGTTCTCGTGTTCAGACAAACTGATCAGCTGTGTTTGGATAATGAGCTCCTGTCAGTTGGCTCAGAGGTTCCCTTCATAAATCAGTCTGTACTCATGGTATGAGGACCTCTTGTGAGAGCACGGCTCTGCCTGCCAGGCCTGAACTCCCCGGGCTCTGCTCCTTCTCAGCAACCAACTGTCCCCTCAGCTGTCACCAGTCTTTATGATCAACAGGAAGTGTGCTGCTGCTAAATACTGCACAATTAAATACTGAAATGACATGAAAATAACCTTCTGATCTCTCCACCACACTTCATTTATCCTGTTAGTTAACAACTAATCTGCAGACTTTGAGGGTTTAAGAACCACATGCAGCATTTAGATTTGTTCACTAAAAGGCTCGAACACACGCAAAGAAGAATGAAAGTCGTCATCAAAGTAGATACAGTGTTCTCCTCAAGCAAGAGTGAAGCAGTGAGAGGCAGTGGACTACCTGTTACTATTTTCATCACAGTATATTTCCTAACTGTCAATCATTTATAGACAGCTGAATCTCCTGATGGATGAAGGTGTGACACATGATTGACAGCACGGAAGCTGCAGAGATGGACGGATGAAAGTCAGGTTGTGGACCAAAAACATGTCTGAGAAGAGACTCCATCAATCTATTGAGCTCACTACCCATAAACCACTGCAGCTAATGCTGCACATCCACAGTGAACAGAGGAAACATGGAGTCATTCAGCTGATATTGAACAGTCGCTCTGTTCATAATGTGACAGTAAATCCATCACTGTGAAACAACATCATCACTGGAGTTACATCATGTTAGCAAATAGCTGCTCTGACCGCCACTGTCTTTGCTCTAATATCACACTGATGATTTCAGACAATGTGTAATTAGTACCATCTCTGTAGTCTGTATTCATCTGCCCGACATCCACACAGAGCGATTTGTTGTTTAGGAAGTTTTCTGATTATCTGTTATGATTACTTTTTCCTTGTGTGACAAAAATAAATAAATCAGAGTAAAGTGTGAGAGGAGACTGGACCATTTATAGCAACTAAAGGTTACACAGTTGTGTTTGACTGATGATGATCTGCTCTCTGTGTGTCTCTCTAAATGAATCCAAGCAGCATAAAGAGACGCTGACAGGAGCAATAACTCTCTACAGATACACAGAACAGAACAAAGCACATCACTGAGATATGACATAAACATGATGCACACAGCAGTGGATGCCATCAGGAGTATAATTACTAATAAACCAGAGTTTCAACATGAGTGTAAACAACTGGAGCCAATAATAACATGTTACAATAAGTAAAACAACAGTAGTGAAATATTGACTGCATGTTTCTGCTGATGGGAGCTGTGTGCTCATCTATCCTGAAACTACACAGACACACACACACACACACACACACACACACACACACAAAGCAACACAAACGAGGCATGCTGGCAGGATGCCATTAACATCCTCCTGCAGGTGCTGCTACACTTTAACTGTAGAGCAGATGTCACACACATATACACAAACATGCACAGAAGACGATGCTGATGAACATCTGAGTAAACTAATATTTGGTGTCTGTTGTAATATTATAGCACAGCAGGTTTTGGTGCCTTATTTACTGTTAATTTGCTTTATTTACTGTCACAAAAGCAAAAGAAAAAGTGAGGACAGAACTCTGATCTATTTTTTGAAAGACAGGGAGAGTTTGTTCAGAAACACAGTCTCTGATGCTGCAAAGACAAAAGGGATCAATGAAGCATCTTTTCATCTGCAACAAGGTTCTTCTCTGAAGAGATTTTTAGTTGCACTTTACAAGAGGAGCTCTAATGTCTAATCTCTAGAAGTCCCCAGTGTAAAAATCAATGAAGCAATAACATCCTGTTATGAAGTTACAGTACTGTAATTCTCCCAAGCCTGAAACACAACCTCTCTGTGGGAATATGTGACTGAATTAAACACTCATCAAGCTCATTTATATTAAATGAAATGGCAAAGTAGCTACTTTGCTTCAGATTACCTCAAACACAAACGTGAGGCCCAGACTGGCTTCATATTGTACGAAGGCCTAATCCCAGTGTCCACATCCACTTGAAGGCCAGTTCACCCTCGGTCTGCGGGGCTAAAAAGGGCATGACTGCTCTCTCACAGACATTTTGAGACCACCAATCCATACAGTCAAAGCAGAAAGCCACAAAACCAGGACACACTCGGTATAATATTCACTGTTAAGTGTCTGAAGTGTCAGTGATTTGGAGAAGCAAAAAGCAGAGACACGGACTGCAGACATAAACAATCCAGCACATCAGCAAACATGACACAGCAACAATCTCATCTCAGACTAAGGGGACTGAGCTGTGGGAAAATCTCTGTCAGCCCATGAGGCAAACTAATCATTGTCCACTGAAAATCAAAGCTTACATGTCTGCGAAGACACAGTTTAAACTATTTGGTTTGATTACAGCTTTGAATGGAGGCTGTCTGTCAAATCCGCAGCAATGACACTTTTCATCCATCATCAAGTGAAGTTACCTCCAGTTATTATAGCTTTGCTAATATCACCTGCTCTCTTCTGTAAACATTTTAATCCACAGATCAGACAACATTTTCTTTTACAGAATTTCATTGAAATGGGGATAAAGCGAATGAGTCAGCGTCCAAGGTGTCGTCTTCAGCAGGATTACCTGTCTGAATGAAGGACTCATAGAAAGAGGATGTGTGGATGTATCTGAACACTTAAACCAAGCAAACAGCTTTAATCCTGTAAATCCTATTATACTCTCTCCTGTTCAGTTTGTATTGACTCTTTAGTACGGGAACAAATATCCTGTCATTTATTTGTTCAATGTGACAGATAGCTGACACTTTCAGCACTCTGCTGTTTGATATAAAAAACACTGTGATGATGTAATGTCTGTCTGTCAGCTGTTATTTCTGACCCTCTGACTTCTGTTGAGATCTGTTCCGTACATTTATATAAACCTTTTGATTATCAGAAAATAACATTTCAATGAGCTCACACTGCTCTAACATGTATTTTAATGTTTAACTGTGTGTGTGTTCGAGTCAGTCTGTTGGTGTAAGGGAATGCACTATATAAAGTCTGTAATTTACACACACACACATATTACCTTGTGCATTCACACATTCAACTAACAAATCCAGTTTCCCAGAAGAAGCATACATCCCCACAGAGCTGGAGGCGTTCAGAGCAGACACATAATTACATCCATCAAAGGCTCAATGTTCTGCTTCAGCACACACTGTACTAAAATGTCACTGTAAAGAGTTAAAACAACTGGAAGCAGCACAAACAGAGACAGCATAGCTCGAGTCAGAGGTGAGGGACTGTTACTGAAAGGTGGCAGAGGATATTAAACACCAGACTAAATGCTTTGGCGTAAAACGTCTCCTGAGGGAAGATTTCAGAACAGAAAGGCCGTTCAGATAAAATCTGATCTCATCAAAATCACAACAGGCCTCATCGACAAAGCCAAGACTGAATATCCTTTAATATTTTATGAGAGCTGCTTCTCTTCTTTTGTTTCTGCCAGTAAAAGAAAAGAAAACATCAGATGAGCCTGAAAGAAATCCTTAACACCCAGACAGAGACACAGGGGAGGAATGGATGAGTTCTTCATGTATCTCTCTCTATTATTATTCTGCAGTTTATTGTCTGTACAGACATAAATATATATTACATTTCCAGAGGGGATGTTTACGTTTCTGTTATTGCTCGACTTATTGGGAAGAAATATAATAAGAAAACCAAACAAAGCTGTGAAAATAAACAATAATTCTCACTTTAGCTGCTGCCTTGTTAGAAGGAGACACAGCAGGTGGAACAGAGATCGACCTGTGAGAGTCAAACTGATGCTCAGCAGAAGATTTGTGCTTTGTTTAACTAATAGAAGTAGCTGAATCTGGGGAATCATACCAGATGTATATCCAGCCTGACCAAGTATATTACGTCTCAAGCAAACAGGGTCAACATCTGAGCAAACGACAGGTTCAAAGAAGCTCTGCAGTAAGATAGGCTTCACTGCTCCCCTCAGATGAAACAACGGCTCAGACACAGATTAACCGTTCTACTGTCAGTCATGTGCAGGAAGCTTTAGAAAATGACGCCACAAGAGAGAAACAAAGGAAAAAACAAGGCTTAAAATCCTGACAGCCATAAAATAAGATCTGAAGGAGGATGAGGAAAGTAAATAAAGTGATCATAAAGTCAAACTGAGCAGCTGATTGGTCACTGAGCTGCTTCTGTCATCACTATATCACCATCCATTCACAATTGTATTAAAGCTGCTGCACTTACAGTCTGCAGAGCATCATTACTTACTGCTGACATTTAATTACAGAAGACAGAAGAAAAAACATGGAAGCTATCATTCTTATCCTCCATCCAGCCTCTCTTCTCTTCATCCTCCCACCATCATCTCTCCTGCTCGCTAAAGTTTGTTCTGTTTGTTTCCTCTTTCTCCTTTCATCCACGTGTATCACACACACTCTCTCTTTGATCCACCTCACACACACTCCACGCTAACATGACTCCTTGCCGAATTGATCAAGACAGATTTATCCATTGGAGTTTATCCAGTGGAGTTGACAGCTGAACAGCCTCCACGTGTTTGTGCACTTCTCTACTTGTGTGCTGAGAGGAGACTCTCTACTGAAGCTGTCAGCTGGACCATCAGCCTCTGCTGCTGCTCTCTCCTCTGTGTCACACACTGCTACTGAACATAAAGACTGCTGTCACATCAGCTCAGCTCATCACTAACTTTATTGAGAGCAAACAGAGCTCTACTGTAACAGCCAGCAGCAGAAAGTCACAGGCTTCTCCATGAGGAGATCTCTCTGTCATGGCAGTGTTTTCAGGGAAGGGAAGTCACTCCACATACCTTCAGAACGAGAGGCAGCAGCAGACGGACAGAAGCACAAGAAACATCCACGGAGCTGTCATTTCTCTCTCATCTCCAGTGTTTCCTAGTGGAAAACGTCAGGACATGAAATGAAAAGAATGAAACGATCCCTTGCCTTGAAATCCAAAGAGGAAAGCGACGCCGGGGATCCACACGGTGTGTATCCAGAAGGAAAGCATGGTGTCCTTTAATCACACTGTGCAAAAGCTCCGCGCTCTTCCCGACGAAGCTCCGTCTGCAGCGGGTAATTTCCACAAGAGAAAGCGCTGAAAGTGAAACCGAGCGGAGGAAGAAATCCCAGTCTGACCGGTGCTGATGAACACAAGAGCTGGAAGCTCCGTCGCTGCTCCACCTGCTGCTTCATATGAACAGTAGCGACCCCTACAGGAAGTGTCATCCGCAGAAGGAGAGCGTGTGCGTGCGTGCGTCAATTGTGTGTGCGGTCATTGTGTTTCCACTAACTAAATCTCTCATCAAAGTTCAGCATGCAGGACTAATCAGAACAAACCAATGCATTGCATTCAGCACCACGGTCATGATTTCACACAGAGGGAAACAACATGAGCCTGTCACGTGTCTGCACTTAAAATTAGAATGACAGAAATTGATGACAGAGGCTAAGGATTGATGCCCACATGGGGTAAAAAAAAAAATACATTTTGTGTGAGTAATATGAGTCTGCACTGTACATGGAGTCAGCAGTTCAGACTTATCTTTACACCACAGAATGGTGTGAATTATAGGAAAGCGGTTCAAGAACCTGTGCTTTATCATTAAACACATGGGCTCTCTCCATTTCAAACAAAGTGACAACCATGGTGAATAAACAGCAGTTAGCAGCAAAGGTAATGCAATGTTCCACAAGTAGTTTGATTGTTTGACTGTTCTGTTGAACAAATAGCTGCATAGATGATCTGATGATGTCATGCTATTTAATATGTCATTTTGTTTACCTGTTGCTTTCTGTGATGTTATCCTCATTGCTGCTCACAACTACTTTTTAATACATTTGTATTTTTGTTCATTTGTGTTTACAGTTTTGTTTCCTTTTAGTTTCCATCTGTGAAGCTTCCACCCACGAGACCTGATGTCACAGGTTGACTGTGTTTGGAGGTTTATTTACATTCTACACCTGTTTCCCTCACACCGCTCATTTGTATTTTAGGTGCAGAAGAGATGACAGTTGTTTTGAATTATAACTTGCAAGCAGCAAGAGAAACAAAGCAAAGGCTGGACGTAATCCCACCAAAACAATCTAATGGAAAAAAAAGTTTGCTGTTTTGAAGAAAAGTGAGACTTTATGTTTTCAGATGCAAAATAAGACATGTTTCATGTAGTAGTCACACTGCAGCTGGAGCTGGATGAAATGGAATTTATATCAGCACACATGCCGTATGCTGTCAAACATAATTTAGGACCACACAACAGCATTCATAGGTATCTTGACATTGTAGTTAATCATCACTCTGAGCAAAATCAGGTAACACACTGTGATAACAGACCATCTCACAGCCTGTGTGAATAACACACACAGTATTAATGTATCACAATTCAAATAATCTAGATACAACGTGAAATGTTGGTGGAACAAAGCAAAATCTATTTAATGATTGTTTCATTCAACAAACTGCATAAATATGCAAACACTTATAAGACAACTGTTTGTAACGAGTAATTCCATGTGGGCAGGTGGCAGAAAATCATTTCACATTAGCGAGTGTCAATAAAAGCTGCAGAATACTAAAATCTTGCCAACTATGGAAGAAGACAATCATAACATTGTGGATGAAATGAGGCAAATATTACATTTATTACATTTAATTATACCATTTTCTTCAGTTTATAATGTCAGAAAATGTCTCCGGCCTTTACAGTTCTGCAATTGGAGATGTTACCACTGTGTGTGAAAACATATCCTGACACACACACATTCCCTAATTAGAGGGAAAACTTCTTATTAATTGAGTGCTGTCCACTTATGTCTTATCCTACTGAACACTGACTTCACATTTCCTGACCTCCAAGTACCTTCATTCATAGGTAGTTTCCCTCCCACGGTGTCCCTGTCCTGCAGCCAACCTTTGGATGCCAGTATGAAAGACTAAAGTTAATGTAGGTGATTATGAGGCTGGATAAACTGTGAGGAAATTATATGTAATCACTCTGAAGAGGAAATATGGAAACATTTGTGAGTGACATAAGTGTCTTTTTAAACACCACTGTCATGTTAAGTCCAGACAGTTGATCTGTTCTTCCAGTCAGCACCATGGACAGAGACAGAGCAGCAGCAGAGCACAGAGTTTAGTTCACTGTGGAGACATAGCTCTACAGAGCAGACTGCTGCTCTCACTGCATCACTGAACAACTATCTATAGTATATACTATAGTGGCATTGCAGCATTACTGTTGTAAATTTCCCATTAGCAGTTATCAGTGTTATAATACGTTGCCATTCTAATGAACTTGCACTTTTGACCAAAGGGTTGTTTCCTTCACAGCAATCCAGACTCCTGCTAGTTACTGTTACATGTAATAAGTCTGACAGAGAAAGTCGTCTGCTTCACTTTCAATCCATCAAGTATCAGGATACAGCTCAGAAAGTTCTATATTGATCTCAACATGACACTATAACAGCACTCTCGCCACTCTGAGCTCTGACCTGCAGAAGTGGATCATTTACAGTAAAGTTGCAGATACTCTGTGCTTCTTGTACTCTGGTGCTAATGACTCTTGGAGCTCTAGTTTCCTCTGCTGTTGTCTCTGTCCTGAATAAAGAGCTCCTCTGTCTATTTCTAGTGACTCCATCCCAGTGGTTTCATCACACAGACCCCCAGCTGATTACCTGTGACTCTGTGGAGAGCTTTGATTTATGACTGTTTTGTTCTTATTAAATGTGAGTTCTCTGCAACACTGCAGGTCTGAGCTGGCTTACAAAAGTGTGAACGCTTCCCTTTAGACCTTGCTTTGACAACAGTTTGCCTCTGACAGAGTGCCAAAAGTATGAAGAGCATCACCTTCTGGCTCAGATCCAGTGGTTTGTTGCAGTCACTTGACTTAAAATATATATTAAAAAATATAGATGTTATCTATAAAAAAATAATACCAAGTAAGAGTAAACACTAGAGCAGTAGTTACGAGAAATGCTCTTTCCACTTCACTACCTCTCCATTAAAGTAGTTCCTTTGCTGTAAACAGAGAACCACCAGCTGCAGTGTTTTTAATGAGAGATAAGTCAGAGGAGGAAGGAAGATGATTGACAGCTACTTAAAAGAACATGATGTGTTTGGAAAGCAGTCGTCAACTGTCCAGAATAGCATCAACGGATGTAGTTCAGACCATATATTGATTGACAAAAAATATAAATATGATTTTAACCAGAAATTGTTGGACAAATGTTCCTGTGTTAAGAGGCTCTTTGTCTTAAAAAAAAAAATATCCGTTCCTGTCATTCAACATGCATGTAATCCATGACTAAACCTGTGGATGAAATGTTAGTGGATGTATAGATTTGTCAAATTCTTGCAATGCTATACAAAGAACTAGAGAGCTCAGCTGATCTCCTGAGGATTCTCTGGTTGAGTCTCTGCAGACTTGTTAGCTCGTTCACTTCCTCAGATCCTGTCAGAACAAATACTTTCTGTAGAAGAAGATCACAGACCGTCTTTAACTGTGTTTTTGTTGTGTAGGTTTTACACTTAATTCAATTCTGTCAGACACTGCCATGCTCTCAACTCAAACCAGGCCGCAAGGATGTTATATTGGTATTGTTACCTACAGTTTTATTTATCTTTTCATCTGATTAATTCACTGTATGTTTCAGCTGTACTGATATACTGATTTAATGCACACCTGCCAGCCAATCAGAAGCAGGTATTTTCTGCCCACCACATAAACGTCAATGTGCAGGACTCATTGATAAATGTCACAAGCATCAGTGGTCGAGAAACTGCAAAAAGAAGTTTAAAAAGGTTGAAACAGAAGCACGGAATTGATTTAAAAGCAAACAACAGACGTGCTAAAGTTTACATTCAGTAGTCGAGGTGGAGAAGGGTAATGTGTTCAGCAGCAAAATAACAGCCTTTCTTGTCACATTGTGGAGGCAGAGGAGGAGGAAAAGAAAGCTGTGTGTTGTCACAGAAGCAACTGGCAATATTTGCTCCGTGCTAATTGTATGCTAATTGTTCTTGCACTTAACTGAACTGTTTCACACATATTTTCATTAATGTCAGTGACTCTCAATAACCAACAGAGCTGAGAAATGAAACACATTTTCTCTGTGCTCTGCCTCACAGGCTGCTAGCCAGGTTGATAAATCACACTTTGCTGTTGCCTGTCGGTAAACATGAGATTACAATCTCAGCTATTATTCACTGTTTGGTTAGCGGGTAAACTGACGGAAAAAAGATTGCCAGTTTACACAGCTGGGAGCAAGCCCAAATGACGGGCTGCCTCTGACACAGCAGGTGTCCTCATCTGACTCTACTGATAATAATGACTCAGGACCTCAGTGAGTTCCCTGTAAAATTCCAAACAACAATCCCTTCATCAGCATTCATTCACAGTGTCAGTAGTTAAACAGAACTGAGCAGCACACAGAGGAGCAGAGAACTGCGGAGTCATCTTCCCTGATCCATCCTGGCAGTCTCACTCACATCCTGTAAGACCTTCTGCTTGTCAATAACTCGACCATCATGAATGATTAGATCTCCTCTCTGAGTATCAGGAGAGAAGCTGCAGTGAGGTAGAGGCTTTGTAATGCTGCAACAGTAGCTTTCATGTTTACTGAATCCACAGCTCGTGTGAGTTGTTGTGATGATATGTTTAGTTTAAAGATTTAACAGTGAACAAATCAAGAAGACCTGGAAACACAGATGGATACACAGATAATATGTGCCAACAGCAGCCTGCATGTTTAACAGAGCAAACATGAGTAAATAAAATCTACACTGGACACACTGAACTGGCTTTGTAGTACACACCTCCGATAAGCGTGTGAAATATGTAAAACACACATAAAACATGTATTAGCACTTCGGAAAATGTGGTTAAAACTTTTGACAAGAATGTAATTCTAGATCAGTCGATTATTGAACATCTCCTGTGTTATCAGTTCTTTGCAGGTTAGGTGTCAAGTACAGTTTGACACACTCTAGTGGTCCAGCTGTCCTGAGAGACTCCAGTTATCATCCACTAACTTTGGTTGTGACAAAGATATATAGCAATCCCCCACACAGAACAGAAATGCTAGAGGAGTGCTGTTACTCCTGCCACTGTACAGAGGAAGCCAAGTTAGTTTGAATTGGTATATCATGGCTGAGCATTAGCAAGCAGACTTGCAGTGAGGAAATGGGACAGGTCACAGCAAGAAAATCACCAGGTGTGTTTAATGACACTAACGATGGTCACATCTGCATGGGACTTCTTTCTTTTATTTAATTATTTTTGCTTTTTTTTCTCTGTGCTGTTCTTCTACCAATTTTAAGTAAAAGTTTTGACACTATTCTGTGTGCAATTCTGAATTCTTGCTGCACAGCATACAGACCAACTCTAGAAAATATGACACAAGGATAAAAGTGTTACTGGTAAAACCACTGATGGCTTTCATATGATAAGTCATGTAGGAAAATGTTTACAGTGACACAGCTACACTCTAAAAATTACAGCAGAGATACACCTGGCTTCAATTAAATAAATTGCTGGCAGCACAAAAAACACTTCTCATATCAGATACAGCTCTCAATACCAAGTTTTCTCTCAGTGATTCTAATTCTCTCTGTATCCCATGGTTTATTGTTGTCTTTGTCCTCCTACACTCTGACCTGTCCCTGCAGCTCAGTCCTCCTACATGCTGGGTCACACAGTGCTGTGGAAGAACCTTGTAACCTCACAGAGCTCCCAGCAGTACAGGATGTCATTATGCAGCAAACAGGACCCAGTTCAGACCTTTGGCATTCACTGAAAATCCTTTATATGAGAGATAGATGAGTAACTCTCTAAGAGAAGGATAAATAGTCCGTCAGCCTCTTGAACTGTATGTTGCCAGTGCAACACAACAGAGTAATGTGCTTTACTGTCCCAAAGACTGTATTGATTTGTGTGATTGAGCTCTTTATTTTCTTTATTCTATTCCAGCCAACAATAGCGATTGATTAAAGCATTAAAACCTTGTACTAGTACAATGCAATATTTCCCTGAAGTCCAGCACTTACAATGTGAGAAATTTCCAGAACCATTTACAGGGACCTCCAATAATATCACGCAGTCAACATGCATAGTTAACTTCTGAATTCTCCCTCCTATAACAGCAGCAGTGGAGTGTAATGATGAATTAGAACCTTATGTTCACAGCAGATATTCTTACAGCAGACAAGAAGCACAGATGTAATCAATAACTTCACTAACGACTGCTCTCTGTTAAGGAATCAGGTTCTGAGCCCTGCTATAGTGCTCACTGACACTCAATGGAGCCCAGGCCTCGTTAACTCAATTAGTTACACCAATTGTAGGGATACACACACTAAGACGTCTCAAAAAAGAACACATACATAAAAACACGGGAGAAGCAGGTAAAGGAAAAAAGCAGCATTTATACTTGATATACTGATGTCTTCTGACAAACTGCCTCAGAGACTGGAACCTCAACTACAAAAGAAGCTTCTCCAGACTTCACTTTAATCTTACAAACAGGCCTGTGTGAGACGACCTGAGAGACCTGTGTGACAAATAATCACTCAGCAGGTCTAAGAGGTGATGTGGAGCGAGAGCATTTAACGCTTTATACACAAGGAGCAGAGGCATTTATAAAGTCTTACAGGAGCCAACTGAATTAAAAAAGGATCAACACAGTTTTACTGAACAAACAGAGTGTTATTATAACTGCCAGACTTGCTGCCTCGTAGTGTCTTTGTGTGAAACCAACAATCAAATAATGTCACTTTCTCAGAGGCAACAGGGAGCCCTGCTGCCCTCAGGACAAGATTGATTTTTGTTCAGCGTCTTCTCTTCTGTCAAACCTCAACAGATCACAAATAAAACATCCTGTAAAACAGCAGAGGAGCTGTTTTATTGCAGAAGAAGAACCCGTAAAAACGTTTGTGACAAGAGTGCTTATAGAGTCCTATAGGGAAGACAATAACCTGATACATTATTGTCCAGGAGTGAACACTTACTGTGTCAGTCGTCACCCAACCCAGGGTCAATACAGACAAACATCTGACTATTACCATCTTACAAACACTCAGGGGGGCTTTCTGAATATAAGCTGTCAAGTATATTTCGAATAACAAAATATAACATAAGAAAGAAAAAGGTTGTCAGTTATAAACTGATTGTAAATTATTTGTAATCATATGAGTTGAAACATGTTAACTGCACCTGGAACAGTTCTTGTAAAAATGTATTTAAATGGTGATTGGTGATTTGCTGTAGCTCAGTTGTTCTCAAACTTTTTCAGTCATTCCCCACTTTGGACAAGGGGGAATTTTCAAGCCCCACCTGCCCCCATCGGCCCATCACAATGCTAATGAAATACGCCAAGCTTAACATTTTCAAGTAACATCATGTTGTATCTAAATTCTAACTCAATAACATCAAATTAAACCAAGTTCAACAATAGGGAAAATAAAAGTGCAGCTGTGTCATAACTTGCATCAAGTTCAAAAATAGAGAAAATAAAAGTGCCACTTTGCAATTTGTTAAAATAAACAAAAAAAAAACACGAGCAATGCATTTGGCAAGACAGGTGAGCAAGTGAACATATGATTCTTATCCCTGCATTAGTGGCTGCAATGAGCCTGTTTTGCATTGCACATCTTTTCAAAGCGGGGTTGCAGGCTTGATACTACCACTCTCAAGTCATGCTCAATGTTCAGCTGAGATCTGTACTTTGTTTTCAGTGAAGCAACAGCTGAAAAGCCCATCTCACAGAGATATGATGTGGCAAAGGGAAGAAGAATGCACACAGCTCTCTGCCCGATGAGCGGATACTCCCTCTCCACTCCAAACCAGAATTCACTAAGAGTCTGAGCTTTAAACCTCAGCCTCAGGGTGGAGTCAGATGTCATCTCAATAAACTGGTCCTCCTCAGCAGACCTAAAATCAGCAGGTGCTGCAGACAGAATATAAATAAATAGGCTTACTTTATTTGTCATTGCATAATAAACACAAAGAAATCTGTTTGACAACAATCCATTCCAGTTAGTAAGTAGCATACAACATAAATAAAATGCATGTATAATATATGAATATAATATTCAATAAAATGTCAAAATACCAACCTGCTGCATTGAATGGATCCATAACCCAGGCATACTGAGCACTGTTGTTTGGGAAGTATTTTTGAAACAATCCTCTCAGGGAAGAGATGTGCTGCTTAATACATGGGATCACTGCGGTAGCTCCAGAATCAGTGGTTTCAGCAACTTCACTCAGGTTCTCAAAGGCATCTATGTTTTGCTGATCGAGGCGCCTGCCCCATACCTCGAGCTTTCGGGAGAATGCAGTGATCTTGCTCCCATTTCCTCACAAAGTGCGGAGAACAGTCGCGCTTTCAGGGGTCGGGTTTTGATAAAATTTACCACGCTCACAACTTCTGTCAAAACCTCATTTAGTTCAGGGCTGAGCTGCCTTGACGCGAGCGCTTCCCTGTGAATGACACAGTGCGTCCAGTGCGCATCTGGCGCAACCCTCTTTATTAGTGCCTGCAGCCCGTTTCTTGACCCTGCCATGGTCTGTGCGCCATCAGAGCAAAAGCCCACACAGTTTTCCCATTTAAGGCGGTGTTCTTTGAGGTAACTGTCCATGATCTTAAACAGCTCATCAGCTGTGGCTCTATTTTTTATGTATTTGCAAAACAGCAACTCCTCGCACAGTGACTCGCAATTCACAAAGCGGACGTACGAGATGAACAAGCAGTCTTTATTGCTGTCAGTAGCTTCGTCCACTTGTAATGCAAAACGACTTTCTTTTAATTTTTCTATGAGCTGTTCCTCAAGATCACTTGAAATGTCGCATATACGTCTCGCAACTGTGTCGTTTGACAGGGGGACAGCTTTTAATTCTGCTGCGCTTGTCTCGTCAAGCATAATTGACACCATGTCTAGAGCAGCGGGGAGAATGAGACTTGGTGTCGCCCCCGGGGGTGGGCGTGTGGGTGATCGGTCTAATAACCGGCAACACACAGCTATAAGGACGCCTTGCTCTCACACGCGCTGCATTTATAGTCACACAAACACACACGCGCAGTCACTCTCTAGTCTAGTGCGTGGTCTTGCTCCAGATTCCGGGAGATAGGATCTCATTTGCGGGCGTCAGGGAGCCGCTATCAATATGCGGGAGACTGCCGGAACTTCCGGGAGAGTTGGGATGTCTGGATAAAGATAGGCAAAAAAGGAAAATTTCCTCCCGTTTGGCGCGCCCCACCTGTCACGTCTCTATTCCCCACCAGTGGGGCGTGCCCCACACTTTGAGAACCGCGGCTGTAGCTCAATGAAAATGTGTTCCATGTCAAAACACAATTTTAGAGGCTTTCTCTTTCCACACCTTTTAAACATTTTCATTACAATACAGATTTTGCCTTTTAAAGCTTTTGTTCAATAAAAACTCTAGGATAAAAATAGGATAACAAAAAGAAAAATCAGTCACAAAAATTGATTTTTACAGTTTTTCCCCTCTTCGCACCTTTTTTCCCTTCTCTGCTCTGGGTGAGAAAGGTCGATTCAGATGCTTTCAGAAGGTTGGAGAGAGAACAGAGTTTCTGTGACTCACACGGTGGGATCCTGACGTTTCTGAAAAGGGAAATGTTGCTGTTGTGTTTGTCTCTGGACTGAAAAAAATTGAGGCTGTTAGTCTTTTGTTTTAGTGCAGCAACAAATCCTCACACCTCTGATCCTCTGATTTGTGAGAAAGGCTGCCAAACAACATGCTAAATAAGTAAATAACTTTGAAGAAAATTCTCGAGGTGCAGCCAATAATTTAAATGGTGATGTATCTGTCCAGTGTTATTTACTGTTATTTTACTGCAGTACACAGAAATGTTGATATTACAGGTTATGTGAAATGTGCTGATATATTCTTTGACACTTTTCTTGCTAATAATGTGAGAAATCTCACACTGTGGTTTTATGTAACTTTGATTATTCCTTTACAGAACCAGAAGTGACTGAACATGAATTAATTATAACCATTTAAGGTCAGACAAAGGTCTCTGAAGACATGCTCATCAGTGAAGTGGGCTTTCAAGCTGTTATCTGAGAGGATCTCACTTTGCTTTTACGCCATTTTCTTCAGCTGTTCTTTATCTCTGAAAGGCTGAAGAGGGAACGACTGTACTTACTCAGACACCTACACGTTTGTGATGCACTGACTCACAGATAAAAGTGTTCCTGCAGACAGACATCAGTTTGCTAAATACTTTATGTTCCTGTATGTCTGAGTGCAGAGTGAGGAATGATCAGTGAATAATAAGAGAAGTTTGTCATTGTGTCATTGTCAGTCACAGCCCAACAAGAAGCAGATATTTGGTTTTTGATATCTGAGTAAAGGTCGGTACGACGTGAAGACTTCAAATATCTGCATGTAAAGTAAAAAAAATATGTTACCAAAGACTTGTTTCTTTTGATTCTGGGCAGGAAGCCAGAGAGACATCAAAGCTATATTTCATAAAGTGTTACAAGATCACTGTAAAATTCTGTCAGAAACACATCACCTCTCTCCCTCTCTTTCTCTGACTGCCTCCCATTCTCTATTTCATCCCGTCTCTCTTTCTGTCTCTCTCTCTCTGAGTTCCACAGTGCCAGGTTGGCACAGGCAGGGATGTGGGTTTAATATGACAGTCTTGTGTCTCTCCTTTGGGACAGATTCTGTCTCTCTGCTCCCTCACTGTTCCCGTCCTGCCCTCTGCTGCTGTGACAGGCTGCTCCTTGTCCTTTGCCAGGACTAGAGGCTGTTAATGCCAGACAGCCGGATCAGAGGTGCTGATCTTTATGCAGCCAGCTGAGTCACCTGTGGCAATGTGTCATTGTGTGTCTGTGTAGGTGTGTTACCATGACAGTGACTCAACAGATCCTTTACTTTAGTGAAAGACACAAAGTGGCTGTTTGCCAAATTACTAAACTGCTGATCATATAATCAATTATTTGTAATTTAAAGACACCTCACACAGCTCTCTTATGCATTCACACACAAACAGTGACACCAGATTTCTCCACACCAGAAGTCTTTTTTGCACTTGTTCTGCACGCACACACACACACACACACACACACACACACACACACACACACACACACACACACACACACACACACACACACACACACACACACACACACTATTTTCATAATACTTTTGAAACAAACAATGAAACCTGCAGCTTCAGAAGTGCTGCTGGAAAAAGCTTCACTGAAAGATTTCTAAAGATGCTTTTGTTGGTCTGAATTCAAATGGGACTGAAGTGTCTTTTCATTCACTGATTAAAATCATTCATAATGTTGACATGGTTTTTGTCTCTTTTACTGATATTTATTTCGTTGCAAAGCACTTTGAGATTTGAGATTCTTAGAAATATCTGCAAAAATACACAAAGAAAACAAAGAGACAAAGGCATGAACCATCTTTGTACTTGACCATGAGGACAATGATTCACTTCCTCTCCTCAGGTCTGCTAAACTGTACAGGCTGTTTGAATCATCAGACAGTTTAGTTTAGCAGACACATTAGAGCCGTAGTGGAGCTGTCTGTGCCAGTTAGTCTGCAGAGTCCTGCAGCACAGCAGCCTGAGGAACTCAAGGAACACAGGAAATGAAGTGAGGCTCGACTGTTCAGGAGAAATAAGAGCTCAGCTGTTTGTTCAAGATGCTTTAACTCCACTAGTAGTTTAAAATAAGGTCAGAGGTCATTCTGGAGGTCAATGACCCTTCATATGAGAGACTCATGAAACCATTACAGAGCTGAAGAGATCATTACTAGCTGAGACAGACAGACAGAGAATGCCGTTACCTCCAACACAGTATATGTTCTTATTAGTGACAATGGTTTAAGCACTACCAGCAGAATGCATCATAGCCTACATGACATATTCAGACTGTGATATGCAATTACATGAATGATCAAAAATGAGACTGTAGGCTGCAGCTTTAACGGCTCTCAAGAGCTCCAGGGTAACTCAGTGTTTCACTCTGCAGAGGGATTCTTATTAAACCACTGTTTTGAAAAATCAACACATGATAAATATTAACGCTCACAGCCCTTTCATAAACAGCTATTATGCCTAATGGTGCCTCCATATTCAATCTGTCCTGCTGCAGGGAGAAAATAACATGTCATTGTTTATCATTAAACAGACTGTGAGGCTCAAAGCTCAATTTCATCTTTTTGCCCCACTAACATGTGCACAACATTATTGGTATTCATTTATCATTCTGTTCTCAGAGTGCAGAGGTAATCCCCAGTATTTGCATCCATCTGCACACAGAAACTCATCCTGCTGTTACACTGACATCAAAGTTACCAACTGCATCCAGAATAATAAAACAGCAGACCAGAGGATATTTTACTGTTCAACAACCACCAACTGTCCAACTGTGAGGCTGATCAACTCTCTACTGATTAAACCAAACAGTCAGACTCTCTGCTGCTTGTTAAGGAGACATGAAGAGCCCACAGACTGTAGACTGAATGGGGCCGTTGTATGGAACACCTAAAGATTCCATAAAGCAGCTTCTGTGTTTACATTATTTCAACTGCTTCTGTTTCCTATTAGATAAGTTATGATTACATTACCCCCAGCCGTAGAGAATGTATATTTATATAACTGTGTATCTATTTAAATGTAAATTCTCTGCATCTGAGGTGAGGATTTGTTGCAAAAAGCCCTGTACGACTTTGGAAACAGGGATTAGAGAAAGGAAGTTTGGTTTTGTTTTTACCTTCAGGCAGACAAAAGTTACAACATTTCTCCCTTCTCGTATTTCTGCGTGTTTCTCTCTCTTGCACACTCACTGATTGTTTCTGATTTTCTGTGCTCGGAAAAGACCCCATTACTGCTCACAGACATGTATAACCCGTCGATGGACGAAACCAGTTTGCCAGTGCAGCAGATAAGAGATTCAGTGTCTTGGGCACATTGAGGGAACATAGAAAATTGCATTTGTCCTTCTCTCTAAAAGCACACAGTGATCAGGGCTTAATGCAAACATTTACCAGGAAGAGAGCAGCTCTGAGGACGAAGGATCAACAGAAAGACAAACACATTTCCAAAGTTTTTTCCATCAGAATTGATCTCTCTATTGATATTTTTCCCGTCAGGAAACATGAAGCTCTTCTAATATTATTTCTCCCTTAAATCGTTTACACCAACAGCTGTAACAGTGCAGTTTTAAGGCCATACATAAAACAGTCTACCGATAACCATCAAATATAAAGAAATGAAGACAAGACTGTGACCCAGATTAAGTGTAGAAAATAATCCATGGAGAAAAGTCGATCCCTGTTGCTCTTTCATTATGAGGCTCTTCTACTTTCCTGCCAGGAGGCTCAGTGATAAAAAAGCAGAATCAATAAGCAGGACTTATTTTCTCTCTGTCAATGTCAGGTCCATAGAAACAAGGCCGCAGGGAAGGCCTTATGAGCACAGCCTGTGTTGAATGAACCGACTGTGGAGGCTTTCCGTAATATGAACAACCTCTTTGGTTAATCTGCTGCTTTCAGATGAACTTGATTTATTTCATGTCTGACTTAGAGGAGCTTAGAGTTTACAGCACTTCTCCTGTTTAGAGCGGCAGTCAGGGGAAGAAGACAAGGACACTTTTGTCCTCCGTCTTGGGACGTAAAACATGACATATATCACCTCACACTGCTGACATCTGAGACACTGATGCTACTTTACTTTCTGTCAGTGCTGTACTGTGTGCTCTGACTTCCTGTCCAGAGTCTGTCCAATGAAATCTGAACAGCCAGAAACATACCACAGGTTTGAATCCAGCTGATTAAATAAACAGAGGGCTGTTTGGCTGCATTACATGCTGGATATATGCAATGAACATAGATTAAGGAAGTTATAAATGGTAGCACATGGATGATATGGAAGTTCATTTAAACTTAATAAAGTGATTAATGCACAATATATGCCTGACTGATCTGAATGTTCCATCTGTTCTAAATTTCCACCAATAAGCTTCAAAGAAAACTGAGACATCACAAGTAAAGACGCAGATAAGCATGATTTATTTGTTTGCCTTTTTTGAATCAACTATGAAATGTGAAGATTCTGAGGCTTTTATATTGTTTATCATAAAGTTATTTATTTTTAGCTTGACTTTCATGAAGCCTCTCAGCCGGCCTTGTAACTATTTTGACACAGTGTAAAGATGAGCCAATGTGCAGTATTTTGACAGGATGTCAAAACATAGTTCAGACAGTTCATACACGACATAAAGCAACGCACCTGAGCAGCTGGCATGGACAAAAAACTGAACAACTTCTTCACAGATAGCTGACAGCTCCCTCAGATAAGAGCAGGTTGTGAACTGTTGTAAAACATGGGGGGAACACATTGTCTTGCTAGTGTTGACATGTTACCGCCTGTTCTTTACAAAGATGCTCGTCTCTACAGAGTGAAGCTCTCCATGTCGACCCTGCAGATACTAGAGCAATGACTGACACATACAGCAGCAGTTGCTTGTGGGTGAAACTGTATTTATCGTAACGCTGTTCAGAACACGTCTGGTGGCAATTCATTGAACCGTGTTAACATATAAAGAATAGTGAAGCACAAACACACTGAGACCTCTGAGTTATTCTCCAACACGTCAGGGAAACTGGACCTCTTCCTTCAGTTCTCTCAGGTAAGCAGGGAGAAGAAGTCTCTCCTCAAAGTCTTCTTACAGTCAGCGTGTGTGTCCAGTACATTTAGGAATGTACTCGACACACACACATAAGGAAACACTCAGTAGGTATGTGAGCTATTCCACTGATGCTATATTGATACATATTCATCTGTGTCTCAGCTGGATCCCTCCTGGGCGAATGCTCCTTTTTGTTATACAGAACACATCCTATAAGTTAATTTATGATATCAGAGTCACATCACAGCATGCAATTTGAATAACAGCCTTTAATCCTGCTGATTTGATGACTCATTCATGACTGATTACTCTCGATCTCTGGGCGTCATCAGACACAATTCTTAACCTCTGTAATGAAACGAGTGTGTACATTAACTGTCAAATGCAGAGTAGAAAAACACCAAAAACTGCAGCTTCCAGTGACTTGACACATCTGTACAGTGTGGCAAGCAGTACAGACTTGCTCGCTCACCTGCCAACATCTCTGTAGACAGAGTTAGCAGAGGGTGAACAGCACAACTGGGCTATGCAAAATAACCGCTCTTGTAATTATTATTGCCAGCTGTCATCTCTGCAGGGAAAACCAACTAACAATCCTGACTCCTATACACAGGTCACCAAAAATAAATCAATGTATGACAAACACTGAATGAGCTAACAAGACCGGTACAGAAAGCGCAGACACAGATGAGATACATAATTGAGATACATAATTACATTCATTAAAGTAAGACAGAAGTAGGGGGTCTCATTTTTAATTAAGAAGCTGGGGGGTCTACCACATCTAACCACTCCAACAGAGGAGTCAAAACATCTCATTAGTGCTTTGGGACTGTGTGTTTATGAAGGGGGATGTGATGAGATTAAGGACCCCTTTGCTGTCTCTCTGTTTCTCCCTGTCAACCAAAGAAGAAAACAAATCCCTCATTTAAATTACAAAGATGAATTTGTCCAAATTAATTGGATGGATCCCACAGAAAGGGGCATCCTGGTACCCTGATGAAGTGAACTATCTAAATACAAGCTTCTTACAGCTTGAGGAGCAGCAGTGCAACATTAAGGAGCCTCTTGGTTTCAGCTGCAGAGGTCTTAACAATTACATCATGCACTCAGTGACAACAAATCCACTTCCTTTAACATGTATCTTGTTTTATAATCCTGAACACACCTTCACCTTTAGACCATTATTTCTCACAATAGCTGCTGATTCTACTGCCTCAGTAGAAGGCAGAAAACCCACATATATAAATACATAAATAATACATTCAGACCCCCAAACACAAACAAAGATGTCTTGCCCCCGTCTGCTCCCAGCTGACCTGAGCTGACCTCACTGTTACTCATGAAGTCACTGCTCAACATTTCTTCTGTTGCTTTCTCACAGAAATCAGACCAAGGGAAGAAGAAAACAAGCACAAACCAGACATTTAGTGGAGTCAGCAAACACATGTTAAACTATAAGGAGGTTAAAAGTGGTGATGAAACAGTTATAACAGTGAAATTAATCACTGTTGAAATAAAGTAACAGTAACAAAGTGAGAAAAAAATATCAGCTCCTCAAAGTGAAAAACAAATCAGGTTGTCAATTTAGAAAGTGTCATTTTTTTGTAGCGGTAGACCAGGACGAACATGAGTACATTATGGGATGATATATGAAAGTGTCGGCTATCAATAATCAATAATTCATGTGTCAGAGGGGGCAAGTAGAGGTATAAACATGGGAAATGTGAGTGTGAGCTGGTTTAACCAGAAATGTCAATATTAAAGCACAAACTGTCAAACTGTGGATCCAGTCTGACTCAGGCAGGATGATGAAACATGTTTGAAGTAGAGATAAGAAATCTCTCTGAGAGGGATACAGGCAGGTGTGCGTGTGGATCAGTCCTACTATTCAGCTTATTCTAGGATGTAGAAATTGACTATATTTCTGGTGTTGTGTCTTGAGATGTGGAGTGATGACAAAACAATGTATACTGGTTGTGTCATTTTCACCCACTATAAACAGCCTTCTCTTGTTCATGTCATGTTGATTTTGTATCAGCAACATTATACTTGACATTAACCAATCAGCCATCACTTAGCTCTCCTGCAGTGTGGCTGCCAATTGAAGCAGCAGCTCATCAGCAGAGAAGCTGTTTATGTGAGAAGACAACAGAGCAGTGTGTGTCCAGAGGCTGAAGTTCATGTTTACTTTCCAGTGGGAGAGAGGAAGCTGCAAATGATGACGGAAACTGTGAATAATTTGAATATCACAAGACACCTGTTGCTGATATATTCAACTTTATATTTGGTGTTCTTGATGATTTGACTGCCTTTAGTTTCCCTCTGTGTAGCTTCAGCAAATGAAACCTTGTGGTACAGGTGGACAGTTTGGTAAAGTCCATTTATATTCCCCCTGTTTCACTCTGCTCATCTGTATGTTCGACTCAGAGCAGAGGGTGGTGAGTTCATGATAAAGTTCCAGCAGCAACACAAAGGCAGAAAGAACAGAAAGGTTCAGTGGATTCATCAAATGAATGTGGTGAAAAAGGAAGTTGAAAGAAGTCAAATGGCTGTAGATAAAAAGAACACCTCATTCGCCTCCTTTATGAGGCAAACCATTTATATTCATCTTACACGCTCCGGTCTACTCAACTCTTTAACTGAACACAAGGTTCAAAGCTTCTGAACCTTGGGTGTCTTATTCATAGTTAATTTACAGCCCGCAGAGTTTCTTTAATCTCTCTAGATATCAGCTGTCAGTGAGAAAACCAGCTCTTTAATGTTCTTCATTTATGATCTGTGCAGATATGCCGATCTTAAACTTCCAGATCCCTCGCGGAGAGACTGAGAACTTCAGGGATTTTCTAATACTGTATTTGCTTGTGAGGGGAGGGCCTTTACGTTTTAATAATAGTGTTAGTAAATCACACCATAGATTAGGAAGCAGAATAAATAAGAGGTAAGAAAAATAAAGAAGATGCTTTACAGGAAGCAAGAATTAAACAAGGCATAACAAGTCAGCAGTGGTGGGGTGGGAATAAGGAAATACCACATCTATGTTCAGTGATTTTGCATCGGATCGTCTCACTTCAGAGACTCTCATGTCATCTGCCCTGAAGAAACTTAACAGAGAATCCTATGATTCCATTCTGCCCAAGGCAACTCATGAAGCTATGACCCATTAAATCTGCTCTCACTCTATTCTGGAGGTGTAACCAACAGTGAGTGTTCAGACAGCTCCTGCTGAGCTTTTCTTTATGAAGACTTGAGAAACATCAAACTCTCAGTCAAGTCATGTTTTATGTAAATGTGAGCAAAATAAATCAGTACAGCTGTCATGAACACTGACAAACACTTTGCACTGGACCAGAAACAGTAAACAGAACTTTTTTGTCTGTGAATCAGCACCATGGACAGAGACAGTGCTGATCTGTGATGGAGAACTGAACTGAACTTTATATTTCTCCAACACAAAAGCCTGACTCTGTAGGGAGAAAGGCTTTTATGAGGTCCTGTCATTTTTTAACTCAACTACTTCAATAATGCAAAAGCTACCCATGACAATATACTTGCTGAAGCACTTGCAGAATATATCAAATCCTGCAGAACAAACCAAATGAGATCAAGAATAAGATACAAAAACAGGTAACTACAATCCTTGTACCTAAAACTTTGTAAACCCAACTGAATTAAGGAAGTTACCTGGACTGGCGTTAAAGTACTTAAACAACCTACCATTAACTGACTGTTTAGCCAAAAGTATCTCTCTAAAAACTCCCAATGAATTTACATTGTCTTATCTGGAAAATGGAGCCCACAGTGATGGTGCTGCTGCCGTTTGCCTCCTTTAAACCCTGTGAGATCTGTGTGAACTCTCTCCCTCTTTGCAGCTTTAAGCTACAGATCAGCTGCCACAGTGTTTCATTAGTTCTTATCTTTACACCCTGCAGCAGGAGTCACTCTGCATTTTTCATAACTGATGACACGCCACATGTTCGCAGAAACCTGACTAATGATCGTAATGTTGCTCAGTGCTGATATTTATATTCTCTTTGTGTCAAGGGTTTACATTTAAGAGTAAAATGGTTCGGTGTAAGAATCCCAATGTGATAATGTTGAAGTGTGATCATGTTTTGAACATTGATAATGATGGAAATGGGTAGAATTCATCAAAGACACCATCTTCAAAGAAAACAAGGAGGTTCAGCAGAGAGAAACCTGTTTTTTTTTTACGAGTAAAACTCTTTTCTCATCCAGTTTAAGGAAAATATATATAAGGCACGAAACACTGATGCATATGCCTGATAATGAAATGTATCCTCTGGGAAATATGACAAACACTGTAGCTTTTCCTGCAGAATCAGAGCAGCGTAGAAAATTGTAGCTGAGTCTTCTTCTGTTAAAGGGCAGAGTTAAGTGAAATTTGATGTTGTACTTAACGTTAAGTTCTCCTCTAAACTATACCATAAATTAATTGTAGGGACAAAAGGGCTTCAGAGGTGAGATGGTGTGCTGTACAAAAAATTGCAGCCCATCAGTAAACCTCACATGTTCCACAGAGATAAATCTGGTCAGATCTTTGATGGTGACATGTACTTGAGGAAGTGATGTAGTGTGGGAATTCTTTCTTTGGGGAAAAATAGAGCCTCTGAAGTGCAGAGATAAATCTCTGTCAGCTGGAGTTACTCAGGCCTTCTGCCCCTTGTCCTCAGGAAGCTGACTTCTGTCATATCTCTCTCTCTGTATTATCCTCTCTCTTTCCTCTCAATCAATAATCCTAACCATGTCAAGTGTGAAATTCCAACAGAGGTCTGCAATAGAAAAGGCCCCACTGCATTAAGGCAATAAATAGAACATTGTTTTTTGCTCCTCCAACAAAACTCTTCAATCCATGTATAAATGTATAAAGATTCAATGTATGTGTCTTGCTATATACACATATCCAATATCAAAGCTGTAATAGACAATGAATGTTGGAACCCTGTCATCTTACTGAGACATACTGTGTATTCAATATAAGAATAAAAATAAAAAAGCTTGTGTGTAATATAATTCCAATGAATATTTATCAGGTGCCATTAGCATTTGTTCATATTACATTCTGTGTTTAGTGGAGGTGCTGATACCTGGAGGAGGAGATTCTTGTAATCTCTCTGCCACACTTCATTTGTCTTCTCATTAACACTGCCTGGTTGTGCTTCATCGTATATTCTACTTTCACAGGAACTGGTCAGTGAGACGTTCACTTACGGTGTATATTTATCTCTTTCCTCTCACTATATAATCCTGCTCTTGCACAACACAACTCTTAAAGAAAGCTTCATTACGTGTTCCTTTTCAATCATTCATCCTGCTAGATACACATATCCAAGTAAAGCCTGAAACAAATTAATAACATAACATATTTGTTTCAGCCTTTGAATATCTATTAATATTTGAATCATGTTTCTTTGTTTTCTGTGAAAAATCCTGTCTACCTCTCCTCCATCTCCTTTGAGATTTATTTAATAGACAACCTTAGAGTCATTCTGGATAGAAAAATAAAAACACTTGTGTGTCATATAATTTAAATGAATATTCATTGACAGCTATTAGCATTCAGTGATATTATTGCCTGTGTTTAGTGGAGGCGTTGATACCTGGAGGAGGAGATTCTTCTCATCTCTCTGCCACACTTCATTTGTCTTCTCATGAACACTTCATTCACAGTCTAAAAGGACGTCAGACCAAATTAAGCATTCAGTGTGCCTTATTTAAAGTTCACTCAAAAGTTCATGACCTTACATGTTGAATTGGAGCCACTCTCAATTACATTCTAATTTGGATTCTAAATCCATTCTAAAATGGATAAAATGACTTTAGGCATTGGGATTTATTTTATGTGTAACTCTAAACAAGTGTAATTCTAACGTGCTGTCATGGACTAAGCCTGGACTTTTACCTGGACACACCCTGGGCCCTCAGGTGTGGCCAGTTAACCTAACGAGCACTAACGAGCAGCTGCAGAGACAGAGCAGGCTGGCCAATCACAGTGCCAACAAGATGACACCACAGGGGTCATCACATACAATATTCACAGGTTAACACTAAAAACAATAATTTTTTCTAGGTTATGTTCTGATTCATCCCTCTCCTCGCTTTTTCCCCTCCCCTGCTCAAACTGTTTCACACATGACCTCTAAGCAGTCATAGAATTGGGATTTTGATGATGTAGTGGAACAGAATGATGATCATAAAGGTCTGTTCTACTGAAGAGCCTGACATAAAGAGCAGGAGGAGTCTGTAATGTTGGACCATTTCATGGACTAATTGCTTCATCAGTCACACAGCAGAGCAGCAGAGCGAACAACTGTGAAGAAGCTGAAGATGTGCATGATTTTTTTCACTGGAAAGGCTTCCACTGAAAGTCTCCCCCACTATGTTCATACAGAGAGTGTGAGCTGGCTAATTATGAGCTAATAATGTCAGATTACAGTGAAATGGTTCAATGCCAGTATTAAAAATGTTAAGTGAATTAATTAAAGATGGATTAAATTGGATTTCAAAGGTCGTGAGGACAGGAAAGGTTCAAGAAATGTAAATATTGTGAAAACCTCAGGGAGCTCAAAATAACATGTATTTCATTATCATGCTGTGTTCAACATGTACAATCTTCTGCAACATCATGAGGACCGACCACTACTTTAAATAAACAGCATGATACTAGATTCAGTACACAGCATGGCGTGTCATTCATCATGTTTCTGTTCTTCAAACCTTAGCTGAGTGCAGTTTATATTCCTTTTATTTGTGTCTTCATCAGTGTGTCTATAGGTCCTTCTCTGAAACCGACATTTTCTCTCTGCAGTGACAGATAGGTGTTTCAGGGCTTCATTACTTTCAGACCTGCTGCAGTTCTATCTCCTTCGTCACATGTTATGCTCTATTGTCTTTAAAAGTAAATTTAGGTTAAAGGCAAAAGAAAATGAGAGTTGGTCTGTGTAATTAGATTCGGGATGAGTTGCTGTGCGTGAGACGAGATGTTTGAGGAAAGAAAGGAAATAAAGAAAAATACTAAAGACTTCATAAACTAGGATGAAATATAGTGAATCACTGAAAGATTGCTTGAAGAACTCAAGTGCACAGATAATAATCACTGTTTCCTCAAAAGCTGACTGAGTGGACTGATCACACATGTGAAGAGTGAGGGAAGAGAAAAGAGAAAAAAAGCGAAACAGGAAGTATTTCAATCTGACGCAGTTACTGCTTGACTACAAAAAAGGACAAGTATTAAACTTGTCTCTGAACTGAAATGCTGTGGTCTGAGATACATGGCACATGGTTTGATAGAGTCGAAGGCTTGTAAAGCACCTTTCAGACACAAGACAGTTCAAAGTGCTGAATCTAAAACTAAACCTGCAGGTTCATCAGGAACAGATTAGTAGATTTCAAAGTCCCTGAACACACAGACTTATGTTTATGAAGACAATGATATTGGAACCAACAATAACCTCAGTCCTTCAGTAGAAACTAAGAGTCACAACTGTGCACCCTTATCTCTGCAGCAGCAGTAGCAAGGCATGGACTCAGATTAGCATCTCTGGCAAGACACAGAATGAAAGCACACCACATCAGCTGATCATCAGCAGACCAGAATCAATCGTGTTCGACACTTGTGAAATATCAGAGTTGTTCTTACTGTCAGTTCTGAAGATCACTGTGATGCAGCAGGTTGTCTCTCTCATCCAGCCTTCATGACATAAACACACACACAAAACAGACACACACACACACACACACACACAATCGGCCGTCTTACCTAGGAGACAAAAAAGAGAAGACAGACTTTTAAATATTGTATCCATGACATCATCAACACCAATATCATTAATTCATTTTAGCTGCAGCCATGAGTCCCACTGTTGGCCAGTCACAACTTATGATTTATGGCAATATTGGTCTCAATGGTCTGATGATGTGGAAACAAATGGATGTAAAACTTCTATCAGCCTTTTTTAGTGTAAAGGCCGACATTATCTGAGCCTGCAGAGTCAATAGTTCTACCTGCTCCCTGACAGAGAGACACCTTCAGCCCATCTCTCCCCACAAGAACCAAACACCTGCTGATTCTGCTGCCTCAGAGGGGAAATCCAGTCAGGTGAGTGTCCCAGAGTTAGCCTGTGTCTGATAGAGTAAGATGCGTGCTCGCACACACGATACACCACCACTCTAAAATAATTAAATCAAGCCAGCTGGAGGAGGAGCTGCTTGTATTGTTAGCCTATGATTTTACATCACCATCATTACTCTTATAAATATATTTATCTCTGCTCATAGAAAAGCATGTGGAGGATATTTTTCAAAACAAAGGACTGCTGTTTTTTAAAAGCGTTTTTAATCATCGTATTCTGTGTTTGTTAAGAACAACAATTGTTTGTCACCTGTCTCTCATCTGCTGTACTCTCCCTCTGTTTGAACCAGGAACTGCCAAACTGAACAGAAGCTGCCATTGGCTTATGAGGAGGTGTTACAGGGGGAATGTGCCAAGTATTGTAGAGTTAGAGGGGTGTTTATTGTGGCTATGATAAATGCAATTTTAATTCCACTATTTTTCTAAAGATGTTTGATGCCACGCCTGCACTGCATATATTGCTGCACATGTTCACCCCAGTGTGATGTGTCAATGTCTTTTATAATGAATTTTAGATACACATTTTCACACCTAGGTGTACAGCACACTTCACTCAAGTCTCGAAATCCTGACCTGCACACAGATAGCTTACTTGACTACCTCCCTGATTTAACAAGCTCGTGCTTATACTAGTGCAGGAGAACAAACCCTCTGTTTGACCAGAAGAAACCAACTTGGAATTTCAACAACGTTCACCTAATAATAGCATTAATTGTAAAGCCTTTCCGTTTGAGGCTTTTTTTTCAGCTGTCAACATGTTTCTCACAGGAGAAGTTTGTACGTGTCACATAGCAGGAATGTCACAGGTGTAATAAATGACACTAACGAGGTGTCTGTTCCATTGTGGTGCCTCGTTAAACATTAGCAGTCAGTTTCGTACACATTAACAGAACCCTGGAACTGGAGAAGCTAAATAATAGAGCCATCGTTAGAGTGATTAAAAACACCTGTGACGTATCAAAACATCATTTAACAGTCAACCACTGTGTTTCATGCAACACAGAACTGCTGGCAAACTATTCAACTTCGATTGCAGAAAATACAGTCTTCTCTCAATAAATGTTCAGAGAGGTCAGACAGACCTTGAAGCGACTGTGTGATGTGCAGGGTTGCGTCAGTATTGCATGTCCAACAATTAATATGTAGAAGAGTGAAGCGCAGCATAAAAGTGTGTGAAGTTGAACAAATGAAAGTCAAGCTCTAAAGTGAAACATTGTCTTGTTATGTGAAGAAAGATGAGGGAAAAATACACACACTGCACTACACTGCTTTTAGACGAAAATTGAGAAGAAACTGAGAGACTTTGTGCTGAAGAGAAAGACGGAAGAGAACTGGGCAGAGGAGGAGGATGACAGAACGGCAAGAGGGTCATAGCAAACTGCATGAATAGAGGACTAAATAAGATGTAAAAAACTTTTCATGAACACTGTGAGAGGCAAAGACAGCAGAGGAGGAGACAGAGTAACTGTAAATCCCCAAAGGCAGTCCAGCGTAAACAGCAAACATCTTTCCTTTAAAAACATCAAACTGTTGTGTGTAACTAATTATCATTTCAAATGTGTGAATCAGACAGTTTTAGTTCACCTTGGAATCACCAAACCTCTCTTCCCAAGAGCAGGAAAAAAGAAAAAACTTCATTGAACTCTTCCTTGAGTATAGAAACTGGTGTCTTCTTTAAGGGAAACTAGGTTTTTTTTGCTCTTATAAATGTGCCAGTGTACACACAGATACCATCATCATCATGCTGAAAGCACTGTGTGTTTCTATTATTCTATCATTAAGTGAGTGTTTTGGCTGATTGTGTGTGTTAGTTCAGGCGGGACATAAGGGTCATAAATGTTGGCAGTCTACCCCTCTAAACACAACACATAGCAAGCAAAATCCATTCTCAGAACAAGGTGTGATATTAAAGTGACTATAAAACTAGTTCCTCCGACACCGACTTCTGTTACGCTTTGATTCCACCTCAGCAACCCTCTGCCTGCTAGCATTACCCTGTTGAGTACAACACTACTGCTGCTGCTCTGTGTACATACACAGGGGATTTGTAGTTTTCTGAAAAGCCAGTTTTCTTTACTACATTACACTCACACAGGTCGATTCCCTGTTGCCTACCCTGCTTGCCTCTGACCTGCCTTGTCATAACCCCGGAAATAACCTCTGCCTTCTGGGTTACTGTGAATCAGAGACTCTCACCGTTTTGCTGTGTGTCCTGTTTGCTCTGATACCTGTTGGAAGCTGTTAATAAAAGTCATTACCAACAGTCCCTGTTTCCCCGTGTGCTGCATTTGGGTCTAAACCATAGACTGTTTAAAAAGATGGACGACATGACAGCTCCCTAAAAGTGAAGCCAAAACATTTTGGGCGCCCCCTGCTGACTGGCTGCAGTATAAAGCCCGCCTCCTCCATGCTAACAGGTGGGACATGGGTCAAACTATAAAATCAAAATACACGTCCGATAAATTTTTCTCAAACATGGTTTCTGTCATTATAGCGAGTTATTATCATGCTGATTTACGTCCAAGTGTTCATTTTTCTGAGAAGTTTATTTTTAATTAGTTATTTGATGCTGTCAAAATGATGATTGACAGCTCTGTTGACAAATTAGGCTCCTGCAGCCAATCAGTTCCGGGTGAGCAGAGCGGAGGACGATCGGCGAGTAGAAACGTAACTAAAACTTCTCTCTTATTCTGCTGCACGCCGGCGTGCGGGATCCTTGCTGTTTTTCCGGTAAGTTAAGTGTTGTTTGGGTTAGCGGAAGGGGCTACCGCTGCTTCACTTGCCGACCTTTACTGCGCAGACTCTCGCTCCGTATGACGTCGCCATCGCAAGATCACAGGGGCTATGTTGGCATCAATTGGATACAATGGGAGCAGATGGAGACGCGTTGTCCATCTATATATACAGTCATTGGTCTAAACACACCGCATTACAAAGATGGATCAAACCAACAAAGGACTTTCACCCAGGAGACTGGAGCGTGAGTCTTGTGTGAACCGAAGGTTTTAATGTTCTCTTGAGATGCTGTCTCAGGAGCTGCAGCAGCTTGCGCATTAATCAGTGGAGAGACTGTTTGAAGGACACTTCCACATGCCGATTTTGTGGAGCCAGCAATCAGACAGTTATTGAATCACAAATAGCTCCCAAAGACATCATTTTAATGGGTAAAGGTGTGAGAATGTGTCAGATCCTGATGATCAGACACCATGTACTGCAAAGTCGCACAAAAGACTGTGTGAATGGAGGAATGTTGACATGTAGTGTAAAGCACTTTGAGTTGTCTAAAAGGAAATTGGCCTAGTTTTGCTGAAAGCTCAGTGTATGCAAAAATGTATCCTGCAAACATTTCTGTCTGATAAATGTAATGTCCCCATCATTAGTGTGAAAGATGTTCTTTCACATTGAAACAGAACTGGATTCAACAGCCTT
The DNA here is from genome assembly GCF_022749685.1 of Semicossyphus pulcher. Lineage (NCBI taxonomy): Eukaryota > Metazoa > Chordata > Actinopteri > Labriformes > Labridae > Semicossyphus > Semicossyphus pulcher. Next base: position 8,947,906 of record NW_027211700.1, read on the forward strand.
AATATCTCTCATGAACTGCTGCTTGGCTGCTGAGCTGTGCTTATCACACACATGCACACCCTTCTCACTTACTACTGTGCAGACGAGGAGGGATGTTGCCTCCTCTAATATAATCACAGCTCCATCAGCAGTGTGAGATATAAACAGTCCTTATGGGAGCCTTTAGACATTCCCCTGCCTCCATTAACTTTGATATGAAACTGAGAAAGAGAGTGCTAAAAGTGTGATAGAGAGCCAGAGCACAGAAATATAAAACATGAGAGAAAATACATTTTGACTGATTGGATACTCATAGATGTCCAAGCAGGATGTATGGCTAATGCAAAACACAATCTATTGCAGAACTTTAGTGGCTTTATTTTTTAGCCCAAACATGTACAGCGCTGTAATGAGAACATTTGACTTAGAGGTCTTTATGTGAATATTTTCTGCATCTCAGTGGACTGGGTTAAAAAAGCCTCCACTGTCATGGCAGAGACCCTCATCTGTGGTCATAAAATGTGATGCTGGACTGACCATCAGGAACAGAGAAGAGCTCATACTTCTACCTGTGGAGTCGGATGTGTGTTTGTGTGTCTCTGTGTGTGTCAAGCTGTTGACTCAATGTGTCACTGAGTCAGAACAACATCATCACACTGCTGCTGATTCTATTTATAATTTTGCCTAAAGGACTGATCCTACAAGACACAATTTAATGTCTTTCCAGGAACACATCTCTCGCTCTCTCTCTCTACATATATATAATCATTATGCAGAATCCCAGTAAGTGGGTCTAAATGTTGGCTATTTAGAGGCCTCGTCCTCCCTGGTGAATTAAAGTGCAAATGCTGCTTTAAATGTCTGTAATCCAAAAAAGCTTTGAGTTGGCAGCTTTAGAGCATTGAAGGAAACACACCCTTTCTGTCCTCTTTAATACCTGACACTCATTATTAATAAATGGCATCCACATTTTCATAAACACACACTGCATAAACAAACTGAGACGCAGGGGAATAAACATATTCATCTCTATGTTTGGCTTCTATACATTCCTTCATTACAGTCTCCACAGACTTCTTTCTGTAGTCCTCCCACAGAGCCCAGACTCACTGACTTACTCTTAATGATTTCTTGGAAATGGCTCGCAGCCAGACGAATTAAACACAACATAAAGCCTGCAAGGAAGAAGGAGATGGAAGTCTGAAATGATGACATTGAAAACAAGACATTAAGATGGCCATATACACCAAGATAATTTCAGTTGGTGCATCTGTAATGGCTGCTGCTCTGTGGACAAATGCGAGAGTGCTCTCTGAGACATGATGTCTGTTTGTTCATGCTCGGAGCTGAGAGAAGCAGCGATTAAACTGCAACAACTCCACTGAGACTGTCTTATATTACAGAACTGAAAATAACATTCTTAAAAGCTGAAAATAATAAGTGATAATTAAACACTTCAATGTGGTTTATGCAGAACTGCTGCGTGTGAATCACACTTTGTTTCTCTGGGAATGTCACTGTGCTTAATGAATGACTGCATGTTGTAGCTTCAGTAATTAAAATGATTCAAATCACTAAATTTTGTATCAGTTCTGTTTCCAAGATAGGACCAACATCAAAATCGTTTAGTTTAATACATAAATTATGCATATTAGTGGACAAAATGTGCCAAGCTTGCAGAACAGGAGAATCAATGGCAGACTGATATAAATATATAAATCAGCATAAATTATGAAGAAACACCACAAAACTTTACTTCAACACACAACAAATGTGGGATTAACGAGATGTAGGGAAATAAATCTGAATAATACATTTAATTATGCCTTAAGAAACACAAATTTGTTATGATTAAGGCTTTGGACTATATTAATACTAAGTCCAGAGACTTCCAGAGAGCTAAAGCTCACTAAGCAGCTGTAAACACATATAATCCTGCAGAGCTCTGGGGGGGCAGCATCAGAGAGGGACATAAAATTTACCCTGAATGAAGAGTCTGCAGAACACTGACCTCACTCCAACTACAGACATGATTATGTAACACCTTCATAGACAGATAATGTAAACCAAATACAGAGAAGAATAGAAATACTTAGGAAAAAGTGTATACTGTCAACAGTAAGATCACAGAACTCAGTGATGCTTTTTATCTTTCTCACACAAATTTTGTCATCTTTGAAACGTTCTTTCACAGTCTGATTTTTTATTTTCTATTTCACATTGTCAGTGGATTCACATTTCTATCATCATCCTGAATGTTGTGAGTGGTCAAACAAAACTTTTTCACTTTTTCATTATTTTTCTCATTTGAAATATTTATTCTCTCCTGTATTTGACACATCTAGTGGCCTCTGTGACTATAATCACTCACTATGGTATTGATGAACCGTCTCTGTGTGCTCCTGCTGCTGTCTCCTCCTGTCTCATGTTTGTGTTGTTGGACAGAATCAGTCATGTGTCACCTGTCCATCAGGCATCCTGCTGCTCTGCACACCTGTTCCCAATCATCTCATCAGCCTGCTGCCCTGTTACAGGACCTGCTTCCACAGCTCAACACGATTGGATAATCTCTCTCTCTCTGTTTTCTCTCAGCACTTGGCCAATAGTGTCAGTTTTTTTTGTCCTCCCTGCACTTTGCCTGTTTACCCACCATTTCTCGTTGACTCTATGATTTATCTAAAAAAAAGCAAACTGTGACAGAGAAGTCTGAGCTTGAACAAAGAGACACAGTCACATGAGCTTCAAACAACAGAGAAATTAAGTAATGGGATTTAGACACCAAAGCAAAGCCTCCAGCGCTTCAGTCACTTTAAGGACAATGAATTCATGAGGACAATAATAAGCTCTAATTACATTTTATAAATGAAGAAATGATCCTGTTTGACATAATTGCTGAAACTATTTTCAGCAGTAATGTGGCTGTTCTGCCACAAAGCTTTACTGGCATTGGAGATGTATCATACTCATGTAAAGTGTCAGTCTCTGGGTATTAACTATTAATTTTTGATGGTGACTGATGCCTGGCAGCATCAGAATATCTCTATAGCTGAGCTGTCTTTGCAAATTAATTCCAAATCTGATTAACTTCCAAATTAAATCAGAAGTAGTTAAGATCCAGTCAGTTTCCGTTTTTAACTTGTGCAATCAAATACAGCATTTTCATTTGGATTGTTGAATACTCAAAGGAAGGAAAGAGACCACACATGAGTGAAACCAAAAATATATCTTTATTTAACATTAAAAAAAAGAAAACTCAATTTAAAGACAAACTAAATGAAACAAAATAAAAAAAAACGGTGTAAGCCAGGCGAGAGATTATTACTGACTGACTGCCACCAGTTTATACAGTGAGCAGAAAGACCAGGTGATCCTAATCTACTAACGAGCTGACTCCGCCCACCAGGCTCCAGGAGGAAGAGACTGCTCACAGAGGGGAGTCACACGAATGATTGGGAAAAGGGCTCATATCAATGAGAACTTAATAAACTCTGTGTATCTTTGTCACTGTCACTTGTGTCAGACTTTAGTTTAAAGTTAACTCATGTCAGAAGATTGTCTCTGCAGGAGGCAAAGTACAATGAAGTCATTTCTACACAGTGTAACATACAGTATGTGACAGATGCAGACTGCTCAGGTAAGATTGCTGAGCTTTCATTCCATGTGAACCTTGCATTCAACACAGTGGTAAAATGTGCAGAGCACATTGTCACCCTAATAGCATATCTGCCAAACTAATTCTTTGGCCAAATTGAGTTATTGGCCTATCTCTACTCTCTTAACTCTGCTGCATCACCCTGCATAAATGCCTATACCCTCAGTCAATCAGAACACTTGAAACAGTCCAAAATCACTATCTGCCTTAGTCATCTGGTTGACTTGGGCGTTTTTGAGCTACATATGAAAGGTGGCCAAGTCATCTCAAATTGACTTGAGCATTTTTGAAGCTACACAAAGATGGCCGATCCCATAAAAAACAATGCTCACCTGAGCACAAGTGAAGCATTAACTCTCATCTTTGATTCATCAGGTAAGCTAGCTTTTTTTTACATTGCCCACAGAACCATTCACCTGGGTCCGACTCTTTCCCGCCCAATTACCTATTACTCTCAGGAAATGTAATGACTTCCAGGCAATGAAGCCGGTACTACCAAGAGTGGCCCATGACGAATACTACTACTATGACAACTTCCATCATCAAGTCAAATAAAACAACCTAGTTAAGGTAAGGCAAATAAAACAAACCTCACGAAGGTTAGGCATGTAGAACAAACTGGTTATGGTTAGGCAAGTAAAATGACCTGGTTATGTGTTAAAGCAAGTAAAACAACTTGGTTATGTTTAAGGGAGTTAAAAAACTTTGGTTATGTTTAAGAAAGTTAAACAACTTGGTTATGTTGAAGAAAGTTAAAACAACTTTGGTTATGTTTGTATGTATTTATATCGGAGAGAAAATGCCTAAGTCATGTCAATTTTTCTGACGTCAAGTCAATTCTCTGCAAGATTTGCACAAGTCATTTGTATTTGTCATGGAATTGTTATTGTGTCTTTTTTTTTGCAAACTTGTTCACACATCTGGTGGAAGTCAGCGTTAATGTATAAATAAAAAGTTCTTACTTCTTGGCTAAAAACAAATGTTGTTTCTTCTTTTCCGAAAACCTGAAAAAATGAGTTAGGCAGGTATGCTATTAAGCTGACGATATTGGACAGACAGACGGATCAGACAGCAGCAGCAACTTCTGTCACATCCTTCCTGTCAGCAGTTTGATGATTGTCAAATGGAGCAGTAAGGATTTAGATGTTATTAGGATGTCACAGTAACAGACAGCCAGTGAAGTGGCTGAAAATCAGTCAATTAAGCAACAGGTGAGACAGCTGACAACCACAGAATGGACACTCAAGGTGAGAGAAATTCACCTGTGCATCACTTCTGAAGCCTTCCCAGATAAAACTGGAGCAGACTTTTAAAGAAAGGGACATCCTCAACTCTTGCAGATAATATACCAACACTAACCAGCTCCAACTCAAACCAGCTCCAACACTTATCCAATAAAATTAAATAAAATCCAGATTGTATTTCATCTGTAAAAAAAGATGAACAAATTAATTATGGAAAAAAGTGTTTGGCCAACTTTAAAAATGAGTGTTCATAGAAACAGAAGGATCTCATCGATCATCACAAAGAACTTTTGTTTTCAGTTCAACAATCAGCTAAAAATGTTCAGTTTTAACGTAAACATGAACAGAATGTATCAAATGAGCTGCTCCACAGACCTAGAGGCATTTGGAACAGACACATAATTACATTTCTCAAAGACCAAATGTATTTGGTCTTTGATGAATGTAATTATGTGTCTGATTGTCTCATTTGTCAGAATGGCTGAGAGCTCTGCAACATCTAAACAAGAAAAGTGTGTCCCACTTTACTCCAACGCAGTCCTCACATAATTTCATTAGTGCTTCAAGACTGTAAAACCTATTAGAGTTCAATTTAGCAGGAAACCGTTTTCAAGCCTCGTGATTCTTCCCAGAAGCGGTTTACTGGTCAGAAACAAAGCAAATGTTTTCAGTAAATTTGAGACACGAAGAGTAGAAACAACTGCAGCCATTAACTATCTATTCCACACAGCTACTTACTAAAAGTGTCATTCTTAGTACACATATATTCACAAATAGTGATATTCTGAGGGAGTAAAATATCTTGTGAGGAATATTGTATTGGGAGTCAATTTCTGACATGAAACTGCTCATATTTATAACCAAACCTTAACAATAACTAAAACATTATCTCATCTCATTTTTTGTCTCTATTATGAGTTACTATATGGTTTGATGGATTACTCACTGTCCACCAACCCCAAAGAAATCATTTTGTCATCAGTCAAACTCCCTATAGTTAAAATAGATCACTTCCTGGCCCTGTTCTGCCTCAGGACCAGTCGGAGAACAATTCAATTTGTGTTGACCATGTGATAGGAAGAAAAAAAGACTTCATCCAAAAGTAAGACAGAAAAAAGCACAAACCGAACTGCAGTGCTCTCTGGCCCTACAATGACAGCTATTTCAAAATGAGCTGTAACCAACCCCAATCATCAGACAAGAATGAGTCAATTCTTGAACATGAGTGAAAATTCAAGGGTGTAAAAACTGTGTGGGGAAGGTTGTGGAAAAAAAAACAAATTAAATATTTTCTTACTAAGTACTTTAGTTCCTGAGAGGAATCAATCAAACACACAAACAGAGCCCAAACCATCACAGAGTCTCCTCTCCCTCCAACTGCATTCATCTGATGTCTCAGTGGAGCAGAAAGTGTCGTCAGTGTTTTCAGCTGAGATGAGTCTGGTGTTGTCAAATATGTCATTGTAACAATCCAGCTATAAATTGGATTGGTGAACAGTTGTATGTGTCACTTTTTGTCTGTCAGTCCAATGTCAAAGTTCATCTATCAAGAGAGCTCATTCAATTTCTTTGGAACACAGATGGAAAGAAAGAGTGCCACTTCTTTTAGTGTATAGAAGAATAAGTACTACATATGTTATCCAAAAGACAATGCTTATATTAATGCTTTACAATAAACTATACCTGGTGATAAGAAGCTGACAGTAAGCAGCAGATATTGTGGCTGTCACAGTAGGAACAGCACAGGTGTTACTAATTACACAAACAATGTCTCTGTTCTACTGTGAGTAAATCAACAACAGCAGACACCAGAGACTGATGCAGCTAATTAACTTTATTAATCACACCTGTGCTTCTGATACTACATGTCATATTGTCTTCTTTGACAAATGCTGATTGCCACCCTATTTTTGCACATTATACATCTTTGTGGTGTGAAACATACAGAAGGTCTCATAACATCATCATTTTTTTTTTTTTTTTAAATCATGTTTATACTTTCCATTATACAACAGTAAGCCCTAATTATTATCTTGTCGGTCTCTTTAAACTTTAGCAGAAGCTTCAACAAAACATGAATAAACAACAAATTCACAACTGTAGTCAAAAACTGATGTTCCTAGAATGATACACACACCCACATACATACTACACTACTACTGCTTTCCTCTCCAGTGAGATGAGAGGAGACACATTAAAAGGTTTTATGGGATAAACAGATGCAGACTCATGCATGCCTGTAGCAGGCAACCCACTGGTGAACACACATTCTGATGCACTGGGAGTGATTTTGCAATGTGAATGGGCTTCCTCAGGAGCGTCTGTCACGGCTCAGAGAAGCCACATTGTAAAGGACAGTTTGAATAGGAGGATTTCGACCACTATGTTGCATCAGCACCTCGATGACGTGCTGGGAGAGGAGGCTGTGTTTGCTGTCATGGATAAAAACGTCTTGAATCCAAACAACATTGCAATGACAGAGAAATTGACAGACTGAGACAAGTATGTGTTCATGGAATAGTAGGTGGAATACTGAAGTAGGGGGAATAAAAGGGTAGAGTATTAGTGGGAATTCACTGAGTAATACTGCAAGTGGAGTGCAGACATGACATTTCCTAAAGTCTGTGTAGAGAAAGACTGAACCACAGCAGGTGTCATGTTTTGTCTGGCACTTTAAATGCCACATTGTGTTGTTTCAACAGCACTGTGTACTATAATATCTCTATGATTCTCAACATAAACACTCTCCAGGGCACACATGAAAGAGCTACAATAATATTGGGAGGAATACTCAAAACCTGACCTATGCTGGTTTGCACTGTAGAGATGCAAGGATGACTACAAAATAAATAACTTTGGAAAAACAAAGCGAGGGAAAGGAGAAGAAATCTGGGTTCAGTCGGAAGCCTTCTACAGAAACCCAAAACCAATGTAACGGTGCAATCTTTAAGATTACACCCAAACGGGAAGAGATAAAGAGGGAGACCCAGAAACAGCTTGTCGAGGTCAACAGACACAGAGGCAAAGACAGTACACTTGGATGGATTTGCAGAGGGCAGCCAGGATTGGGGCTGAGGAGAGTTTAGGTTGAACTGTGCTCCACTTAGAAAGATTGGGTTAGTCACGCAAGTCAAGCATCCTGACAGACAGGTGAGCTGCAGGCTGTTAGATGAGCTGTGATGATAGCCCAAATAAACAGTCTGAAAAAGAAAGGAGGGAAGCTCAGCTGAGGTTTAAAGATGGTTTACATCAGACACTTACTTTAGAAAGAGTAGCAGCTTACTTACATGTACGTCAAGATTTAGAGTCTTGAGACAATTTTATATGAAACATTCATATTGAAGAAAAATGTCTATTCTAGTGTGCATGTGTGCACACATGTGGAAGATAAAAAAGAGTTAAGTAGTGGGACACAAAAACTATCATAGCAATGTGACCACAAATATCCCCACTATGTTAAAACCAAACTCAAGCCCCTGATGTAACCACTGGACTGTTGTTTCATGATGGATGAGAAAAGCAGCAACACTTTGAGATGCAGTAAACAACACCAGAGAGCAACAGGCATTCACCTAGTAATCTGAAAAAAACAAGCCAATGATACTATAAAAGAAAAATGCCATCAATAAAATGGTATCTAATCATATTAAGTAGATAAAACTTATTTCATTCAAGCTGAAAAGGATAGAAAGCCTTTATCCTCTTAACAAAGGAAATGCTTACATTCTCAAACACGATATTTGTTGGCTTATTGATTCCCTTTCTGCTCACACTCACCCACACATTGTTTACTACTCTCTTACATAATGTCTGAATCACAGTGAGTGCTGTTGGAGGCTCAACCTTCCTCTGTTCAATTACAGCAGCAGCAGCAGGACAGTGATAGAAAAAAAAAACAGCTATAAACTAATAATGGTGCAAATAGTGGTGCTGGATTTATTGTACATAATGCAGGTCATGGGTTCTCTTTCTGACTGCCTAGTATGGCAGATGTAAACAAGACCAGTGTCCCACAAATATGTTGCCCTTGTGTACTTAAATTGTTTACAATGAGAACTGGGCCATGTGATGTGAAACCCAGAGAGTAGATGCCAGAAATCTTAGGTGGGAAAAAGAAGTTATGTTAAACAATGAAAGAAACCCTGATAAAACAGTGTTGCAGTGAACAAAAAATGTTCATGTTATTAGCTCATCAGAATAACACATCCTCATGTCCATCTAATCTATTAATTGTTTTAGAAGGATGAGTTGTATTTCATAAAAAGGTGCAGGATAGAGCAGGGCTACGAGAAAAAGACAGCAGCATAACAACAGCATCAACTCAACTTACTTATTCCATGTGGAAAACCAGACAGAGATAACATGTTCACGAGCGAAAGGGAACAAATCATGACATTACAGCTTGGACTGGGTGACTTAGATGAAGGACTCTCTCCAACTCAATGCAGCTGAAAGTAAAACACTATTCATCACAAACACTCTCACCATGTGGCTGCTGCTGCAGGGGCTGGAAAAACACTGGCAGCCACACAAACAGCAACAAGTGCAGCACATTTCACTGTCAGATGGATGCGGTCCAATTAGATTAACTCAGTTTTGAATAATGTGCAATAGCTTAAAAGTTCACTGACGTCACTGCAGCATAAATTATTCACACGGCAACGCTGACAGAGTCGAAGTGAAATTAGAAGGAAAGATCAAATTGATGAGGCATGATGTCGACACGCCTCCACAGAGAACACAGTCTATTACAGTCCACAGTCACATCATAACTATAGGATAAAGGAACAATACATAGTGGACCTCACTTTATTTTCCACTCTGATCACTTCAGCTTACTAAATATGTCTAAACTTCCGATATGTCAACAATCTTATCTTATCCTGATCACCATTTGAAAAAGAAGCTCATGTTAGCAAGGGCGTAGTTACCCTAACCCTAACATTGGTGGGGACATCAACTTTCATTTTTTTCCAGTAAGATTCAAAATATGATTATTCATGTCATTATATCTCCTGGTAGCGTCGGAGTAGTTTAGTTGACAGAGAGTGAGGACAGAATTAATTCTCTGCTTCATCTGCAGTCTCCCTGCCTGATGAAGGAACTCTGAATTCACAAACAAATTATTATTGTTTCATGGAAAAGATTTGGCCAAATAATGTTGCATGAATAAATTAATAAAGCCTTTATTCTTGTATGTTGCACACCACTATGCCAAGCCTAAAATCAGGACAGTAAATCATAAGTGTTTACAACTTTTTGTTGTGTTTAAAACACACACTGGCAGTTCAGCATGCAAAGAAAACGTCTCTCCTTTGAAACCTGCCAAGAGCAGAGCAGCTCTCTCTCCTGAAAGCCTTTAATTTTTTCCTCTTTACTTCTTGCATAGCAGGTGGTAGTCTGTGTGGAGTGTGTGATACCAGTGCAGGAGTGTGTTTATGTACTGTATTTTCGGTTTGTTCTAAATGTGGGACTATTTAGCGCTGTAGGGGGTCTTTGAGCCCCTTGAGGCTCAGACTGTAAATCGGTGTTATTAACTGATGATTAAAGATTTGTTTGTCACAATCTTTGTTCATGCAGACCAAAGACTGTAAAAAGCAGAGGCAGATGAGGCTTTAGCGAGGCCAGTCCAAATCCCAGCATCAAAACAAACACAGTGAGAAATACATAAATACAGACACACTGTCCTCATGAGAGGAGAAACAACACAATGTGATGAACAGCCAGTGCTTCTCTCTGTGGTGGGACAGCACAGCACGGCATCTCTCCCTGCTGTTTGCCTCTAATCTGTTTTTATTTCTCTGCTGCGTTTCTTTGTCTTTCCACACTTTAAGTCCCTGTTGCTCTGACATGTCCTCCATCCATCCTTATACTCCATTTGTTTTGGCTTCACACTCTATATGACATTTATTCTCGCATCATGGTTGTTCTTTCTTGCTAGAACTCCGTACATCTCAAACACTGCTCCATACATCCTGGTTCCAATGCCTCGGCTGGCTGATTCTAGTGATTTACGACACAGACACTTAAGTCTGGGCTGAATCCACTTCACACTCAGTCAATTGCAGACAAAGCCTTAAAAGTCACAGTCTTTCCTCTTCTCCTCCCCTCCACTTCCCCCTCTTTGTTCCCTTTCTCTGCACGCAGCTGTACAGTCAGTCAGGAGGTCAATAGCTTGTTGAGCTAGGACAGAAGATGGAGGTCAGTCTGTGCGCGGTCGCTCTGTTTTGAGAGTCTGGTGGAGAAGAGACGGAGAGAGCTGAGGTCCAAACACTGACAGGACACAAGAGAGCAGCTGCAGCCCTCTGGCTCTGACAGAAGACAGGAAGAGGTTCAGGTAGAGGAGGAAATGGTAAGCTATAAGAGGAAAGGACCAAGGACTGGACACTGACAGGACACACAAACCCCCCACTCACAGTGTCAAGCTCACATCATGTAGCCTTCATTTAAACTGAGGACTGCAGGGTGCTGGTTTCCATTTGAATAGGACTGCTCTGCTTTACTCAGGGAAACCTCATATGTCCACACTTCTAATACAGACTCTGTCTGCTACCTGGAGAAAAATAAAAGGCAATCTAATTTCTATTATCAGCTGATTCACGATGTTCATATTCTCCATTATGAACGGTCATCATCTCACCATCTGCTGGGCTACAGTGCTGATCAGCTCAGCAGGTGTGTTGTGATCTAATAGGATCAGACAGGTGTGAGACATGCAGGATAATAACACCTCTGCTCCAACAGAGGAAGCTGGAGGGAAGTCAACAGCTCCATGATGGACATATTAGAAAAATAACTCTTTTCGCATCTCAGAGTACTTTAGATTGCAGAAAATGTTACAGTAGTTCTTTACTTTCTAAGGTGTCAGTGTATTTCTTCTCTTTCTGTCACTTTGAGCCTGAGTTATGAAAGCTTTGCAGAGGGAGAGAGCTCTATCTCTCTTATGTCTCCTGCAACGTTTGAGCAGAGCTCAGCTTTGAAGTCTAATGTCTTGTAAATCTTATTTCAGCTGTCATGAGCATAAAGATTCAAAGGGATGATATCTAATGCACACTGACACTAACCCTTATTTGCATGAAGCATATTGCAGTGACCTTTTTTTTTTTTCTTTAATAGAATGAAAGTACTATAAAAACTGTATTCTGTTTCTTCCTCTTTAAAAGTCAGGAACATTGGTTATTCTTAACTGTCACTCAAATACTTATACTTACTTATAGACCTACATATTCTATTGGACATGTTCAACTGGAAATACACTTTATGCCCATTCAGTGAACCCAACTCTGACTTTAAAGACAGCATTGTTGTGATAGAAAAAATGGAGCCCAGTAAAAAGACATGCTGAAAAGAACATTGTAACTTCAGTTTCCCTGAAACAACGACCCAAATCAATTCTGTAAAATGCTCCAAGTCAATGTTCTGAATTAAATTTACATCAATAAAAGCTGCACAACAAACAGAACAAGAGTTGTTTTGGAAAGACATAGTTCAGTAAAAAGAGAATGTAATGTCCTGTGGTGGATTTCCTTTGAAGCTGCATAACAGATCTTGAGAGAGGAATGAGCAGGAAAAAAAAGCTCCCAAAATGTGTTTCTGTTCTCTTTGTTCTCATCACACCCACCAAGGATCCTTTTGATTTATCGACCATATCACACTCAATGCTATCTGTTCATATACAGTATATATGTATATCTTTCTGCAGTAATGTCTTTCTCAGGATCATGAAACAACAATATTCAGTTGAAGGTCAAGCAGCTTGTTTCACATTATAATATTAATCATATTAAAGCCTTGGCCTTTAATAACTAAATCATAGAGACTCGATCCATCACATGAACACAGGCAAATTCAGGTTCAAAGAAGCAATTCATTGTCATGTTCATAGCCACAGCTCATGTTTCGGGGCTGCCTCTCAGTGTCTGCTTAGCGTATGAATGGTAGAATGTACAAAACGGTGACTGACCCACTGTGATAACTCCCAGGGCATCATGTGAACATATACATGCCAATCACTACAGCAGCTAAGACATAGTCAAAGTACTTTAATATTATGGGTATTTAAGAACAGGGTGGATATTCAGAGCTCCTGAAAGTGTTATTAATACTTGCGGTGCATTTGGAAAGACTGATATGCGAACTCTTATTAGACGTGGAAATTAAAAAGCTGTGTGAGGAAATGATGACTGACTTCTTGATAAAAAATATTCCATTTAATTTCAGGTTGTAACGATGTGCTGATTTGTTACATTTGACTGATTCTCTCTTTTATGTCATTCACTGAATATTAACTGACAAGCTGATGTCAATTATCATCAACTGTGCTGTCTGATAGGTCATAAGAATCACTGCTGATGGCTGATGCTCATCATCATTTGTCAGATAAATAACCTTCATTAAATTAAAGCAGAAACTCAGCATCAGTATTAATAAACTTTTGACACATGACACAGGAAGTTTGGAAACAGGAAGTTTGTGCTTTCTTCACTCAGTCTTCATTTACTGCTGTCAGAAGTTTGAAATGCTCCCATTTCATCCAAACATATTAAATGCAATTTGAAAGTCAGATTTCATAATTATATCTGATTGTTCATATGCATATCAAGATCTGAGGTGCACAGAGGAGCACTGGAATATTACCTGTCATCCAACAGACGGTATGAAACATAACATTTTAAATGCTTCAGAATAAATTAAAGAGCGAAATCTGTGAACAATCAGTCAATGTTACATGGATTCACACACTGATGGCAGACGCTGCTATACTGAGAGCCAAGCTGCCCATCAGTACTGATCTAATCACATTCACACATCGATGACTGTCGGCCTCAGGAAGCAATGTGGGGTTCAGTGTCTTGCCCAAGGACGCTTCGACATGTGAACTGCAGGAGCTGGAAATCAAACTGCCAATCTGCAGATGAGAGCTGATTACTACAATGTGCTATAATGCCAAGTGGCTCTGGTCAGCCAGGAAGCTAATGCACACAGTAACCATGACGATGGAACTCGGTGACGACGGTTAACCCAAGTATCTGTAGTGCAACAAATTTTAGTGCTTGGTTTAGTTACAAACTAACTTATTATTTAAGCTGTAGTGTCGACTCTACTCCTCAGCTCAGCATAGACCTCAAATAAAGATAGTGCAACCTAATGCAGGGTATTTTTTCTTCATTCTTCTCCACCTCTTTCACACTAGCAGCAGGAAATTAAACCAAAAAGCTGTAATTTTCTTTCAGGGTTTCAAGTGTAGGAAGCAGGCTTAGTAATATATGTCTGTTGAAGGCTGCATGGCTGCACTTTAAAAGATTTAATACCAGCTCTTTCCCCCACTTTCATCTCCTTACTGATGAGCCAGGTGTCAGGCACAACATATTTATGGTTACATAGCTGTGAAAGCAACCATCTTGCTGATATCAAGGTGGATGACATCTCTCGGTTTACCTGCCATTGACTCTTCATAAAAAGTGTGGGAGGTTAGAGATCTATTTACTGAAGCTGGAGCTTTTAACAATCCACATTATGACAACAACAGACGATAAAGAGTGTCAACAATCTGAGCAAGTACTGAGTGATTCAGATTCTACAAACCTCTCTGGGCTAAAAAAGTCAACAGGCTGAGTTATGAAGCTCTTTTCCTCTTGAATCTGTGACCCTGAAAAAGTTCCATTTGAAAGCTTCAGTGTATCTGAGAGGACTTATTATGGACTGATGGGGATGCAAAGGTACTTCAATGACATTTCTACCAGCAGCCAAACACTCCTCAGAAGTCCTCTTCACCTCGCTCTAACAAAGAGGTGGAGGTGAGTTCAGCTGTAATTCTGAGAAATTATCTTGTTTGATAGAAGTGGACCCAGTGGCATTATGAAACCACACCTTTTTAGGTGACAGTAGTTTTCAATAAACCTTTAGAGGATGGAGAAATTTTAATCTCATGCAAGCAATGTACAGTAATAAGTAAAAGATAGGGATATAATTTCACTCCACAAAAGTCCATAATGACACTGGCACAGTGACAAAATTGATGAATCACAATGATGTGAACTGAACTCGAGCAATTTTTTAGCCCAGTGCACAGAGAGAATGGCAGACAAAGTATTAATGTCACAGTTCATACTCCACGTTCTAGATCTCTTTCAGCAAATGGTTCATCAAACTCAGACAAAGCTGTTAGACAGGTAGAGATACTTTGATCTGCTCATCAAATGCTTGAGATGCATTGATTCAGAGTCTAGTTTGTATTCAGTTAATCACAGCAGGGCAGTCAATACAAACAATTTGGTGACAAATAACAGTTTATTTAATTTGAAGAAACAAAAGAGAAAATGTGTGAAAACGTTCTCTTTTTGTTTTTGTTTTTTTTGTTGCAGCTGATGAATTGTTCCACCAATTACTCCAACAAACCAAGAGTCATATGGAACACAGAGAGTACAGAGGGAACCAATGCCCTCATACAGAAATTATGATGTCATTCTTGACATCCAATCTGCTGTAAGAGCTGTTCAATGCTGAGGATGATTGAGGACCTATACGAGAGTTGATGACATTCACCCAGAGCCTGCACTTTCAACAGTCCCCACCCACCCAAAAAAAAGCCAGAAAGTCATTTTACCTTCAGTGTCCCCTATGGAGTGAATATTGACACTGATGGTCACTGGGAGGACAGAAGACGGGCTGTGGACAACGAAACTCATGTCAAACCTGTCAACAGCCACAGAAAAAAGTTCACGCTCTCCAAGATAATTACACATAATTATCAAGTTAGAGGGCTTCAGACATGTCAAAATGGAGGAGCCAATGTGGGAGGGAGTCAAGATAAAGGTTAAGAGCCACTGAAGATAAGCACGCTGCAGTGAGTTGAACTTGGTAAAGCTGCAGGACTTTTTTTTTTTTTAAAGCTGCTTCTGAATTTGCCTAAATTCCAACCTTCAACTGACAATTAAAGTCCAGAGTCTGGACTAATTTAGATTCAGCTGAAGCATGCAACTGCAAGACAAGGTTTAAGTAGATAATGACGACCTTTTGATTGACTTAACAGTGGTAAGACTTTGTAGTTAGCTGAGATTTCCTGTGTCGGTAGAAGCAAGGCTTGTCGTTGCGCAATGTCCATGCAAAATATTTCAACAGCTTTTTGAGGGAAGCTGTGAAATATGGTAGCTAAAGTGATCCCCTGACCTTGTAGCTGGCCTCACCATTCTATTACAATTCCCAGCAGCCTTAGTTGTACATATTTACTATATGTATGTATGTATATATATGTACTATATGTACATATTCTGGACATGGGACACATATGCATGCTGCAAGTTACCATGTTAGCTTTGTCATTTTGAATATACTTAGAAATGTTAGAATAAAAAGCACACAAACATTAGCTGAAGTGCATGGCCATGCATAATGTACATTCCATCAGAGTCAACAACAGAGAAACACAACATCCTCCTTTGATTTACTGCAGTTTTAATACATTGCAGTGAGATGAGTTACTGCTGACATCCTTACCTCCTTGAAACCAGAGACAGAAGGAGAGATGGAGAGGCAGAAGGGACATTGTCATTGGTATTCAAGTGTGGTCTATGTACAAAACTAATGTAGAAAATGTCAGACTGAAAAAAAGATGTCAGTCTTCCAAGGTGAAAGCCAAATGTAACATGACAGCTATAGAGGAAGAGGAATGGGTAAGAAGGCTGATGAGGTCATCCTGCAGAGAGAGACAATTACCTGATGCATCGTTCCTTTCTCCATCCCTCTCTAAATTATATTGACCACAACGACTGCAATTATGTAGCATCTTTTTAGTCTACAACCACTAAAAGCACTTTATATTATATTCACACACACAAATTCATATACTGAAGTCAGAGACTCTCAACCTGTTCATCAGGACACTTCAGCATACGGCCTAGAGGGGCAGGTGATTAAATGTCTGCTCTCCCTGCTCTGTCTCCTGTGCTAAAATAAGTTGCATGAGTAACTGCCCTGTGCAACTTTGACAAATGACACACCTGTACTTCAAATGACATAGTGATAGTGAACATTATATCTGGAAGCCGTCAGTCAGTGAAGCTGGAAGGCCTGAAGTCTAAGTGTGTAAAATATTTTGTGGTGTAAATTATCAGTAAGGTGCAGGAGAAGAATTGAAAGAGAAGACATTTCATTCACAGTTTGCAGCAGCTATACTTAGCCCAGTCAGTCTGTCATTGTCAGCTCAGTATATAAAAAGTAGCATGTCTCAAAATAAAGATGGCAGGGGAAGAAAGGTGGACGAGCTTCGGTATTTAACCAAGGAGCAGTAGCTTTCTTCATGTCTGATTATAAAGTGAAAACAGGCTAGATATGCCTTTCCCCTCCAGTAATGTAATCTAACATTATTGGCTAAGACTTGAACGGCCTATAAAAACAGCATCAGCTGTCTTAATAGAAAAATTATCTCAGGACACAGGGCAATGAATTGTGCTGACTGTCTGGTCTCTGAGCTTTTAACTGTTCAAAATGCTCTTTGCCAAATCAGTTTGAATTCCATTAATCTGAATAAATGGGAGTCAGGGTATCAGGCCTCTGCAGTGATGAATAAAGATGTTAAGAATAGAAGAGAGAGAACTTAAATTTATCTGACTCATTTGTCGGCAATTTAAACTCTCAGAACAGAGACCCATTGTCATGAGTCATTCTAGTTTAGTTATGTTTTTGTCTTGTATTTCGGTGTTCAGTTGTTATTTCTTGATTTACCTTGTCACTTTGTCCCTTGTCATGAGTTTTCATCGTTTAGTTTTGTATTTAGTTTATTCTGTGTTCTTGTCAGTGTTTAGTCTTGTTTAGTTAAGTATTTCACTTGTGTCTCTTTGGTTAGATCATTTCCTGTTTTACTTTGTCACCTTGTCTCTCGTGCTGGTCCACTTCCTGCCTTTGTGTTTTCCCGCCTGTTTGATTCTGTGCCCTACCCTGATTGTTTTCACCTGCCCCTTGATTGTCTCACCTGTGTCTGATTAGCCTCACCTCCTAAGTTTATTTAGTCTTTGTGCTCCCCTGTCTTGTTGCCTGTTCATTGTCATCCATCATACGTGAGTCTATGTCTTCCATCGTGTGTTAGTCTATGTCCATGACCTTACCCTGGATTGTCTTCGTGCCGTGATTTCCTCGTGTCTCTTGGATTACCTGTTCCTGGTTTTGTTTGTGAGTTTATTGCTGTGCCTTTTGATTTTCCTTTTTGTCTTTTGTTTATTAAACCAAGCATCTAAGTCTGCATCTGGGTCCTCACCTTTTTTGTTCAACTGAAACTGTGACACCCATTTTTCTTCATGTCCCACCCACATCTTCTCTCTAATAACTCCTTCCCTCTTCCTTTACTCACTCTTGTTTTTCATGTTGTTTTTCTTTTTTGCTTCTTTTCTCATTTTCTTTAATCACTCTTTATCTTCTTTTCTCCTCTCATCATCTCCACCTACCTCCCCCCTGGCTTTCTTTTATCGAGTCTAAACCACATTTCCACCACAGTATTTATTCAGGGAGACTGTTTTCTCCTTAGATGCCAAGTTTTTGTCAAATACAAGCACACAAAATCAATTTCCACGACCATCATGTTTTTCTCCTCTGTGTCCTCCATTCAGTCAGGTCTTTTCTTCCTCTCAACTCATTGTTTTCTGCTCTGAGCGATAAGAAGAAAATAGATTCAGCTCCTTTCAAAAAATTGAAGCAAGGACATAATTTCTATGAGTAACACTGTCCATCTGATGGGAGCTAAATAACTCATTATGCATGCTGCACTGTGGTAGGTGTGTTTGTTTCTTCCAACGAAAGGATGAAAAGTGATGATCCCAGTTCAGGGGACAAAATGCTTAATGAAAAGTTTGCACATTATGTGACAATTCTGAAAGGTTGTATTTCTTGTTCCTGGAACATGAGGTCTCTCTCCCTGTGGGAGACATCCAGGCAGCTCTGTCACCCACATAACTAAGACGACAGCAGTGACAAACAGCAGGACCCCACACATCTCTCTCTTTCTTACATGTTCCCTCCTGAGAGATGTCGTCCACACCTCACTCCCTCTGTGCTCGTCTTCTCTCTCTGTGAGCAACACTCACCTTTCTACCAGAACCTAATCTCATGTTCTCTTTGTTCCTGTCACTTTTTTACCCTCTTTTACCAACAGCTTTTTGCCCATTTGTCCGCAGTGTGACACACCACACAAATAATGAACACTGTCACTATTTATTTTCACCTCGATCCCACTTTCACAAAGGCTTGACCCCTCAAGGACTCACAATTCAGGTATGGAAGATTCTTCCTCCTGAGCTTTTACCTCTTTGCTCACCTCCCTGCTATTTTTTCTCGTTTAAAAATGATGTTTTGTCATTTCAATTCATATTATTCAAATATCCTCATGAATATTTATGCATGGGTCTGAGATAGGGAGGCAGGAGTGTAGTGTGAGAGAGGCCAGTTTTTACTCCCACATCCCTGGTCATGGAAATTATTCACTGCGTCATCTGAATAGCAGTTTTTTGGAGAGAGCCAAAGAAATAGAGAAAAAAACTGTTTAATTGGCCCACATTTAACAAACATTTTCTCCGTGAAAATTAGTTGTGGTCAGTGCAAACTCTCACCAAATACTGTATGCATGAATATTAATGCAGAACAGTTACAGGATGGAGGTAGCAAATGATTCTTAGACATTACATTAAATGCTACATAGCTATACAGCTAAACTGATATCATAGCATGATCTCATGACAACCTGCAAAATAGAAAATGTCTACATAAAGAAAACATGTTCCCTCTGTGATAACCCTGTGATGTCATCTTGTCGAGCGCTGTTATTGGCCAGGCTGCTCTGTCTCTGCAGGTGCTCGTTAGTGCTCGTTAGGTTAACTGGCCACACCTGAGGGCCCAGACTTTAGCTTTTTACTGTGCTCTTATGCACCACACAACAACCTCACACACCCATTGGTTCTCATGCACAATCACATTACTGACTCTCCACAACTTATGTCTTCAATATTTCATTTAAAACTTCAACATTTTCAGTCTGATTTGCAGCAGCCCGGGGCTCAACTCCGACCCTTTGCTGCTGGTCATCCCTCCTCTCTCTTCCCATATTTCCGACTCTATCCACTGTCCTATCCAACACAGACGACAGCCATTGTGCTGCTTGTGGAAAGTCACCATAACAGTAAAAACAGCATCATAATGCTGAGTTAATGTGACAGAATCTTCACATTGGCACTTGTATTATCTCTGTTCAGCCGTGCATGGAGGCAATCTGTTAGGTAGCTATTTGACTTTACTCTACCAGACTGACCTGGTATTACTTTGCAACCAGCCTGCTCATCAAATTATAACCAAAGGCGTCAACAAAAGAGCTTAAAGTGATGTGCTGAAATGAGTCTGACCAACTGCCAAAAACAAATATTTCCTGAACTAAATATTCTTGCAATAAAGTTTTACGTCCAAAAATCCATAGCTCAATGATGTAGGCGATATCCTCAACACAACTGTCAGTAAGAAAAGGGGGGCGAGATTAGGACTGATAACTGATGTCCGCTCGGTGCTGCACAATAATATAACGTTTTTTGGCAAATCAAGCAGCAAATCTCTCCTCTGACCTTCAAGTCTGCTGTTTCAAATTCAAACTTCACCCCCAACACACACACAAATACACACACCCACCAAAAAGCAAATGTACCCACCAGAGAACTTTCTTGACACGCAGAAGTTTTCACAATTTTTGTTGATTATCTCACAGATAAAGTAAATATCACAAGATTAAACTCTATAGTGATTCGAACTGAACGATGCTGGCAGGATAATTACTTTCACTACTAACCACCATCACAGAGATCAAACTTAATTGATGAACTGCATATAGTTAAACAAGTTACACAACTCCCCATGACATCATAGCGTACAATATACACCTGACAACACCAACCACAAGATCAATATACAAGTAAATTTTAATCAATATATAAGTAAAAACAAGTAGAAGTGGAAAGACAACAAGCACAGCTCTGCAGAACATCCATCCAGTAGACTATACATCATTCCAAGCCTTTAACTACCCTAATTATAATGTCCATCAATAAGAGACAGGAGACTCATTTAATAAAGTGGGTTGAATCAACATGCTGTATTGATAATCTGTGCTGCTGCTGGACTCGACTTCTGTACAGACAGTCTAAAAGGGTTTTCTTTGCCCTTTTAACCTCAGAGAGGCAGAGAGAGAGACAAAGGGATACCTGAGGGGACAAAGATTGACTTTGTTCTGGTTCATAAAACACTCAATAAGTTACAAGAAGAAAAAAGTGCTGCTGCTCAGTTCTGTAACACAAACATATTTCCCTACCCTTTGGGCTCCTTTCCTGCAGCTTTTACAGTGATAATTTTTATTTCAAACGCACAATGAAACTTAACAGACCACTAATAAAATTATCCCACACCAGTTACTGAAGCTAACACTCCTGGGGTGTCTCCGTCCTCTAATGTATTATTCCTATTGATCACTGTCTTTATCTTATCTTATCTTTCTTATCCTGGATAATAAATAATTTTATTAAAGCTTGAAGCTTTCTGTATAAATGACTCAGGAGGGCGTCTATTTTCCTCAGTCTGTGTATTTTTAACCAGCCTGTTTTGTACAAAGATACTACAAAGACATTTCCCTGTAGGTTATGTAAAAACATAATTGAGCAAAATCCTGCTCTTCCTGGGGACAAAAACCTCAGCATATACAGAATAACTAACTTTATTTGGGTAACAAAATAGTAAATTGCTTAAATAATTTAAATACAATTAACTGTTTATCTTGCCACTACTGTCCATAGCTGCCTGCCGAGACTAATGCAACTTTTTAGCCTACATGTTAAGAGACTGCATCCATATGACTCACAGGATTTACCTTTCCTAATATATGTTGTTATGTTGATGTTATTTTTGGACGTTTGGCAGAAAATTCAGCTGATTTTGTTTGTTTTGCTGTTTCAGGGAAATATTTGTGGCTCCACTGTCAGACTGCGGCGGTGCCAATACTGGCTCTGAAAATGCAGATTATTATACCTCTCTGCCCAGTCCACACAGGCAGCATCACATTGAGGCACTATTCAGCACCATGGACAGCTACACAAAAAGCCACTGGCCTCGTTTTAATGTAAACCCACGGTGAATAGGATCCTCGTTTCCTTTGTAACCGTCCAAATTATTTGAGGCACAGAAGAGCAGAATATTGATTTTTATGCAGCGTTAACACTTTATACATTTACATCCTACGTCTCTCTTAGTTATATATAACACTGTTCAAACAGTACACATTAGGATCATATTGACGTAATTTGATAGAAGCCTCCATCCAGACAAATCTGACATTCTGACCAAAAAAAAAAATCTCTCCAGAAATAAACTTCAGCTCACCTTGAACACACAATTCCATTTCCTCTGTATGAACAACAACGACTTCACTGTTATTGAAATAAAACTGTATTTGAAGCAGCTGTTTTTGGCTCCAGTAAATCAAAGTGAAGCAGCAGCCCTTTCTTCACACTTTATTCTCTAATTTTCATTCAGCTAAGTTGTCTCATGAGATTCTTTGGCTTCCTCTGTGTCAGTAAGCCATATCCCCTCTTATTGCTCATGAAACATCAAAAGGTCCATGGAATGCCAAACTGAATTAGGCATGGAGAAAAATTATCCTTCATCCGTCACATAGTGAGATCCATTTAGATAAGAAAGCTCCATCTCCAGAGACGAAATACCTCAAGCCTTCTCATGGACTCTCTTTCAACCCGGACATGCACAGAATCTCACACACACACACACATTAATTCTGCATTATTTTAACACAAGAGAGCCACACAATATCAGATCTATTATACAGTAGATGGTGGTAGTTTTTGATCCACTGTATTTCACAACATGAAGATGGTCCTTAAGGAGCCCAGGCAGCCATGTTCTTCTAGAAACCACATTAACACAGAAGTCTCTTCAGAAATACATTCAGCAGATATGAGATACATGCAGGATGAGCTGGTGGTCTGTACTTATCTTTGCACTTTCCTGTTTAGTTCAAGGGTTTAAATTTGCTCTGAACTGTAAGAGAACTGTGTTTTTCTCATGACTACAATAATACAACTGAACAGTTGGACCGCAGGAGAGAGACATAAAAAATGTTAGATGAGTAATGACAAATGCCTGGTTGTCAAATGTGAGTTAAACTATGTTTTCACAGTTCTATTAACTTGAATATGCACAATAGATACCCCAACTTTATAGCCAAAGCATGAAACAGCTTCATCAGATCAACATACATGTCATAAAGGCTGCTGTAAGAATCATGTCATTTCAGGAGATAACAGCAAAAAATGTACCACTTTTTTAAGTGGACTTCAGCAGGCACTAGACTGAGCACAAAGGGACAAGCAGCAGATTCCCTGTCAAATGTAATCAGGGACAAGACAATGCTGAGCTGCTGTGAAAACCACCGGGGTTGCTAAAACAAGCAAACAAGCTTTTAAAATCCATCATTTGTTTGTCCTGCCTGAGGACTCAAAATGTGCTCAAACTTTAAATCACTAATGCTTCTCCTGTTGAGTTCTTATTTTTCAACTGGCTGCTGATCTCCAGCAGAGCTGCCACCCATGGTGAGTAGAAGAAGAAAATCTATCCAGAGCTGTCATGTCAGAACGGAAAAGACTCAATACTGAATGTGTCCTTACAGGAGACGTGTGAAGTCAAAATGTGTGCCAGAAACCATCTTGCAGGGAAAACTGAACCCAGCAGTGTTCAGCTTCTATGTGTGAAAGATAATGCTGTCTCTTGTCCTCTGTCCTCTGCACAGACATATACAAACAATTGCAATTTTCTTATTTGTGGTGAAAGTGTGGGGGTTAAGATGCAGAAAAAAAAAATGTATTTGAACTACCCATTCTGATTGTTTTGTCACTGATTGGCTGACCTTATCATAATAACAGCAGACCCTGTCCACATCATGCACCAGCATATGCTTTAGTGTTTCTGTCTCTGTATGAAAGGGTCATTCAGCACAGTAACACTGAAACAAAAGCAACTGCATTAACATTCAGCAGCACTTCCATTTAGAAGGAGAGAGACATGACAGCAGCATGGAAACACAGGCAGAATCTGCTGTTGGAAAATGGTGCTCAGCTCTTACAGCAGCCTTGTTTATGTGTTTTAGAGATAATGGGATGTGCTGAGTAGTTTTACCCAAAATAAGAGCCATTTTATAAATCCAATGATTCAGCTATTTTTCCAGGTAATTTCACTTTTGTGCTGAGCTATTCTATCTTCTATCTGTTCTATTCTATCTATTTCACTGTACTAAATCTAAGAAGACATTTTAGAGAAGTAGGAGACGCTCAAACTCAAATCTCAAATGCCCTTGGTTTTTGAAATACCCTTCATCAAAATGTGCAATCATTTTCATGGACATGAAATGCTCTGTGGCATGGAAATGTGTCCATATAGTGTAAAAATATGTTTTCATTAAGAACATTTGGCAGGGTCATTCCCCTTGTAGTGGAGGACTTTACTTGCTCCATCACACAACATCATCAAGCATATACATAGAAACCTGCAGAGGTGATAGCAAAGAGAAAGTTGTTAACTCTGGTGGACTGTGACAGAGAGATGTTACCTTGCCTCTTTTCTTCTGTTTAATACTGCTGGAGAAAACATCTTGTCTTTAAAGTATCAAGATGAGGTTCAAACATTACTGTCCACATTTCAACTCTCTGCTTCTGTGTTCCCCTTAGCTCTCTCTATTTGTCTTTAAGGTGCATGGAAGAGAAGATAGAGGAGGAAGAGGGTTCACAGATAAGAAACCTGAAATACACACACACACACAGTGTTTCCACTGAATCTACGTCTTGGGTTCAAACACATGCACACTCATAAACACATTATTGGATCGTTTTGCATCATAGTGAGAAGAACGACAAAATAATCCTGGATATTCATTTCACAGTACTGAATGATCAGAAGAGACAAAATCACTGTTGTAGACTTCACACATGGATGATAGTTGATAAAGGTGTATCATCAGGTGTATTAACAGTTGACCTACAGTGTTGGTCCTGCTGCTGCCTCTTTCCTCTGCTCTGTGATGTGACTGCAGTCCGGTAAAACTCATTCTTCTCTCTTTACAGGTTTACAGCTACAGAGCAACAGCCAGAGTGTTTGATTGCTTCTTATCTGCTTTAACCTGCAGCAGGAGGCAGACAACATCTCTGGGACATTCACCACTGATGAAGCATTCAGGCCTTTTCTGCACATTAATCAGCAACTGCATACCCAATGGAAACACACATATAAATGTTTATCAGTGACTGATAAGAAGTTACTTACCCTCTAAGCCAACAGCTGATGCCCACACACACTATAACTCAGACAGACACACTGTGCTTTTGTAGGATCCTTGTGGGAGTAAAGTAGTTGGTATCAAACAGCACGGTGCCAGGATGTGACCAAGCAAGAAATCATCGACTGATACACACAGAAATATAACTGTCTAAATTTGAAAGATTCTCTTTATCTGCTAGCTGTCTTCTCTCTTTTAAGTATGACCCACTTTATGTGCATAATTAAATCTCCAGTGTTTTACGTGAGATATACATAATCTCAGTCATGAGTTCAGAGAAGATTCAAGAATATCTGAATTACAGTTAAGATGAGCAGATTGTTGTAAACAGTCCAGGCAGCTCTTTTCTGCGTGACTCACAACGAGCTTTGAAATAAGTGCTGATGCAGGTAAGACATAAGCTCTCATCCAGAACATTCTCTCTCTCCTGTAAGAACACTGTTGCGTTCTCACTTACAGTCCAAAACATCTTTACTTCTCTCTCCTCAGTCAGTGACAGTAGAGCTGATGAGATCAGAGGCAGGCTGAAGTGCATGTCTGTCACTGCTCTTAATCTGAAGTGCATAATATCTTCCTGCAGCCCAGTGGAGTGGATCATTGGAACTGAGCAGCTACAAGCTCCAGAAAAACCCTGATGCATCTTACACTAACACAAACCCAAGGTGAGTTTTAAACAACCTGAGCTGTGTGAAAGATGATGTGCATCATTGCCAGACTGGTTAAGACAAGCTCTGCAAGAAGCACACCAGTACTTCCTGTAGTGATGTAACAGTCTTGAGTATGGTGGGAAAAGAGTGCTGCTTACATCCCTGAATTCAACAGCAGCAGAGAGCCGTGCAGCTCACACTCAGCAGTCGTCTTCACAGTCCGAGATAACCCTGCAGCGAGGTGGGATGACCCCCTGCTGAAGTTGCACAGCTTCACCCTCCTTTAGTATAATGGGATTATCACTTCAGCTGCTCTGAATGAGAATCATGTTATCTGTCTTGGAGACATATTCCAAGAAAGGGGCAGCATATCAGACTCTTTTAACAGTAAGTGTTTTAAAGTATTGTGTGGTTCCCCAATTCAAGCAACTATTTCTTTTTTAAATCTAGAAGGTCACTTTTTCACTTTATAAATGCTCTGCTGCAAACTCTAACGTGATTTTGCCAGAGGGTGAACTGTCCAGTTTAGCTGAGCTGGGTCAGGACCTGAAGAGAGTTTTATAACACAGAGATACAGAAAGTGCTGATTTAAAAACTCTGAGTTCTTGAAATGTCAGAGCTTCTGTCTTCATTTCCACCTTAATGCCCTCATGTGCACATACTGTATTCCTCCACAGATACCTTTATGCTTAATAAATATTTATCTGAATGCATCAAATATTCTTGACAGTTATTTCCTCAAGCTGCAAACAATCACCCTGCTGGTATCACATGTACAGTGCGATCAATACAGAAAAAGCACATTGTGTCATTATAAAACTAATCAGATATGAATGTGTGTAATATGAATATTTCTGACAAAGTCACTAAACTTGTAAGGAAGGTCATTTCTATGAAAATATGATGTTACCATCTGCATGTTCTGCATCGTTCCTGCTCCTGAATGAGATTCCTTCTCGGACAATCTTTTTCAACCCGACATGATGAAAGCAGCTTTGATTTCCTTCAGATCCTGCTGATTAAATTAGAAATCCTCAAACAGTTTGTAAAGACACAAAGTGAAGCTGAAATCAAATCAAAGAGCTGTCAGGATGGAAGAGTTGTTAGACGAGTAGGAAGGAAGCAGCTTTCAATAGATGTTATTTATCTCTCTCTCTCTCTCTCTCTCTCTCTCTCTGTGTGAGTGTGCGTGTGCGTGTGTGTGTGTGTGTGTTGAAATTTTATTTTCTCTTCAAATCTCAGTGATGTCCTTACCCCACACGTGGCAGACGTGAATAACACACAGACACACACCCCAACTTTTTATGTGAATTCATATTGACCTTTGACCACCACATTCAGTGAATCCTTGAGTCCATCCAACATTTCCAATCCAGAAATGTCACACATTGTGCACTATACCAACAAGAAACCAGGAAGAGCCCACCCATCCTCAAATGTGTTCCTCATTGTGAGACAGAAAGTCTGGACCTCCCGAGTCAGGATCTAGCTGAGCCACTCGACTGTTTGTAGTGATTCATTCTTCAACAGGCACATTGAACATCGTCTTCTCTCTTTTGGGAAACCACAAGACCCCTTTCCCAACCACTTGTTTACAGAGCTTTGCTTCTGTTAGGCTGAAATAGATTCACACAGTCTAAATAACACAGCTGTTATTTGCAGCTTACCAGATTGAAACACACACATGCAAGAAAATGATGCTTCCTGGATCAAAAAGGCGCTCTATGAAAGCCTGGGGATTCAGTTTGATTGCTCCAATTTAGATTGAGCTAAAGTTCTACTCAGTGTGAAACTTTGCTGTGGAAAACATAAACAAAGGCTCTTTTGATGCTGATGGTCTTGTTTGCTTTTGTAGGTCATATAGAGGCATCAATATTGAACTGAGCCTCAGATGAGACAGTTAGAAAGTGCATTTATGTTTTCAAACTGTCCCATGAGAACACAAATGTATTTCACAGAAAGCTCAGTGGGCCCACTGAAGAAAGGCTCAATTCTCACAGTGGTAACTCATTTTGCTAAAGATAGTGAATTAACAGACATTTAAGTGAAAATTGGGATTATATTTGTATTGTAATATTATAATTATAATTATAAACATTGAAGGCATTTTCCTTTGCTGAGCTCTGTGTGCCGACTGTGTGTCGCTGATAAGATCTTAACCCAGTTAATCAGGGTTGAAAATAATGCCCAGATGAATCAGGTTGTGCTCAGACTGGTCAGCCGTGCTAATGCTGTTAGCAGGGGACACATTAAAGATAAAAGAGTTGTTGGAGCTTTGGAGCTGTGAGTCTGTACAGGCCGGATAAAGCTGTGTTTGATATTAATTCATTATGCTAATTCAGCTGCTGTATTCCCACAGCTGAAGCCCAAGTGAGGGTGTTGTTCCTGTTGGAGGTTACAACTAAGATAACATTTCCACAGTGAGGACGGTGATACCCCCACTGATGTTCTGTTCTCTGTAATTATGAACAGTAAAACAGTACTGGTGTTCTTGAAACATACATAATGGGAAATTAATTCTGTGTCATTGATATAATGCAGTGTTATGTGTAGAGTCATCACTACTTTTGTTTAAAAAAAAAAAAAACTAAAGGCTAAAGGCTCTGGAGCATCTGCACAGTTCACATTTGTTCGGGGGCTCACTGAACACCTGTCATGACCTGGCTCAAGTGACAATAAGAAAAAGGGAAGCAATTATTAAAGAATATTATATTAAAAAAATGCAATAAATTACAGCAACTTGAAACATTATCTGTAATATCTAATGCATTAGGTGTGACAATCTGGAGTACTGAGTGCAAGAAAGCAAAGTAAGCAGTAAACCAACATAAGCCCTCAGGTGCAGCCAGTTAACCTAACGAGCACTAACGAGCAGCTGCAGGGACAGAGCAGACTGGCCAATCACAGTGTCATCACAACCCCACAGTGGCTGTAGCCAAAAACACAAGATGAAGATATTTTATAAGTTAAGCACAAAACTCATAATTTATTGTAATGCCTTGTTGATAATGACAAATACAAGATGTAAGCCAGGCCCACAGTGGCAGTGCTATCTGTTTGTTCACACACAATCTATGGATAACACCTCAGAGGTAAAGTTCTTCCATGCAGCAAGAGTGGAGTCAGTAGAGCGTATCAAACTTCTCAGCTCTTCCAGGCCGAACTCTCTGAGCCTCTATAGAAACACTCCCAAGAGTTTCAGCTGGTCTGTGTCTAAAGCTTATCAGGAAACTGTCACAGCCTGCTTCAGGGTCCATTTCAGTCTGTTGTGCAATAAAACTGTGCTTCAGCAGGTAACTGAGTTAAAGGTATCAATCCCGGCATTTGAACTGGTTACATAAACCTCCACATTGTTCAGTCATAATCATTGTAACAATCTGTACCAAGGTAAGCCTTTCAATCACTTCATATGGCCCAAATTACACAATAGGGCACACTTATGATCTTCCTGTGACAGCCACAGTTGCCATTTTTATTTTTATTTTTTATTTTTTTTATAGTGCAAAGATTCATTCCAAGGCTTTTATTCTAAATATTATCGACTGGGATTCTTTAAGAGATTGGATTAAGAGGAGAAATTGTCCCACTGCTGAGATGCCTGATTAGTATGTCAGACTGCAGGCTTACTGTGGAGTGTTTCCTAAGTATAGTGATTGAGTTAAGTACGGCTGAGCCAAAGCCTGGAACATATACCGTAATGAATGCAGCCTTTGGAGTGACACTCCACTTTACACACTTCATTTTACTATAAGACAAAGTACCTGGCTGGGAAATACTTTACCCCCCTGCATTTTGTTTTGGTCCACAGGTTTAAAGTAGTTATGATTTCCCAATAAAGGATACAGGACAAAATCCAGTTGCCTGTTGAACAAGAATCACACAATGTAAGGTTACTGTTCCTCCTCAGTTCAGAAAGCTCAAGCCCTTACACTTGTGCCTTTCATCAACCTTTACCTTACAGTCACGTCTTGCATGCACAGCTGTGTTTCAGCTCACAAGCAGTGAGCTGGAACAGAGGCATTGGTAATAGTGGGTCCTGTAACATTACCATAAGTGTATCTATGCTGTATTTCTACTTCATCAGGTTTGCAAGGAAACCCTGTCTGCTATGGTCTCTGCTGCCACAATAGTGGAGTTACTGTATAGTATATTTCAAAGGCACACATTTACCACTAGGTGTGGCACCTAAGTCAACTGTCATCAGACTTGTACGCATCTTCTCAGTAACAGTTATCAAATCTGTAACATATTGCATCAGTAATAAACAACTATAAAATATGTAAAATCTGTAAAAGGAACAGCTTAATGTAGCAGAGTTTTGATGCTGCTTTTCTAAATTTAACAGCCACAGCTTCTCCAGCATTTACAGCAAAGGCTTAGAAAAGTGACAGACCAATTCCATGCATTTGAAATCATTAATGTGATGCTACTCAGGCAATCAAACGTGTGCAGTACAACAAGCATGCCACTCGAGTCCGTGGGTGAGAAACACACAGAGAGACGACTGACTAAATAATTGAGTCGGATACATTTTATTTTACATGGGGTACTCTAAAAGCAGAAAGTAGACCGTATTACTCAACTGTATGTCAATATTTCGGCTTTCAGAAGTCAATGTTTATATCACGTAGAACATTTTTGATTACTTCCATGTATCTAAAGTATTAGAATTGTCAAAACACTTAAAATACACTACTAATACACAGTGGCGTTTTCTTGCAGAGGCCAAGGGAAGCCAGGCTTCCTCACTTTTTTCAGAATATAACCGTCATTTAATAAAAACACTTTTTTAACAGTTTACGTACCCCTTCTGTGTTGTGTCTCTGTCGTCTCCTCCTCGTCTCTCTTCATTAATTATTGAGCGTTTTATGATGTGTAAAACAGCGCCCCTCTAAATGTTACGTGGTGAATGAACGTTGAAAACATGGTACTGCACTCTGTTGTCCGTGAGGAGGCCAAGCTGAGTTGGCATCCCTTGGTGAAAAAAAAAAGAATGATAAACCAATCAGGTGAGGCCATTGTCACGACACTTCTCCCCTGTGATTGGTCAGGATAGTATCAAGGGAAGCCGCAAAGTCGTTGGCATCACGCCAATCAAATCACAGTATGTCATCATCAATATCATTGAATGAAATAACGGAAGATTTGTTGATTTGTGTTGATAGCTTGGTAGGCTAGCAAAATTATTAAGCGCAATGATGGAGGGTGGAGATTTGGAGTATTTAGTAAAAAATAATTTTACTAAACTGCCTCTACAGCAGCAACTCCGAATTAAATCAGACAGCAGGCCAACACCAAAACTCGAGCTCCGTACTGAGAGGAAGAAAGGTTTTCGGACTTTCAGTGAGGATAATTACGTCCGCACTGAGTGGCTAGCTTGTAGCGCCAATCTTCAGCAGCTATTTTGCTGGCCTTGTCTCCTTTTTGACAAGGATTCCTGCTCTCTGAACAATCCCTGGGTTACCAAAGGGTTCACCAACCTTGCCAACCTGTCTCGGGCAATTGAAGGCACGGCAAATCCAAAAATCACATCGATTGTGCTGTGAAACAGAAGCTGTTTGGATGCGTCAGGATTAATGAGGCTCTGGATTTGGCAAAAAGTCTGAGCACAAATAGGGTGAGCAAAACGCATTTTTTTCCCTGTGTGCAGCTTAATAGTTACTGAACTGCCCAATTAGCATGTGTGTTATTTTTGATGGGATTATAGTCCTTATTGTGTCTTGCTTGCTTTGATTAGGCAGCATGTGAGTCCGCTGAAGTTGTTGTTTATTGTTGTTGTTTATGTGGAGAAAATGAGCACCACGGACAGTGGCCGTGACGGGCTGGGCGGTCTGAATACATGCACATGTCAGGTGTGCTGGTTATAGCCACTAGTACTGGGTTGTTGTGTTGCTGTATTTTGAACATTTACATGTATTATTATATATATAAACGACAAGGAAAAGTGAAAAGCATTTGTGTATCTCACATAGAGCGTACAAGTCGTGTTTGACGTGGACGCAGAACTTAACAGCTTCTGATTGAGTGTGTGAATTAATTTGCATATTTCCAATATCATGTGTACTGTGCTTTAAGTAGCTGGTTGTGCTTTTGGGAGGGTGGTTGCTTAATGTGTATGTGAGAGTGCGTGTGTGTGTGTGTGTGTGTGAGTGCGTGAGTGACTGAGGGAGGGAGGGAGGGAGAGAGAGAGAGAGAGAGAGAGAGAGAGAGAGAGAGAGCGCGCCGGTGATCAAAGTGTCCGTTAGATAACAAGTGTGTGTAAGTCCTGGTAAAATGATGCTGGGCGCTGTAATAGTTCATCTGACTACATGAAATAGCAACATATAAATTGCAACATACGATTTTCTGCCCCCACCCCCGTAGAACATACACAGTTTAGAGGTTGTGTCTCACTTGGCTTACTCGGAAATTTTCCCCACGCCACGCCACTGCTAATACACAACAACAAAAAAGTCAGCTTTGGGAGAGAAATTTGTGATTTCAGGGGCTGGCTCTGGAAGCCAAGTCATTCACAACACAGGAAATTGGCTCTCACATTAGAGCCCTTTGTTTGTGATGAAGAACACAAACACAACTTTCCCCTCTGATGAGGATTAAAAAGAACGGCTCATCAGGCTCCACAAAACTGAGAGAAAGTTAGATTTAGAAAATGACTTCAGGCTCAAACTGGCCAATATGAAGACAATTTCAAACAGTGTGTGGCAGGGCAATTTATCACTGAATTGGTTTTGCATTTAAAGCGAAATATACATGAATAAAGGAGTAGAGAAAAGAGGTGAAGAGAGGTTAAAGAGGGCAGACTGACTGAATGATTACAATGACATTCAAGGTGTTTTCAAAAAGGTTTCACAATATCCTCACATAATGTTTCAAATGGACCTGACTTATCAGACTAATATAGTCCACTGGACCTCTGAAGTGACATTTTAGAGGTCTCATCTACTGTAGCATAAGGACAATGAAGTGAGGAATAAGACTAAAGGTTAAATAACTTTTTTTTGTAATGCATAAATAAAATTTACAAAATATCAATGTGCCAGGGAAACAAACAATGTCATTGGTTGGAATTGGGGGTCTGTGCTGGGAAGAGGACACACAGACAGTAAACACACATGGACACAGCATGGTTTACACTGAGCTGTGTGTCAGCTGGCATTTTTTATTCCACAGAAAAAATGGAATATGACAGACATTACTGCAGCACACACTCTGAACAGGAAAGTAGCTTCTGCTTCTACACTGAGAACACACTCAAGGTTACACAGCCCTCATCACACATGGGAGAGAGGAAAGAAAGAGCAGTACTTGCAGAGACATGCTAATCATGGGATTACTTTCAATTGTACAGGAAAAGAGAAAGGGGTTCTGGCAAAGGGTGACTTCCTAGTCTAACAACATGGTTTTCGTTATAATGAGCACCAGTGTTGAGGAAGAAAGACCTTTAGTGCCATATTACACATGCAGGGCATTAAAAGTTCCCTCTGCCTATATGGCAACAGAATCTAAAAACTTTGATAAACCATCCATGTTTCTATGGAAATGACAGACTTACAGTCTCCAA
Organism: Semicossyphus pulcher; assembly: GCF_022749685.1. Classification (NCBI taxonomy): domain Eukaryota; kingdom Metazoa; phylum Chordata; class Actinopteri; order Labriformes; family Labridae; genus Semicossyphus; species Semicossyphus pulcher. The sequence continues at coordinate 8,981,348 of NW_027211700.1, forward strand.
AACTACGTTTTTAAACCATGGGCAAAAACAAATTAGTATGCAATCACACGCACGTTACAGGTGTGTATTGGACAAGCAGTGGTATAAAGCAATGTAGATGTGCATAGGCATATAAATGTGGACTCATTATAAGGACTCCTGGGTACTATTAAGCTGCTGCTGCAGGAGATCAACATAATCTACACTCAACACTCAATCAATCAGCTGTTTACAGTATCCCAGAATCAACACACATCTAGCAATTGGAACAAGCTTTTACAAGATTCAAAACAAGTTAAATCAGGATCTAATGTCGGCTGCTGCAGTATAAAATGTGTACCTCCCTATATTTGTGTGAATGTGGCTGCTCTAAATGAAAGGGACTTCAGATCTGATCTCCGCTTTGATGGACTCTAAGCTCTACAGGGCCCACAGCCTCCAGAGACAAGCAACGACACACTTCTGAGAGCTCTGTGGAACATGTGTGTCCCAGAGGTGTAACGTCCCAATAGTCACCCATACTGTGGAATGTGTGTGTCTGTGTGTGTGAGGCAGAGCTAATTAATTAGAGATTCAAGGCCAAGAAATAATCCTCTTTGAATTTGAAACCCAGTTAAGAACTCTGTTTTCTCATTAACAGGCTAAATCTCTGCTGCCTTAAATACATAGAAGAGGAACCTTTTTGTTTTTAAGACCTTGACTGAAGGTTTAAAAATAATCATTCAAACATAACTGTGTACTGAGTACAAAGATGCTTAGAAACTTTCTGTAACCTCATTATAACTACAAGAAAAATCTTTAAAAATAATTCATGTTAAACTAAAAACACAAAATAACTGAAACACAAAGCACGCATGAGAGCACGCAGTTGCACAAGCACAAGTCGATCAAAGAGACTGAAAGAGTCACAATAATTCACAAAGTTTCTCTGATTCTCATTTTAGATGCAGAAGTCTGAGAGTCCTGATGTCAGAGCCACAAAATCATCATCATTTATCTTCAAACATCAGAATAAATTATTCAGCATCCAGACATGAGCTCATATAAAAACAACCTGTGGAAACGGTCAAATGATTTTAGTGTGACAGAAGAAAAATATCAGACAGCAGACTGAGTCGATTAAAGTCTGTGATCGTCTGATTTAAAGTAACAAGAGAAGTTTTGAGAGGACTTTCTTAGATTAGCAAATCAATCACTTTCTCTCTGTTGGAGCTGAAGCAGACAGCCGGAGTCTTAGATCTTGGAACTGGTTCTTAAGAGTTACTGGTAAAGCCGTAATAGACTTTAAGGCATAATCAATTATTGGAATTGAATGAATTTTAAGACTCTTTGAAAAACAAACCTTGAGCAGAAAACAATCAAATAATTCATCTATGTATTTGCCTGGATCTTGCATGAGGTCCAATAAGTCGCATGCAGTGAGAGAAAATCGTATAAAGATTCTAACTTTGGGAAAAAGAGAGCACTGATGTTGGATCAGAATTGGCAGACACCCTGAGTTTAGGTGTCTGAATGGGTCTTAAGAGATACAAATGAGTGGTTATTATCTGGTGTTTATCTCTAACAGTCGATGTGAAACTGATGCCATGGTTAAATAACACAGATTATGAAGAGCATAATCTCCATTGCATGAGCACTGAATTGGATAATAAATAGACGTGCTCAATGGACCAATCCCGAGGATGCTTGGCTGGTTAGAACCCTGTGTGTTAAATCTGAATTTTGGTGTCGGTTCTGCTGTCTCCATTTAAATTGCAGATTGTGTCTTGCAGGCATCAGTATCAGTATATGTTTTGAAAGTTAGATTAATCTAAGTATAAAGCAGATCAAGCTGCATGTAGCAGCAATATGATGTAACCGTACATATGATAATGTACCATGAGATCTATGCCTGGATCCTGGATCTTAAAAAAAGCCTTCCACCAAGTGAGTCAAGACAGGATCTGACTTTGGCTCCCGTCTGCCCCTCTCTCTGTCTGTCCTTCTAGGTTTGTTCAGACTCACAAATATGGATAAAATCATGACATATTTTCAGGTAACTCATTATGTGTGTTTGTATTTCTGTATGTGCCTTCAGATAAGGCATCTTAGATTAGCACTACTGGAATCAGTATGCACAGCCTGCCTGCACAGCCTGAGAACATTCAGTTTCAAAGTAAACAGTGATAAAACAAAAGCATGACAGCAGCAGCTTCACACAGAGCTGAAGGCATTCTGAGCAGACACACAATTATATTCATCAAAAGGCAGATGCACATTGTGATTGTTTCATTCTTCAGCTGTGGGCTGAACTCATCAAATAAAAGACAATGTGTGCAGCTTTACTCAAACAAAGCAGTCAAACTATCAGTGCTTTGGGACTGTGATTATAAAACCTATAACATGATAGTGTGATCAAGGAAAATTACAAGCTTACTGAAATCAACTTTCTTTTTTCTATTTTGTGAGGCCTTAAGGATTCTTTTTAACAACCAACAGTCTGAATAAGAGTCCAATGAGAATATGCAAACACCACAATCAGAGTAAACAGAAGGGACATTTTCATTTGTTTCAACTTTGGTTTCATTAAAACCTTTAAAAAGCTTTTCAAAGGAAAGATATGGTGTTCATGTTTAGGGGAGTTCACAGTCATTTATGTCTAAGCAGAGCAGTGAAGGGTTCAGGTGTGTGATAAAGGTCCATCTTTTTCACCAAAAATATACCTGTGTTGGATTTTCTGAAGTCTAAACGTTGTATTATCTCTACAGCCTCACTGTTAAGTAGAACACCTTTACAATCAGGTTCATTTTAACACCTCTTTGTTGTCATTAGGATTAGTTACACTCAGATGGTAATAGAATCCCATGTAACACAGCTGCTGATGGTTACATAGCAGATAATGATCTCACATTGATTTGATTAAACCTTTACTATGTCCACACTGTGCTAACCTGATGATCATGGAAATCAGCCATTCCACCACAGCAGCAGATTCAGGGTCAAATCATTAAATCAAACATCAGAGAGGACAGACTTATGAAAAATCATTAAGTCATTGTCATCATGTTATTATCCTGCTGTGAAACCTCTGGTATCTTAAATTGGCCAAGATGTCACAACATTAATATTGGAGATGAAAGTGCTGCTAAGTCATAATTCAGTGCTCTATTATCACCTTAAAGAGTGTCTGAACAATACATCCACTTTTCTGAGTTGGCCAATGACATGTGCAGTCACATTATTACAGTATCTATAGATCATGGTCTCATTTAATAGCTGTCTTTGAGACTAATCTGTGACAGATCTATACAGGGATCTGGGACACTCCAATGGTAAAATATGAGCTCCCCACCCACCCACACTCACCAGCACCTAACCGCCTGACATTTAAAAACAGCACTCGACTCTCAGCAGGTTTTAAATAATGAATTATGGAAAGAATGCTGTAATTAAAACTGTTAGTTTTAACAAACACTGTTCCACAGGACTCATGTGTTGACAGGAGCTGAGAAAAAAAAGTTATCAAAAGAAAAACATTAGATCATTTATATAATTTAATGTTGTAGTCAATGTCCACAAGTAACCTTTCCTCATATCACAACATTCAGAGCTTTACTGTGCTCCACCTACACACTCCTGACAATTCCCCACACTATCTCTCTCAGCTGCTGTCACTATCAAACTGATATCACAGGCAACCTACCAGACTGGAGAGGCTCCATATGCAGGTCAGACCTCTATGAGGAGTGCAGAGCCTCTGTAGATTTGAGCGTGCTCCAAATTTAAGGGGCAATAAAAATAAAGTCACTCCAACTCTCTCTTGTGCCGAATACAGCTGTGCCTACATAATACAGAACCATTCATTTTAATGGAATGGTTAAAAAGAGCTTCTGCATGTGCTGTATTAATATGTGTAATAAAGAGCAGAACTGTCAGCCTGAATTCTTGGCAGCTAATAAAACACAACGTTCATTATATGCAGCCAGAAGAAGTAACACAAGTAAAGTTTAGCTTCTGTTTCCATGAGGTAAAACTACAAACTGTGACTATTAATATCACTTATATTCTATGAAACAGGCTGAATGGCAGAAAGCTGACACACTGAAGCTGCCTTACTGTCCCTCACTGTGTTTTGGGACTGTGTGTGTAAGTGTGTGTATACCTGTATATCTGTGTAATGCTCTACAGACAATCTTTCAGTTGGTATGAAATATGCATCTGGCAGAAAAGTCTCACAGGGTCAAAGGTCTCAATCCAACTGGGTTATTCCAAGAAAACTTTACAAACAGATTCCTGGTTGCAGAAAATATAAAAAGTTGCTGAATGCTGCCAAACAAAGCTCACCAGGAGTGCAGAGCTTTAAATAAATGGCTGCATTCCAAGAGACTTGCTCTCTCAAATTATTTATGTATATTGGTGGTGGCAGTTGAGGGGAGAAAAAAATGATATAATGCATAATTTATTCATTTATATTACTTTCTGATTGTCTTTACAAACCCCTGTCTTGTTTATGGAGACAAATTGACATGCATTTTCATTAAGGGGGCTTTCTCATTTATTTCCTCTAATTAGTTTGATGTTAAAAGCTCCTTCAAACACAGCAGTGATGATGGATTAGTAACCTGCCTTGTTAGAGGAAGACACATTGTGTGGAGCTGCACAGAGACTAAATAAATAACTGCATGTTGTCCACTTTAATATCAGGCATTACAATCTAATTGCAGACTGGCACTTTAAGTTACATTTATGCAGAAGTCTTAATTGCAGTTTCATCTAAGTGTAATTCTGTCACTAATAAAGTTTTGTCTATAAGGGATGAGGTGCGACTGGAGATAGACTGCAAATTCCTTTAATAATCCTTGTGTTGTAAACTAAGTCATATCTGTCTGATCAAAGTCAGCCACGAGTAACTCTCAAACTCCTGCAACCAGTTTGTGTCATGGACATCTCAGAGATATTTTAAGGGCTGGTCCACAACACTACTTTAGAGGCTTTGAAGCTTCAGAACTAAAACATTCAAACATTCATAATGACTAAAGTTATAACACCTACTTCAAACTTAAGGTAATTATTTACTTACAAACTTTGCTGTTATTGGAACCGTAAGTCAGAGCAGACCGTTCACGAAGGTGGCTATTGCTACAATATGCTTCCATTACGATCAATGAAACTGGATACACCAGGAATGAGAGCAGAGTGTAAGTGGTGCACCAAACACTGCAGGCGGCCATGCTTATTATCTTAGAATTAAGATGCTAAACAGCACTGGAGGCTGTTTTTGTACCATGTGACCATGGTTGATTGACGGTCAACAAGTCCTCCAAGTTAAAAGACAATTGTCATTTATTGATGCCCAAGCAGGACAGTGTAATTTGTCGAAACTGTCACTTATCACAGTTGAAAAATAAAAAAAAAATTGAATATGCAACATCGCTATAGTTAACACCTGGATAAGTTGAAGGAAAGAGACAGCAGCCCAGTTATGCTCACACTCACAGTGCACTCATGGTGCTCTCATCATCATAGATTGATCTTTCATTGGAAGAAGCATTCTTATAAAGGTGGAATTCATTGGCTCTGTCTGCAGTGTGTAACTTGCCAGCAGTCACCAACAGTCTGTTTATTTCCAAAACACAAACATCTTAACTCAAAAAAATGTCCCACCAACAATCTATTCCCACGGTGTACTCAGCCAAGCTAAGCTAAGCCTGGTCTCAGACCTCCATGTTAGTTAAAAGCATCATCCCTGTAGACATAAAGCTCAGAGCAGCAGCTAACTGTAATCGTCCTGGCCTGTGCTGAGGGTAGTGGAGTGTAGCTGGGTTAACAAGGTCACTGGTGAGAGAGAGCAGGAGGAGGCTGGAGGAAAACATGTCCCTTATGCTCCAGTGTCTTTGGTCAGAAATAATGGCTCATTGCTCATGAACACATTTTCTAGCTCTTCAGATTTTAATTACCCAACCCACTTCTACTTAAGTAATTAATTCACAATAATAACAAAATGCATGCAGAGAAGATCACTGTAGCTCCATTGTATTTTAGAGTTTTTAGTTAGCCCAGTCACTTGGCAGATTATGATTTTGCATATAAAACATACTGTATTATTTTATGGATAGAAAAACCAGAACACACCGAAGATGAAGTATTTAGACTAAGCTTCATAGGGAAATAAGGTAAAGAACTTCCAGTAGCAGTACACTGCTTTGTTTCCTTTTCCTGTCACTTTCTATTTTAAGAAATGCTCTCTATCCTGTCTTTTCGGCCTGAATCTTCACTCCAGGGAATGTTCAGTCTGCAGGCAACGCTAATAGAATATTTTATGTTTACAGGATAAATGTGCTTCTTACAGTGTAAAGAGAAATAATCCTCAAATGCTGCCTCTAGAAAAGAAACATACAGAATTATATTTGCTACTTTGTACTTTAACTAAAGACAGTTTATGTGTATTATATTCGTTTTGACATCCAGCCAATGGTGCAACTGATCTCTTTACTCATTGTATGCAACATGACATGTTATTAAACTATGATGAATGGCTGCTTGAATGTGATGTACTGTTCTATAAGAGGCTTAACAGGAGCTTCTTTGCCTGGTATGTGGTTTAACTGTTTCTGTTACAGTCCAAAGAGAGGGAGGTTGGTTGGTCTCACTGGAGAAAGTTTTTTTTTGAGTATGTGTCACTATTTACAGTTAAGGGGAATTCTGTGCGTATCCGTGGGAAGCAATGCGGCTCAGTGGCACCATCGCTCCACAGCAAGAAGGTCCTGGGTTTGAAAGCTAAAGCAATATTTTTGTGTTTACATTAAGTGGTGTAACATTTTCTTCCCATGTTTATGTGGGTTTGCCCAAGCTGCTCTGCATACACCTGTAACCAACACATGTATGTAAGGTTAAATCTCCTGTCAGGGGCCTTGAGTAAGGCACCCGCTGTGCAGAACTTAATGTACAGTAGCCGCCCACTCCTTCTAAGACTTAGACAGCACCCAGAATGAATTTCTAAAAATGTTTTTTATATAAGATAAGATGTTTTTGGGTGTGATATGTTTCCTGCCTTCAGGAAATAGGCACATCCTCTCACTTGGTCCAGCACTGACAAAGACTTTTATTACCAAATTAACCGTTATTGAAATGGAAGGATAACAACTTTAAAACCTGTAACTAACTGTAGAAGTGCTGTGTGACACAGTTTACATTAAAGCAAAGGTGGTTACTACATGTTCCCGCTGGGCTAACTGTAGCTCACTGCCAAGATAGCTCAGCAATTCAAACCCATATACTCGACCTGAGCAGACTACACTGCTGCTGAACATGATGTGACCAGCTGTTGTCCATCCTTGCTGCCTCTGATGCTTCCTGTACATTCAAAAATGCAGCCATTATCAAAATGTACATGAGTCATACAGAAGACAAAAGTGCTCGTCAGCCTGATGATGATATTCCTGGCTGTCTGTGGAGGTCAGTGGGACTCTCTTCTTCAGTTACTGCTTTTAGTGACTGTAAGGGTTGTTTTCCAGAAGGATTTAACGACTTGTGTCAGCTGCTCATCATTTATAACAGTAGCTCTGCTCCTGTCTCCAGATATCCGTTCCCCTCAGACATCCATCTCTGCCCACACACTCTCTAAAACATCATATTGTGAATCAGGGTGAACTTTGGAAGGATAGAAAACTATTCTCTGTGGGAGCAAAGGGGGAAGCAAGGAGAGCAATATTTGCCAAAATGACAACAATGTCATGTACAAAACTTGGAAAATATTTATCTAACTGTTATTTTCTTCTTAATGCCAAAAATGATACCTCTGATAACTGACTTGATAGAAAATCTCAAGACCTGAACTCTGTACTTTGCTCCAGGCATTCCATCTCAACACCGGCCCCTGTAGCTGTCATCAGTCTATTCTGCTCTATGTTCAATAACAGTATGCTATGAGAGATGATTTAAGACACAGCACTGACATAGTTTCCTGGTTTCCTCAGGCTGTTTGTTTCAGAGCCCCGGGGTCCTGATGACAAAGACTCCTGCAGAGAAGACTGCAGCTGCAGGCGCACTATAGGCCATCAGCCTCCTGTGGACTTATTAACACAGACTGACTCTTTAACTGTAGCACACACTGATTGATTCAGCTGCTGAACTCTGCAATATATGAACCCTTTAGGTTTATTTCCCGATCATGCATATTCTTCTATTTACATTATATCACTGGAAAATGAAGCCACCTGTTCATGTAAATACGACACAGCACTGATGGTTCAGTGGTTCATGATTTGCTGCCTTGCAGAAGAACCAGATTTGATTCTCAGCCAGATTTCAAGTTTGGCTGGAAAACTGATGAAAACAGCCAAGTGCAGTCAGAGTGCTGGCTGTGATTCTGCGTTTGTTGTTGTTTCAAATGCCTATCATCTCATTTCTGTTCCTCCAACTCGCTCTGAGATGTAGACTAATACACTACATAAGGCTGCTTACAGTACACAGTATACGATGGCTGCATGAGACTGTTCCACCATTACACTTGACAATCTCACAACCTTAATTGAGTTTTGAGTCTCCTGAAATGTCTGCACTGTGAGCGAGCTGTTGACATACATTCACACATTACAGAGAATACTGAACCTGATATGATGGCAAACATGTTAAATGCTTTAACATCAGTCTGTTAGTATTGTCATTGTGAGCACGTTAACATGCAGACGTTACAATCCAGCCCAGACTTACAGAGCTCTTAGACTCTTTACTCTCTCTCATTTTTTCTGTGATCATCCCTCAAATAACTGCTTCTTTATAAAGCCCACCTTAGAAACACAAACTCCTGCCAACTACACAGACCGACCACAGATCTCTTTGGGAAGTAGCACTCTGGTTTCCTTCATGCCTGCTGCACTGAGACAGCATCTGTCAGCAGTGGCAATTATCTTTGACAGGGCAGCTAACCGTGGTCTCCATGACTCCAGGAATGCTTTATAAGTTATGTAGCACCATGGACTCACTACAGCACATGAGCAATTATCAGTGTTACCGTCTATTCTGTTCTCTTTCACAGATCAATCAGTCCAGGCGACATTTTCTGTTGTTCAGTTTTGATGCCCACTGTGACAATTAGGACTGAGTTGCTGTCACCTGATTGGCTGACTAGATATTTGCCTTAACGAGCAGCTGTACCTCATTAACCTAATTAATATCTTGCAAGGGCAAGTCAGGAGTTTCAGTGCTTAGAGTATCCTCAATAAAATCCTCTACACTGTGTTAATATGATGTCTGAAAATTCAGAAATAAACCCTTTGATTTAACAAAATACCAAAGTGGATGATGCAACAGTGAATGATATGAACACAACCCAAAGATTTGCATAAATTCATCACTTGTGGAGAAGTATCTGGCATGTTTCAAGGGTAAATACTGTCTTTCCTCTTACAGTCCCCTCTTCTCCTCCTCCTCATTTCTGTCTTTGCTCTGATAGATGTGTGACCATGACACCCTGGACTGTAGATCTGAGGTTCTGCAGCAGAAACCTTTTAACTGTATTAAACTGTCACACCACCATTCTTCATGCAGCTCACAGACATTAAGGGTTTAACATGGTGGTTAGAGGACTACATCTCTCCCTCTTTCGGTTCATTTTGTCTCGCTGTGTGTTTCTTATGTGTCCTGAGAAGGATCCTGTTTGTATTATAACATCATTTAATACAACTTTAAAAATACTTTACCATTTGGACGACATATTTGAATGTTAGTGAATTACTGGAAACAGAAGAACAGAGGCATACGTGTATACTCGTAGGTGTGTGTTTGCCTGCAGCATGGATTCAAACCTTTGATATGGCTTTCGTGTTTTTTATGCCACTGAGTGCAACATCCCTGAGCTGCCCAACATGAAAGGATCCTGGTTCTCTGAGGCAGAAAACAAACACAGCTACCTGAGTCTCAAAACAACCTCTGACAATGGATTACATTCAAACTGCCAACTTCTTCTGAGATGACCTGACATAACCTGAAGACAAAAGGCCGACCTGCAGATTTGTGAACCTGCAGGTAGTGAGCAAACACAGAAACTGAAGGTCCCTCATTCTGTTGCTCAGCTGTTTCTTTAACATCTTTTCAAACGGAGTAATAGTTCAACCTTTCATGCTGTTAACCTCCACCTACAAACATGACAAGTCTTCTCTTGTGTTTCTCTCTCACAGACCAGACAGACCAAAGTGAACTCAGCTGTTCTCCTGAGGATTCTCCTGCTGAGTCTCTGCAGACCTGTTAGCTCGTTCACTTTCACATCTCCTGTCAGACCAGACCTGATCTTCCCTCCAGATAAAGAACACCGACCATGTTGTCCATTTCAGACACGTCTAATTGTGTTTCTGGTGTGTAATGTCTGTGCTTCATCTGGCACTGTCAAACACTGCCATCCTCTCAACTCTAAATCCCTGCAGGAACTGTAATTTTCCTTTTTTTGTTTCCTATTTTAACCTGGGAAACATTTCTAGAGTGAATCTGCCAACAGCATCTTCTTAAAGGAACAGTAACATATTTCACATGCAGGATAGGAACACAAACTTACAGATGATGTACAGCTGCTGCTGTAGGTGATTACATTTCTTACTCACTGATGTTATTTAAGAGAGTTTTATGATCCATCACAGCAGTTTGGTGGGATTTAACTAGTTTTCAGAAGTATGATCATTTAGAGCATTCACTGTGTTTAATGCTTCCAGATTGTTTTTTTCCACATCCTCATCAGAACAATGCATCAGTAGTACTTCTTCTCTAAACTGTGTGCACAGATGGTTTATTATGTTTCATCTAGTTGCTTAGATGAAGACATTTCTTCTCATTTCTTAACTTCGCCTGGAAATTTATCTCAAGGGCGACTGCTTTTCTCAATCCTTCCTCATTTCTTCAACCACCTGCTCCTTTATTCCTCATTCCAATCTTTTGCATGAATAATGTTAGGAATATTCTCAAGCTTTTAGTGAAACTACTTTCCTCTGGATATTGTTTTAGAAAGCTATAAAGCCAGGAAAGCAGATCATGCAGACTCCAATTTAATTTCTCTCTATGTGATTTAGATTTGAAACGTTTCAAATCTCATATAAAACCTCTGTTATATGATGCAGCAAAAGCATTTCTATCTAGCTACAGCTGGGTGCAGAGAAAGCGAACAAAGAGGGAAAAGTGAGGGGAGAAGAAGAAGAGAGGCTCTGTCTTTGAGGCTTTGTCTGCTATTGACTGAGTGTGAAGTGGATTCAGGCCAGACTTAAGTGGCTGTGCTGTAAATCACTTAAGAATGAGCCAGCGCAGCATTCTAACAGGGATGTATGTGGCTGAGTTTGAGAGGTACGACATTCTTGAAAGATAAAACAACAAACCCTGATGTTATATTGGAAAATACTGGACATCTCCTGTACAATAAATATAATGTAGAGTGTGTAGGAGAAAAGAATGGAGTATAAGGATGGATGGAGGACATGGCAGAGAAACAGAGACTTAAAGTGGGGAAAGACAAAGAAACAAGGCTGAGAGATAAAAACAGATTAGAGGCAAACAGCAGGGAGAGATGCCGTGCTGTGCTGTCCCACCAGAGACAGAAGCACTGACTGTTAAAGTTAAAGTAATGCATTCATCCAAACTGTAACCATGGAGACATGTATCTACAACGTTTGCTCTCCACAAGTAGCAGAAGTGAAACCATATGATTGGTAGATAACAGCATAAAACTTAAACTGTGCATTAACTGTCTGTTTGTCTTTCTTCATCTGTCTGGCTCTCAACTCTATGTTTCTGTGTTTTAACCCATAAACAGATATTTGAAGTGTGCATGCACATTGCCACAATGCATCACAGCTGTCGGAAATACAAGAAGCCCTTTTGACCATTTCTAGGGAAAATCCTCGATAAGTTTCAAACTTAAGAGCTAAATGTCAACAAAACAAACAATGCAGACAAAAGCTTTCAGGCACAGAAAAATGCAGAGAATAATTGACAGGTTTTAAATGTATCATACAGCAGTGTTTCAGAGTGAGTGAGACTGAGGCTGGGTAAACAATCAACATGAGCATGTCAGAAACACACATCAGTCTTTCACTGTGAGATAACTCTCCCACTACAGACTGCTCTGCATTCACACACCAGCCTGTTCTGCATGAGCTGCACTGTTGTGAAGAATTAAATCAGCTGCTTAACCAACATTTAAAAAGTGACGGCGAGGCCAAATGTGACCTCCTCTCATGAATAATGACGACCTGCTGCAGAGCTGCATCTCTTTCGGCTTTAAACCACCTACAGCAAGAAAAGCAGAAGACTACACACACAGAGAGCTTTTAACTGGTGTGCAGCCTCTATGTGATCTTTGGGTTTAGGCTGTGAGCAGTTCAGCCACCAAAGCAGCAGAACCTGACTCAAGCAATTTATCACAAAAACACACACAAACCATATGGCTGTCTCTGCATGAGGTGACATTAGACAAACAAGCAGCAACTGGTCAAACTCAACACAGTCTGATGGAGGAGGAAGCTGGAAGGACTGCAATGATTCAGAAACAGGAAACAGCTCTTTTTAGTTCATCATCCATCCTTTAAATCAGCACCAAGAAAAGACAGACTTGTGAAAAGTAATGGGATCAACTCTGCCTGAAGCAGCCCTGGTCAGTTACACACAGCTCACACATACAGAAACTCAGTAGACCACATGTTGGTACACCCTCAACCACACGTGCAGTCTCTTAAGATAAGTATAGAAGAACTAGTGTTGATTTACCTGCATTTGAAGATCCACAGAAGAAGGTTCAGGATGGAGACAATCAGGAAACAGCATCCAGAAGAAAACAGAGAAAAGAAGATCATTAGTTAGAAACCAAACACAACATGAAAACTGAATCATGTTAAAGCAGCACACAAAAATACAGTTAATCTGACAACGACAAACACAGAGATCAGTGGACAGAAAGAACTAATGATTACTAATTCTAATTCTGCAGCTTCCAACATGGCTTTATTCAGATGCTGTTCTGACAGACGACCAGTTAAGTCTGTGCAGATTCCAGATCACAGTCAGAAGAACTTAATTCATTCATAAGACTTTATAAATAATATCACATCAGCGTGTTGTGCGACGTGTTTCAGTGAAGCTAATAGATTATAACAAAAACATGGTGAACAGACAGAATTCAACATAGATAAATTAAGCTCTCAGGAAATGCCAGAGCAATTTTTTTCATTTCCAGCACTAAATCCGTGTGAGTGTTTATGACTGCAGAACGTTTTTATTGCCTTGAAATGTCAGACATGTTGAAAAAACTTTTTCTATAAGTGCAGAACTTATAATAATTTCATCTAATGGAGGAATTCAAACAAACCCTCTGGACATCAGCGTGATTATCTGACCTTTTAGGCTGCTCAGTTCAGTAGATCCACATCATGTGTACAATCAAGCTGAATTAAGAGAACAAATACTGTGGTATTCCTGTTCGCTAAAAATGCAGGTGTGGGGCGCTCTCAAACTGCAGCTCATACTGCATCCTCACTTGTTCTTCAAAGAATTTCTTGTAGAAAGAAATGACAACAAAAAGCTCCATCAAGCACTAAAAGAAGATTTCTCTCCTGCTGGTGACAACACCATTTCAGCCCTCCAAGTAACACATTTCCATCCAGAGCATCTCCAAGAACATTATTAATGTTTTAGGTATGTGAACTTCCAGGGCAAGAATGCTGCAGGGCTTAGATGAAATTTGGCCATCAAGTCCTTGTTAATGCAAAATACTCATCTGAGCATTCATGTTTTACTTTTTACACACTACATCCCTCTCTTCATCTGACTGCCTCTTGTAATGGGCAAACAAATTAATGTGGAAGAACAACCTGTCTTACAAACAGCAGCAACATACAAAGAAGGAAGTAAAACACAGTTTACTGCACACCATTCTCACATTGTAATGATACAAAGCTGGTTGAATCAAGTTCCCCCTTTAGTATGGACACGGTCTGTGTTAATCATGAGAAAGATACAGCTAACTGTTTAATGCGTGGTGATCAGAGCAGCAAGTGTTTCTGGAAAATTCTGTTTTGTTCAGCTCATTGTGTGAAAGCTTCACAAAGCTGGAAGGCTTTTTCTGTCTCTACAGTTGTTCTGCTTGTTGGCTTTGATGTCTAACACAACTCCCATTTCAGTTCTCATGGCCAGATTCAACAGCCAAGTAATTCAAAATCATTACTTTAAGCTCACTGCAGTATAGATGTCCATGGGCCGCTGAGCCATAGAAACAACCTTATCAAACATCATAATCATGGTCAGTAGCTATAAAGCATCATGGTGAACATCGTGTCAACTACTACAACGCATTTCCTCTCTGACTAATCCTTCATTCATTTTATCAAACCTCTCATCATGTACAATGTGACAGAGGAAAGAATTGAAAATAATATTGGCTTGACAAGTTATGTCACATTAAATGTCAGGAGTGTGACCTGGTTGGAGAATTTTCAATACATGGATCTTACTCCGGCTTCAATCTGAATCTGCTATTCTAAGATGTCCAAGCCCTTTGCTTCTCTGCCTGTCGGGGGAAAATACATCCTGTTTTACATGTATCTGATGAAATGATCAAACTAAAGGTATATTTGAAGATAACTTATGTGTATTAATATTTATGAGACAGGCTGGAAACTAAAGCAGTAACCACATGATGAGAGACTCTTATATTACTGACAATCACACTTTATATTTAAAGTTTGATGTATTTTTAGCAGAAAATATCAATGAAGTTCATTAAATCAGAGTTGACACCATCAGTGATGGATAATTCATTGTGACAGTTACCAATGCTTCAAAAATACTGCAGTCTATAAAATAGTGTTTGCTGTATGCAAAATGTTAACAAATGTTATTACCTTTTAAGTGAATGTGGATGTGATGCTCCCTGTGGTGTCATCTTTATGTGCTCTGTGATTGTACAGTCTGCTCTGTCTCTGCAGCTGCTCGTTAGTGCTCGTTAGGTTAACTGGCACTTAACAGACTCAGAGCTCTATCAGCTGTGAATGATAAGAATCCTCTGTGGGAGCTTTAACAACACCCAGCCCCCATTCACTAATGTTTAATTGATTCCAGGTGAGCTGCAGGTGCAGCCTGTCACTGGTACTCTTAGTTAGAGGCTGAGTACACTTCTTGGAACTTCAATAAAGACATTCAGAGCAGGCTAAATATGCTGTTTAAGGAACACAATGAACCACACTTATGAACCCTACCAACATTTTCAGAGGAGATTCACCATTCAGTAAAGCTGTTACTAATCTGTGCCTCAATAGTAGTTGATTTTACTGCTGAGGAAAAAACTAAGCAGCCTCGTAAGTAAACAAAGCTTTTTGACTGATAAAAGGTAAACATGAAAGACGCTGAAGGGCAAACAAAGGCACCATTCATACATCATTCTCATCTTTATTTACAAACACTGAGAACTCAAAATGTAAATTAGGCGAAGAAGGAAAATTGTTTTATAAGTTTCTGTGAATTATTTATTCTCAAGGAGAGACAAGGGCGACTTTTATCAACATGATTCATGCAGATATGTGAAGAGAAAAGCAGCAACACTGGATCTGTTTCACTCTCCTCAAACCTTTGAAGCCAACAGCTCAATGAAATACTTAA
Source organism: Semicossyphus pulcher (assembly GCF_022749685.1). Classification (NCBI taxonomy): domain Eukaryota; kingdom Metazoa; phylum Chordata; class Actinopteri; order Labriformes; family Labridae; genus Semicossyphus; species Semicossyphus pulcher. The sequence goes on from NW_027211700.1 coordinate 8,996,933, forward strand.
AATGATGCGATTATGTCAGCTGCCACACAAGTTTAATTAAATTCACCTACAACAGTTGCTTTTGGTTAATAGGTGCCAGTCTACAAAAGAGATTATCATAAAGTTGTTGTAAAATCAATAACCATAATGTTTAATGTGAAGTGCAGTCAGCCTTGTGTGGCCTCTTTACTTAGGGTCTCTTTCTTCTCCCTCTCTAATGCTGCCACCCCAGGGCTGTCTAGGATTACAGGTATTAAGATGAGCATTTACACTACAATTCCTGCAGGGAGGACCAGGCCTCTGGACATCACACATTCATTAATTAAACACACAGTAGGAATCACAGTTATGCTGCTAATATCACAGCTTGAGGTAATGTTTATGAGGTTGTTAATCAGAGAGAAGGGACATAAAACCCCAGTCCTGATGCATTCACCTACACAAATGCTATATAGCTAAACCGTTGACAAATTGTCTTATTGCACTAAACCCACATCGACATGAGGAGTCGTGTTTCTGGTCATCAGACGAATGTAAGCCAACATTTACTGCCCACTGATCTCTGCTTTGATCTGTTTATATAAATGCTAGATGCACAGCCACTCTTTACTATCCCCTCATTCCAGTGACGTGCGGTGAGGTTCATGGCTGGTGAGGCACTGACTCCATCAGAATCAGATTTACAAATATATGAACCCAACAACAGAGTAGATTATTCACCATTTGACAGCAAGGGCTGGCTCAATTCGTGGCAGCGGCAGCGAGTAGTGGCACTTCCTGCTTCCTGCCTTCCACTCCAGTTGCCGGTGTCTGAGGCAGCTGCCACTGACCTGCCACTGACCTGCCACTTACTCTGCAGCTGCGGAGTAGCATAAACATTTCTGGGCTCACCAGCGCCCCCCTACGTTGAGGCAAGAAAACTGCCTGCCTCACCCAGTGCCTCTTCACTGCCGTTGTAAGATCGCTGAGAACACTAAACAGGTTACACACATATATTATATACATCAGCTAAACTATGGAAAGCCAGGGGGGCATATATTAAAAGTGTTTGAAAGTGTTTTATTGGCGACATACAGAGAGACAGTAACACGCTCTCATTGCATGGCAGAGCACAGTTTGTGAGGGATTGCGCAATCCAAGGTGAGGCTCAGCTTGCTGCTGCCTCACTGTGCGTCTCTTCCCCGTATTTGAACGGAAATGTGAAAATTCAGCGATTTTTAATAAAAAACGATCCAAATTGTTTAAGTTAAATGGAAAATCAGTTTATAGTTCAAACCATTTGATAAATATAACCATTTAATTTATCTGTTTATTATATATTTTATTTATGATGACAGGTGAGGCTCTGCCTCCCCTGCCTCTCCTGACCGCACGTCACTGCCTCATTCACATCTGAAGGACTATTTCTCACGGGAGTCAACCATACCAACTATGTATAGTGGACAGGCAGAGCAATTGGCCTTCAGAGGCTATGGGACCATTTAAACAATATATAGTGCATGGTCCACAGTGCATTACTCTCATCTACTGTAACCTGCCTCTCAACTGTAGTCAGCTCCAACATGTCACTTAGGAAGTGATGGAGGTTTAACTCTGTAACATGCCTGTGCCAGTCTTGTATCTCACCTTTGGGACCGATTCTGACTCTTCTCTCCCCCACTGATCCCATCCCGGCCTCTCCTGCTGTGACTTTCTGATCCTTGTCCTGATCCTTGACTAGAGGATGTCAGACAGCATGTTCGATGGTAGGAGTCTCAAAGGCAGCCAGCTGAGTAACCTCTGGCAGTGGATCATGATGTGTTGCTCTCCCCTGGCCTCCTGCCTGCTGTGTCTCTCTTCACCTCTTTGTGGGACACATCCACTACTTGAGCCTCTCCTGACACTCCCAGTACAGCACATAATATAACAGACCCTGATAGTCACACAATATGGAGATATTGAACCTTGGTCAGTGTGTCCTTAGACTTGTCACTGTCTCTAGTCAGAATGTTTGCTCTCAATAACTCACTGCCGGAAAAGCTACAGAGATGTCGACAGAGGAAAAAAAAGACATAATGGTGAGCAAAATAGCAGAACATGTATTTGACTGATCTTAATCCGACTATAAAGAAATGTTTTGTGACATTTAAACAGTAAAAGCAGAATACAAAGGCATCTGCAGCGTATGAATAAAAGCTAGAATATGCAGCTTATGGATTTTCAGCATCCGTCTTAGAAAGAGAGCAGATATAAAACAGGAAGCCCTTAAGGTTTAAATATTCTCACTCCTCATTGGCAAAGACAGAACATGTGAATCCCTCAGGCTGCTGGAAGCTGCCAATGAAACAATAGCATGCTGGCTGTTTCTCACTGTGTGTGTTTGTATTTCACATTAAGCTGTTTCATCTCCTCCCACCTCTTATCCTTCCATTGTTCATGTGAACTCCTGCCTCCCACAATCCCTCTCTCCTCCCCTGCTCTCTCTCTCTACATTAGGGAGCTGGCAGCTCTGATCAGGTGATGCTGAACTTGACTCATTTCCTGTGGGAATCAATGGGCAGCATTAATCAAATGGCTGGAAGCTAATGGCTTTAGCGGGGCTCAGGGTGAGGCCAGAGGACACTGATTCAGGTCACCATCATACTGGTAAAAACACAGAACATCGAAATATAAATTGTGTGTGCCTGGACTTGATGGAACAAATTACACCAGAAGACACCCCAAATAGTTTACTGTCAGAGCCCATTTAATGTTGTGGAACAAGGTTTTTAGTATTTCGAACCTTTCCTTCTAATTTAGCTTTTATGTAGTCCAAATGGAAAATATGAACTTTAATATGACACCAACCAAAAATATATTCAATACAATCTGATTTAGATTTGAGCTGGGAAACGACTGTGCATTAAAAACATTCATAAATAAAGGTTATACTGACTTAGAAGATGGTACTAATGATGGCTGAATGACTGAGCAGTTTGCTCTATTCTCTTCTGAATGAACATGAATCGTTGTTGATTATTACTGGATGGAGGTCCAGTTGAGATCATCGACTGCTGCTGAAGACTGATCTTGTTCTTATCAACTCCAATCAGTGAAAGGAGAGAAGTGCTGCTCTGTCAGCTTCTTCTGTTTGCTCACAGGCAGTCTGGCTTTGTTTTCCTCTTTACTGTTCACTCCTTTTATTTATGTTTTATATGTTTTAAACTTCCCTGAAAGCAGCAGTGTGCTGAAAGAGCGCACCATCACAGAGACAGCTCAGTATCTGACCTTCTGATATCTTTTCAGGTGTAAACGTTTTGTACAGTTTAGCTGCCCTGAGGTTCTCTGGGTCAAACTGTCCATCTGTGTGACTATTATCCTGTCCGTCTGCCTGACATGTCCTGTCAAGGATAAAGTCAGTGCAGAAACTCCCACCATCAAGGTTGTAAATGATATCTTGATGAATGCCACTGAAGCTGAATGCAGAGTGTGAGTGCTGCCTGAGAAGAGAATGTGAGCAGAGACGCAGCAATTGTTGCTTCCTGCTCAAATGAATCACTGCTGCCAACTGCTCTGGGATTTCAGTTTCCAGCTTTCTAAGTTGAAAAAGTTTCAAATGGATTCAAAAATCAGAAAAAAACGAGCTTCCTGATGAATCTAAGAACTCTGAATTTGTTCGTAAATGTGGCAACTTTCAAGAAAGCTGCTCAGCATTCAGGACAAAATCTTCCTCCCCTTCCCTTGCAACTTCACCACCAATACTCACTTGCACTCTTTTGCCTTCATGAGGCATTTGCTGCTGTATCAAACGCTTCCCAAATGTATTACATTTAAATTTCTGTCTTTTATCACCCTCATCGCAGCTTCTTGTGTCACACCACAGCTCTCAGGTATGATTACATTTGCAATAACTGGCTGTGAATACAATGACATTAAACGCTTAGTGGAATTCTCTCAAAAGGCCAACCAGAATTGTATTTTTTTTTCAAAAAAATTGGAACAGGAGCCTTGAAATGTTGATATGGCAAGAGAGAAATCTTTTATAAATGCTGATAACACTGGGATTTAGCTTTCTATTAAACATCTCATCTCCAGTGAAAATGGCAAAATGTCAGAGGGTGAATGAGGTTTAGCTCAGAGAAACAGCTTAGTCCTGCATGGATGAGAGCAGAGAGAGCTGGCATATGGAAGAGACAAGATCTCACCAAGTGGGAGATTCTTCAACATTCATATTAATAATGGAAGATTTTAGGGGCTGAGGGGCTGTGAGGAGACGCAAGAAAGGGGAGGCATGTAATGCTTTCATATTTTATTAGATTATTACAGACATGAAGATACAGCTGCTTCACAGGGACAATGTTAAAACAGATGCAATCTCAAGCAAAGTGCAAGACTTTACATTCTAGGTAAAAGTCAGAACACTGATCCTCACAGGAGGCTAAATGTGAATCTAGAGGACCACTTTAATACTTATCTTCCATACATCAAGAAAAGGACTTCAACTGAATATGAAAACAGACTTCTAAAGATGATATTAAGTGAAGTGCTGCACACTGTCAGAGTGCCGTACAAGTAGTCATAAAAGATCCAATTAAGGTGCCTTGATTAAATCTTACATAACCCATGCTGTAGATTCCTCTCTTGTTCTCGTGTTCAGACAAACTGATCAGCTGTGTTTGGATAATGAGCTCCTGTCAGTTGGCTCAGAGGTTCCCTCCATAAATCAGTCTGTACTCATGATATGAGGAACTCTTGTGAGAGCACGGCTCTGCCTGCCAGGCCTGAACTCCCCGAGCTCTGCTCCTTCTCAGCAACCAACTGTCCCCCCTGCTGTCACTATTCTTTATGATCAACAGGAAGTGTGCTGCTGCTCAATACTGAACAATTAAATACTGAAATGACATGAAAAGAACAAGTGGAGTTCAGCAAATCCAATTACTAACAACAATAACCAGCTTTAGGAAGTTAAATGTGGATTTTAAACTTCACTGATGAATAATATGTTGAATAAATCACAGATTAGTGTGTCTGTGTGTCGACTAAAGCTGTAAAATAACCCGGAGGAACCTTCTGATCTCTCCACCACACTTCATTTATCCTGCTAATTAACAATTAATCTGCAGACTTTGAGGATTTAAGAACCACATGCAGCATTTAGATTTGTTCACTAAAAGGCTCGAACACACGCAAAGAAGAATGAAAGTCGTCATCAAAGTAGATACAGTGTTCTCCTCAAGCAAGAGTGAAGCAGTGAGAGGCAGTGGACTACCTGTTACTACTTTCATCACAGTATATTTCCTAACTGTCAATCATTTATAGACAGCTGAATCTCCTGATGGATGAAGGTGTGACATATGATTGACAGCATGGAAGCTGCAGAGATGGACGGATGAAAGTCAGGTTGTGGACCAAAAACGTGTCTAAGAAGAGACTCCATCAATCTACTGAGCTCACTACCCATAAACCACTGCAGCTATTGCTGCACAGTCACAGTGAACAGAGATGATTTCACAAAAATAATTAAATCAGAGTAAAGTGTGAGAGGAGACTGGACCATTTATAGCAACTACAGGTTACACAGTTGTGTTTGACTGATGATGATCTGCTCTCTGTGTGTCTCTCTGAATGAATCCAAGCAGCATAAAGAGACGCTGCCAGGGGCGATAACTCTCATCTACAGATACACAGAACAGAACAAAGCACATCACTGAGATATGACATAAACATGATGCACACAGCAGTGGATGCCATCAGGAGTATAATTACTAATAAACCAGAGTTTTAACATGAGTGTAAACAACTGGAGCCAATAATAACATGTTTCAATAAGTAAAACAACAGTAGTGACATATTGACTGCATGTTTCTGCTGATGGGAGCTGTGTGCTCATCTATCCTGAAACTACACACACACACAGCACCAGGCATGCTGGCATGATGCCATTAACATCCTCCTGCAGGTGCTGCTACACGTAAACTGTAGATCAGATGTCACAGACAAATACACAAACACGCACAGAAGACGATGCTGATGAACATCTGAATAAACCAATATTGTAGTGTCTGTTGTAATATTATAGCACAGCAGGTTTTGGTGCCTTATTTACTGTTAATTTGCTTTATTTACTGTAACAAAAGCAAATCAATGAATGATCAATGAAGCATCTTTTCATCTGCAACAAGGTTGTCCTCTGAAGAGATTTTTAGTTGCACTTTACAAGAGGAGCTCTAATGTCTAATCTCTCGAAGTACTGAGTGTAAAAATCAATTAAGCAGTAACATCCTGTTATGAAGTTACAGTACTGTGAATCTCCCAAGCCTGAAACACAACCTCTCTGTGGGAATATGTGACCGTATTAAACACTCATCAAGCTCATTTATATTAAATGAAATGGCAAAGTAGCTACTGCTTCAGATTACCTCAAACACAAACAAGAGGCCCACACTGGCTTCATATTGTAAGAAGGCCTAATCCAAGTGATCACATTCAGGGAGACTTGAAGGCCAGTTCACCCTCGGTCTGCGGGGCTTAAAAGCTGCTAAAAAGTGCATGACGGCTCTCTCACAGACATTTTGAGACCACCAATCCATACAGTCAAAGCAGAAAGCCACAAAACCAGGACACAGTCGGTATCATATTCACTGTTGAGTGTCTGAAGTGTCAGTGATTTGGAGAAGCAAAAGGCAGAGACACGGACAGCAGATATAAACAGGAAAACTGACAGAGTAACAATCTCATCTCAGACTAAGGGGACAGCAGCTCTCCCCCCAATCAGGTTTCTTCCATTAAACACAGAGGAAAAGAAGCCCCCTGCCTTTACAAGGAGCAATCAGTGGACCCCGAATCTCACACTAAAGCTTTCTCAGGGAGCTGCTTTCTGTGATGTGGTGTTAAACCATGGCCAGCTAGGAAAACACACAACAGAATATTTACTAGTAGATGGTGAATTTGTGAAGAAGTAGATATGAAAAAACAATGAAGAGTGAGAGAGAGACAGAGTTATATAATTCTTTGGGCTTCATCTGCGTGTCAAAAATATAAATGTTAAGTAGCTGAAGAGTGCAGAAGCAGGAATAATGGTTTTTACAATTTTCTGCACACATCAGCACATTCAGGAACCTAAAGTGAGGCAAGGTGCCAACTTAAACTGCTCTAACATAGTAAGCATTATATCACTCCAGCACATAAACACACAGACACAGCTCAGGGTCGAACTGGCCACTCTTACCTAAAGACAGAACAAGAGGAGAGCAGACTGTAAACAGAGATTCTGCTTTGAGGTTTCATTTACTCAAAATGCACTGAAGTAGTATTGACCACATACATCCACCTTACATGGTGGTGATGTAACTCCATAGTTTTTGCTTTAAAGGTATGAACATTACAATAGATCCAGGAATAAAGAAAGAATGATAAATACACAAAATGACTGACACGACCAGTGACTCCACAAAGTGTTGAGTAGCCTCCTGGTGACTGACTTCCACCTCGCAGGAATCAGGGTCTCTAACTTGCTCTGAAAATGATCATTTATGGATAAAGTCAGAAATAAGTAGAAGACATGAAACTAAATTTAAATTGAAATGTAATTTTAGTAATGTGAGATTAACTGAGCAGCTTTCACTTCCACAAAGGTAATGCAAGTGCACACTAATAATCATGTTGAACACATCCAAATTACAAACCATGAACCTTGCAGGGAAATAGCAGTAATTATTCATGGCAGCATAAATTAGAGCTCAAACAAAGTCAAAGTAAATGGTTTGAAAATGTGTGATTTTAAATGAATAAAACATCCTGTAACACTGTGACACTAACAGCTCCACAGGTGGATGAAGAAGAGGTCATTCCCTGGTTCTCAGACAATCCTCCCTGAGGCTGTGAGGATACTCAGGCTGGTTCAGGCCTCCAGGCTCTTCTGTCACATTTCAGTTGCTGGTTTTTACAGGAAATTAGGGATGAGACAACAAAGTGTCTAACTGTGCTTGTTGTATCCTTAATGCCAGCATGTCATACGTTTGCTTCAAGAATATGTGGGGTGTTAAACCCTCCAGCCAGACAACAGCACACTTATTTACACTCCTCTGTGACACAGTCTATGATCCTGTGCTCCTCTGCACTGACAGACAGCCTCAGCCTTCCTCCTCTCCATCCTCAGAGTACAGTATGAGCTGTCTCTGGTAGCTCTGTTGATACACTGGTTGATAGCTGACTCTGTTCCTTGCAGAGAACGCTCTAATGTTTCCGTTAGAGGTCCTCTACCTCTGGACTGACTCTGGTCCTGGAGATCAGGACTGTGCTGTAAAATCTCTCTGAAAATCTCTGTCAGCCATGAGGCAAACTAACCATTGTCACAAGAAAATCAAAGCTTACATGTCTGCAAAGGCACAGTTTAAACTTTTTGGTGTGATTACAGCTTTGAATGGAGGCTGTCTGTCAAATCCGCAGCAATGACACTTTTCATCCATCATCAAGTGAAGTGACCTCCAGTTATTATAGCTTTGCTAATATCACCTGTTCTCTTCTGGAAACATTTTAATCCACAGATCAGACAAAATTTTCTTTTACAGAATTTCATTGAAATGGGGATCAAGCGAATGAGTCAGCGTCCAAGGTGTCGTCTTCAGCAGGATTACCTGTCTGAATGAAGGATTCATTGAAAGAGGATGTGTGGATGTATCTGAACACTTAAACCAAGCAAACAGCTTTAATCCTGTAATCCTATTATACTCTCTCCTGTTCGATTTGTATTGACTCTTTAGTACGGGAACAAATATCCTGTCATTTGTCGGCTGTTATTTCTGACCCTCTGACTTCTGTTGAAATCTGTTCTGTACATTTATATAAACCTTTTGATTACATTTCAATGAGCTCACACTGCTTTAATGTTTAACTGTGTGTGTGTGTGTGTGTGTGTGTGTGTGTGTGTGTGTGTGTGTTCGAGAGAGTACATGCATCAGTCTGTCGGAGTAAGGAAATGCACTATATAAAGTCTGTAATTTACACACACACAAACACACACTCACACACACACAGATTACCTTGTACATACATGTAGCTCATTCACGCATTCAACTAGCACATCCAGTTTCCCAGAAGAAGCATACATCCCCACAGAGCTGGAGGCGTTCAGAGCAGACGCATAATTACATCCATCAAAGGCTAAATGTTCTGCTTCAGCACACACTGTACTAAAATGTCACTGTAAAGAGTTAAAACAACTGGAAGCAGCACAAACAGAGACAGCATAGCTCGAGTCAGAGGTGAGGGACTGTTACTGAAAGGTGGCAGAGGATATTAAACAGCAGACTAAATGTTTTGGCGTAAAACATCTCCTGGGGGAAGTTTTCAGAACAGAAAGGCCGTTCAGATAAAGTCTGATTTAAGCAAGATCACAACAGGCCTCATCAACAAAGCCAAGACTGAATATCCTTTAATATTTGATGAGAGCTGCTTCTCTTCCTTTGTTTCTGCCAGTAAAAGAGAAGAAAACATCAGATGAGCCTGAAAGAAATCCTTAACACCCAGACAGAAACACAGGGGAGGAATGGATGAGTTCTTAATTTATCTCTCTCTATTATCATTCTGCAGTTTATTGTCTGTACAGACATAAATATATATTACATTTCCAGAGGGAATGTTTACGTTTCTGTTATTGCTCGACTTAGTGGGAAGAAATATAATAAGAAAACCAAACAAAGCTGTGGAAAATAAACTATAATTCTCACTTTAGCTGCTGCCTTGTTAGAAGGAGACACAGCAGGTGGAACAGAGATCTACCTGTGAGGGTAGCAGAAGATTTGTGCTTTGTGTAACTAATAGAAGTAGCTGAATCTGGGGAATCATACCTGACGTAAATCCAGCCTGTCCAAGTATATTACGTCTCAAGCAAACAGGGTCAACATCTGAGCGGACGACAGGTTAGAAGAAGCTCTGCAGTGAGACGGGCATCACTGCTCCCCTCAGAGGAAACAACGGCTCTGACACAGATTAACTGTTCTACTGTCAGTCATGTGCAGGAAGCTTTAGAAGATGATGTCACAAGAGAGAGAAACAAAGAAAAAAAAGATGCTTGAATCCTGACAGCCATAAAATAAGATCTGAAGGGAATGAGGAAAGTAAAGAAAGTGATCATGAAGTCAAACTGATTAGCTGATTGGTCACTGAGCTGCTTCTGTCATCATTACATCACCACATCACCATCCATTCACAATTCATTTAAAGCTGCTGCACTTACAGTCTGCAGAGCATCATTACTTACTGCTGACATTTAATTACAGAAGCAGACAAAGAGAATACATGAACACTACATCTTTCTTTTCCTCCATCCAAACTTTCTTCTCTCCATCCTCCTCCCATCATCTTTCCTGCTCGCTAAAGTTTATCCAGTGGAGTTGACAGCTGAACAGCCTCCACGTGTTTGGTCAGTTCTCTACTTGTGTGCTGAGAGGAGACTCTTTACTGAAGCTGTCAGCTGGACCATCAGCCTCTGCGGCTGCTCTCTCCTCTGTGTCACACACTGCTGCTGAACATAAAGACTGCTGTCACATCAGCTCAGCTCATCACTAACTTCATTGAGAGCAAACAGAGCTCTACTGTAACAGCCGGCAGCAGAAAGTCACAGGCTTCTCCATGAGGAGATCTCTCTGTCATGTCAGTGTTTTCAGGGAAGGGAAGTCACTTCACATACCTTCAGAACGAGAGGCAGCAGCAGACGGACAGAAGCACAAGAAACATCCACGGTAGCTGTCATTTCTCTCTCATCTCCAGTGTTTCCTAGTGGAAAACGTCAGGACATGAAATGAAAAGAATGAAACGATCCCTTGCCTTGAAATCCAAAGAGGAAAGCGACGCCGGGGATCCACACGGTGTGTATCCAGAAGGAAAGCATGGTGTCCTTTAATCACACTGTGCAAAAGCTCCGCGCTCTTCCCGACGAAGCTCCGTCTGCAGCGGGTAATTTCCACAAGAGAAAGCGCTGAAAGTGAAGCCGAGCGGAGGAAGAAATCCCAGTCTGACCGGTGCTGATGAACACAAGAGCCGGGGACTCTGTCACTGCTCCACCTGCTGCTTCATACGAACAGTAGCGACCCCTACAGGAAGCCTCATCCACAGAGGGAGAGCGCGTGCCTTCGTGCGTGTGGTCAGGACGTTTCAACTTAAGCATTGACCGCAGGACTAATCAGAACAAATCCAAGCCATTTCATTCAGCACCACAACCATGATTTCACACATGGAGAGAAACAACAAGAGCCAGTCACGTGTCTGCATTTAGAATGAGAAAAACATGAATGCAGGACAAGTGAAGATGACAGTCCATACCTGCATGTGAAAAAAAATAAAAATAAAAAACAATGTAGAAAATGTAATATTATGAAGTTGTGTTCTCAGTTTAGTTTCCTTTTAGTTTCCATATGTGAAGCTTCCACCCACCAGACCTGATATCACAGGCTGACTGTGTTTGGAGGTTTATTTACATTCTCCACCTGTTTCCCTCACACCATTTGTATTTTAGGCACAGAGGCGATGGATATTTTTTCATTATAACATGCCAGCAGCAAGAGGAACAAAGCAAAGGTTGGATGTAATAAGGTTTTCAGACACTGCAAACACACTATATGATGCCATTGCCAACATGACTACATTTTGAGTTACACACTATGAATGTTACAATATCTTTTTTAATGATGGTTTCATGCAACAAATTGCATAAATATACAAAGCCTCCAGCAGATGGCTGTTTGTAATGAGTAAATGAATGTGGGCAGGTGGCAATAATTGATTTCACATTAGTGTCATTTTGTGAAATAGTAAAACCTTAACAAAAAACCTTAACAAAAAAAAAAAGACATTCACATTAAATGATCCAAGAAATTAGGTAAATGTTACGATTTACTGCAGTCTATAATGTCACCAATTTCTAAAGTTTTTACAGTTCTGCAATCAAAGTCATCAGAACTGTACGTGAAAACATATCCTCCTCATTACGCTCCCTCATTAGAGGGAAAACATCTCATTAATTTTACAGAGTACAGTCCACTCATGTCTTATCATACTGAACACTGAGTTCAAAGCTCCTGACCTCTAAGTACCTTGATTCATAGTTAATAGCCCACAGTGTTTCTGTCCTCCAGACAACCTTTGGATGTCAGTGTGAAAGACTCAGGCTAATGTTGGTGATTGTGAGGCTGCATAAACTGTGAGGAAAATATGTGATCACTCTGTGCAGGAAATATGGAAACATTTGGAGTCACATAAGTGTCGTTTTAAACGCCACAGTCATCCTAAGTTCAGACAGTTGAACGTCCTTCCATTCAGCACCATGGACAGAGACAGAGTAGCAGCAGTGCACTGAGTAGTTCACTGTGGAGACAGAGCTCTACAGAGCAGACTGCTGCTCTCACTGCATTACTGAACAACTACCAGAAACATATAAAAACAGTCTGGCCTTGTTGCTTTCATTTATTTAGTATCAAGACTGATGAGGTCACAGTTGCACAGTGCCCATCGCCAATTACCCATGTTGCCATTCAAGATAATTTCTGTGCTAGTTTTCAATATAAAAGGTGGTGTAGTTATTTTCTGTGTTCACATTTTGCCCACACTTTGAAAATGCCCAGTCCCCCTGTGCTACAGTCCAGGTTATAGCTACCCAACTATTGGCCCTGGGACTTCAACACACGCATTCGATGCCAGCAGCTTCTTTTCACCTGCCAGAGCTCCACAAAAGCATAATGAGTTCTCACAGGTCACAGTTCATGTCTGAACAAGAGGACATTTTCACATTATTAAGTCATTATGATTCATCCTTTCAGTGCCATGATCTACCAAATTTCAGACATAAGCTATCCTCACTGAACATAAACTGAGGTTCCTCACAGGGTTCTTCTCCTGCCAGTCATTGTAAGTTGTAAAACGTCTTTAAGTGGAGGTGTCTGCTTGATTTTCCATCCATCAAATATCAGGATACAGCTCAGAAAAGTTCTGTATTGATCTCACTTCTAAACATGACACCATAATACACAGCACTCTCTCCACTCTGAGCTGTGACCTGCAGAAGTGGATCATTTACAGTAAAGTTGCAGATACTCTGTGCTTCTTGTTCTCTGGTGCTAATGACTCTTGGAGCTCTAGTTTCCTCTGCTGTTGTCTCTGTCCTGAATAAAGAGCTCCTCTGTCTATTTCTAGTGACTCCATCCCAGTGGTTTCATCACACAGACCCCCAGCTGATTACCTGTGACTCTGTGGAGAGCTTTGATTTCTTGCTCATAAAATGTGTGAAAGCCTCCCTTGGAAGACTCAGTTTGCCTCTAACAGAGAGCCAAATGTCTGTAGGGCAGAGTGTAAATTTTTGGTTCAGATCCAGTGGTTTGTTGCTCCAGTCACTGGACCTTTAAAATAGACAATATCTATAAACACAAAATCAATTGAGAGTAAACGGTAGAGCAGTAATGAAGAAGAATGCTCTTTCCACTTCACTACCTCTTCATTAAAGTAGTTCCTTTGCTGTAAACAGAGAGCAACCAGCTGCAGTGTTTTTAATAAGAGATAAGTCAGAGGAGGAAAGGAGATGATTGACAGCTATTTAAAAGAACATGATGTGTTTGGACAGCTGGAGTCCGTGGTCAACTGTCTGGAACAGCATCAACAGGTGAGGTTCAGACCATATATTGATTAACAAAAAATAGAAATATGATTTATACTAAAAATTGTTGGACAAATGTTCCTGTGTTAAGAGGCTCTGTGTCTTCATACAATAGAAAACAAATGTCTTCACAGTGGATTTAGTCAGATTCTGCCTTGCAATAACATTATCTTTGTAGATCTGAAGGTAATGTATTCAATCAAATTTTAACACTGCGTCCCTGCGCGAGTTTGCTACAGCATGCATGTAAATTTTGGGTTAAGCCTGTGGTTGTAATGTTGATGGATGTATGGATCGGTCATATCCCTGTAATGCTCCTTAACAGAAAACCAGAGAGCTCAGCTGATCTCCTGAGGGTTCTCTGGTTGAGTCTCTGCAGACTTGTTAGCTTGTTCACTTCCTCAGATCCTGTCAGAACAAATACTATCTGTAGAAGAAGATCACAGACCATCACCAACTGTGTTTTTGATGTGGAGGTTTTTCACTTTATCAAATTCAGTCAAACACTGACGTCATCACATGAACATCAATCTGCAGGACTCATTGATAAATGCCACAAGCATCAGTGGTCAAGAGGCTCGAAGAAGTTTAGAAAGGTTGAAACAGAAGCACAGATTTGATTTAAAACAAACAGCAGAAGTGCTAAAGTGTACATTCAATAGTAGAGGTGGAGAAGGGTAATATTTTCAGCACAGCAAAGCAACATTGTAAATTTTCAGTGTTCAGAGCAGCAAAATAACATCCATTATTGTCACATTATGGAGGCAGAGGAGGAAAATAAAGTGCTGTGTGTTGTCACAGCAGCAGCTGGCAATATTTGCTCCATGCTAATTGTTCTTGCACTTAACTGCACTGTACACACATAGTCATTCATGTCAGTGACAGCCAGGTTGTTAAATCACACTTTGCTGTTGCCTTTCGGTAAACATGACATTACAATACCAGTTATTATTCACTGTTTGGTTAGCAGGTAAACTGACAGAGAAAGTTTTCTGAACTGGCAGAAAAAGACAGCCAGTTGACTAAACTGGCAGAGAGCCCAAATGACGCACGGCCTCTGGTACATCAGGTGTCCTCATCTGACTGTACTACTACTTAGAATAATGACTCAGTGAGTTTCCTTTAAAATTCCAAACAACAATCCCTCCATCAGCATTCATTCACAGTGTCAGTAGTTCAACAGAACTGAGCAGCACACAGAGGAGCAGAGCACTGTGCAGTCATCTTCCCTGATCCGTCCTGTCTGTCTCACTCACATCCTGTAAGACCTTCTGCTTGTCAATAACTCGACCATCATGAATGATTAGATCTCCTCTCTGAGTATCAGGAGAGAAGCTGCAGTGAGGTAGAGGCTTTGTAATGCTGCAACAGTAGCTTTCATGTTTACTGAATCCACAGCTCGTGTGAGTTGTTAAAGACTTAAACAATGAACAAATCAAGAAAACCACCTGGAAACACAGATGGACACACAGATAATATGTGCCAACAGCAGCCTGCATGTTTAACGGAGCAAACATGAATTACTAAAATATACACTGGATATATTGAACTGGCTTTGTAGGACACGCCTGAGATGAGGCGTGTGAAATATGTGAAACACATGTAAAACATGTATTTAGCACTTACAAAAAGGGGTTAAAACTTTTGACAACAAAATATTTCCAAATCAGTTGATTATTGAACGTCTCCTATGTTATCAGTTATTTGCAGGTTAGGTGCCAAGTACAGTTTGACACACTCTAGTGGTCCAGCTGTCCTGAGAGACTCCATTTATCATCCAACTAATGTAGGTTATGACAAAGACATATAGCTATCCCACACACAGAACAGAAATGCTTGAAGGGTGGTGTTACTCCTGCAACTGTACAGAGGAAGCCAAGTTAGGTTGAATTGGCTCGTCATGGCTGAGCATTAGCATGCAGACTGCAGTGAGCTGATCTGACAGGTTGCGGGACTAAGGATAATTAGAATGTTTGAAAGTGAAGGCTGTGTGGAAATGGGTACAATGTTCTCTTAGAAGCAATATGTGTTTCCCTTCCAATGTCAACGTACTGTACA
This sequence comes from Semicossyphus pulcher, assembly GCF_022749685.1. Classification (NCBI taxonomy): domain Eukaryota; kingdom Metazoa; phylum Chordata; class Actinopteri; order Labriformes; family Labridae; genus Semicossyphus; species Semicossyphus pulcher. The sequence goes on from NW_027211700.1 coordinate 9,012,573, forward strand.
TACTTATAGCTGAAAAAATGACTGGCAGTATAATTAAAGGTTATCAAATAATGGGCCTTAGGAGGTTAGTCATGATGTGCTCTCTTTTCTATGTTAACAAATGTGTAGATTATGGGACACACACTTTTAAAAATATATTTTTTGTCTTTGTGCTCCGACACTCTGACCTGTCCCTGCAGCTCAGTCCTCCTACATGCTGGGTCACACAGAACTGTGAAAGTACCTTGTAACCTCACAGAGCTCCCAGCAGTAAAGGATGTCATTATGCAGCAAACAGGACCCAGTTCAGCAGACCAGCAGATCTGCCCTGCAGGCTGCAGCCACAGCTGAGAGCTACAACTTTTCACATTCAGAGCTACAAATACTCATCATGCAGAGATATGAGATGCCTGCAGCTCACATGCAATAGTCAGCCATGATGCTTGCTGTTTCACCTTACACGCAGTGCATCACAGAGGTACAACACCCACCCAAACACACCAAAAGAACAGTTCCTTTCTGTGTAATATTGCCACTGGCTCTGAACAAACACATGGAACTCTTTCACAAGTCTAACCTGCTCAAGTGTTTCAGCCTCAGGGTTTTTATATTAAATATTAACATTCAACATGTTCTGCAGTCTGATATCACAAAGCATTAACTACAGCTGCAACACAACACCAACACTCTTTTGGAAATAACAACATAGTAAAACCTATCCTACCAAAAGGTGTCTCCCGGGCTCTGCTGTAAAGGGAACTGAGGATGCTACAAAGCTCATTCAGACAAACAGCAAATATTCAACAACGACATCATCACACTAAAATATCCAAAACACAACAGAGGCCTGAACTACAGAACAGGATTTAGGCTTCGGGAGGAAACTACAAGTTTACACCCAGGACTCATTTCTAAATCATTCTTCTACTAGTTTTCCTGAAAGTCTAGCACATATAATGCTGAAGATTCTCACACACAACACACACAGCCAACGTTTGCATGGTTAAACACTGACTTCGAGCTACCATCATGGCAGAAGAGGAGTAAAGTGATGAAACAGACATATCTGACCATCAGAGGAGAACAACAGGTGTAATTAATAACATCACTAACGACTGCATTCTTTCAGTCAGGTCCTGGATCCTGCTTTAGTGCTCACTGACACTCAACAAAGCTGAGCCCTCGTTAACTCAATTAGTCACACCTGGACTTTTCCTTCTCTGATGACTGTTTTTTTTACATTTAGATTCAAGTGATGTCTTGTATCCTCTATCTCTGCATGTCATTAGTAACAAGTTAGTCAATGTAAATGTTTACACAGGAATGAGCATTTTATGTTCATGCACACAAAAAGAAAGGGCTCAAATGGGACTAATTTGAAACTAAACTATTAAACATTTACTAGCAAATGAAACTTTGAATCCACAGCCTTTCTAAATAAATATATAGATGTAAGTTAGTTAAACGTGTTGATTGGATATAAAAAGCTAATTGGAGAAAGGCAACAAATCCCACAACAGGTACTTGGCTGGGATTCACCAAAGCGTGCCAGGTGTCCAGCAGCACTGTGCAGCATACAACAGGGAGGTGGAAATAATGTCTCCATGCATGAACAAGTCCAGTGTTGGCCTATGCTCCTCTGTGGTGCAGTCATTACTGTGATGATTGTGCTGGACAACATTGTGATCTGACAAAAAGAAGCCTTGTGACTGAAACAAAAAAAGGAGGAAGAGGAGGATGGGGACCAAATCGTTTCTATTCATATCTGCTTTCATAAACAAGCAAACTCAGTGTGGTTTGCATGAACACAGGACACAACAAAAAGCATTAAACCAAACACACTTTACATGTTCATCAATGCCTGAGTCATCCACATAAAACCTCACAAACACATCATCTTTCTGGAACAACACATGCAAAACAGACATTTTTAAACAGCATTTATACTTTCTATTTAATGAGGTCCACACTGCCCTGCTGCGCTCCGGACAATACTGATCTGCAGAAAGACTTCAAGTTGTCAGACAAGATATTTTTGTAAAGCTTCTTCTTCTCCCTGTAAAACAGCGAGGAACACTTTTATTGCACGAGAAGAAACGGTAACAACTGTTATGTGACCAGAGTGTTCAGAGTGTCTGATGGGGAAGACAATAACCTGATACATTATTCATGGAGTGGACACTTCGATAGATTCACTGTCGCAATTCCTCCGCTAAGTCAACTAAATTTGAGACTCTTTCTCTCTCCACGTCTTTCAACATTTTCATCACATTACGATTCATTTTTCATCTTTGAAGCTTTTGTTCAATAAAAACACAGTGAAAATATATTTTCACTGTTCCTGCTTTTTGTTTTGTTCTCCCATTTATTCAGGGTTTTTCCCCCCTTTTTTTGTTTTCTGTTCTGGGTGATAACGAAGGTCGACTCAGCTGCTTTCAGAAGGTTGGAGAGAGAAAAGGTGAACCTGCTGTTTATCTGAAAAGGGAAATGTTGCTGTTGTGTTTGGCTCTGGACTGAGAAATGCTGAGGCTGTTAGTCTTTTGCTTTAGTGCAGCAAACAGAACATCCTCACACCTCTGATCCTCTGATTAGAGAGAAAGTTTGACAAACAAAAATGTTGAAAACAGAACTTAAAACACAATTCTCCAGGTGCATCCAATTATTAAAATGGTGATATTTCTGTCCAGTGTTATTTACTGTTATTATGCTGCAGTATGCAGAAATGTGGACATCACAAGTTATGTTAAATTTTTTATTCTTTGACATTTTTCTTGCTAATAATGTAAAAAATCTCTCACTGTGATTTTACACATCATATTTCATTATCCTTTCACAGAACCAAAGGTGACTGAATATTAATTATAACCATTTAAGGACAGACAAATCCTCTTTTATCCCTCTGTGCACATTTCTGAAACCATGTTAATGAGTGACGTGAGCTTTGAAGCGATTATCTGAAAGGATCTCACTTTGCCTTCACGGCCATATTTTTCTATCATCCAAAAAAATCAGCTGTTCTTTATCTCTGTCCCCATTTTCCCTTGATGTTTGTTTTCAATCAGAAATGCAGCGTGAAATGATTCAGAGTGGAGCCCCTGAATCAAACTGTTTAGCAGAGTTACTGTCTGAAAGGCTAAAAGAGGGAACGTCTGTACTTACAGAGACACCCACACTTATGTTAAACAAATGATTCACTGATACAGACTCTCTGTCTCTCTCTCAGCTCCTCTGCTCCAGGTTGTCATATTAAACCTCCATCACTGTGCCAGTCTTGTATCTCTCCTTTGGGACAGATTATGTCTCTCTGCTCCCTCACTGTTCCCGTCCTGCCCTCTGCTCCTGTGACAGGCTGCTCCTTGTCCTTTGCCAGGACTAGAGGCTGTTAATGCCAGACAGCCGGATCAGAGGTGCTGATCTTTATGCAGCCAGCTGAGTCGCCTGTTGCAGTGTGTCATGTATCTGTGTAGGTGTGGAACAAAACTAAACTAAATAAAAAAAGACCAGAGTTCACATTTCTCCTTTTGCACTTTTTCTGCTCTCTATGGCGGACTGTGACCTTCTGGTATCTCGAAAAGGAGCAACATTAAGAGGCAGCAGATGGTTCACAGTGAGACTCTTGTCCTTCATGGATGCGCCTGTCAGGGAGCTACTCACTATTGCATTTTACCATAACCCAGATAGTTTACTTTAGCCACTCTGGCTTCACAATATGAAAAACAAATCCCTGCACAACATGTGTGACAATGTGAAACTCTAATCTACAGCACAAACACAGGCAGCATGTGAGTGTTCTGTTAGCAGGTGATGATGTTCTGCTTTATCCTCTGGCCTCCTGCCTGCTGTGCTTCCTGAGGCTGTGGCCCAACCCAAAATACGACCCTCATCATCACAGCAGCAGAGCCTGTCCACATCTGAGGCACAGCATCCAGCACATGCCTTATGTGAGTGTTTGTGTCTGTGTGAGTAAGAGAGAGCACTTTATCTGCAGATATTACGAATAACATTCAGTGTCTCTAGAGACAAAGGCATGAACCTTCTATTTACTTGACCATGGGGGTTTCCTAATTCCTCTCCTCAGGTCTGCTGAACTGTACAGGCTGTCTGAATCATCAGTCAGACAGTCAGTATCTCTCTGAGTCTCTCTCTATCTTTTGCACATGCGCTGATTGTTTCTACTTTTCTCATTAAAGTGTTCGGAGGAGACCCCATTCCTGCTCACAGACATGAAACACCTGTAGATGGAGGAAACCAATTTGCCAGAGCAGCAGATAAGACATTCAATGACTTGGGCAACAAGAGAGAAAGAGGGAAGAAGGAAAATTACGTTATGTTATTATGTTCCTTGGTCTCTTAAAGCACACAGAGATCATTTTCATTTCAGTATAATGAAACGATGTAACAGGAACGAAGCAGGTATGAGCAGGATTCATCTGTCTCTTGTGCCAAAGTTCATGAAGGATATACAGTATGTCACTTTTCCCCCTACCTTTTTCCCCATAAGATAACAGTAGGTCATCTCACAGTTGTGTCATGGAGAAAACATGATATCATGGTGTGCAGGGAGGGACTATTTCAGAGCAGAGATTGTAGATTACAGGACTATGGATGGAGGAATATGAAATGTGTATGAACCTCATGGAGTGCATCATTATCTTTCTGCTGCAAACATGAACACACATTAAGCTCCTGATGAGGGCAGCTATAGGGAAACATTAAAGTCAGACTCTCCTGTGTTCTGATCACCAGCTGAACTCACAGTGGGAGGAAGGATTGGAACACAACCAAATTACTTATTACAGTTTCTGTCATCTGGGGACATGTTGTCATCCAGAGAGGGGGTGTAGATTTGTTAAACATGAGGAACATTGTTTTGTCTCCGTTTTAAGGAATTCATACATTAAAGTCATGAGAGCCTGTGGCATTGTTAGAAACCTTTTATTGCATAATTGCACAGTGGATTCATGAGAGAGAAACGTTTGAAACATTGTGTTTTTGTGTGCACATAAAGAGTACTAATGAGCATACTGGGATCCAGGAATAGCCTCTGCTGGAACAAAAATCCATGAGACCGATGGGATCAAGTTTGACATGAGACCCCACTGGATACAGGTTTGAAATATGTTCTGTTGAGAAGTAAGACTAACTCTGCATGTGACCCAATCCATGCAATATCTTTCTCACCACATATCAAGATACTGGACCTCAAGTTCTCTCAGGTATGCTGGGAGATGAAGTCTCTGTGCTCTACATCGACATCTCCTAACAGTCAGTTTGGCATCGAGTACCTCGACAGCAAACACTGTTCAATATGTGAGCTGGTCCACTGATGCATTAGTGATGCAGTTGAAACATAATCATGTCTCAGCTGGATCCCTCCTCAGTGAATGCACACATTTGTTATTCAGAACACATCCTGTAAGTTAATTCATGATAACAGAGTCACATCACAGCATGCAATTGGAATAACAGCATTTTAATCCTGCTAATTAGATGACTAATTCATGAGTGATTACTCTCATTCTCTTGGCGTCATCAGACACAGTTATTAACTTCTGTAATGAAATAATGAGTGTTTACATTAACTGTCCCCTGCAGAGTAAAAAAACCCCAAGCAACAGGACTTACTAGCGAATTCACACCTCTTTTCAGTTTGGTGAGAAAAACAGACTCACATCTCCCGAGGGAAAGTAAAGCTGCAGTTAAGTTTTTTTAATATGGGGCCTTATATGGATTGACTTGCTTTAGCAGCCAGCCTCACGCAGCAGTGTTTTTGGCACTAAAAACAAAGGCGTTGGCTTACTTTCTGGCTTACCCAGACATTGCTACTTGATTTTAAGAACGAAAGAAACAGTGAGGTTAATGTGTGAAACTTAAACACCATCTGCAATCCTGACCCAGCAGATCTTTATTGGCAAACGTCCTGCTGGCCAATGGACAGGCTCTATTAAATAAACTGGACAATTTCCACACTGTCATCAGTTCCCAAGAGAATATCAGGAGCTGTTACTTCATTCGTTTACATGAAACTTGGCTTGACCCTGTTATACAAGGCACCATAATTCAACCAGTTGATCAAGAGTTGCTGTGATAGTGAGAATATGAAAATGCCATCGTGTTCCTGCTCACTGAATTTGAGTTATTGGATATGCCGACAGCACCAGCAGCACCAGCACCAAGGGCGTTTATTTTTATTACCACAGTGAGCCAAACCACTGACGTACACAGAGGCAGCCCTGTCAAAGCTTTGCAAAGACTTGAGATACTTATAGGGTAGAGGATTTAATCTGGTATCTGACAAACAGTTTTCATCAGGCCCTTAAGATGCTGTCAAAACCTGCATCTGACAGGAACAATGCAAGTGAGCTGATACATACTTTGTATGTACATACATTAATTACAGGGGAAGTGCAAAAGGAGGTCTTATTTTTAACAGTATCTGAGGGGTCTTCCACATCTAACCACTCCAACAGAGCAGTCAAAACATCTCATTAGTGCTTTGGGACTGTGTGTTCATTTAGGGGGATGTGATGAGATTAAGGAACCTACTAAAACTCTTCCCCTTGGTGTCTCCCTGTTTCTCCCTGTCAACCAAATAAGCAAACAGGTAACTCATTAAAATTACAAAGATTAATCTGTCCAAATTAATTGGATGGATCCCACAGAAAGGGGCATCCTGGTACCCTGATGAACAGTGAACAATCAAACTACAAGCTTCAGTCAGCTTGAGGAGCAGCAGTGCAATATGGAGCCTCTTGGTATCAGCTGCAGAGGTCTTAACAATTACACCGCACACAGCGTGGTATCAGATCAGCTTCCTTTAAGATGCATCTTGTTTTAAAGTCCTGAATTCACCTTCACCTTTAGACTATTATTTCTCACAACAGCTGCTGATGATTCTGCTGCCTTAGGAGAAGCAGATTATCTACACATAGATATACATTTAATAATTTCAGAACCTCCTAAGAACACAAACACAGATGTCTTGCTCCCGTCTGCTCCCAGCTAACCTGAGCTGACCTCCCTGTTTCTCATGAAGTCACTGCTCAGCATTTCTTCTGTTGCTTTCTCACAGAAACCAGACCAAGGGAAGCAGAAAACAAGCACAAACCAGACATTTAGTGGAGTCAGCAAACAAATGTTAAACTATACGGAGTGTAAAACTGGTTATGAAATAATTATGACAGTGAAATGAAACACTGTAACGCTGTTCAGAACACGTCTGGTGGCAATTCATTGAACCGTGTTAACATATAAAGAATAGTGAAGCACAAATACACTTAGACATCTGAGTTATTCTCCAACACGTCAGGGAAACTGGACCTCTTCCTTCAGTTCTCTCAGGTAAGCAGGGAGAAGAAGTCTCTACTCAAAGTCTTCTTACAGTCAGCGTGTGTGTCCAGTACATTTAGGAATGTACTCGACACACACACATAAGGAAACACTCAGTAGGTATGTGAGCTATTCCACTGATGCTATATTGATACATATTCATCTGTGTCTCAGCTGGATCCCTCCTGGGCGAATGCTCCTTTTTGTTATTCAGAACACATCCTATAAGTTAATTTATGATAACAGAGTCACATCACAGCATGCAATTTGAATAACAGCCTTTAATCCTTCTGATTAGATAACTCATTCATGACTGATTACTCTCGATCTCTGGGCGTCATCAGACACAATTATTAACCTCTGTAATGAAACGAGTATGTACATTAACTGTCAAATGCAGAGTAGAAAAACACCACAAACTGCAGTTTCTAGTGACTTTACACCTCTCTACAGTGTGGCAAGCAGTACAGACTTGCTCGCTCACCCGCCAACATCTCTGTAGACAGAGCTAGCAGAGGGTGAACAGCACAACTGGGCTATGCAAAATAACTGCTATTGTAATCACTATTGGCAGCTCTCATCTCTGCAGGGAAAACCAACCAGCAATCCTGACTCCTATACACAGGTCACCAAAAATAAATCAATGTATGACAAACACTGAATGAGCTAACAAGCCCGGTACAGGAAGTGCAGACACAGATACCTGCTAATAAGTGCTAACTTATCAATTATCAAATTATCACAGTGTGCCAAACCAAACTGACATATACAGAGGCTGCCCTGTCAGATATTTATTATCCTGTAAATAATGGTGCTGCATATTTAGGGTGTTTTGAGATACATAATTACATTCATGAAAGCAAGACAGTAGAAGGGGGTCTCATTTTTAATTAAGAAGCTGGGGGGTCTACCACATGCAACCACTCCAACAGAGCAGTCAAAACATCTCATTAGTGCTTTGGGACTGTGTGTTCATTAAGGGGGATGTGATGAGATTAAGGATCCTTTGGTGTCTCCCTGTTTCTCACTGTCAACCAAAGAAGCAAACAAATCCCTCATTTAAATTACAAAGTTTAATTTGTCCAAATTATTGGATGGATCCCACAGAAAGGGGCATCCTGGTACCCTGATGAACAGTGAACTATCTACATACAAGCTTCAGTCAGCTTGAGGAGCAGCAGTGCAACATAAAGGAGCCTCTTGGTTTCAGCTGCAGAGGTCTTAACAATTGCATCATGCACACTGTGATAACAAATCCACTTCCTTTAACATGCATCTTGTTTTATAATCCTGAACACACCTTCACCTTTAGACCATTATTTCTGATTCTGCTGCCTCAGTAGAGGCAGAAAACCCACATATATAAATATATAAATAATAAATTCAGACCCCCAAACACAAACAAAGATTTCTTGCTCCCGTCTGCTCCCAGCTGACCTGAGCTGACCTCACTGTTTCTCATGAAGTCACTGCTCAGCATTTCTTCTGTTGCTTTCTCACAGAAATCAGACCAAGGGAAACAGAAAACAAGAACAAACCAGACATTTAGTGGAGTCAGCAAACACATGTTAAACTATAAGGAGGTTAAAACTGGTGATGAAACAGTTATGACAGTGAAATTAATCACTTTTGAAATAAAGTTAAAGAAAAACGTCAGCTCCTCAAAGTGAAAAACAAATCAGGTTTTCAATTTAGAAATGGTCTTTTTTTTGTGTGGAGGTAGACCAAGAGGAACGTGGGTACATTATGGGATGATTTATAAAAGTGTCAGCTATCAATAATTCTTCTGTTCTTTCTGTGGAGTTGCAGCACATGAGACCTTACGTTACAGCTGGACTGTTTTAGTTAAGTCCATTTATATTCCCCCTGTTTCACTCTGCTCATTTGTATGTTAGACTCAGAGCAGAGGGTGGTGAGTTCATTATAAAGTTCCAGCAGCAACACAAAGGCAGGAAGAACACAAAGGTTCAGAGGATTCATCAAATACATGGATGAAAAATAAAATCTGTTGCACAGTCAGAGAAGTGAAACTATTTAATAAGAACTGCTCTGGCTTATACATTATTCATGACGAATAAATACTTACATAAATACTAACATAGTGACCAGAATGTGTATACATGTCATCCAGATTCACACTGTAACATCATCGTTACTGACATCACTGACTGTATCTGATAATCTGTACTGACTTCACATATCCATCAGTGTAACTGTACACAGTATGAAAGCATGTGACTTTTGGTAGAGACAGAGCAGTTTGCAGGAACGTCATGTCCGTCTTTGATCACAGCTCTTTGCAATAAACTCCATTAGCATGCAGATAGATGTCCTACAGACAACTGTTTGCAAAGACTAATTAAGTTACTGGCAAATGGCAGCTTCATACATCAGAACAAGACAAATTATGAATTTTCTGCCTCATGAAGGAATTTACATTCACATTACACGCTCCAGTCTACTCAACACTTTAACTGAACACTAGGTTCAAAGCTTCTGACCCCTGGGTGTCCTCATTCATAGTTAATTTACATCCCACAGTGTTTCTATAATCTAACTAAATCAGCTGTAGCTCATGATTTACTTATTTATTTGTAAGCCGTGCAGATTTACAGACTTTAAACTTTGTGAGTCTTCAAAGAGAACTTCAGAACCTCAGGGTGGGCTTTAAGTTATTGTCGATTTTATTTAATACTTTGTGAGGGTAGGGCCGTTTTGATGAGGGTTTTTAGAGTAAATCACACAGTAGAATAAGGAGGCAGAATAAATGAGAGTTAAGGAAAATAAAGAAGATATTTTACAATAAGCAAAAGTTAAACAAGACATAATAAGTCAGCAGTGTTGGGGTAGGAATGAGGAAATAACTCATTAAGTGATGCATCAGTTTGTCTCACTTTAGACACTCTCAGCTGGTCTGCCCTGAAGAAACAGATAATCCCAGGATTCTATTCTGCTTGAGGCAACTCATGAAGCTATGACCCATTAAATCTGCTCTCACTCTATTCTGGAGGTGTGACCAACAGTGAATGTTTGGACAGCTCCTGCTGAGCTTTAAGAAGGAAACTTGTAAGAAACATCAAACATAATGCAGGTTATTTTTTTATGCAAAATAACAAGTGCAGCTGACACTGACAGTGATATATTTGTATCTTTGCTGTGCACCGGTATGTACAAAGTAAACACTCGTCTTCTGTCTATGATTCAGCACCATGGACAGGGACAGTGCTGCACCAGAGCACATGCACATGTTCCCTACAGTGAAAACACAACTTTGTGAATCCTGCACAGTAGTTTTATTCAGTTTTAATGGCTACAGGTATATAATTAATAAAGGCTTACATAACTCACTCAACTAAAAGTTGAGTATTATTTATAAGATTGCCCATTAATCTAATAAAGTAAAAGCCCATGGAGGAGATGAAAAATGTCTTGTTATTATTAATGAATGAAAATTGTGTCACAGTAGAGACAGCACTCACAGATACGTTCAGACACAGTAACAGAAACGCAGACAGACTCTCATATAAAGCTGAGTGGACACAAACACTCTCTCTGAGAAGAGAACAGAGAAACCAAGGAGAGACAGACGTGCAGCTGCAGCCTAGACTTTTACCTGGACACACCCTGGGCCCTCAGGTGTGGCCAGTTAACCTAACGAGCACTAACGAGCAACTGCAGAGACAGAGCAGACTGGTAACTTCATCCAAGACAACTACTGACCATGGACTGTTTTAGTTAACATGTTATCAGTGTATGACTGAAGTTTTAAGAACTTCAGGTCCTCCTCAACAATTTATACATGTCATCAAATTGGCTCCTAAATGTATAAGAGGAATAAACTATATTTAAACAGTGTAGTTCTTCAGAATGATGATCATAAAGCTCTGCTTCACTAAAGAGTCTGACATAAAGAGTAGGAGGAGTCTGTAATGTTGAACCATTTCATGGACTAATTGCTTCATCAATCACACAGTAGAGCAGCAGAGCGAACAACCGAGGAAGCTAAAGATGTGCATTACTCTTTTGACTGGAGACGCTTCCACTAAAAGTCGTCCCCACTATGTTTATACAGAGAGTGTCAGCAGGCTAATTATGAGCTAATATTGTCAGATTACAGTGAAATGGTTCAATGCCAGTATTAAAAATGTTAAGTTAATTTATTAAAGCTGGATTAAATTGGATTTCAAAGGTTGTGAGTACAGGAAAGGTTCAAGAAATGTAAATATTTTGAAAACCTCATGGAGCTAAAGATAACATGTATTTCATAATCATGCTGTGTTCAATATGTACAATCTTCTACCACATTATGAGGACTGCCCACTAGTTTAAATAAACAGCATGATTCAATACACAGCATGGTGTTTAATTCATCATGTTTCTGTTCTTCAATTCTTCTGTTCTTCAAACCTTAGCTGAGTGCAGTTTATATGCATTTTATTTGTGTGTCTTCATCAGTGTGTCTATAGGTCCCTCTCTGTATCTGACAGTCTCTCTCTGCAGTGATAGATAGGTGTTTCAGGGCTTCATTACTTTCAGGGCTGCAGTTCCATCTCATTCATTACATGTCATGCTCTGTTGTCTTTAAAAGTAAATCTTGGTTAAAGGCAAAAGAAAAATGATAGTTGGTCGGTGTAATTAGTTTCATGATGAGGAGCAGTGAGTGAGACAAGGTGCTTGAGGAAAGAAAGGAAGTAAAATAAAATACTAAAGTCTTCAATGATTTATACAGAAGGGTGTAAGATGAGATGAAATATAATGAATCACTGAAAGATTGCTTGAAGAAATGCACAGATAATAATCACTGAGCTGACTGAGTGTATTGGTCACACAAGTTGAGAGTGGAGGTAAGAGAAAACACAAAATAAAGAAGAGACAGGAAGTATTTTAATGTGAAAGGTGATTGGCCACGAATAAGTGCAACTACGAAACTATGGCTAGTCATGGCATGGAAGAACTATTCAATGAAATAATCTGCTCTGGTCTGAGATACATGGCACATGGTTTGACACAAGGCAAGTTTACTTATAAAGCAACTTTCAGACACAATACAGTTCGAAGTGCTTCATAGACAATGATATTTAATAAAAAACTAATCAGCTGTGAATGATGGGCAATATTGGTGCCTGGCTCTTCAGCATCAGTCAGCACTGACAGGTTCAAACAGAAACAAAGAACAGCAATGAAGCCAGTTCTAATCAGCTCCAACAATCTCAAACATTTTAGCAAAGCAACATGTTTCTCATGCAGCTGCTCCTGGAACCAACAACAATCTCAGTCCTTCAGTACAAACTAAGAGTCACAACTGTGCACCCATATCTTTGCAGCAGCAGCAGGGCATGGACTCAGATTAGCAACTCTGGCAAGACACAGAATGAAAGCACACCACATCAGCTGATCATCAGCAGACCAGAAGCAATCGTGTTCGACACTTGTGAAATATCAGAGTTGTTCTTACTGTCAGTTCTGGAGATCACTGTGATGCAGCAGGTTGTCTTTCTCATCCAGCCGTCATGACATAAACACACACACAAAACAGACACACACACACACACACACACACACACACACACACACACACAATCGGCCGTCTTACCTGGAAGAGACAAAAAAGAGAAGACAGACTGTTAAATATTTTATCCATGACATCATCAACACCAATATCATTCATTGCTTTTAGCTGCAGCCATGAGTCCCACTGTTGGCCAGTCACAACTTATGATTTATGGCAATATTGGTCTCAATGGTCTGATGATGTGGAAACAAATGGATGGAAAACTTCTATCAGCCTTTTTTAGTGTAAAGGCCGACATTATCTGAGCCTGCAGAGTCAATTGTTCTACCTGCTCCCTGACAGAGAGACACCTTCAGCCCATCTCTCCCCACAAGAACCAAACACCTGCTGATTCTGCTGCCTCAGAGGGGAAATCCAGTCAGGTGAGTGTCACAGAGTTAGCCTGTGTCCTATAGAATATGCACACATGCGACACCACCACTCTAAAATAATTAAATCAAGCCAGCTAGAGGAGGAGCTGCTTGTATTTTTAGCTTTTGATGATTTTGCAATATATTGTTTAACTATTTACAACTTGCTGTTGCTCCTCACCTCAAAATGGAAATTGATCTCTGAGACAAACTAATGCTGCTTTAATTGTATGTAATGAAGTCTTTTGATGCACACATAGCCAGCTTGTTTTGGTGTCAGCTGAGAATCATGGAGAATTGAGTTACCCCACTTGCTTCACTCTCATAAAGCTTCTCTTTTTAACAAATCAGTGATGATAAATCAGTAGTCAACCTTGTTAGAGGAGGACACAATGGGTCAAAAATAAATGTGATTGCTGTGATACTCAGCAGATGAAGAGCACTTAGAGTCCGTAAGAAAAAAATGAGAAAATATTGTTCTTTTAATGAGAAGTAAAACGACTCGACCAAAGCTGATTTAACGGAGTGAAGCAGAAACTGCTCCCACACAGGGACTGATAGACAGAAATGAACACTACAAGATACAAGTGATACTTTTACATGCAGAAAATCAATTTTATTTACATTACACCTTCAGATGACTTTAAACCACCAAAGACATTTCAAATAAACGTACACATGTCCACATGCGAAAAACTTCATACTGAACAAGAAGAGACAGTTGTTTCTCTGTACAGTAGAAGACAAACTGCTCAGTGATCCTTAAAAACTGAACTTAATTAATTCTGACCAACTGCTGAACATTTACATTTTTAGAGTCACAACTGGCATAAAGTGTATTGAAAAAGAAAATTGCAAATTTGAAAGACAAACATGTGACACGTTGATTTGTGTGCCATTTCATGGGTTGGCAGAATTTGATTCCTCATTATCTGGCTTGGGAAATATTTTACAATACACAAAGCCAAGGTTGTGCACAAATTAAAAGTAATTTACCAAACATTTTGAGAGGCACAGAAGAAATATAAGAGTCCTGCTGAGTATAATTACAGATAGTTAATCTGGGCATGTTCAGAGATTTTAAATAAAGGGAACAAAAGAACACAGAGACAGCAGCCATGAGGATTTTACTGTGAGATCTGCACATTTCTGATTTTTCAAAGCTGACTTTTATGCTTTTGTAGGCTTGCGTAACATCTCATTGCGTTACCTAATGATATTATCAATTTGAAATTCTGATTCCCTTACTTTCATGTTCAGGTAAAACAAAAAAAGTTTATTTTCTTTCTATTTAACAGTCCCAAATCACTGCAGAAGCATGGGGATGGAGTCCACCTTCACTACAAATTCTGACCCCTGGCTGTTTTGATACATAGCTAATGAGTAATGTCTAACCAATAGTGTTTCAGTATTTCACTCGCAGCACTGGATATGTGTGGGTTAGAATCACTAAGCTTAACAGACATTAAATCAACCCAGGCAGGGATCCTCTGTGCTGTGACTGACAGAGGGAGAATAACAAGGCCTACTCATCCTCGTTCATGCCCCTGGTGAGTGAGAGCATGGTGGGTTGGCAGAGTCTGACAGAGAATAACAGGGAGCGTCACTTTTAAAGGAGTTCAAAGAGTTGGAATACAGAGGCAGGAATCACACTGTGTGGGCTTCTGAATATAGTTTTTTTAAACTGAACTACAGTTATAGACTCAAGAGATGGTAGATCCAGGCTATTAGTCAGCACCATGGACAGAGACAGAGCTCGAACAGTACAGTGCTCAGCTCACTGAAACAACAAGGTTCTTCAAAGAGACAGATTGAAAGCAAAGCAAAGATTTCTTTTAGCATTAACAATGTTTTGCTACAACAGATTTGGGACTCTCATTAATTCCTAGAAAACTTTGACTAGAATCACTCCAACATAAAGTTTCAAAGCTGTTCATACATAAAATGTGCAACATGTTGTTTGTTAACATACTAAAAAATGCATCCAAAACAGAAATTGTCCTACAGCTCGTCCCCCACAAATTACTTCAGATATTGTTCCAATATAGCAACTCATTAGTTTCGGATGCCATGTGAATGCCAACTTGTTCCACAAAACAATGTATGAACCCAGAGCCTTGAAAATGACCCCTTACTGTATCTCTAGACCTCTTAGGCAGCGACAGCCTGTACAGCACACTTCACCTAAACCCAGCAGCACTCTGGACATCCTGACCTGCACACAGACAGCATGCTCCGGCTGCCTCATTCTCAAAGTCAGAGTAGCAGAGGGGAGAAAACCTTTCCTTTCGACTAGAAGAAACCAACTTTCAATTTCCTCATCATTCCCCTTAACATGTTTCTCACAGGAGAAGTTTTTACTTGTCACATAGCTCAAAAGTCACAGGTGTAATTAAAGACATTAACAAGGTGTCTGTTCCATTGTGGTGTCTCGTTTAGCATTCATTGAGCTACATACACATTAACAGAACTCTGGAGCTGGTGAAGCTAAATGAACAAGCCCTCGTTAGTGTGATTAATTACACCTGTGACTTTCCTGCTGTCACATATCAAAACATCATTGAACAGTCTCCCACTTTCATGCCACACACAACTGCTGGTAAAAATATTCAATTTTTCCAACAGTTTTCCAACAATAAATGTGAAAACTTCTGTTATTCTTAATGCTTTTTTTTTTTTTAAGAACCCACATTATTTTAAACACACGACATATGTGTTACAGTAAAGCCAGTAAAATGGTTTTCTTTTTCCTTCAGTCATGTTTTCCCACATCATGTCGGTAGTCAGTGTTAAAACCAAAAAATAACTTTCCTTCTTTTTGGCTCACCCTGTTCCCTGTGTCTATATTCCTTGCCTGCTTGACTGACAGCTTCTGTGTGGTGCATGTCTGCAGTAAAAAATAGCTGCATGACTCTCCCCTCCTCGCTTGTCAGGAAAAAGAAATGTGGGAAATCCCTATAATCTGGAGATCTACAGCCTCACACTCTCTGCTCAGAGAGGTCAGACAGACCTTGAAGAGACTGTGTGATGTGCAGGGTTGCGTCAGTATTGCATGTCCAATAATTAATATGTAGAATGAGTAAAGAGCAGCATAAGAGTGTGAGAAGATGAACAAATGAAAGTCAAGCTCTAAAGTAAAAATTGTCTTGTTGTGTGAGGAAAGAATATACACATACTGCACTGCTCTCTCAAAGACGAGAGAGAACTGGGAGGAGGATGAAGACAGAAAGGTGAGAGGGTCATAACAAACTGCAGTCATGGAGGAAGAAATAGGTGTTTTGAAACTTGTCATGAAGACTGTGAGAGACAAAGACAGAGCAGAGGAGGAGACAGAACACATCTGTAAACTCCCACAGACAGTTCAGCATGAACAGCAAACATCTGTCCTCAAACTGTTGGACTATCAGGAAGAGACGACATTCAGTTCGTTTTTTTAAGTTTACTTTTAAAGTTCAAGTACAATCGTTTTGTCCTTCATGAAATCTTTTGTAACACAAACTTCCATTTAAAATAAATGTATCAGCCAGTTTTCACCTTGATGTTGAATCACCATATCTCCCTTTCAAAGAGCAGTACAACATAAATTGTTCCAGTGTACACACACATACCACAATACTGTACTATTTGTCATAAACATTGAAGTTTGAAACAAGCTGAAAGCGCCATGTGTTTCTATTTTATTTGTGTTGTGTTTCTGGCTGAACGTGCGTGTTAGTTCAGACAGGACATAAGGCTCATATGTTGGCAGTCTGCCCGCTGAACACCATCATTAGGGGTGCTAAGAGAGATACTGGCTCCTCCAATATACATGTAGTGTAAAGCACTTTGAGTGGTCTGACAACTAGAAAATGAGTGCAGTCTATTTACCAATTTAAAGTATAGCGTGTAATAACTCCTTTTTCACATTTGAATGTTGGCCTAGTTTTGCATCAAGCTCAGTTTTTTCAAGATACATCTTGTTAATGCTTACAAGTTCACAGTGCTTGCTTTACAAAAAAAAAAACATTCATCTCAGCAAGAAAGATAACTTGTTACTTCACATTAAAGTAAAACTGGATTTAACAGCCTTAATATCTCTAATGAACAGCTGCTTGGCTGCTCAGCTGTGCTTATCACACACATGCACACCCTGCTCACTTACTGCTGAGCAGAAGAGGAGGGATGCTGCCTCCAATGTAATCACAGCTCCATCAGCAGTGTGAGATATAAACAGCCCTTATGGGAGCTTTCAAACATCCCCTTGACTCCATTAACTTTAATAACAAACTGATAGAGAATGCTACATGTGTGATAGAGCGCTCGAGCAGTGAGATATAGATCATAAGAGAAAATACATCTGGACTGATGGTAACTTGTAGATGTCACAGTATGACTTATGGCCCATACAATACACTATCTATTGACTGATCTGGGAGCAGAACTTTGCTGGGTTTCACTTAAGCCCAAACATGTACAGCACTGTAATGAGGACATTTGACTTGGAGGTCTTTCTGTGAATATTTCCTTCATGTCAGTGGACTGGTTTAGAAAGCCTCCATTGTTGAGTCAGAAGGTCAAAATCTACTTTGAAACCTTCATCTGTCAGCATGAAGTGTGATTCTGGACTGACCATGAGGAACAGAGAACAGCTCATATTTCTAGCAGTGGAGCTGGATGTGTGTTTGTGTGCCTCTGTGTGTGAAAAAGTGGTCATTGTTTGGGGGGCTGTCCACTTGTAAAGATGCTTTAAGCAAGTCAAGCAGTTGTTGACTCAGCTTATCACTGAGGCAGAACAACATCAACACACTGCTGCTGATCCAATTTATAATTTTCCCCAGAGGACTGAACTCAAATGACACATTGTGAGGTCTTTCCAGTTTCACGTCTCTCTCTCTCCAGATGCTGCTGGAGGAGACGTTCAGTCACTGGGAGCCGTCTATCATTTCCTCTTTCCTCCCTCTATTAAACTCGAGCAGAGAGGTAGAGCTGTGCTTACAGCTGACAGACGGGGCCAATATGATTCAGTGGGAGGTCTGAATGAAAAATGACATTATGGAAATGTCCAGGTACCACCTGCAGAGTCATTTTTGGAAAAGGCACTGTTACTGATGGTGGTAATGAAGTGGTAAAAACATTGAGCCCAGTGGTTCAGTCATGCATCTCTAAAAGGTTTCACTTCATAACATCGGCCCCTGCATTTTCCAATTCATTAGCACAGATGAATTGTCTCAGTATTGCAGAGGAGCTAAGAGATCCCTTCTGAAACTGTGCTTGTATGATTGACTTTAGACTTTCTGCTCTAGACGGATCTTACAGATGGAAGTTTGATGGGTCTACAGATGCTTCCCTGACACAGGAAGCACAACACGAGCATGTTTACTTTGCTGTTGAACAAAAATCTGAGTTATGAAAATATTTTACCACAGTAGAGCGGATGACTGACTTTGGCTCTGAAGGAGACAAAGAAATGCAAAAAGGCAATTAAATTAGAAAAGCTGTTCTAGTCGACACTAATTGAGCCATGTATACCCTTCTGTATCACCTGGTGTTTCTTTTTCTAGAGATGGAGTGTGACAGAATGTTACAGCACACAAACTGATTACAAGTCTGCGAGAGTCTCAACAGCTGATTATTTGCTAAAGTAATGCAATAAACTTGTCTTACTTGTCTTAAATAAACCCTGCTGTACTGTTATATAAATGACTTGTTCTCAGTTCTACTGACTCTGTAGATGTGTGGGTGCATCACTGAAACGAATGCATCTGTATCCATCATCACTGCTCCCCACCTACTTGTTATTCAGTTCATAATCTAATATAAGCAATTGACATTAATGCCATCATGACCCAGCATGCAATTGGGTGTTTAGCCTTTTGACAAGAGCTATCAGATTACCCACAATCCTCTGGTTTCATCAAGTAGCAATTATCTCATCACTGATCTGTGGCCATCTCATAGCAGCCGTGCATACTGTGTGTACATTTATTGATCTGCTGCTGAATAAGGAATGGCTTCAAACCAGTTTTTTTTTATGTAACAGCATCCAGTTCCTGAAAAAACAAACATATAATAATAAATGTGCCAAGCATGCAGAACAGGGGAATCATTGGCAGACTGGTCCTTGAGGATTATAGGTGAGCATAAAAAAAGAAGAAACACCACAAAATCTCACTTCACCACACACACACTTAATGAAGGATTTACATTATCGAAGGAAATACATCCTAATAATAAATCTAATTATACATCAAGGAACAAAACAAGTCATGGAAGCAACAGCACAGGTGTTACTAATTGCACAAACGATGGCTCTGTTGTTCTGTGAGTGACTCACAGCAGACACCAGAGACTTAAGAAGCTAATTAACTTTATTAATCACACCTGTGCTTCTGATACGACATGTCATAGTTTCTTCTTTAAAAAGGCTGATTGTCACCATTTTTTGCATATTCTATATCTTTGTATTGTTAACAGTAACAAGTTACAAAAGTGAGCAAGCCTGTCTGCTTGTCTGTTTCTTAAAACTTTACCAGAAGCTTAAACAAAACATGAATAAACAACAAATTCATAACTGCAGTCAAAAACTGATATTCTTCAAATGAGCTTGGTCATCAGGCTGGACACCCAACACACACCCACAGACATACTACACTTTCCTCTCCAGTGAGATGAGAGGATACACATTAAAATGTTTTATGGGATAAACAGATGCAGACTCATGCATGACTGTAAACAGGCAACAGGCAGGAATACTGAAGGAGGGGGAATACAAGGGAAGCGTATCAGCGGGAATTCACTGAGTAATACTGCAAGTGGAGCGCAGACATGACATTTCAAGTCTGTGTAGAGAAAGACTGAACCACAGCAGGTGTAATGTTTTGTCTGGCACTTTAAATGTCACAGTGTGTTGTTTCAACAGCACTGTGTACTACAATATCTCTATGATCCTCAACATAACAAGCATTTCTCCAGGGCACACATGAAAGAGCTACGATAATACTGGGAGAAATACTAAAAACCTGACCCATGCTGGTTTGTACTGTAGAGATGCAAAGATGAATAAAAAATCAAAGAACTTTGGAAGAAACAAAACGAGGGAAAGGAGAAGAAATCTGGGTTCAATTGGAAGCATTCTACAGAAACCCAAAACCAATGTAACGCTGCAATCTTTGAGATTACACCCACAAGGGAAGAGATAAAGAGGGAGACCCAGAAACAACTTGTCGAGGTCAACAGACACAGAGGCAAAGGGAGTGCACTTGGATGGATTTGCAGAGGGCAGCCAGGATTGGGGGTGATTGAGGAGAGTTTTGGTTGAACTGTGCTCCACTTAGAAAGATTGGGTAAGTCAAGCAAGTCAAGCATCCTGACAGACAGGTGAGCTGCAGGCTGTTAGATGAGTTGTGTTGATAGCCCAAACAAACAGACTGAAAAAGACAGGAGGGGAGCTCAGTTGAGGTTTAAAGATGGTTTACATCAGACACTTACTTTAGAAAGAGTCACACCTACAGGTATGTCAAGATTGAATGTCTTGAGACAATTTTATATGAAACAGATACATATTGAATGAAAATGTTAAACTATTCTAGTATGCATGTGTGCACACATGTGGACGATTAAAAAGAGTTGAATAGTGAGAAACAAAAAGTATATTGGCAATGTGACCACAAATATCCCCACTAAAACCAAACTCAAGCTCCTTATGTAAACACATCATGACTGAGAAAAGCAGCAACACTTTGGGATGCAGTAAACAACACCAGAGAGCAACAGGCATTCAGCTAGTAATCTGAAAAAGCAAGCTAATGAAACGATAAAAGAAAATGCCATCAATGAAGTGGTATCTAATCATCTTAAGTAGATAAAACTTCTTTCATTCACGCTGAAAAGGATATAAAGCCTTTATCCTCTTAACAAAGGAAATGCTTACATTCTCAAACACGATATTTGTTGGCTTATTGATTCCCTTTCTGCTCACACTCACCCACACATTGTTTACTACTCTCTTACAGAGTCTGAATCACTGTGAGTGCTGTTGGAGGCTCAACCTTCCTCTGTTCAATTACAGCAGCAGCAGCAGGACAGTGATAGAAAATAAAAACAGCTATAAACTAATAATGGTGCAAATAGTGGTGCTGGATTTATTGTACATAATGCAGGTCATGGGTTCTCTTTCTGACTGCCTAGTATGGCAGATGTAAACAAGACCAGTGTCCCACAAATATGTTGCCCTTGTGTACTTAAATTGTTTACAGTGAGAACTGAGCCATGTGATGTGAAACCCAGAGAGTAGATGCCAGAAATCTTAGGTGGGAAAAATAAGTTATGTTAAACAATGAAAGAAACCCTGATAAAACAGTGTTGCAGTGAACAAAAAATGTTCATGTTATTAGCTCATCAGAATAACACATCCTCATGTCCATCTAATCTATTAATTGTTTTAGAAGGATGAGTTGTATTTCATAAAAAGGTGCAGGATAGAGCAGGGCTACGAGAAAAAGACAGCAGCATAACAACAGCATCAACTCAACTTACTTATTCCATGCAGAAAACCAAACAGAGATAACATGTTCACGAGCGAAAGGGAACAAATCATGACATTACAGCTTGGACTGGGTGACTTAGATGAAGGACTCTCTCCAACTCAATGCAGCTGAAAGTAAAACACTATTCATCACAAACACTCTCACCATGTGGCTGCTGCTGCAGGGGCTGGAAAACACTGGCAGCCACACAAACAGCAACAAGTGCAGCACATTTCACTGTCAGATGGATGCGGTCCAATTAGATTAACTCAGTTTTGAATAATGTGCAATAGCTTAAAAGTTCACTGACGTCACTGCAGCATAAATTATTCACACGGCAACGCTGACAGAGTCGAAGTGAAATTAGAAGGAAAGATCAAATTGATGAGGCATGATGTCGACACGCCTCCACAGAGAACACAGTCTATTACAGTCCACAGTCACATCACAACTATAGGATAAAGGAACAATACATAGTGGACCTCCCTTTATTTTCCACTCTGATCACTTCAGCTTACTAAATATGTCTAAACTTCCGATATGTCAACAATCTTATCTAATCCTGATCACCATTTGAAAAAGAAGCTCATGTTAGCAAGGGCGTAGTTACCCTAACCCTAACATTGGTGGGGACATCAACTTTCATTTTTTTCCAGTAAGATTCAAAATATGATTATTCATGTCATTATATCTCCTGGTAGCGTCGGAGTAGTTTAGTTGACAGAGAGTGAGGACAGAATTAATTCTCTGCTTCATCTGCAGTCTCCCTGCCTGATGAAGGAACTCTGAATTCACAAACAAATTATTATTGTTTCATGGAAAAGATTTGGCCAAATAATGTTGCATGAATAAATTAATAAAGCCTTTATTCTTGTATGTTGCACACCACTATGCCAAGCCTAAAATCAGGACAGTAAATCATAAGTGTTTACAACTTTTTGTTGTGTTTAAAACACACACTGGCAGTTCAGCATGCAAAGAAAACGTCTCTCCTTTGAAACCTGCCAAGAGCAGAGCAGCTCTCTCTCCTGAAAGCCTTTAATTTTTTCCTCTTTACTTCTTGCATAGCAGGTGGTAGTCTGTGTGGAGTGTGTGATACCAGTGCAGGAGTGTGTTTATGTACTGTATTTTCGGTTTGTTCTAAATGTGGGACTATTTAGCGCTGTAGGGGGTCTTTGAGCCCCTTGAGGCTCAGACTGTAAATCGGTGTTATTAACTGATGATTAAAGATTTGTTTGTCACAATCTTTGTTCATGCAGACCAAAGACTGTAAAAAGCAGAGGCAGATGAGGCTTTAGCGAGGCCAGTCCAAATCCCAGCATCAAAACAAACACAGTGAGAAATACATAAATACAGACACACTGTCCTCATGAGAGGAGAAACAACACAATGTGATGAACAGCCAGTGCTTCTCTCTCTGGTGGGACAGCACAGCACGGCATCTCTCCCTGCTGTTTGCCTCTAATCTGTTTTTATTTCTCTGCTGCGTTTCTTTGTCTTTCCACACTTTAAGTCCCTGTTGCTCTGACATGTCCTCCATCCATCCTTATACTCCATTTGTTTTGGCTTCACACTCTATATGACATTTATTCTCGCATCATGGTTGTTCTTTCTTGCTAGAACTCCGTACATCTCAAACACTGCTGCATACATCCTGGTTCCAATGCCTCGGCTGGCTGATTCTAGTGATTTACGACACAGACACTTAAGTCTGGGCTGAATCCACTTCACACTCAGTCAATTGCAGACAAAGCCTTAAAAGTCACAGTCTTTCCTCTTCTCCTCCCCTCCACTTCCCCCTCTTTGTTCCCTTTCTCTGCACGCAGCTGTACAGTCAGTCAGGAGGTCAATAGCTTGTTGAGCTAGGACAGAAGATGGAGGTCAGTCTGTGCGCGGTCGCTCTGTTTGGAGAGTCTGGTGGAGAAGAGACGGAGAGAGCTGAGGTCCAAACACTGACAGGACACAAGAGAGCAGCTGCAGCCCTCTGGCTCTGACAGAAGACAGGAAGAGGTTCAGGTAGAGGAGGAAATGGTAAGCTATAAGAGGAAAGGACCAAGGACTGGACACTGACAGGACACACAAACCCCCCACTCACAGTGTCAAGCTCACATCATGTAGCCTTCATTTAAACTGAGGACTGCAGGGTGCTGGTTTCCATTTGAATAGGACTGCTCTGCTTTACTCAGGGAAACCTCATATGTCCACACTTCTAATACAGACTCTGTCTGCTACCTGGAGAAAAATAAAAGGCAATCTAATTTCTATTATCAGCTGATTCACGATGTTCATATTCTCCATTATGAACGGTCATCATCTCACCATCTGCTGGGCTACAGTGCTGATCAGCTCAGCAGGTGTGTTGTGATCTAATAGGATCAGACAGGTGTGAGACATGCAGGATAATAACACCTCTGCTCCAACAGAGGAAGCTGGAGGGAAGTCAACAGCTCCATGATGGACATATTAGAAAAATAACTCTTTTCGCATCTCAGAGTACTTTAGATTGCAGAAAATGTTACAGTAGTTCTTTACTTTCTAAGGTGTCAGTGTATTTCTTCTCTTTCTGTCACTTTGAGCCTGAGTTATGAAAGCTTTGCAGAGGGAGAGAGCTCTATCTCTCTTATGTCTCCTGCAACGTTTGAGCAGAGCTCAGCTTTGAAGTCTAATGTCTTGTAAATCTTATTTCAGCTGTCATGAGCATAAAGATTCAAAGGGATGATATCTAATGCACACTGACACTAACCCTTATTTGCATGAAGCATATTGCAGTGACCTTTTTTTTCTTTCTTTAATAGAATGAAAGTACTATAAAAACTGTATTCTGTTTCTTCCTCTTTAAAAGTCAGGAACATTGGTTATTCTTAACTGTCACTCAAATACTTATACTTACTTATAGACCTACATATTCTATTGGACATGTTCAACTGGAAATACACTTTATGCCCATTCAGTGAATCCAACTCTGACTTTAAAGACAGCATTGTTGTGATAGAAAAAATGGAGCCCAGTAAAAAGACATGCTGAAAAGAACATTGTAACTTCAGTTTCCCTGAAACAACGACCCAAATCAATTCTGTAAAATGCTCCAAGTCAATGTTCTGAATTAAATTTACATCAATAAAAGCTGCACAACAAACAGAACAAGAGTTGTTTTGGAAAGACATAGTTCAGTAAAAAGAGAATGTAATGTCCTGTGGTGGATTTCCTTTGAAGCTGCATAACAGATCTTGAGAGAGGAATGAGCAGGAAAAAAAAGCTCCCAAAATGTGTTTCTGTTCTCTTTGTTCTCATCACACCCACCAAGGATCCTTTTGATTTATCGACCATATCACACTCAATGCTATCTGTTCATATACAGTATATATGTATATCTTTATGCAGTAATGTCTTTCTCAGGATCATGAAACAACAATATTCAGTTGAAGGTCAAGCAGCTTGTTTCACATTATAATATTAATCATATTAAAGCCTTGGCCTTTAATAACTAAATCATAGAGACTCGATCCATCACATGAACACAGGCAAATTCAGGTTCAAAGAAGCAATTCATTGTCATGTTCATAGCCACAGCTCATGTTTCGGGGCTGCCTCTCAGTGTCTGCTTAGCGTATGAATGGTAGAATGTACAAAACGGTGACTGACCCACTGTGATAACTCCCAGGGCATCATATGGACATATACATGCCAGTCACAACAGCAGGAAAGACATTGTCAAAGTACTTTCGTATTATGGGTATTAAGAACAGGGTTGATATTCGGAGCTCCTGAAAGTGTTATTAATACTTACTGTGCATTTGGAAAGACTGATATGCAAACTCTTATTAGACGTGGAAATTAAAAAGCTGTGTGAGGAAATGATGACTGACTTCTTGATAAAAAATATTCCATTTAATTTCAGGTTGTAACGATGTGCTGATTTGTTACATTTGACTGATTCTCTCTTTTATGTCATTCACTGAATATTAACTGACAAGCTGATGTCAATTATCATCAACTGTGCTGTCTGATAGGTCATAAGAATCACTGCTGATGGCTGATGCTCATCATCATTTGTCAGATAAATAACCTTCATTAAATTAAAGCAGAAACTCAGCATCAGTATTAATAAACTTTTGACACATGACACAGGAAGTTTGGAAACAGGAAGTTTGTGCTTTCTTCACTCAGTCTTCATTTACTGCTGTCAGAAGTTTGAAATGCTCCCATTTCATCCAAACATATTAAATGCAATTTGAAAGTCAGATTTCATAATTATATCTGATTGTTCATATGCATATCAAGATCTGAGGTGCACAGAGGAGCACTGGAATATTACCTGTCATCCAACAGACGGTATGAAACATAACATTTTAAATGCTTCAGAATAAATTAAAGAGCGAAATCTGTGAACAATCAGTCAATGTTACATGGATTCACACACTGATGGCAGACGCTGCTATACTGAGAGCCAAGCTGCCCATCAGTACTGATCTAATCACATTCACACATCGATGACTGTCGGCCTCAGGAAGCAATGTGGGGTTCAGTGTCTTGCCCAAGGACGCTTCGACATGTGAACTGCAGGAGCTGGAAATCAAACTGCCAATCTGCAGATGAGAGCTGATTACTACAATGTGCTATAATGCCAAGTGGCTCTGGTCAGCCAGGAAGCTAATGCACACAGTAACCATGACGATGGAACTCGGTGACGACGGTTAACCCAAGTATCTGTAGTGCAACAAATTTTAGTGCTTGGTTTAGTTACAAACTAACTTATTATTTAAGCTGTAGTGTCGACTCTACTCCTCAGCTCAGCATAGACCTCAAATAAAGATAGTGCAACCTAATGCAGGGTATTTTTTCTTCATTCTTCTTCACCTCTTTCACACTAGCAGCAGGAAATTAAACCAAAAAGCTGTAATTTTCTTTCAGGGTTTCAAGTGTAGGAAGCAGGCTTAGTAATATATGTCTGTTGAAGGCTGCATGGCTGCACTTTAAAAGATTTAATACCTGCTCTTTCCCCCACTTTCATCTCCTTACTGATGAGCCAGGTGTCAGGCACAACATATTTATGGTTACATAGCTGTGAAAGCAACCATCTTGCTGATATCAAGGTGGATGACATCTCTCGGTTTACCTGCCATTGACTCTTCATAAAAAGTGTGGGAGGTTAGAGATCTATTTACTGAAGCTGGAGCTTTTAACAATCCACATTATGACAACAACAGACGATAAAGAGTGTCAACAATCTGAGCAAGTACTGAGTGATTCAGATTCTACAAACCTCTCTGGGCTAAAAAAGTCAACAGGCTGAGTTATGAAGCTCTTTTCCTCTTGAATCTGTGACCCTGAAAAAGTTCCATTTGAAAGCTTCAGTGAATCTGAGAGGACTTATTATGGACTGATGGGGATGCAAAGGTACTTCAATGACATTTCTACCAGCAGCCAAACACTCCTCAGAAGTCCTCTTCACCTCGCTCTGACAAAGAGGTGGAGGTGAGTTCAGCTGTAATTCTGAGAAATTATCTTGTTTGATAGAAGTGGACCCAGTGGCATTATGAAACCACACCTTTTTAGGTGACAGTAGTTTTCAATAAACCTTTAGAGGATGGAGAAATTTTAATCTCATGCAAGCAATGTACAGTAATAAGTAAAAGATAGGGATATAATTTCACTCCACAAAAGTCCATAATGACACTGGCACAGTGACAAAATTGATGAATCACAATGATGTGAACTGAACTCGAGCAATTTTTTAGCCCAGTGCACAGAGAGAATGGCAGACAAAGTATTAATGTCACAGTTCATACTCCACGTTCTAGATCTCTTTCAGCAAATGGTTCATCAAACTCAGACAAAGCTGTTAGACAGGTAGAGATACTTTGATCTGCTCATCAAATGCTTGAGATGCATTGATTCAGAGTCTAGTTTGTATTCAGTTAATCACAGCAGGGCAGTCAATACAAACAATTTGGTGACAAATAACAGTTTATTTAATTTGAAGAAACAAAAGAGAAAATGTGTGAAAACGTTCTCTTTTTGTTTTTGTTTTTTTTGTTGCAGCTGATGAATTGTTCCACCAATTACTCCAACAAACCAAGAGTCATATGGAACACAGAGAGTACAGAGGGAACCAATGCCCTCATACAGAAATTATGATGTCATTCTTGACATCCAATCTGCTGTAAGAGCTGTTCAATGCTGAGGATGATTGAGGACCTATACGAGAGTTGATGACATTCACCCAGAGCCTGCACTTTCAACAGTCCCCACCCACCCAAAAAAAAGCCAGAAAGTCATTTTACCTTCAGTGTCCCCTATGGAGTGAATATTGACACTGATGGTCACTGGGAGGACAGAAGACGGGCTGTGGACAACGAAACTCATGTCAAACCTGTCAACAGCCACAGAAAAAAGTTCACGCTCTCCAAGATAATTACACATAATTATCGAGTTAGAGGGCTTCAGACATGTCAAAATGGAGGAGCCAATGTGGGAGGGAGTCAAGATAAAGGTTAAGAGCCACTGAAGATAAGCACGCTGCAGTGAGTTGAACTTGGTAAAGCTGCAGGACTTTTTTTTTTTTTTAAAGCTGCTTCTGAATTTGCCTAAATTCCAACCTTCAACTGACAATTAAAGTCCAGAGTCTGGACTAATTTAGATTCAGCTGAAGCATGAAACTGCAAGACAAGGTTTAAGTAGATAATGACGACCTTTTGATTGACTTAACAGTGGTAAGACTTTGTAGTTAGCTGAGATTTCCTGTGTCGGTAGAAGCAAGGCTTGTCGTTGCGCAATGTCCATGCAAAATATTTCAACAGCTTTTTGAGGGAAGCTGTGAAATATGGTAGCTAAAGTGATCCCCTGACCTTGTAGCTGGCCTCACCATTCTATTACAATTCCCAGCAGCCTTAGTTGTACATATTTACTATATGTATGTATGTATATATATGTACTATATGTACATATTCTGGACATGGGACACATATGCATGCTGCAAGTTACCATGTTAGCTTTGTCATTTTGAATATACTTAGAAATGTTAGAATAAAAAGCACACAAACATTAGCTGAAGTGCATGGCCATGCATAATGTACATTCCATCAGAGTCAACAACAGAGAAACACAACATCCTCCTTTGATTTACTGCAGTTTTAATACATTGCAGTGAGATGAGTTACTGCTGACATCCTTACCTCCTTGAAACCAGAGACAGAAGGAGAGATGGAGAGGCAGAAGGGACATTGTCATTGGTATTCAAGTGTGGTCTATGTACAAAACTAATGTAGAAAATGTCAGACTGAAAAAAAGATGTCAGTCTTCCAAGGTGAAAGCCAAATGTAACATGACAGCTATAGAGGAAGAGGAATGGGTAAGAAGGCTGATGAGGTCATCCTGCAGAGAGAGACAATTACCTGATGCATCGTTCCTTTCTCCATCCCTCTCTAAATTATATTGACCACAACGACTGCAATTATGTAGCATCTTTTTAGTCTACAACCACTAAAAGCACTTTATATTATATTCACACACACAAATTCATATACTGAAGTCAGAGACTCTCAACCTGTTCATCAGGACACTTCAGCATACGGCCTAGAGGGGCAGGTGATTAAATGTCTGCTCTCCCTGCTCTGTCTCCTGTGCTAAAATAAGTTGCATGAGTAACTGCCCTGTGCAACTTTGACAAATGACACACCTGTACTTCAAATGACATAGTGATAGTGAACATTATATCTGGAAGCCGTCAGTCAGTGAAGCTGGAAGGCCTGAAGTCTAAGTGTGTAAAATATTTTGTGGTGTAAATTATCAGTAAGGTGCAGGAGAAGAATTGAAAGAGAAGACATTTCATTCACAGTTTGCAGCAGCTATACTTAGCCCAGTCAGTCTGTCATTGTCAGCTCAGTATATAAAAAGTAGCATGTCTCAAAATAAAGATGGCAGGGGAAGAAAGGTGGACGAGCTTCGGTATTTAACCAAGGAGCAGTAGCTTTCTTCATGTCTGATTATAAAGTGAAAACAGGCTAGATATGCCTTTCCCCTCCAGTAATGTAATCTAACATTATTGGCTAAGACTTGAACGGCCTATAAAAACAGCATCAGCTGTCTTAATAGAAAAATTATCTCAGGACACAGGGCAATGAATTGTGCTGACTGTCTGGTCTCTGAGCTTTTAACTGTTCAAAATGCTCTTTGCCAAATCAGTTTGAATTCCATTAATCTGAATAAATGGGAGTCAGGGTATCAGGCCTCTGCAGTGATGAATAAAGATGTTAAGAATAGAAGAGAGAGAACTTAAATTTATCTGACTCATTTGTCGGCAATTTAAACTCTCAGAACAGAGACCCATTGTCATGAGTCATTCTAGTTTAGTTATGTTTTTGTCTTGTATTTCGGTGTTCAGTTGTTATTTCTTGATTTACCTTGTCACTTTGTCCCTTGTCATGAGTTTTCATCGTTTAGTTTTGTATTTAGTTTATTCTGTGTTCTTGTCAGTGTTTAGTCTTGTTTAGTTAAGTATTTCACTTGTGTCTCTTTGGTTAGATCATTTCCTGTTTTACTTTGTCACCTTGTCTCTCGTGCTGGTCCACTTCCTGCCTTTGTGTTTTCCCGCCTGTTTGATTCTGTGCCCTACCCTGATTGTTTTCACCTGCCCCTTGATTGTCTCACCTGTGTCTGATTAGCCTCACCTCCTAAGTTTATTTAGTCTTTGTGCTCCCCTGTCTTGTTGCCTGTTCATTGTCATCCATCATACGTGAGTCTATGTCTTCCATCGTGTGTTAGTCTATGTCCATGACCTTACCCTGGATTGTCTTCGTGCCGTGATTTCCTCGTGTCTCTTGGATTACCTGTTCCTGGTTTTGTTTGTGAGTTTATTGCTGTGCCTTTTGATTTTCCTTTTTGTCTTTTGTTTATTAAACCAAGCATCTAAGTCTGCATCTGGGTCCTCACCTTTTTTGTTCAACTGAAACTGTGACACCCATTTTTCTTCATGTCCCACCCACATCTTCTCTCTAATAACTCCTTCCCTCTTCCTTTACTCACTCTTGTTTTTCATGTTGTTTTTCTTTTTTGCTTCTTTTCTCATTTTCTTTAATCACTCTTTATCTTCTTTTCTCCTCTCATCATCTCCACCTACCTCCCCCCTGGCTTTCTTTTATCGAGTCTAAACCACATTTCCACCACAGTATTTATTCAGGGAGACTGTTTTCTCCTTAGATGCCAAGTTTTTGTCAAATACAAGCACACAAAATCAATTTCCACGACCATCATGTTTTTCTCCTCTGTGTCCTCCATTCAGTCAGGTCTTTTCTTCCTCTCAACTCATTGTTTTCTGCTCTGAGCGATAAGAAGAAAATAGATTCAGCTCCTTTCAAAAAATTGAAGCAAGGACATAATTTCTATGAGTAACACTGTCCATCTGATGGGAGCTAAATAACTCATTATGCATGCTGCACTGTGGTAGGTGTGTTTGTTTCTTCCAACGAAAGGATGAAAAGTGATGATCCCAGTTCAGGGGACAAAATGCTTAATGAAAAGTTTGCACATTATGTGACTCTTCTGAAAGGTTGTATTTCTTGTTCCTGGAACATGAGGTCTCTCTCCCTGTGGGAGACATCCAGGCAGCTCTGTCACCCACATAACTAAGACGACAGCAGTGACAAACAGCAGGACCCCACACATCTCTCTCTTTCTTACATGTTCCCTCCTGAGAGATGTCGTCCACACCTCACTCCCTCTGTGCTCGTCTTCTCTCTCTGTGAGCAACACTCACCTTTCTACCAGAACCTAATCTCATGTTCTCTTTGTTCCTGTCACTTTTTTACCCTCTTTTACCAACAGCTTTTTGCCCATTTGTCCGCAGTGTGACACACCACACAAATAATGAACACTGTCACTATTTATTTTCACCTCGATCCCACTTTCACAAAGGCTTGACCCCTCAAGGACTCACAATTCAGGTATGGAAGATTCTTCCTCCTGAGCTTTTACCTCTTTGCTCACCTCCCTGCTATTTTTTCTCGTTTAAAAATGATGTTTTGTCATTTCAATTCATATTATTCAAATATCCTCATGAATATTTATGCATGGGTCTGAGATAGGGAGGCAGGAGTGTAGTGTGAGAGAGGCCAGTTTTTACTCCCACATCCCTGGTCATGGAAATTATTCACTGCGTCATCTGAATAGCAGTTTTTTGGAGAGAGCCAAAGAAATAGAGAAAAAAACTGTTTAATTGGCCCACATTTAACAAACATTTTCTCCGTGAAAATTAGTTGTGGTCAGTGCAAACTCTCACCAAATACTGTATGCATGAATATTAATGCAGAACAGTTACAGGATGGAGGTAGCAAATGATTCTTAGACATTACATTAAATGCTACATAGCTATACAGCTAAACTGATATCATAGCATGATCTCATGACAACCTGCAAAATAGAAAATGTCTACATAAAGAAAACATGTTCCCTCTGTGATAACCCTGTGATGTCATCTTGTCGAGCGCTGTTATTGGCCAGGCTGCTCTGTCTCTGCAGGTGCTCGTTAGTGCTCGTTAGGTTAACTGGCCACACCTGAGGGCCCAGACTTTAGCTTTTTACTGTGCTCTTATGCACCACACAACAACCTCACACACCCATTGGTTCTCATGCACAATCACATTACTGACTCTCCACAACTTATGTCTTCAATATTTCATTTAAAACTTCAACATTTTCAGTCTGATTTGCAGCAGCCCGGGGCTCAACTCCGACCCTTTGCTGCTGGTCATCCCTCCTCTCTCTTCCCATATTTCCGACTCTATCCACTGTCCTATCCAACACAGACGACAGCCATTGTGCTGCTTGTGGAAAGTCACCATAACAGTAAAAACAGCATCATAATGCTGAGTTAATGTGACAGAATCTTCACATTGGCACTTGTATTATCTCTGTTCAGCCGTGCATGGAGGCAATCTGTTAGGTAGCTATTTGACTTTACTCTACCAGACTGACCTGGTATTACTTTGCAACCAGCCTGCTCATCAAATTATAACCAAAGGCGTCAACAAAAGAGCTTAAAGTGATGTGCTGAAATGAGTCTGACCAACTGCCAAAAACAAATATTTCCTGAACTAAATATTCTTGCAATAAAGTTTTACGTCCAAAAATCCATAGCTCAATGATGTAGGCGATATCCTCAACACAACTGTCAGTAAGAAAAGGGGGGCGAGATTAGGACTGATAACTGATGTCCGCTCGGTGCTGCACAATAATATAACGTTTTTTGGCAAATCAAGCAGCAAATCTCTCCTCTGACCTTCAAGTCTGCTGTTTCAAATTCAAACTTCACCCCCAACACACACACAAATACACACACCCACCAAAAAGCAAATGTACCCACCAGAGAACTTTCTTGACACGCAGAAGTTTTCACAATTTTTGTTGATTATCTCACAGATAAAGTAAATATCACAAGATTAAACTCTATAGTGATTCGAACTGAACGATGCTGGCAGGATAATTACTTTCACTACTAACCACCATCACAGAGATCAAACTTAATTGATGAACTGCATATAGTTAAACAAGTTACACAACTCCCCATGACATCATAGCGTACAATATACACCTGACAACACCAACCACAAGATCAATATACAAGTAAATTTTAATCAATATATAAGTAAAAACAAGTAGAAGTGGAAAGACAACAAGCACAGCTCTGCAGAACATCCATCCAGTAGACTATACATCATTCCAAGCCTTTAACTACCCTAATTATAATGTCCATCAATAAGAGACAGGAGACTCATTTAATAAAGTGGGTTGAATCAACATGCTGTATTGATAATCTGTGCTGCTGCTGGACTTGACTTCTGTACAGACAGTCTAAAAGGGTTTTCTTTGCCCTTTTAACCTCAGAGAGGCAGAGAGAGAGACAAAGGGATACCTGAGGGGACAAAGATTGACTTTGTTCTGGTTCATAAAACACTCAATAAGTTACAAGAAGAAAAAAGTGCTGCTGCTCAGTTCTGTAACACAAACATATTTCCCTACCCTTTGGGCTCCTTTCCTGCAGCTTTTACAGTGATAATTTTTATTTCAAACGCACAATGAAACTTAACAGACCACTAATAAAATTATCCCACACCAGTTACTGAAGCTAACACTCCTGGGGTGTCTCCGTCCTCTAATGTATTATTCCTATTGATCACTGTCTTTATCTTATCTTATCTTTCTTATCCTGGATAATAAATAATTTTATTAAAGCTTGAAGCTTTCTGTATAAATGACTCAGGAGGGCGTCTATTTTCCTCAGTCTGTGTATTTTTAACCAGCCTGTTTTGTACAAAGATACTACAAAGACATTTCCCTGTAGGTTATGTAAAAACATAATTGAGCAAAATCCTGCTCTTCCTGGGGACAAAAACCTCAGCATATACAGAATAACTAACTTTATTTGGGTAACAAAATAGTAAATTGCTTAAATAATTTAAATACAATTAACTGTTTATCTTGCCACTACTGTCCATAGCTGCCTGCCGAGACTAATGCAACTTTTTAGCCTACATGTTAAGAGACTGCATCCATATGACTCACAGGATTTACCTTTCCTAATATATGTTATGTTGATGTTATTTTTGGACGTTTGGCAGAAAATTCAGCTGATTTTGTTTGTTTTGCTGTTTCAGGGAAATATTTGTGGCTCCATTGTCAGACTGCGGCGGTGCCAATACTGGCTCTGAAAATGCAGATTATTATACCTCTCTGCCCAGTCCACACAGGCAGCATCACATTGAGGCACTATTCAGCACCATGGACAGCTACACAAAAAGCCACTGGCCTCGTTTTAATGTAAACCCACGGTGAATAGGATCCTCGTTTCCTTTGTAACCGTCCAAATTATTTGAGGCACAGAAGAGCAGAATATTGATTTTTATGCAGCGTTAACACTTTATACATTTACATCCTACGTCTCTCTTAGTTATATATCACACTGTTCAAACAGTACACATTAGGATCATATTGACGTAATTTGATAGAAGCCTCCATCCAGACAAATCTGACATTCTGACCAAAAAAAAAAATCTCTCCAGAAATAAACTTCAGCTCACCTTGAACACACAATTCCATTTCCTCTGTATGAACAACAACGACTTCACTGTTATTGAAATAAAACTGTATTTGAAGCAGCTGTTTTTGGCTCCAGTAAATCAAAGTGAAGCAGCAGCCCTTTCTTCACACTTTATTCTCTAATTTTCATTCAGCTAAGTTGTCTCATGAGATTCTTTGGCTTCCTCTGTGTCAGTAAGCCATATCCCCTCTTATTGCTCATGAAACATCAAAAGGTCCATGGAATGCCAAACTGAATTAGGCATGGAGAAAAATTATCCTTCATCCGTCACATAGTGAGATCCATTTAGATAAGAAAGCTCCATCTCCAGAGACGAAATACCTCAAGCCTTCTCATGGACTCTCTTTCAACCCGGACATGCACAGAATCTCACACACACACACACATTAATTCTGCATTATTTTAACACAAGAGAGCCACACAATATCAGATCTATTATACAGTAGATGGTGGTAGTTTTTGATCCACTGTATTTCACAACATGAAGATGGTCCTTAAGGAGCCCAGGCAGCCATGTTCTTCTAGAAACCACATTAACACAGAAGTCTCTTCAGAAATACATTCAGCAGATATGAGATACATGCAGGATGAGCTGGTGGTCTGTACTTATCTTTGCACTTTCCTGTTTAGTTCAAGGGTTTAAATCTGCTCTGAACTGTAAGAGAACTGTGTTTTTCTCATGACTACAATAATACAACTGAACAGTTGGACCGCAGGAGAGAGACATAAAAAATGTTAGATGAGTAATGACAAATGCCTGGTTGTCAAATGTGAGTTAAACTATGTTTTCACAGTTCTATTAACTTGAATATGCACAATAGATACTCCAACTTTATAGCCAAAGCATAAAACAGCTTCATCAGATCAACATACATGTCATAAAGGCTGCTGTAAGAATCATGTCATTTCAGGAGATAACAGCAAAAAATGTACCACTTTTTTAAGTGGACTTCAGCAGGCACTAGACTGAGCACAAAGGGACAAGCAGCAGATTCCCTGTCAAATGTAATCAGGGACAAGACAATGCTGAGCTGCTGTGAAAACCACCGGGGTTGCTAAAACAAGCAAACAAGCTTTTAAAATCCATCATTTGTTTGTCCTGCCTGAGGACTCAAAATGTGCTCAAACTTTAAATCACTAATGCTTCTCCTGTTGAGTTCTTATTTTTCAACTGGCTGCTGATCTCCAGCAGAGCTGCCACCCATGGTGAGTAGAAGAAGAAAATCTATCCAGAGCTGTCATGTCAGAACGGAAAAGACTCAATACTGAATGTGTCCTTACAGGAGACGTGTGAAGTCAAAATGTGTGCCAGAAACCATCTTGCAGGGAAAACTGAACCCAGCAGTGTTCAGCTTCTATGTGTGAAAGATAATGCTGTCTCTTGTCCTCTGTCCTCTGCACAGACATATACAAACAATTGCAATTTTCTTATTTGTGGTGAAAGTGTGGGGGTTAAGATGCAGAAAAAAAAAATGTATTTGAACTACCCATTCTGATTGTTTTGTCACTGATTGGCTGACCTTATCATAATAACAGCAGACCCTGTCCACATCATGCACCAGCATATGCTTTAGTGTTTCTGTCTCTGTGTGAAAGGGTCATTCAGCACAGTAACACTGAAACAAAAGCAACTGCATTAACATTCAGCAGCACTTCCATTTAGAAGGAGAGAGACATGACAGCAGCATGGAAACACAGGCAGAATCTGCTGTTGGAAAATGGTGCTCAGCTCTTACAGCAGCCTTGTTTATGTGTTTTAGAGATAATGGGATGTGCTGAGTAGTTTTACCCAAAATAAGAGCCATTTTATAAATCCAATGATTCAGCTATTTTTCCAGGTAATTTCACTTTTGTGCTGAGCTATTCTATCTTCTATCTGTTCTATTCTATCTATTTCACTGTACTAAATCTAAGAAGACATTTTAGAGAAGTAGGAGACGCTCAAACTCAAATCTCAAATGCCCTTGGTTTTTGAAATACCCTTCATCAAAATGTGCAATCATTTTCATGGACATGAAATGCTCTGTGGCATGGAAATGTGTCCATATAGTGTAAAAATATGTTTTCATTAAGAACATTTGGCAGGGTCATTCCCCTTGTAGTGGAGGACTTTACTTGCTCCATCACAAAACATAATCAAGCATATACATAGAAACCTGCAGAGGTGATAGCAAAGAGAAAGTTGTTAACTCTGATGGACTGTGACAGAGAGATGTTACCTTGCCTCTTTTCTTCTGTTTAATACTGCTGGAGAAAACATCTTGTCTTTAAAGTATCAAGATGAGGTTCAAACATTACTGTCCACATTTCAACTCTCTGCTTCTGTGTTCCCCTTAGCTCTCTCTATTTGTCTTTAAGGTGCATGGAAGAGAAGATAGAGGAGGAAGAGGGTTCACAGATAAGAAACCTGAAATACACACACACACACAGTGTTTCCACTGAATCTACGTCTTGGGTTCAAACACATGCACACTCATAAACACATTATTGGATCGTTTTGCATCATAGTGAGAAGAACGACAAAATAATCCTGGATATTCATTTCACAGTACTGAATGATCAGAAGAGACAAAATCACTGTTGTAGACTTCACACATGGATGATAGTTGATAAAGGTGTATCATCAGGTGTATTAACAGTTGACCTACAGTGTTGGTCCTGCTGCTGCCTCTTTCCTCTGCTCTGTGATGTGACTGCAGTCCGGTAAAACTCATTCTTCTCTCTTTACAGGTTTACAGCTACAGAGCAACAGCCAGAGTGTTTGACTGCTTCTTATCTGCTTTAACCTGCAGCAGGAGGCAGACAACATCTCTGGGACATTCACCACTGATGAAGCATTCAGGCCTTTTCTGCACATTAATCAGCAACTACATACCCAATGGAAACACACATATAAATGTTTATCAGTGACTGATAACAAGTTACTTACCCTCTAAGCCAACAGCTGATGCCCACACACACTATAACTCAGACAGACACACTGTGCTTTTGTAGGATCCTTGTGGGAGTAAATTAGTTGGTATCAAACAGCACGGTGCCAGAATGTGACCAAGCAAGAAATCATCGACTGATGCACACAGAAATATAACTGTCTAAATTTGCCTGTCTAAAAAGAGTCTCTTAATCTGCTCGCTTTCTTTAAGTATGATCCACTTTATGTGCATAATTAAATCTCCAATGTTTTACGTGAGATATACATAATCTCAGTCATGAGTTCAGAAAAGATTCAAGAATATCGGAATTACAGTTAAGATGAGCAGATTGTTGTGAACAGTCCAGGCAGCTCTTTTCTGCGTGACTCACAACGAGCTTTGAAATAAGTGCTGATGCAGGTAAGACATAAGCTCTCATCCAGTACATTCTCTCTCTCCTGTAAGAACACTGTTGCTTTCTGAGTTAAAATCCAAAACATCTTTACTTCTCTCTCCTCAGTAAGTGACAGTAGAGCTGATGAGATCAGAGGCAGGCTGAAGGGCATGTCTGTGTCACGGCTCTTAATCCGAAGTGCACAATAGCTTCCTGCAGCCCAGTGGAGTGGATCATTGGAACTGAGCAGCTACAAGCTCCAGAAAAGCCTGATGCATCTCACGTTAACACGAACACAAGGTGGTTTTTAAAGAACCTGAGCTGTGTGAGAGATGATGTGCATCATTGCCAGACTGGTTAAGACAAGCTCTGCAAGAAGCACACAAGTACTTCCTGTAGTGATGTAACAGTCTTGAGGATGGTGGGAAAAGAGTGCTGCTCACATCCCAGAATGCAACAGCAGCAGAGAGCCGTGCAGCTCACACTCAGCAGTTGTCTTCAGAGACAGAGATAACCCTGCAGCGAGGTGGGATGACCCCCCACTGAAGTTTCACAGCTTCACCCTCCTTTAGTGTAACAGGATTATCACTGCAGCTGCTCTGAATGAGGATCATGTTATCTGTCAGAGCTTGGAGACATATTCCAACAAAGGGGCAGCATATCAGACTCTTTTAACAGTAAGTGTTTTAAAGTATTGTGTGGTTCCCCAATTCAAGCAACTATTTATTTTTTAAATCTAGAAGGTCACTTTTTCACTTTATAAATGCTCTGCTGCAAACTCTAACGTGTTTTTGCCAGAGGGTAAACTGTCCAGTTTAGCTGAGCTGGGTCAGGACCTGAAGAGAGTTTTATAACACAGAGATACAGAAAGTGCTGATTTAAAAACTCCGAGTTCTTGAAATGTCAGAGCTTCTGTCTTCATTTCCATCTTAATGCCCTCATGTGCACATACTGTATTCCTCCACAGATACCCTGATGCTTAATGAATATTTATGTGAATGCATCAAATATTCTTGACAGTTATTTCCTCAAACTGCAAACAATCACCCTGCTGGTATCACATGTACAGTGCGATCAATACAGAAAAAGCACATTGTGTCATTATAAAACTAATCAGATATGAATGTGCGTAATATGAATATGTCTGTCAAAGTCACTAAACTTGTGAGGAAGGTCATTTCTATGAAAATATGATGTTACCATCTGCATGTTCCGCATCGTTCCTGCTCCTGAACGAGATTCCTTCTCGGACAATCTTTTTCAACCCGACATGATGACAGCAGCTTTGATTTCCTTCAGATCCTGCTGATTAAATTAGAAATCCTCAAACAGTTTGTAAAGACACAAAGTGAAGCTGAAATCAAATCAAAGAGCCGTCAGGATGGAAGAGTTGTTAGACGAGTAGGAAGGAAGCAGCTTTTAATAGATGTTATTTATCTCTCTCTCTCTCTCTCTCTCTCTCTCTCTGTGAGTGTGCGTGTGAGTGTGTGTGTGTGTTGAAATTTTATTTTCTCTTCAAATCTCAGTGATGTCCTTACCCCACACGTGGCAGACACGAATAACACACAGACACACCCCCCAACTTCGTATGTGAATTCATATTGACCTTTGACCACCACATTCAGTGAATCCTTGAGTCCATCCAACATTTCCAATCCAGAAATGTCACACATTGTGCACTATACCAACAAGAAACTAGCAAGAACCCACCCATCCTCAAATGTGTTCCTCATTGTGAGGCAGAAAGTCTGGACCTCCTGAGTCAGGATCCAGCTCGACTGTTTGTAGCTATTTTCCTGTAGTGATTCATTCTTTAACAGGCACATTGAACATTTTCTTCTCTCTTTTGGGAAACCACAAGACCCCTTTCCTAACCACTTGTTTACAGAGCTTTGCTTCTGTTAGGCTGAAATAGATTCACACAGTCTAAATAACACAGCTGTTATCTGGAGCTTACCAGATTGAAACACACACATGCAAGAAAAGGATGCTTCCTGGATCAAAAAGGCGCTCTACGAAAGCCAAATTCAGTTTAATTGCTCCAATTTAGATTCAGCTACATTGAAACACCAGCTGTAGGCTTACATAGCACTCAAAGTCAGTGTCACTACCTAAAAACCCTTATACTAATGGACTGGAATAAAACAGCTTGGCATTGAATCTAATCTTTGTGAAGCTTAAGATATTCACTTTAATTGCAGTGTATTCATGTTTGTCATACCCTTTTAGTTACATCCAGGACATAATATAAGTTAGAGTTGGTTCCTTTAATGTAATAGCATGCATGCAAAAGTTTTCTTGTTAAAGATGGAGCAAACCAGAGAGAGGAAGAGATCATTAAAGCTGCTGTGGAGCTTTGATTTTGTGATAGTTTTAACAGGACACAGCAGTACGTCTTATCTCTTTGCTGATCCTGTCCTGTACGTTTGTGTGTAGTGGAGAAAAAGAAAAGTTCTGATTCCTTTTAACCGTCTAAAGTTCTACTCAGTGTGAAACTTTGCTGTGGAAAACATAAACAAAGTCTCTTTTGATCTGCAAGCGGTCAGAATCCGACCTGGTGGCAGCAATAACAGGCACTAGAAATTATTTTACAGTTATATTCGAGTGTCTCGCTGACGGTCGTTTGCTTTTGTAGGTCATATAGAGGCATCAGTATTAAATTGAGCCTCACAGTGGGTTTAACATAAGACAGGCAGGAAGTGAAAATAAGTTAACAAACTGTCTCATGAGAACACAAATGTATTTCACAGAAAGTTCACAAGAACATTCTTTATATATTACGTTTCTTTTTATGTAGGAAAAAGATAAACAGGAGTAAGAAGCAAACAAATGATCACCTTGTTAGTTCAGGCACACTTTAAAGATGGCCTCCAGTTTAAACTTGTGCTCCCCAACCTGATGTCATTAGAAAAATCTAGAAGTATAGTGTGCAGGTTTTAGTCCTGAACACACACAGCTGTAGGCGATTTCACTAATTAGCTTCTCCTCTTTGATTTAAGAAGTGCTCATCACTGAAAGTCACAGCTGAAGTGTTTCAGTGCTGATGAAATGACAAAAACCGACCAGTCTAAACGATGCACTCCCTCCACATTCCCTCATTTACACACACAGTCAGACACTGATGGCATAGGCTTCAGTGGGCCCACTGGAGAAAGGCTCAATTCTCACAGTGGTAACTCATGTTGCTAAAGATAGTGAATTAACAGACATTTAAGGGAAAACTGGGACTATAATTTGTTAACATTGAAGGCATTTTTAACACTTCCTTTGCAGAGCTCTGTGTGCCGACTGTGTGTCGCTGCTAAGATCTTAACCCAGTTAATCAGGGTTGAAAATAATGCCCAGATGAATCATGTTGTGCTCAGACTGGTCAGCCGTGCTAATGCTGTTAGCAGGGGACACATTAAAGATAAAGAGTTGTTGGAGCTTTGGAGCTGTAAGGCTGTACAGGTCGGATAAAGCTGTGTTTGATATTAATTCATTATGCTAATGAAGCTGCTGTATTCCCAGAACTGAAGACCCCAAGTGTGTACATGAGCATGCATTTGAGCACTGCATTCATTTCAATTACAGTTTCAGTCAGTGTGTAAATTCTTTAGATGGAAAGAATATGCGGATTAAACAAAGTTTGTGCTGAAAGGGCAACTTTTTTTAGATTACTTTTTCAACTACTGCTTTGTGGTGATTAGTGTGTAAGCACGGGCAAACATACATGAAAGGAAAACTTTAAAAGTATTATCAGCTATACAGACTCATAGTCCTAGCTTTGAGACATGATGAAAAAAAATGTGGTTATTTGATTGTTGCAAGTTAATTTGGGATGAGAGCAGAGGTTGGGTTGTTATTGTCAGAACTGGTCCTGTCACTCAAATTGTGTGCATCAGTATGTATGTGTAGGTAAAAGAAAGATATGATTGACAGCACAGAGTTTACAAAAATGGACATAATGAATCTCTGCCTGTGAACAAAGAGCTAATATAAACCTCTGCAATGTACTCACAGTGATAAACTAGGACAATCTGGCAAATAAGGAGGGAAAACAAA
Source organism: Semicossyphus pulcher (assembly GCF_022749685.1). Classification (NCBI taxonomy): domain Eukaryota; kingdom Metazoa; phylum Chordata; class Actinopteri; order Labriformes; family Labridae; genus Semicossyphus; species Semicossyphus pulcher. The sequence goes on from NW_027211700.1 coordinate 9,054,750, forward strand.
GGGGTAAATGAACTGGATGGTTAACGACATAATCAGGGGCAGGTGTGATGTGAGCACAGGTGCTGGTAATCAAGCACCAGGAGACACATGAGGGCAGGAAGTGAAATGACAGGAGATGTTAGACTTCAAAATAAAACAGAAAAACTAATATGCAACAAGCACTGAATGTTCCACATATACTGTAGTTAAAAGTCCCATTGCTGTTGTACTCTTCTATCCAACCAATCACTGAGTCAGAACTAAGCATGTTTAATATATGACAGTCAACCCCACTGAAACAGCATCACGAGAGTTAGCTGTACTACATCATGTTAGTAAATAGCTGCTCTGACCGCCATTGACATTGCTCTGATATTACACTGATGAACACATTAACCCTCATTGACTTTGTCATTACAAACAACAGCTTTGGTGTTATAAGGAACAAATAGTCTCTCTTTGTAATTATGGACAGTAAGACAAGATGGTGTTCTTAAAGATACATTGGGGAATTTATTTTGTCTCAGTGATGTTGGAGTGTTATTTGAAGGGTCAGCACTACTTGAAAGAAGAAAAAATAACTGCGGTAGAGCAGCTGAAACAAAGACACAATGACACTTGATCCTAAACCAGAAATAATTCTGTAAGGATTACACTAAAAGTCTAGGCCCTGCCAAGCCCTCCGGACTTTAATCACTTCAGCTCATTCTCATAATGACGCTCATTTGAAGGCGCTAATGAGCACTAATTACATTTTCGTGCAGCTACCATTGAAAGAGCATTAGTTGAATCAGCCATTTTCCCCTTACTTGAAAAAAGTCAACTCCAGTCACATAATCCTGCTTGATTTGAATGAGCCCACTTCTTTTGTGAGGTATAATACGCAGTGACTGGTTAACAGAGCATAAAAGTCACAGGAGAGGTTTGTATTATGTAAAGAAGCTTTTGAGAGGGCCCATTCATTAGAGGAGAACTACTGGTGAGTCTAGAGCATGTATCAGTATTCAACAGGCTGAAACAGAGAGAGTGAGGCAGGGAGAGGGAGGAAACATAACTGCAATATGACTGAGGTTATAAACACATTTCTTGTCAGTGCACTTACTTTTGAACTAGCTATAAATAATGTTTTAGCAACTTTGAAGCAAAGCTAGAGCATCCTCTCATGGGCTGACTTATGAGAGCCACATGTACCCTTTTTATGTGACTGCTGTGTGAATCTTTCCTTTATACTGTATCAGTGCATCAGCAGGGCTTCTGCACAGTTTGTTCAGGGGGCTCTCTGAACCCCTTTGCTGAGCTGGCTCAAGCAGTGACAATAATAAAAAGAGACAAACCATGAAAAGCAGGTCCTAAGAAAAACTAATATTGAAACATTAAATTAACTAATCTAATGCACAAGGTGTGGCAATCTGGAGAGTCAGTGGTGTGGTTGTTCATGAGTAAGCTGCAGTCTGGACTTTTGACTGGACACGCCCTGAGCTTACAGGTGTGACCAGTTAACCTAACGAGCACTAATGAGCACCTGCAGAGACAGAGCAGCCTGTTCAATCACAAGATGACACCACAGGGGTCATCACAATCCCTGAATGGCCGTAGCCAAAAACAAAAGGTAGAGAGACTATTTTATGACCACACAGAACTAATCTATTGTTATGCCTGGTTTATGATAATAAAAACAGAGCGTAAACTAATTTTTTGACTTAAATTATTTTCATTTAATAAAAAAGGTTCTGGTCTAATTCTGTGTTACAGAAGTGTTACGGAACACTCGACATAATCTTGCATGCCTAACCACAACAGGCAAAAAATAGCTTAAAGAACACTAATGGCGGCGTCATTAAAGGTGCAGTAAATACATAGAGAACATGGTCATCAGAATTGCCTGCCTGCAATAAACAGAAACACAATGATACATTATTGGTAATCTTAGGATATTAAACTGAGTGAACATCCCCTCTATTTGAACTCAATACATACACCTCCACATTGTTCAGTCACGATTAGTGCAACAAACTGCACTAAGACTGAACCCTTCTTTAAATATATCTTCTAATTATCCATGTTAGTCTGTTTTGCTGGAGACTCACTCAATTTTCAATTCATCTTCATTGTCAGACTCAAGGTCCATTAGTCTTTGTGCAAAGAGCTCATTTTACTTCCATTTCTGTAAAATTGTTATGAAATCCCTCTAAAACTACCTTCCTACAGCTCTAAAGGAAGGAACATACTGATGGGTCAAAATGCGACAGAGTAGGCAGTTTTGGAAGAACTAGCAGGAGTAAGCATAATTTTGAAAATAATAGCCAAAATTAAAAAAAATGTAAGCAAGAAGGGGTTGGGGAAATGAGTACAGGAAGTCATCTAATACAGTTTCCATCTTCCTTTCACTTTTACTTTGGTGCAACTGAATCACCTTCTTTGGCTCGTGGAAGACTCGGCTAATGACTTGCTAACTGCTGGGGACTGGCAAAGTGCAAACAGGTAGGAGGGTAGGTAGGTGGACCACTCATTACAACCACAGATAGGCCTACCTTTTTTTTTGTACTGGCACTGATTGATAGATTTATAACATGATGTAAAAACCTCTCAACAAATATAGCAAAATAAAGCTTCTTCTGCCCAAACATTGAGGGTGCAGAGATCTGCTTCCAAAGCCTTTTTATCCCAAAGGATATGCACTGGGATTCATAGGAGATTAGAATTAGAGGAGAAATTGTTGCACTGTAAAGTTACCTCATTAACATGCCAGACTGCAGGCTGACTGAGTCCTGTTTCCTAAGTAAAGTGATTCAGTTAAGTTCGACTGAGCCCAAGCCTGGAACCTACCCTGTAATGAATGCAGTCCTTGGAGTTGCATCAAATTTTGCTTTTACTTTAGTATAAAGTACCCAATGAGACATCACATCTTGTTACACACTTTCAGGTTTAATTTTTTTTATAAAAAGAAAAATAATAATAATAAAATAGTACAGCAGGTGACCAAATTGTCCATTGAACTGTTTATAGATTCACACTCTGCGCCCTACAAATGAGACCAAATTATAACATACTGAAATATCTAAGGCATGAAGTGTGATGTGTTAAACCAACATAACCAAATCAAGGGGGGGCAAAAAAAAATCCTGAATGCCAGCCAAAGAACAAGAGACAGAGCTGCTTCAGGTTAAAGCCCGGACATTTACCTGGACACACCCTGCGCCCTCAGGTGTGGCCACTTAACCTAACGAGCACTAACGAGCAGCTGCAGAGACAGAGCAGACTGGTCAACCACAGTGCGCAATAATATGACACAGCGGTCAGTACAACCCACAATAGGTCTGTACCGTAAGTAGGGTAATAAGTCCATAACTCTTACGTGTAATGGAGTAGTTCCATTGTGGCATATTTGTAAAGCAACCAAACTGAATAAGAACTTTAATGAGGGTATGATTTATTGCAGGGCTGTTTCTGTAACCTATCTGGCCTCACAGACTGAGCAATATAACAAAATGTATACCAATAAAATCTCAGAAGAAGAAATCTTAGTAAACGGTGGAAAAAAATACTTTTTAATTAAAAATATTGTTTTCTTCAATGTGTTAATGGTTGGACTGGGAGACTGTGCTGGGAAGAGGACACACAGGTTAATCCTGAGCTGTGTGTCAGATGGCAATTTCTATTCCAGAGAGAAATGGACTGTGACAGACATTACTGCAGCACTCACTCTGAATAGGAAAGTAGCTTCTGCTTCTGCAATGAGAACACACTCAAGGTTACACAGTCCTCATAACACATGGAAGAGAAATGAAAGAGCAGGACATACATAGACATGCTAGTCAGTGGGATTACTTTCAGTTGCATAAGACATCATGGTTTGCACTCTAATGTGCACCAGTGTTAAGGAAGAAAGACCTTTAGCACTATACAACACATGGTGCAATTAAGGTGCTGTTGCAGGAGAGCAACATAATCTGCACTCAACACTCAATCAACCAAAGTTAGTCAGTGTTAACCAGAGATAAACATGAACACGTGAAATCAGTGTAAAACAGGTGATTACAGTGTTCCATGCCTGCATCACCCACGTTAGTATGATGCTCTGACCACAGCTGATCAGAATGCTGTCAGTAACAAGAGGAAAAGATGTCTCATTTGACCTCATCTTACTTCTTAGTAGATTCTCATCATGTCATGAATCAAAAAAAAAACAAGCACTTGAGGAACTCCAATAAAACATGTCTGACAAGTAAGAACCTTCCATCAAAGTCTGATAAACGCCTCCCTTAATGAAATGTTGAATGAGTTGTTGCTTGTGAATGCCCCAAAGTAATGTTCTCTTGACTGTGATGTGTGAGTCTATTTGTTAATCAAATCCAAAGATAGTCAGCTGTCCTTAAACAGGACAAGTGAAGCCTGGAGGAGGGGAGATGATCAAAGTCAGCTCCACAGTTATTCCTTGTTTTGGGGTAAGGTTTGTTTGGATTAGTTTTTCATGTATTTGGATATTTACAATTCATGGATTGTCATGGGTAACATGTGAAGTGACATAATGTCTGTGATTTTAAGTGTATGAAGTTTAAACTTCAATAGGGTCATCCTGTATCAACACCAATCCAGGGATTAAAACATAAATTCACTTTTACAATATTAAAAAAAGGATCTAGTTTAGGCCTATCCCCCATTCCCTTTTCTCAGAAAAAGTCTGAGTTTCCCCTCTCCATGTTCTCATATTCTCATCAACCCTTGGAGTAAAGGCACATGGACATGCACTGTGGACTTGATCTTGGAGATAGACCAGTTGCTCAGAGGACACTGACTTTTGAAACGTTCATTCTATCAGGTGAGCCAGTTCCAGAGGCCTGCTGTTGTGCACACTGGCTTATGAGGACATTCCAGTGGAGCAGAGGCCCCATTAAGGCCATGTTATGGATTACACCTGTGCTTTTGTAACTGCAAGAAACATAACAATAAAGAGTGGGAATTGTGGATATACAAAGACAAACAACCATCGGCAATAATAATGAAGACAGCCTGTGACAGGGAGCGGAGCCATGAGGAAAAAACTGACTGACATTGTCATAAATCATGAAATCCAAAGCTCTGCGAACCAAAACCAAACACAAATACTGACATAATGCAGTTTATAAAAAAAGTGATTGGAAAGTGAATAAATCATTAGCAAAAATCAATGGTTACCGTTTCACTGAGTCACCAGTTAATTAGATGCAGTTCAATGAAACAACACTGCAATAAATCCAATGACCATGAAGTTACTGTATAATGTTCAGTTCTTGCTGACAATGTTTCATAAAGGTGTTGATTCAATGATTTCAGTGTACTGGCTGCAGTGAGCAGTGATGTTATATCTTCTACAAATGTATGTTTTTTAATAGTATAATAGTTGCATTTTTGTAAAAACAGGTACACTAAGCCAATAGTGTATCTGAAAAAAATAGGGGTATACTGGTTATACTACAGAGCTGATAGGTATAATGTACAATGTGAATTATATTAGTCCATGAAGAGTCTTAAAGACTCAAGTAGGCCACTGTTTTACTGAATTATGTCAGCTTGTCTGTGTGTTGCTCTGCATGTAAACTGCTGCTACAGCCAGAGACCATGAGGGAAAACAGGCATCATTAGGCTGTCTGTCAGCATCCATCTAGAATGATGGGACACCATGACAGGATGGACCTGACACACACAGCACAGTGGTGCAAATTCAAATGTATTCTCACCGAGGAGACAACTCCTCACTCAGAATTAGAATGAATAGTATTAACAACATGTTCTCATTACGACTGCATCTTGTTCTGGAGAGCTGGAGCAGAGTGTCGAGTGTGATGGAAACCACTGGGGTTGACTCATTAGAAATAAGTTAATTAAGGACAGAGAGAAACATGAAGGGGAACTTGAGCTCCCAAAGTCATCAGCAGCAGAGATCAACTGTCACAGTGTTTCTTTATTTTACTGTTAATGATAAAGTTCTGCTGCTCACAGCTTCGAGAGGAAACACTGATGTGTAGAACTGAATCAATAGATTTTGTTTTGTTCTGTAATTTATTCTTGTACTTTATGGAGAGTTGAGAATTTAGCTCTGGAATTTCTCTGCAACAGTGATATCATCAATGCGTAACATGAAATCCATACTTAACCCAAAGGCTCTACACTAAAGTCACAGCTTAATAATAATCTATTTGCATCTGTTACCATGTCGATAAGGTCATGAACCCATTACCTGAGTCTTAATTGTAAATGGAGAACAGAAAGCTGTGCATCAGTGCATAAAACATCTCTCTCTCTTCACCCCTTCAACAGATCATGTTGCTGCATTGCATCATGGTTACTGCGATGGAGAAATTGTTCTTTCTTGTTTTCATGCAACAATGTACTTCTTTGAAAGCTGAACGTAGCAGCCGAGCATCATGTTTTTCAAAAAGATGATCTCAACTCAACAATGATAAAAGATAACAAAACTACTTCAGAGAAAGCTCAGTAAAAATAATACATGACGTATAATGTAACGTCTCAGTTTTAAAGATATTTTTTTCATGTTTTCATGTTACTTCTAAACAACATTACCTATGATAAATGATGTCCTGCAGCATGCAAAGTGAAACAATGCTGAAACCAAAGTGACTGATGTTATGCAGATATACAAACTACAGACCGATAACACTGAGTCATGACAAGGTCACTGAGGACACATCAGCCTCCATCTCTCTGCTGGAGACATGCTGTGAGCTGTGAGAGCTTCCATCTGTCACTTTGCTCCCTGTTTTTCACCTGCTGCTTTTCATCTCTGCATTGTTTTGTATTTACTCTCCACCTCTTTTCACTCCTTCTTGGCCCTGTCTCTTTTTTTTTTTTACCAATGGTCTAAAGGTATTAAAAACAACACTATAACCATCTCATTCATTAAAATTTTCGAATGTAGAATTTATTGTTGGAATTGCTGAAAAATACAGGCTTACATAACGTTTTGAGCAGTATTTTGATAGTTGTACGATAATCATTCACAAAAAAAGAGCCCTTTATGATCAACAAGTTCCAATGTCTGAAAAATAAATAAATTAAAGTCATTTTTGTTCAATGTTTGGGTTCCACAGCAACGATGTAGACTCAACAAAGTAGCGGATGGATGAAAACATGACACACGTGGTTTTATTACATCCAAATTTTCTCCTTCATTATCTTGCTTTTAAAAGTAGTACTTTCGTCAAAAAAAAATTACACAAAAAAATAATTCATTGTCGCTGTATTAATTAAACAAAAAGACATGTTCATATCTCATCCAAATAGTAATAATAATGTCACACTGTTGTTCCGGCATCTCTGTTTAACTCATCAGCAAAGTTCAGCCCTGCAAATTGCTTGAAGTTCATTCATTACTCAAAGGATTCTTGTTCCCCTGCGAAAGTTGCTGTTGTACATACGCCTTGAACTCTTATTTCAATTGTCATTGCTTTCATACTTTGCAGGCTGCAAGCAGACAATGTCGACTTTATTTTGCTTGCAGATATTTTGTTTTTTGCATAAATTAACAACCAGTTACAAAGATTTCTGTTGCAACTGTGTTAGACAAAGTTAAATGAAAACACTTCACATGAAAAATAATGAATTAAAGAAAATTCAGTACTAACTAACTAACTTCAAACACAGAACAGATCTTTGCAGTAAAACATGTATCTCTCTACGTTTGTGTGAATGTGGCTGCTCTAAATAAAAAGGACTTAATATCTGAGCTTTGCTTTGATGGAATATGAGCTCTACAGCGCCCACAGCCTCCACAGACAAGCAACCACTGACACACTTCTGAGAGCTCTGTGGAACATGTGTGTCCCAATGGCGAAACAAACCAAGGGTCCTCCTGCGGTGGAGAGGGTTTATGTGTGTGTGTCTGTGTGTGTGAGGCAGAGCAAATGCATTAAGAGACTCAAACCAAGAAATAATCCTATTTGAATTTGAAGCCCAAAGTTAAGAGCTGCTCTGATTTCTCACAGAGGCTAAATGTCAGCTGCATAAATACATAACTAACTTATGATGTTATTATTATTATTATTATTATTATTATTATTATTATTATTATTATTATTATTATATATATAATAATATAGTTAATTATTATTATTACTTACTGTGATCGTCTGATTTAAAGTAACAAGACAGGTTTTGAGAAGACTTTCTTAGATGAGCAGATCAATCACTTTCTCTCTCTCTCCCTCTGTCGGAGCTGAAGCAGACAGTTGGAGTCTTAGATCTTGAAATTGGTTCAAAAGAGTTACTGGTAAAGCGGTAATCGACATCAAGGCTTAATCATTCATTTTTATAATATGTCAATTTTAAGTCTGTTTGATGGAAAAAATGCACTTTGTATACATGTGGGCTGATAATGATGGAAAATAAAAGCCTGATTTGTCCCCACGTTTAAAAAAGGTACTGATGCAAACAAGACTTGCATCACAAAACAGACAAACTTTTAGAAAAAGTGCATCTATGTATTTGCCTCGTAATCCAAGTTTAGGAAATGGTTAAAGTTAGATATCTCGTCATTTATGGTTCCAGTTAATAAAAAGGTTCATGGCAGGTCTTTTTGAATTACATATGATGCCTTTAAAGGCATGCGTATCAGCGTTCGTTTGCAAATGCAGATTAAGCAAAGGATACAGAGATCTGCGAAGCTGTGCACTGATGTAACCACAGATATAACGTACCATGAGAACTCTTCATGGATGATATTCAAAACCAGCTTTTAAACTTAGTGAGAAAAGGGATCTGACTTTGTCTCCAGTCTGCCTCTCTCTCCGTCTGTTCCTCTGTGCTTCTAAATGTTCATGTCAGAGCTCTGTGTATCTGCATGATGTATACTGTATAGTATCTGATCTCCCCCCATATCACCCTCCTAGTTATTTATCAGCCGCCGCTGAGAGCACAGCCAGACTCACAGATATGACAAATGACACCATGACATAATTTACTATGACAGTGATAAAAACAATGTCACAGATGCTCAAATAGCTTACTGTGTGCGTCAATGCAACAATCATGTGTGTGATTGGTGCCTAAACACATGACCGTTTACATAATCTGTATGCACAAACTGCCTTTTACTGCTTTGTGTATCTCATTGATCAAATCAAACATTTAGTTTCCAAGTAAACAGTGATGAAGAAAAAAATACATTAAAGATGCATGACAGCAGCAGCTCCACAGACCTGAAGGCATTTGGAGCAGATTGAGTTCTTTTCATTCTTTAGCACGGCTTTGAGCTGAACTAATCTAAGAAAGAATAAAGTGTATAACTTTACTAAAACACAGCAGTCAAATCATCAGAGCTTTGGGACTGTGAATTTAAAACCTATAACCTGATTGTGTTAAAAGACACTTTGATCTTGTCATTAGGATTAGTTACACTCAGATGGTAAAATAATCATGTAACGGCAGCTGGTGATGGTTACATAGCAGATTATGACCTCACATTGATTTGATTAAACCTTAAACTGTGTATACACTGTTCTAACCTGATGATCGTGGAAATTCTCCAGCATTAGAGAGGACGGGCTTATGAAAAATCGGACGTCATTATGATCACATCATTATCCTGCTGTGAAACATCCGGGAGCTCGAATGAGATGGCATTAAATTAATATTTGAGTTGAGAAGTGCGAGCTGCTAAATCATCATTTAATACTCTTATTATCATCTTAGAGAGTGACTGCACACTGTATCCACTTTTCTGAGTTGGCCAATAACATGTACAGTCACATGTTATACATCAAATCAGGAATTACAAGGCTCACCCCCACCAACACCCGACTACGTGACATTTAAAAACAGCACTCGACTGTCAGCAGGTTTTTAAATAATGAATCCTGAAATTAATTATGTCATAAAAATGTTAGATTTAATAAACACTGCACCACAGTCTTGTGTGTTGACAGGAGCTGTTAAACGAAAAAACGTTATCAAACGAAAATCATTCGATCATTTTGAAGATCATGTAATGTTTTAGTCAATGAACACAAGTGACCTTTCCTCGTATCACAACATTCAGAGCTTAACTGTGCTCCACCTACACACTCCTGACAATACTATCTCTCTCAGCTGCTGTCACTATCACACTGATATCACAGGCAATCTGCCAGACTGGAGAGGATCCATATGCAGGTCAGACCTCAATGAGGAGTGCAGAGCCAACCGCAGTTAATGCATCAATCAAATAGGTCTGAATGTGCTGCCAATTTAAGGGGCAATAAAGATGAAACCGCTCCAAATCTAATTGGCACCTTCTTGTGCCAAGTACAGCTGTGCTTACATAATACAGAACTATTCATTGTAATGTTGGCTCACACATCCCAGATTGAATTGAAAATGCTTGCATGTGCATTGTATTAATCTACGTGATAAAAGAGCAGAGTGTGAGGCTGAACCCTTGGCAGCTAATAAAACCGTTTGAATAGCATGCAGCCAGAGGAAGAAACATGAAGAAGCTTTTCCTGACATGTTTTTATGATTTCAACTATAAACTGTGACTATGAATATCACTGATCTCCTTAGAGAGGAGCTAAATGTCAGAAAGCTGACACACTGATGCTGCCTTACTGTCTCTCAGTGTGTTTTGGGACTGTTTGTGTGTGTTTGTATTTGTGTGATGCCCTCCAGACAATCTGACAGCTAAGTACGAACTAGGCAGAAATGTGTGACAGGGTCAAAGGTCACAATCCAACTGGGTTATTCCAAGAAAACTTTACAGATTCCTGTTTGCAGAAAATATAAAATGTTGAATCACTCACATGAAGCAACATGTGGCAGAATGCTGCCGAGCAAAGCTCACCAGGAGTGCATAGCGTTTTCATAAATGGCCGATTCCCAAGAGACTCGCTCTGCCAAATTATTTATGGATGAAATTGGTGGTGGCAATTGAGGGGGAATAAAACATAAATATAACTCGTGATTTATTCATTTATATTATTTTCATTGTAAAGAGACTGTCTTTACAAACCCCCTGTCTTGTTTATGGAGACAAACTGGCGTTCATTTTCATAGAGGAGGCTTTCTCATTTATTTCCTCTCATTAGTTTGACGTTTAAAAGCTCCTCCAAACACAGCAGTGATGATGGATTAGTAACCTGCCTCATTAGAAGGAGACACATTAGGTCGAACTGTAACCTCTGCGACTTCAACATGAATCAAATTAAACACTGAGAGACTAAAGAAATAACTGAATGTTGTCCACTTTAATAACAGGCATTAAAATATAATTGCAGACTGGCAGTGTTTACAGTGTTTGTACATTGAGCTGCAATGTCTGCTTAAACTGAATGTATAGCCTTTAAATCAAAGTGTTATTCTGACACTAATTAAATCATGTCTATAAGGGATGAGTTGAGACTGGAGAGAGACTGCACATGCTCTTATCCTTATAAAACAAATTCAGTGTCTATCAATGACAGTCATTTGTATTAATTGGTTGTAAGCTCTGCTGCATATAAAACCAATTTCAATGTCTTAAAAGCAGCAGCTGCATTGCAGAAACTGAGAATAAATGTTTTATCAGAGATAAAGTCTAGAAACAGAACAGCTGTTAAAGTCTTGCAACCAGTTGTGCCATGAACATTTCATGGACACTTTTAGGGCTGGTCCACAATACTATTTCTCTGGCCTTGAAGCTTCAGTGAGAAATACCAAGGGGTATTAAAAAGTTCGCAACAACAAAGGTTTTCACACGTATCACAAAGTTAAGGGCATTATTTACTTTGCTGTGCACTTCAGGCAGTGCAGAGAATTCACAAAGCAGCTGTTGCTTCACTTAGCTTCCATTACAATCAGTGCAAGTGGCCACACATAGAATAAGAGCAGAGCATAAGTGGTACATATCAGCCGCTGTTGCATTGGTTTTCCTTTGACTCACAACCCTTCACCACACGCTGCAGGTGGAGCTCGTTATCTAAAAATTTGGATTGAGGATCCTGGTAAAGGGAATCAACAAGCCCTCCATATTAAAAGACAACATTTGACACATAGAAGTGCTGATCTGAGGCCTCTATAAGCAGGACAGCATCTTTGGTCTTTGTCCTTTAAAACTGTCACAAATCACAGTTGAGAAATAAATGTTTTGTGATATGACATCGCTAATGGTTAAACACAGGGGGCGGCTGTGGCTCAGTGGTAGAGTCAGTCAGTCAGACATCTATGTTAGTTAAATAATCCTCCCTGTATAAAGCTCAGAGCAGCAGCTAACTGTAACTGTCCTGGTCTGTGCTGAGGGTAGTGGAGTGTGGCTGGGTTAACAAGGTCACTGGTGAGAGAGAGCAGGAGGAGGAGGATGGAGGAAAACACTTCTGTTGTGCTCCAGTGTCGGTCCAAAATAATGGCTCATTACTACAGTTACTGTTCAATACACATATTTCCATTTTGTGAGACATCAGACTTTCACTCCGTTGTAATTTAGAGTTAGAGAGTTAGCCCAGTCACTTGGCAGACTATGATTTAGCATATAAAACATAAATGTTGGTGTTGTCATGGATAACACAACCTGAACATACTGAATATAAAGTATTTAGACAAAGCTCTGTCCAAAGAGCAACATCATAAAGATGACCCGGTTTCATACTAAGTACTTCCAGTAGCAGTATACTACTATTTTTCCTTTTTCTGTTGCTTTTTATGTTAACAAATGCTCTCTTTCCTTTCTTTTCTGCCTGAATCTTCCCTCCAGGGAATGTTCAGCCTGCAAGCGACGCTGATAGAATATGTTATGTTTACAGGATAAATGTGCTTCAGAGAGTTTATAGAGAAATAATCCCCAAACACTGCCACAATAAAAGAAACTGTCACTTTATCAGTCAATATACAGAGCTATGTTGCCTTTTTGTACTTTAACTAAAGAAAGCTTATGTGTATTATTTCCTGACGGCAGAGCTGACAAATCTCTCTCCTCATTGTATGAGACATGACATGTTATTAAACTATGATGAATGCCTGCTTGAATGTAATGTACTATACTGTAAGAGGATTTACAGGAGCTTCTATGCCTGGTATGTGGTTTAACTGTTTCTGTTACAGTCCAAAGTGATATTATTTTCTCTCTGTGTTTATGTGGGTTTCCTCCATGTTCTCTGCATAGCCCTGCCACGAAACACATGCTGTGCAGAACTTAATGTACAGTAGCTGCCCACTCCTTCCAATACTTAGACAGCCCCCAGGACTATTTTCCTTAAGGAGATCAGTAAAGATGGACAACTAAGAGGCTGATTGACAAAGAGGTCACAGGAAAATTAATTTCGCTTTTTTTTTTTCACTGCCATAATTTCTCTTCAGCTGCACTGAGCCCTTATTAATAATATTTTCACCGCCGGGTCTTCACATTCTTCTGAGAAATTATTAGTTTAACCAGAAGTGACATAGTTTACATTAAAGCAGGTCAGGTGGTTACTACGAGTTCCTGCTGGGCTTACTGTAGCTCACTGCCAAGATAGCTCAGCAATTCAAACCCATATACTCGACCTGAGCAGACTGCACTGCTGCTGAACATGATGTGACCAGCTGTTGTACACATTTGCTGCCTCCGATGCTTCCTGTACATTCAAAAACGCAGCCATTATCAAAATGTACATGAGTCATACAGAAGACAAAAGTGCTCGTCAGCCTGATGATGATATTCCTGTCTGTCTGTGGAGGTTAGTGAGACTCTCTTCTTCAGTTACTGCTTTTAGTGACTGTCAGGGTTGTTTTCCAGAAGGATTTAACTACTTGTGTCAGCTGCTCATCATTTATAACAGTATCTCTGCTCCTGTCTACAGATATCCGTGCCCCTCAGACATCCATCTCTGCCCACACACTCTCTAAAACATCATATTGTGTCTCAGGGTGAACTCTGGAAAGATAGAAAACTATTCTCTGTGGGAGCAAAGGGGGAAGCAAGGAGAGCAATATTTGCCAAAATGACAACAATGTCATGTACAAAACTTGGAAAATATTCATCTGAATGTTATTTTCTCTTTACTCTGTACTCTGCTCCAGGCATTACATCTCACCACCACCTCCTGTAGCTGTCATCAGTCTATTCAGCTCTATGTTCAATAACAGTATGCTATGAGATGATTTAAGACACAGCACTGACTTAGTTTCCTGGTTTCCTCAGGCTGTTTGTTTCAGAGCCCCGGGGACCTGATGACAAAGACTCCTGTAGAGAAAACTGCAGCTGCACACTATAGGCCATCAGCCTCCTGTGGACTTATTAACACAGACTGACTCTTTAACTGTAGCACACACTGATTGATTCAGCTGCTGAACTTTGCAATATATGAATCCTATAGGTGTATTTATTAATCATGCATATTCTTCAATTTACATTATATCACTGGAAAATGAAGCCACCTGGTCGCTCTGAGATATACAGTAAACCTGCACACTCCATGAGGCTGCTTCTTACAGTATACAGTATATGATGGCTGCATGAGACTGTTCCACTCTTACACTTGACACTCTCACACCCTTAACTGAGTTTGAGTCTCCTGAAATGTCTGCACTGTGAGCGAGCTGTTGACATGCATTAACACATTACAATCAATCAATCAATCAATCAAATTTTATTTGTATAGCGCCAAATCATAACCAGGGTTATCTCGAGACACTTTACAGAAAGAGCAAGTCTAGACCGACTCTTTGTTAAGTTATTCAAAGAGAGGCCCAACATCAATCCACCATGAGTAGCACTTAGCGATTCGGCACATTGGCAAAGAAAAACTTCCTTTTATTACAGAGAATACTGAACCTGGTATATATATATATATATATATTTATCATCAGGCTGTTAGTAAATTGTCATTGAGCATGTTGTGAGCATGTTAGCATACAGATGTTCTAACTAATAGCACAGCCTCAAAAAGCCAACAGACTCTTTACTCTCTCTCTCTTTCAGACATTTTCTGTGATCATCCCTCAAAAACTGCTTCTTTATAAAGCCCACCTTAGAAACACAAACCCCTCACAACTACACAGACCGACCACAGATCTCTTTGGGAAGTAGCACTCTGATTTCCTCCATGCCCGCTGCACTGAGACAGCATCTGTCAGCAGTGGCAATTATCTTTGACAGGGCAGCTAACCGTGGGCTCCATGACTCCAGAAATGCTTTATAAGTTATGTAGCACCATGGACTCACTACAGCACATGAGCAATTATCAGTGTTACCGTCTATTCTGTTCTCTTTCACAGATCAATCAGTCCAGGTGACATTTTCTGTTTTTCAGTTTTGGTGTCCACTGTAACAATTAGGACTGAGTTGCTGCCACCTGATTGGCTGACTTGATATTTGCCTTAACGAGCAGCTGTACCTCGTTAACCTAATTAATAACTAGCCAGGACAACTCAGGAGTTTCAGCACAGAGTATCATCAATAAAATCATCCTCACTGTGTGAATATGATGTCTGAAAATTCAGAAATAATCACTTTGATTTAACAAAATATCAAAGTGGAAGATGCAACAGTTAATGATATGAACACAACCCACACCTCTGAAAGGTTTGCAGATATTCATCACTTGTGGAGTAGTATCTCCTCCTCCTCCTCATTTCTGTCTTGTAGCTCTGATAGATGTGTGACCATGACAGCCTGTAGTGTAGATCTGAGACTCTGCAGCAGAAACCTTTTAACTGTATTAAACTGTCACACCACCATTCTTCGTGCAGCTCACAGACATTCAGAGTTTAACATGGTGGTTAGAGGACTACATCTCTCCCTCTCTTGGTTCATGTTGTCTCGCTGTGTGTTTCTTATGTGTCCTAAGAAGGATCCTGTTTGTATTATAACATCATTTAATACAACTTTAAAAAATACTTGGATGACATATTTGAATGTGAGTGAAAACTCAGTGAATTACTGGAAACAGAAGAAAAGGTATATGTATAGGTGTATATACTCGTAGGTGTGTGTGTTTGCCTGCAGCATGGATTCAAAACTCTGATATGGCTTGCTTGTTTTTTATGCCACTGAGTGCAACATCACTGAGCTGCCCAACATGAAAGGATCCTGGTTCTCTGAGGCAGAAAACACACACAGCTACCTGAGTCCCAAAACAACCACTGACACTGGATTTATGTCAAACTGCCAACTTCTTCTGAGACAATCTGACATTTGACATGTTTGTTTTGTTAGTTATGAAACATCTCTGTCACTGAGATCCACAGGGTCACTGCTGCTGTGTCCTGAATGCTGTGAATGTGGATCTGTCAGGTTGGAGGCAATAAAACCTGAAGAGAAAAGGCCAACCTGCAGATTTGTGAACCTGCAGTTAGTGAGCAAACACAGAAACTGAAGGTCCCTCATTCTGTTGCTCAGCTGTTTCTTTAACATCTTTTCAAACACAGAGTAATAGTTCAACCTTTCACACTGTTACACTCCACCTACAAACATGACAAGTATTCTCTTGTGTTTCTCTCTCACAGACCAGACAGACCAAAGTGAACTCAGCTGTTCTCCTGAGGATTCTCCTGCTGAGTCTCTGCAGACCTGTTGGCTCGTTCACTTTCACATCTCCTGTCAGACCAGACCTGATCTTCCCTCCAGATAAAGACCACCGACCATGTTGTCCATTTCAGACACGTCTAACTGTGTTTCTGGTGTGTAATGTCTGTGCTTCATCTGGCACTGTCAAACACTGCCATCCTCTCAACTCTAAATTGCTGCAGGAACTGTAATTTTTTTAATTTTCCTATTTTAACCTGGTAAACAGTATAGAGTGTATCTGCCCATAGCATCTTCTTAAAGGAACAGTAACATATTTCACATGCAGGATAGAAAAAAACAGTTACAGATGATGTACAGCTGCTGCTGTATGTGATTACATTTCTTACTCACTTCAGAGAGTTTCATGATCCATCACAGCAGTTTGGTGGGATTTAACTAGTTTTCAGAAGTATGATCATTTAGAGCATTCACTGTGTTTAATGCTTCCAGATTGGGTTTTTTTCACATCCTTATCAGAACACTGCATCATTAGTACTTCTCTAAACTGTGTGCACAGATAGTTTATTATGTTTCATCTAGTTGCTTTACAAAGACATTTCTTCTTATTTTTTAACTTCGCCTGGAAATTTATCTCAAGGGCGACTGCTTTTCTCAATCCTTCTTCACTTCTTCGACCACCTGCTCCTTTATTTGTCACTGCAATCTTTTGCATGAATAATGTTAGGAATATTCTCAAGCTTTAAGTGAAACAACTTTCCTCTGGATATTGTTATAGAAAGCTAAAGCTAGGAAAGCAGATCCTGCAGGCAATACAGACTCCAATTCAATTTCTCTCAATGTGATTTGAAATTTGAAATGTTTCAAATCTTATTTAAAACCTCTTTTATATGATGCAGCAAAAGCATTTATATCTAGCTACAGCTGGATGCAGAGAAAGTGAACAAAGAGGGAAAAGTGAGGGGAGAAGAAGAGTAGAGGCTCTGTCTTTGAGGCTTTGTCTGCTATTGACTAAGTGTGAAGTGGATTCAGCCCAGACTTTAGTGGCTGTGCTGTAAATCACTTAAGAATGAGCCGGCGCAGCATTCGAACAGGGATGTATGTGGCAGTGTTTGAGATGTACAACATTCTAGCAAGATATAACAACAAACCCTGATGTTATATTGGAAAATACTGGACATCTCCCTGTACAATATATATAATATAGAGTGTGCAGGAGAAAAGGATGGAGTATAAGGATGGATGGAGGACATGGCAGAGAAACAGGGACTTAAAGTGGGGAAAGACAAAGAAACAAGGCTGAGAGATAAAAACAGATTAAAGGCAAACAGCAGGGAGAGATGTCGTGCTGTGCTGTCCCACCAGAGAGAGAAGTACTGACTGTTGAAGTTAAAGTAATGCATTCATCCAAACTGTAACCATAGAAACATGTACATACAACTTCTGCTATCCACATGTAGCATAAATTAAACTATATCACTGATAGATAATAGAGATATTTGAGATGTGCATGCACTGTGCCACATACAGAAGCTATGTGAGATGTAATGTTAACACGACAGACTACCTGTCTGTTCACTCTCTCAGGTTGCTGTAGGAATTTGCAATGTGATTCTAGGGAATCTCATCCATAATGTTTATTTCAAACTAGAGCTAAACGTCAACAAAACACACAATGCAGATAAAAGCTTGCAGGCAAAGAAAATGAGGAGAAAATTTGACAGCTTTGAAATGTATCAAACCACAGTGTTTCAGAGTGAGGGAGACTGAGGCTGGGTAAACAATCAACATGAGCATGTCGGAAACACACATCAGCCTTTCACTATGAGATAACTCTCCCACTACAGACTGCTCTGCATTCACACACCAGCCTGTTCTGCATGAGCTGCACTGTTGTGAAGAATCAAATCGGCTGCTTAACCAACATTTAAAAAGTGACAGCGAGGCCAAATGTGACCTCCTCTCATGAATAATGACGACCTGCTGCAGAGCTGCTGCCTGCATCTCTTTAGGCTTTAAACCACCTACAGCAAGAAAAGCAGAAGACTACACACAGAGACCTTTTTAACTGGTGTGCAGCCTCTATTGCTATTTTTTGGTTTAGGCTGTGAGCAGTTCAGCCACCAAAGCAGCAGAACCTGACTCATGCAATTCATCACACAAACACACACTAACCATATGGCTGTCCCTGCATGAGATGACATTAGACAAACAAGCAGCAACTGGTCAAACTCAACACAGTCTGATGGAGGAGGAAGCTGGAAGGACTGGAATGATTCAGAAACAGGAAACAGCTCTTTTTTGAACATCGTCCGACCTACAAATCAGCACCAAGAAAGACAGTCATGTGAAGAGCTGTGGCAAACTCTGCCAACAGCAGCCCTGGCCAGTTACACACTGCTCACACACATACACACACTTACAACTAGACCACATGTTGGTAAACCCTCAGTCACATAGGCAGTCTCTTATGACATAAATAGAAGAACTAGTGTTGTCTTACCTGCATTTGAAGATCCACAGAAGAAGGTTCAGGATGGAGACAATCAGGAAACAGCACCCAGAAAAAACAGAGAAAAGAAGACCATTAGTTAGAAACCAACCCCACACACAAAAATACAATTAATCTTAGAACTAAAAGACATCAGTGGACACATCATTTTGGGTCATTCACCAGAACTCATTCCTGATATCACATCAGTGTGTTGTGTGATGTGTTTCACCATTTAAGGGAGAAAAGTGAAGCTAGTGGAAGATTAGACCAGAAACATGAACAGACAGAACTCAATAGTGATGAATGAAGCTCTCAGGAAATGTCAAAGATGATAATGAAACAAGTTTTTCATTTCCAGCACTAAAGCTGTGTGAGTATTTATGATTGTGGGAAGTTTTTATTGCCTTGAAATGTCAGACGGGTTGAAAAAACTTTTTCTCTAAATGCAGAACTTTATAATAATCTCATCTAATGGAGGAATTCAAACAAACCCTCTGGACATCAGCGTGATTATCTGACCTTTTAGGCTGCTCAGTTCAGTAAATCCACATCATGTGTACAATCAAGCTGAATTAAGAGAACAAATACTGTGGTATTTCTGTTTGCTAAAAATGCAGATGTAGGGCGCTCTCAAACTGCAGCTCATACTGCATCCTCACTGTAGACAGAAATGACAACTAAAAGCTCCATCAGGCACTCAAAGATTTCTCTTCCACTTCTAACAATACCATTTAAATCGATGCAGCCCTCCAAGTAAAACATTTCCATTGAGAGCATCTCCAAGAACATTATAAATGTTTGAGGCATGTGAACCTCCAGGGCAAGAATGCTGCAGGGCTTTGAAGAAAACCCAACTTTTAAGTCATTGTTAATGCAGAATACTGATTTATGTGTAAGCACTCACGTACGCACTATATTAAAGCCATCCCTCTCTTAATGCAACTTCCCCTTGTGGTGGGAAAAAATATAAATATGGAAGTACAAGCTGTAGTGCAAACAGCAGCAAAAGAGTCAGCAAAAGTGCAGCAACACAGAGAGAAGTTAAACACAGTTCACTGCATATAATTCACACATTGTGATGATGCAAAGCTGGCTGCAAACAAAAAAGATACAGCTAACTCTCTCTGATATTTATGATGTGTGACGATCAGAGCAGCCAGCAAGTGGTTCAGGGAAATTCTCTGTTTTCTTCAGCTCATTATGTGAAAGCTCTAAAAGGCTAGAAGGCTTTTTCTGTCTCTACAGTTGTTCAGCTTGTTGGCTTTGATGTCGAATACAACTCCCATTTCAGTTCTCATGGCCAAATATGTTCAACAGCCAAGAAATGTTTAAGCTTTACTATAAGCGCACAGCAAAATAGATTCCCATTGGCCATAGAAACACCCTCATTAAAGATCATAATCATGGTCAGTAGCTATAAAGCATCATGGTAGACATAACGTCAACTACTACAATGCATGTTCTCTTTTTTTCTCTGTCTAAATCTAACTGGCCTTTCAGACACTCTTAGACATGTAACTAATCCTTCATTCATTTAATCTAATCTGGCTTCATGTCTACAAAATGCGATCGAGTAAAGTTTTAATGTAAATATTTAAAGGCTTAATGGCTTGTACTAAGTACTGTAGTAATGAACCTTTACTGAGTTGGTCAACCTTAGAGAGCAGAGATTAGAGAGGACACAAAGGAACTAAGAGCTCAGGCTGGACATTCAGCATGCTTTCTGTGCTCTGATGCAGCTCTGCTAAACTGCTTTCAGACTCCCAAAAGCTCCCAGCAGGATGTCATCATGCAGCATACTGAGCCCAACACTCAGATGAAGGGTATCATCACTTCTTATCAAAATATGGCTGAAATTATGCAAAGCAACACATCACAGGAAAATGGTGTCAGGTGAACATAAAGATTTTTTAGATTTTGTGAATGTGACATTCCTCCTTACAGTGTGTATTAATCACACACAACTATAGCAAATCCTCTGTTATATTCATCTTTTTAAAGGGAAATGTGAGAAGAGCAGTTTTATGTTTCACTTAATGAGAAGAGTAAAAGGATGAAGTTACTCTGTGGGGAGAAAGCTCAGACGCTGGAGAGGAGAGAGAAGAGAAAAACAGAGTGTTTGAAACAGAAGAACAACAGGATCCTCTGAGGGAGAGAGAAACCAGCGGCTGATCTGTGTGAGTCAGCCATGATGCTTCACACTGTAACCCACACAGATACTTTTACATGCACACTTTCACATACACGCATAAAACATATCAAAAGATAAATTCCTCTATCTATTGTTCTACCAGCAGCGCTCATCAAGCTCACATTTCTCTCTTCAAGTCCAACCAGCTCCAGTGTTTTAGTCTGAGGGTTTCTGTGTAGCTGAAATCAGTCCCCAGTTTAAACCTCCATCACTTCCTGTGCCAGTCTTGTATCTCACCTTTGGGACAGTTTATGACTCCCCCCCACTGATCCCATCCCGGCCTCTCCTGCTGTGACTTTCTGATCCATGTCCTGATCCTTGACTAGAGGATGTCAGACAGCCTGCTCAATGGTGGGAGTCTCAAAGGCAGCCAGCTGAGTAACCTCTGGCAGTGGATCATGATGTGTTGCTCTCCCCTGGCCTCCTGCTTGCTGTGTCTCTCTTCACCTCTTTGTGGGACACATCCACTGCTTGAGCCTCTCCTGACTCTACCAGCATGACACGTAACTTTATAACAACAGACCCTGATACCAAACATGTGAAGAGTGAACCTTGGGTTGTAGTGTGTGTCCTTAGACCTGTCACTGTGTCTTGTCACAATGTTTGCTTTCAATAACTCTCTGCAGGAAGAGATGCACTTTACCAACATAACAACACAGTCAATGATCTGATATGGGCCTTTTTCTTTCATTGTAGGAAGCAACATTATGTGGAGTCATAATGGTGAGAAAAATAGCAGAAAATGTATCCAACTGATTTTAATCTGACTATAAAGAAACATTATGTGACATTTAAACAGTAAAAGCAGAATAAAAAGCATCTGCAGTGTATGAGTATCGACTAAAATATGTACAGCTTATGGATCTTCAGCATCCTTTTTTAGAAAGAGAGCAGATATCAAACAGGAAGCCCTTAAGGTTTAAATATGCTCACTCCTCATTGCTAAAGACAGAACATGTGAATCCATCAGGCTGCTGGAAGCTGCCAGTGAAACAATAGCATGTTGGCTGTTTCTCACTGTGTGTGTGTTTGTATTTCACATTAAGCTGTTTCATCTCCTCCCACCTCTCATCCCTCCATTGTTTATGTGAACTCCTGCCTCCCACAATCCCTCTCTCCTCCCCTGCTCTCTCTCTCTCCATTAGGGAGCTGGCAGCTCTGATCAGGTGATGCTGAACTTGACTCTTTTACTGTGGGAATCAATGGGCAGCATTAATCAAATGGCTGAAAGCTAATGGCTTTAGTGGGGCTCAGGGTGAGGCCAGAGGACACTGATTCAGGTCACCATCAGGCTGGGACAGAAAAATATAGACAATGTCCACTAGTGGTAACACATAACTGTTTTGGATGTATGTGGGAAACTTACGTCACAATGACAGGGTTAAATATGCTGTGGTCTGGAAGCTCTCAAGTTTCATCTTATTCACCTTTCACACCTTCAATTTCACTCAGGGTTGTGATTGTTATCAAACTCTCAGAAACATCACAACTACAATTGATTCATCGCTCAGACATTGAACTGCTAGTGACCCTGAATCTATTCTCCTCTGTATGAACATGAATCATTGTTGATTATTACTGGATGGAGGTCCAGTTGAGATCATCGACTGCTGCTGAAGACTGATCTTTTCTCATCGACTCCAATCAGTGAGAGGAAAGAAGTGCTGCTCTGTCAGCTTCTTCTGTTTGCTCACAGGCAGTCGGGCTTTGTTTTCCTCTTTACTGTTCACGCCTTTTGTTTATGTTTTATATGTTTTAAACTTCCCTGAAAGTAGCAGTGTGCTGAAAGAGCGCACCATCACAGAGACAGCTCAGTATCTGACCTTCTGAATGATCTTTTCAGGTGTTAAACTTTTGTACAGTTTAGCCGCCCTGAGGTTCTCTGGGTCAAACTGTCCATCTGGGATTTCAGTTTGCTGCTTTTTTTAGACTAAAAAGTTTCAAACTGAGTCAAAAAAAAAAAAAAGAGCTTCATGATGCAACTCTACCTAGCACACACTTACAGTGTTTTACAATATTGAGGCATTTGTTTCTGTATCAAACAGTACCCAAATTGACTGGTTAAAGCAGTGTGGATGGATACCTCAGATACATCAAACAAGTCTTAAATCTCAGAAACCATCGACTATCACCTAACGATGGCTGAGAGCAGAGAGAGCTGGCATCTGGAAGAGATATGATCTCACCAAGTGGGAGATTATTCAACATCCATATTAATAATGGAGCATTTAGGGGCTGAGGGGCTGTGTAGGAGGAGAAACAGCATAGAAGAGGCATGTAATGCATCCATATTTTATTAGAAAACTGAATCTATTCCATGTATTAACATGAAATAAGTAGACATATTAATAAATTACTCAAATTAGCTTTTCAGTCACAGGACTTTAATTACACTGAGTGGTTAAGTGTGTTTGTCAAGGGCTCTCCAACAAGTAGGGGCTGCACGCCGCCAGCAGATACACACTATGCACCGTATATGACACCAAAACAAACTCGCACTGACTGAAATGAAACAAATTCACATTAATTATGCAAATAACATAATCATTCTAATGTTGCATTTTGCTGCCTGTTCATTATGATTCATTATGTAATGCTGTTGGCAGAGTTAAGCTCTGCTCATACACACACTGAGCTCAGGGGATCTGATGAGAAGACACTTTACAGAGGTAACTTGGCAGACTCACTCTGTGTGTAAACTACTCTCCTTGGTTTCACCTACTTAAACTTTCAGACAGTTTGTGGTGCAGAGCAAAATACATTTTAGTCTCCATAGGGCCATTATTCTAACAAGGCAGGGGACCAAACTGCTTACATCGTCATCCTCAACAGCTTGTTGTCTCTCCTTAGTTGACCGATTCTCCACATACTTCTAAAGTCATAAAAGTCCCATTTAAAGTGCCTTGATTAAATCTTACATAACCCATGCTGTAGATTCCTCTCTTGTTCTCTTGTTCAGGCAAACTGATCAGCTGTGTTTGGATAATGAGCTCCTGTCAGTTGGCTCAGAGGTTCCCTCCATAAATCAGTCTGTACTCATGGTATGAGGAACTCTTGTGAGAGCACGGCTCTGCCTGCCAGGCCTGAACTCCCCGGGCTCTGCTCCTTCTCAGCAACCAACTGTCCCCTCAGCTGCCACCATTCTTTCATCATCACCAGGAAGTGTGCTGCCGCTCAAAACTGAACAATTAAATACTGAAATGACACGAAAAGAACAAGTGGAGTTCACTGATGAATAATATGTTGAATAAATCACAGATTAGTGTGTCTGTGTGTCGACTAAAGCTTCATTAACCCGGAGGAACCTTCTGATCTCTCAACCACACTTCATTTATCCTGCTAATTAACAACTAATCTGCAGACTTTGAGGATTTAAGAACCACATGCAGCATTAAGATTTGTTCACTAAAAGGCTCGAACACACGCAAAGAAGAATGAAAGTGGTCATCAAAGTAGATACAGTGTTCTCCTCAAGCAAGAGTGAAGCAGTGAGAGGCAGTGGACTACCTGTTACTATTTTCATCACAGAATATTTCCAAACTGTCAATCATTTATAGACAGCTGACTCTCCTGATGGATGAACGTGTGACACATGATTGACAGCATGGAAGCTGCAGAGATGGACGGATGAAAGTCAGGTTGTGGACCAAAAACGTGTCTAAGAAGAGACTCCATCAATCTACTGAGCTCACTACCCATAAACCACTGCAGCTAATGCTGCACAGTCACAGTGAACAGAGGAAACATGGAGTCATTCAGCTGATATTGAACAGTCGCTCTGTTCATTATGTGATAGTAAATCCATCACTGTGAAACAACATCATCACTGGAGTTACATCATGTTAGCAAATAGCTGCTCTGACCGACATTGACTTTGCTCTAATATCACACTGATGATTTCAGACAATGTGTAATTAGTACCATCTCTGTAGTCTGTATTCATCTGCCCGACATCCACACGGAGCGATTTGTTGTTCATGAAGGTTTCTGATTATCTGCTATGATTAATTTTTCCTTGTGTGAAAAAAATAATTAAATCAGAGTAAAGTGTGAGAGGAGACTGGTATATGTTGATGCAATTTGTCTGTTGTAATATTATAGCACAGCAGGTTTTGGTGCCTTCATTTATTGTTAATTTGCTTTATTTAATGTACAAAAGCAATAAAAAGTCAGGGCAGAACTCTGATCTACTTCTTGTAAGACAGGGAGAGAGAGTTCCTCTTCACAAACACAGTCTCTGTTTGATGCTGCAAAATAAAAGGAATCAAAGAAGCATCTATTTTCATCTCCAACAAGCTTCTCTTCTGGAGAGGTTTTTAGTTACAGTGAAACTTTAAGGTTAAAATGTTGTTGAACAAGAAATGCTCTGATATCTTATCTCTGAAAGTACCAGAAGTACAGAGTGTAAAAATCAATGAAGCAATAACATCCTGTTATCAAGTGTGACTGTATTAAATATGAAATAGGAATGAGCTTGAGATGTTGCGACTGCTTCAGATTAACTCGACAGAAGTGATGCACACAGTGGTTTCATATTGTAAGAACATACAGGAGTAGTGATAAGAAGGCAGATGGTTCACAGATCCAACACCATGTTCATTTGTTCAGTGGTAAAAACAATTAGGCCTCAGATAAGCTGCTGATTTTTAAAGCACCTAAAGCACTTCAGATGGTGTTATATCTCTCACTGCCAACACACTCTGCTACAACTATAGACAAATACACATAAACCCAATCCTAGTATCCACACTGAAGGACTCATAGACTTTGAGGTGTGATCCCTCTAAGTCTGCAGGGACTAAAGGCTGACCCACTGTCAAAGAGTCAAGTGCATGAGAGCTCTCTCACAGATATTTCTGCACACTTTGCCTGAAGGAATCAACCACAGTTCAAAGCATTGCAACGTTTAACTCAGGGTTACCAGAGATGCCAGGAAGCGTTGAAAAAGAAGAACTGGCACCTGAGTGTTCAGCTCTGTATATTTTGTGTGCTGTCTGGTATACCTACATTTACTAAGAAACATGAGCAAGGAAAATGCAGTGAGAGAGAGATGATCTAAATCTCAGAGCTCCATCTGTTTGTCTCCATGATGTTTGATCACATCAGAGAGGAAACCAGTGTGTCAATAATATAAATGTAAAGTAGATGAAGAGTGGAGAGCTGGAATAAGAACTGGATCATTTTTTGCACACATCAGCACATTCAGGAACCTAAAGTGAGGCAAGGTGCCAACTAAAACCTCTCAACACAGCAAGTTTTATATGACTCCAGCACACAGAAATACAAAGCACTCTACAACAGCAGAGATTACAGAGCTATATATGACACATTGTTCTCTCTCAGCTCTGGACTGTAGATAGAAATGATGGAGGTCAGTTCTCAGTGATCCACAGGTGGATGAAGAAGAGGTCATTCCCTGGTTCTCAGGCAATCCTCCCTGAGGCTGTGAGGATACTCAGGCTGGTTCAGGCCTCCAGGCTCCTCTGTCACATTTCAGCTGCTGGTTTTTACAGGGAATAAGAGACAAGACAAGAGTGTCTTTCTCCTGTCTAACACTGTCTATCCCTCCCTGTCACATATCTGCTTCAGTGTTATGTGGGATGTTAAACCCTCCAGTTAGACAACAAGCCCTGCTGGCTCTGGCTGAGGCACACACATCGTCCTCCACTCCCTCTGTGGGTATAAACATGTTCCCATGAGGCTGTTTGCTCCAGTTGATTTGTGGTGAGAATCAGAATAAACCTGATGTTGTGTATAAAAGGTTGATCATTCAAATAAGACAACCTAATATGAATACCTCTTGTGGACAAATTGGCAGTTGTCAGTTGGCAATCTGTTCTGATGGGACACACAGGCAGGATGTCGGAGGGCTGAAACAGGCTTCTTTAACTTACACTCACCATGACACGACGCTCGCACGCACGCACACACACACACGCACACACAGCTTTTCACTCTGTTACACAGTCTATGATCCTGTAATTCTCTGCACTGACAGACAGCCTAACTCAGCCGTTTCATCTATCCCCTCTCCACCCACTGTGTACAGTATGAGCTGCCTCTGGTAGTCCTGTTGATACATTGGTTGACTC
The DNA here is from genome assembly GCF_022749685.1 of Semicossyphus pulcher. Taxonomy (NCBI): domain Eukaryota; kingdom Metazoa; phylum Chordata; class Actinopteri; order Labriformes; family Labridae; genus Semicossyphus; species Semicossyphus pulcher. The sequence goes on from NW_027211700.1 coordinate 9,081,953, forward strand.
TTCACAGAGGCTGGTATAATGTGTGTTACTGTGCCGAATTTGCAGTAATTTTACTTTTTCTACTGTGACTAGTTTATGTTGATTGCGATTGAGAACAATTTATCGTTCAGCCCTAAAAGAGACTACCAGTTATTATCGTGCCACATATTCATCAACAGGTCAACAGACCAGAAATATACTGTTGGCATAAATCTCTGTTTCTCTAAATAACTGCATTTTCTTTTACAGAATTTCATTGTAATGAGAATCCAGCAGCAGACTCAGCATCAGAGGTGTTGTCTTCAGCAGGATTACCTGTTTGAATGAAGGATTCATAGAAAGAGGATGTGTGGATGTATCTAATGGCTGAACACTTCAAGCAAGCATACAGCTTTGTGTAATCCTATAATACTCTCACTTGTATTGACTCTTTTGTACGGGAACAAATATCCTGTCATTTATTTGCTCAATACAGAAAGCTGACACTTTTGGCCCTCTGTTGTTGGCTACAGAAGACACCTGTAAAGTCTGTCTGTCAGCTGTCATTGTTGTGTCCTAGTGGAGATGTGTGTGAGTTCTGTACATTTAAATACACTGTTGGATTACCTGAAAATAGCATTTTAACGAGCTCACACTGCTCTTGTATTTATTATTTCCCTGCTGTCCAACTGTGTGTGGGTATCTGAATCAAACTGTTGGAGAAAGGAACATTTCTAATTCACATGCACAGATTATCTTTGGCAAATAGGTGCAGTACTTTCATGCAATCAACTAAAACATCCAGTTTCACTGACAAAGCATCAAAGCTGCTGCACACAGAGCTGGAGGCGTTCAGAGCAGACACATAATTACATCCATCAGAGGCTAAATGTTCTCTCAGATCCCATCAGTGCTTCAGGACACACTGTGGCAAAATGTCATTGTAAGACATTAAAACCACACATACGCAACAACAACAGAGAATCTTCCATAGAGTTTTGTGCAGCCTGAGTCAGAGATGGTGAACTTGACAATTTTAAAACTCCGGACTAAATGCGAGAGAAACAAAGAAAAGAAGAAGGCTTAAATCCTGACAGCCATAAAATAAGATCTGAAGGAGGATGAGGACAGTAAAGAAAGTGATGTGAGTGTAGTGAGAAGCTGAAGATGGAGAGGGAGGTTTACTGTGTGTGTGACCTGATGAGAAGAAAGTTAGAGGGGAGTGAAAAGACTTTAACATCTCACAGAGGAAGGATTTAAAGTGAGAGGCAGTGATGGGAATCTTAACTGTGGATCTCTTTTTTTAACTCCACAATATTCCCTCTCTTAACAGCAGATGAGCAGATTTTTCATTATTTTGAATTAAAGCCAAAAGAGTTCAGTCAGCAGCTGGAGTTCAGGTTTGCTCTGGTCCTTTTGTCTCTGAACAATCAAACAGCAAAGATTTCCACCTGAAGCCCTTTAATGTACAGAAGTGGCATTAAAGGGAAAGCTGTGCGTGTGGAACATCTCAGTCTGATGACTCAAAAGGTGTCTGGGTGGAATTCATGAAACTATCAGGTCTCTTGTGTTTGCAGCACGCTCATGAAGTCAAACTGAGCAGCTGATTGGTCACTGAGCTGCTTCTGTCATCACTACATCACCATCCATTCACAATTCCTTTAAAGCTGCTGCATTTACAGTCTGCAGAGCATCATTACTTACTGCTGACATTTAATTACAGAAGCAGACAGGAGAGAATACATGAACACTAAATCTATCTGATCCTCAATTCATCCTTTCTTCTCTTCATCTCTATACGGTCATCTCTCCTGCACGCTGAAGTTTATCCAGTGGAGTTGACAGCTGAACAGCCTCCACGTGTTTGGTCAATTCTCTACTTGTGTGCTGAGAGGAGACTCTCTACTGAAGTCGTCAGCTGGACCATCAGGCTGCTCTCTTCTCTGTGTCACATACTGCTGCTGAACATAAAGACTGCTGTCACATCAGCTCAGCTCATCACTTTATTGAGAGCAAACAGAGCTCTACTGTAACAGGCAGCAGCGGAAAGTCACAGGCTTCTCCATGAGGAGATATCTCTGTCATGTCAGTGTTTTCAGGGAAGGGAAGTCACTTCACATACCTTCAGAACGAGAGGCAGCAGCAGACGGACAGAAGCACAAGAAACATCCACGGTAGCTGTCATTTCTCTCTCATCTCCAGTGTTTCCTAGTGGAAAACGTCAGGACATGAAATGAAAAGAATGAAACGATCCCTTGCCTTGAAATCCAAAGAGGAAAGCGACGCCGGTGATCCACACGGTGTGTATCCAGAAGGAAAGCATGGTGTCCTTTAATCACACTGTGCAAAAGCTCCGCACTCTTCCCGAAGAAGCTCCGTCTGCAGCGGGTAATTTCCACAAGAGAAAGCGCTGAAAGTGAAGCCGAGCGGAGGAAGAAATCCCAGTCTGACCGGTGCTGATGAACACGAGAGCTGGAGACTCCGTCACTGCTCCACCTGCTGCTTCATACGGAAAGTAGCGACCCCTACAGGAAGTCTTGTCCACAGAGGGAGAGCGCGCACGTGTGTGGTCAATATGTTTCTACTACAGCAGTCTCTCATGGTCCAACTCCGACAGCAGGACTAATCAGAAGAAATCCAACACATTTTATTCAGCACCACGACCAGGATTTTACTCATGGGGGCAAACAAAAAGAGTCAGTCACGTGTCTGCAGTTAAGTGACAGAAACTAAAGACAAAGGGTAAAGATGAACGCCCATATGGAATTCAAGTATAAAATAGCCTACATACCTATATTTACAGAAGCTGCTTAGCCCCACATACTGGCAATATCTGTGTCCAGAGAAAAAAAAGTCTAGTTGGTTTTAGTTGAAGGAGTTAGTTTTCTTTGTGCACACACATGTGGTGTTTTACCCCACAGAAATCCTGACAGTAGATTTAATACAGTTCTCACCATCACAGAAGTGCTTGCTCTAGTTTTTATCACTGGACCAACTCCAGCTGCTGTGCACACAAGAGTAGCCCTGTGAGAACAAGTAATGAGATTAGAGCAGAACTATTCTCAAGAATAAAGTGTAACTTTTAGTAATCATGGATTTTTTTATATCCCAATATAACATATTAATGTCTTTTCATTTTCCAACACAGCCATAGCACTGATCAATAAACTACAGTAAGCAGAAGAGGTGATGTAACTCTCCAGGTGGAGTTTAATTGTTTGACTGTTCTGGTAAGTAAATGGTGGCAATTTTGTCACTTACAGACTTTAACTGTTTATGTAATTGTTTTAATAGTAAAGCATGTCTGCGAGTTGCTTTCTGCGATGTATGTAATAGCATTACTGCTCACAGATGTTTTATATAATATTTAGTTTTTGTTTACTTATGTTCTCAGTATTGTTTCCTTTTAGTTTCCATCAATACAACACCGTCACAGGCTGACTGTGTTTGGAGGTTTATTTACATTCTCCACCCGTTTCCTTCACACTGCTCAATTGCATTTTAAGTGCAGAGAAGATGCAAATGTTTTCATTATAACATGCCAAAGGTTTGATGTAACACCATCAAAACAATCAGATAGCTTGCTGCAGAAAAGTGAGGCTGTTTGTTTACAGATGCAAAATAGGTATTTTCGCATGGTGGAGTCAAACTGCATAAGTCACCAGTCAGATGGATGAAATGTAAATGATTTCTGAATACATACCGTTTGCTGCCATACATTATTTATGACCACATTTTCTCTATGTGTCTCAGAGCCTTGTAAAGACAGGCTAGTTACATTGATAGGGTTCTTTACAGTGTGGAAGCAGTGTAATTCTGTCAATCTTAAATCAGAGCCAAATTCAGTTAACACACTGTAATCACAGACCATCTCTCAGCTAACTATGTGAATAAAATACACTGTGCAAAGGCATCACAATTCATGTAGATACAGAGTGAAAAATGGGCTGAATAAATCAAAATCTGTCTTGTTGGTGGTTACATGCATCAAACTGCATCAACATGCAGAGCGAAAACCTTTTTCTAATGATAATGATAATATATGTGGGCAGGTGGCAATAAACAATTTCACATGAGCCAGAAGCCAAAGTGAAACAAAATGTTGCCACTGTTGGAAGAAGATGTTGATGCAAGACATTTTCTATAATGTCACACAATTTCTACAGCTTTCACAGTTCTGCAATCAGAGGCATCGGCACTGTGTGTGAAAAGACAATCTCCTCATACATTTCCTCATGAGAGGAAAACTTTCATTAATTTTACAGAGTACAGTCCACTCATGTCTTATCATACTGAACACTGATTTCAAAGCTCCTGACCTGTTAGTACCTTGATTTATAGTTAATACTCAGCCCATAGTCTTTATGTCCTCCAGACAACCTTTGGTCATCAGTGTGGAAGATGCAAGCTAATGCTGGTGATTATGAGGCTTCATAAACTGTGAGGAAATGAGATGTGAACACTGTGCAGGAAATATGGAAACATTTGTGAGTGACATAAGTGTCTTTTTAAAACACCACAGTCATACCAAGTTCAGACAATTGAGCCATCCTTCCATTCAGCACCATGGACAGAGACAGCAGCAGCAGAGCACAGAGTTTAGTTCACTGTGGAGCCAGAGCTCTACAGAGCAGACTGCTGCTCTCACTGCATTACTGAACAACTATCAGTAGCATACAGTACACTATAGTAACATTTATACACTGCTGTTTTAGCTTATTCAGTTTGACTTAATGACATTGCTGTTGTAAAGTTCCCATTAGTCATCAACGTTATCATACGTTGCCATTCTAAAAAACTTGCACTTTTTGACCAAAGGGTTGGTTCCTTCACAGCAATCCAGACTCCTGCTAGTTACTGTAACATGTAATAAGTCTGAAAGAGAAAAAATTCTGCTTCACTTTCCATCCATCAAGTATCAGGATACAGCACAGAAATGTCTGTATTGATCTCACTGCTAAACATGACACCATAATACACAGCCCTGTCTCCACTCTGAGCTGTGACCTGCAGAAGTGGATCATTTACAGTAAAGTTGCAGATACTCTGTGCTTCTTGTTCTCTGGTGCTAATGACTCTTGGAACTCTAGTTTCCTCTGCTGTTGTCTCTGTCCTGAATAAAGAGCTCCTCTGTCTATTTCTAGTGACTCCATCCCAGTGGTTTCATCACACAGACCCCCAGCTGATTACCTGTGACTCTTTGGAGAGCTTTGATTTGTGTTGTGCTCTTATTATACTGTATGTGAGTTCTCTGCAACACTGCAGCTCTGTGCTGGCTTACTTAAGTCTTTGTCAGTAGCAAACTGTTATCACACAGAGAGCCAGAAGTCTGTAGAGCAAATCTTTATGCTTCAGATCCAGTGGTTTGTTGCAGTCACTTGACTTATAAAATATAGACTCTATCACTAAAAATAACATCAATTAGGATTAAACAGTAGAGCAGTTATTAAGAGAAATGCTCTTTCCACTTCACTACCTCTCCATTGAAGTAGTTCCTTTGCTGTAAACAGAGAGCCACCAGCTGCAGTGTTTTTAATGAGAGATAAGTCAGAGGAGGAAGGGAGATGATTGACAGCAGGATGTCTTTGGACAGTTGGAGTCAGTATTCAACTGTCTGGAACAGCATCAAAGGATGAGATTCTGGCCTATATATTGATTAAGAATATGAACAAAATGTCTTCACAGTGGAATAAATCAGATCCGCTGGCCTAGCAATAACATCTCTCTAGATCTAAAGGTAATGTATGCAATCAATTAACAACAACGAGTTTGCATACAGTGTGCATGTAGTCTCTGATTAAACCAGTGGATGTAATGTTGTCAGTTGTAAATGTAGAAGGGTTCTGTGTTCAGCACTGTGGAGCAACATTGTAACGGTATCACAGTGATAAGTGCAGCAAAATAACAGCTGTTCTTGTCACATTATGGAGGCAGAGGAGGAGGAAGAGAAAGTGCTTTGTGTTGTCACAGCAGCAACTGGCAATATTTGCGCCATGCTAATTGCATGCTAATTGTTCTTGCACTTAACTGAGCTCTTTCACACATATTGTCATTAATGTCATTAATGTCAGACTCTCAGTAACTAACAGAGCTGAGGAACAAAAGACATTTGCCCGTTGTTCTGCCTCACAGGCTGCTAGCCAAGTTGATAAATTAAAATCTGCTGTTGCCTGTCGATAAACATGAGATTACAATCTCGTTATTATTCACTGTTTGGTTAGCAGGTAAACTGACGGAAAAAAGATTGCCAGTTTACACAGCTGGGAGCAAGCACAAATGACGGGCTGCCTCTGACACATCAGGTGTCCTCATCTGACTGTACTGATAATAATGACTCAGGACGTCAGTGAGTTTCCTGTAAAAGTCAAAACAACAATCCCTCCATCAGCATTCATTCACAGTGTCAGTAGTTAAACAGAATTGTCATCTTCCCTGATCCATCCTGTCTGTCTCACTCACATCCTGTAAGACCTTCTGCTTGTCAACAACTCGACCATCACGAATGATTAGATCTCCTCTCTGAGTATCAGAAGAGAAGCTGCAGTGAGGTAGAGGCTTTGTAATGCTGCAACAGTAGCTTTCATGTTTACTGAATCCACAGCTCGTGTGAGTTGTTGTGATGATAAAATCAGTTTAAAGACTTTAACAATGAACAAATCAAGAAGACCACCTGGAAACACAGATGGACACACAGATAATATGTGCCAACAGCAGCCTGCATGTTTAACAGAGCAAACATGGGTTACTAAAATATACAGTGGATGTATTAAACTGGCTTTGTAGTGCACGCCTGAGATGAGGCATGTGAAATATGTAAAACACATGTAAAACATTAGCACTGAGAAAAAGTGGTTAAAACTTTTGACAAGAAAATATTTCCAAATCAGTCGATTATTGAATGTCTCTATGTTATCAGTTCTGTGCAGGTTAGGTGCCAAGTACAGTGTGACACATTCTAGTGGTCCAGCTGTCCTGAGAGACTCCAGTCATCATCCAACTAAGGTTGTGACAAAGACATATAGCAATCCCAAACACAGAACAGAAATGCTTGAGGAGTGGTGTTACTCCTGCAACTGTACAGAGGTAGCCAAGTTAGGTTGAATTGGCTCGTCATGGCTGAGCATTAGCATGCAGACTGCAGTGAGCTGATCTGACAGGATGAAGGACTAAAACAATTAGGCTGTTTGAAAGTGAAGGCTGTGTGAAAATGGGTGCAATGTTCTCTTAGAAGCAATATGCGTTTCCCTTCCAATGTCAACATACTGTCCGTACTTATAGCTGAAAAAATGACTGGCAGTATAATTAAAGGCTATCAAATAATGGGCCTTTGGAGATTAATCATTATGTGCTCTCTTTTCTATGTTAACAAATGTGTAGATTATGGGACACACACTTTTAAAAATATATGTTTTGTCTTGGTGCTCTAACACTCTGACCTGTCCCTGCAGCTCAGTCCTCCTACATGCTGGGTCAAACAGAGCTGCGGAAGTACCTTGTAACCTGACAGAGCTCCCAGCAGTACAGGATGTCATTATGCAGCAAACAGGACCCAGTTCAGTACAAATACTCATCATGCAGAGGTATGAGATGAGGCCTGCAGGTGACATGAGTTAGTCAGCTATGATTGTAGCCATACACACAGGACATCACAGAGGTACAACACCCACACCATTTAGGCTTCGGGAGGTAACTACAAGTTTAACACAGGGATGTGTAGTAATGTTCCTTGATGCCAAACAGACAACTTTTGCATAGTTTAATACTGACTTCCAGCTACCATCATGGCAGAAGAGGAGTAAAGTGATGAAACAGACACATCTGACCATCAGAGGAGAACAACAGGTGTAATTAATAACATCACTAACGACTGCATTCTTTCAGTCAGGTCCTGGATCCTGCTTTAGTGCTCACTGACACTCAACAGAGCTGAGCCCTCGTTAACTCAATTAGTCACACCTGGACTTTTCCTGCTCTGACAGAGAAACATCTGATGTGAAAACTAAACCATGTATTCATTTAGACCAGGTGAAAGTTCTCCCATTACTTTATATTTTAACATTTAGAGTCAAGTGATGTCTTTTCCTCTATCTCTGCTTATGTCATTAGTAACAAGTTAGTCGATGTTAATGTTTACACAGGAATGAGCATTTTATGTTCAAGCACACAAAAAGAAAGGCCTCAGATGGGACTAATTACAAATGTATAAATGTTTATTTGTGAGTTAGTTAAAAGAGTTGATTGGATTCAAAAAGGTAATTGGAAAGCTCAGAAGACAGGATATACATCCCACAACAGGTACTTGGCAGTCATTTAGAGATGCATGCCAGGTGTCCAGCAGCACTGTGCAGCATACAACAGGGAGGTTGAAATAATCTCCATGCATAAACAAGTCCAGTGTTATCCTATGCTCCTATGTGGTGCAGTCATTATGATTGTGCTGCACAGCATTGAAAACTGACAAAAGGAAGCCTTGTGACTGAAATAAAAAAAAGGAGGAAGAGGAGGATGGGGACCAAAATGTTTCTATTCAAATCTGCTTTCATACAGACAACACTTTAAATATTCATCAGTCCCCGAGTCATCCACAGAGAATATCAAACCCACAAACACATAATCTTTCTCAAACAACAAATGCATTAACACAGAAGAGCTGAGGAGAAAAGCAGCAGTTTCAACTTTTTATGAGGTCCACACTGGGACACGTCTGAAGTCATCAGGCAAACTGCCACAGAGACTGCAGCTTTGACCGTGGAAGAAGCTTTTCCAAACTTCACTTTAATCTTTGAAACAGGCAACAGGCAACTGTGTGAGACGACCTGAGAGACCTGTGTGGCTGATAATCACTGAGCAGGTCTGAGAGGTGATGTGGAGCGAGAGCATTTAGTGCTTTATGAACAAGCAGCAGAGCCTGGGAAGTGATCTCGAACCTGAAACATGGGAAAACCTGGCATTTGTTGTAAAAATAGAAACTGAGCAACAGTACAGCAACATGACAGAGCAGGACTAAAAGGATCAACACAGTTTTACTGAACAAACAAAGTGTTATTATTGCTGTCGAACTGACTGCCTCTTTGCGTCTTAGTGTTAAACCAACAATGAAATAATGTCACTCTCTCTCAGACGCAACAGGGAGCCCTGCTGCCCTGTTCAGCTTCTTCTTATCCCTCAAATCTCAACAGATCATGACAACAGATTTACTGCAGAAGAAGAAACAATAACAGTAACATTTATGTGACAAGACAGCTTATAGTGTCCCAGGGAAGAAAATAACCTGATACATTATTGTCCATGAGTGAACACTTCTATAAATACAGTGTTACAGTCCTCCAACCTGAAGTCAGGTTCAGTTTTTATAAAAGTACTTTTGCATCAGGAGGTGATGGATGATTTATTGTGGCAGAATAAAAGTGATCATGTGTTCCCTGTCATGACTTGCATACAACAAAAATTTCTCTTTCTACATTTTCATCACAATGCTGTTCTTTGTTTTATCTTTGAAGCTTTAGTTCAATAAAAACACTGCAAAAATATATTTTCACTGTTCCTGCTGTTTGTTTTTGTTTTTCCATTGATTCTGTTTTGTTCCTCTCCCTACCCTTTTTTCCCTTTTCTGCTTTCAGGAGGTTGGAGAGAGAACAGAGTTTCTGTGGCTCACACGGTGCTGAACCTGATGAGTATCTGAAAAGGGAAATGTTGCTGTTGTGTCCGGCTCTGGACTGAAAAGTACTGAGGCTGTTAGTCTTTTGCTTTAATGCGGCAAATGGCAAATCCTCACAGCTCTCTGATTAGAGAGAAAGGCTGCTGAACAAAAATGTTTGAACAACAATTTTAAAGCAAATTATTGAGGTGCGTCTAATAATTAACATGGTGATGTATCTGTCCAGTGTTATTTACTGTTATTTGGCTACAGTATAAATACATGCGGACACTATAAGTTATGCAAAAACATTTAAATGTATTCTTTGACATTTGTCTTGGTAATAATGTGAGAAATCTCACACCCCGAGAGTATATTAATTATTCTTTCACAGAACTGGACGTGACTGGATATTTATAATAACCATTTTAAGACAGACAAATCCTCACTTCTCCTTCCATGTACATTTCTGAAGCCATGTTAATCAGTGACGTGAGCTTTGAAGCTGTTATCTGAGAGGATCACACTTTGCTTTTACGCCTAATTTTTCGGTCACCCAAACAGACTCAGAGTTTCAGCTGTTCTTTATCTCTGTCCCCATTTTCCATGTTTTTTGTTTTCAAACAGAAATGCAGCGTGAAATTATTCAGAGTGGAGCCACTGAATCAGTCTGTTTAGCAGAGTTACTGTCTGAAAGGCTAAAAGAGACACCTACACTTATGTTAAACAAATGGTTCGCTACAGACTCTCTGTCTCTCTCTCTCTCTCTCTCAGCTCCTCTGTTCTAGGTTGTCATATTAAACCTCCATCACTGTGCCAGTCTTGTATCTCCCCTTTGGGACAGATTATGTCTCTGTGCTCCCTCACTGTTCCCGTCCTGCCCTCTGCTGCTGTGACAGGCTGCTCCTTGTCCTTTGCCAGGACTAGAGGCTGTTAATGCCAGACAGCCGGATCAGAGCTGCTGATCTTTATGCAGCCAGCTGAGTCATCTGTGGCAATTTGTCAGTATGTCATTGTGTGTCTGTGTAGGTGTGTAACCATGACAGTGACTCAACAGATCCTTTACTTTAGCCAAAGATGCAAATTGGCTTTATGCCAAAATACTAAACTGCTGATCATATAATCAATTATTTGTAATTTAAAGACACCTCACACAGCTCTCTTATGCATTCACACACAAACAGTGACACCAGATTCCTCCACACGAGAAGTCTTTTTTGCCCTTGTTCTGTTTTCCATGGATGACTGTGACCTTCTGGTGTCCAGGGAAAGGAGCCAACAATAAGAGGCAGCAGATGGTTCACAGTGAGACTCTTGTCCTTTTCATTCTGCATGATGGTTTATACACACACACTAACACACACATGCAAACACACACTATTTTCATAATACTATGAGAGATCATCTTCCCTGTGTGTTCTGACAAAGGCTTCCCCTTCTTTCTTTCAGTAATGAACTAAATGCAGCACATCAGTGATTTTTAACTGTGCAAAGCAAACTTGTATCAGCGCCTCCTTTACCTCTGACTAATAGGTCAGTGACCCTGTGCATGTGTGTGTGTGTGTGTGTGTGTGTGTGTGTGTGTGTGTGCCGCGTTAGTGTCCCTGTTAGCAGGTGATGATGTTCTGCTTTTCTCTCCTGGCCTCCTGCCTGCTGTGTGTCTTTTATCCTCCCTGTGCATCAAACTCAAAACACAGCCAGCATGACCTTCATCATCACAGCAGACATGAGGACATGAGGACATTGATTCACTTCCTGTCCTCAGGTCTGCTGAACTGTACAGGCTGTTTGAATCATCAGTCAGACAGTTTAGTTTAGCAGACACATTAGAGCCGCAGTGGAGCTGTCTGTGCCAGTTAGTCTGCAGAGTCCTGCAGCACAGCAGCCTGAGGAACTCACAGGAAATGAAGTGAGGCTCGACTGTTCAGGAGAAATAAGAGCTCGGCTGTTTGTTCAAGATGCTTTAACTCCACTAGTAGTTTAAAATAAGGTCAGAGGTCATTCTGGAGGTCAATGACCCTTCATATGGGAGACTCATGAAACCATTACAGAGCTGGAGAGATCATTACTAGCTGAGACAGACAGACAGAGAATGCCGTTACCTCCAACACAGTATATGTTCTTATTAGTGACAATGGTTAAGCACTACCAGCAGAATGCATCATAGCCTACATGACATATTCAGACTGTGATATGCAATTACATGAATGATCAAAAATGAGACAAAGGCTGCAGCTTTAACAGCTCTCAAGAGTTAAAACGCTCCAGGGTAACTCAGTGTTTCACTCTGCAGAGGGATTCTTATTAAGCCATTGTTTTGAAAAATCAACACAAAATAAATATAAACACTCACAGCCCTTTCATAAACAGCGTTTATGCCTAATGGTGCCTCCATATTCAATCTGTCCTTCTGCAGGGAGAAAATAACATTTCATTGTTTATCATCAAACAGACTGTGAGGCTCAAATCTCAGTTTTGTCTTTTTGCCCCACTAACATGCGCACACAGTTGTTAGTATTCATTTATCATTCTGTTCTCAGGGTTGTAACCTCCGATTGTTACTATATTTACAATGTTATTCACTTATACAAAGAACATGCTGACCTCTTCAGTGGCAGTTTTCATGTTTTTTGTTGTCATTGTGAGATCTGCTCTCAAAACAGTTGGTTTTCTTCAGATATCAAGAACGAATTTTAAAAATCACTCTATTTAATCAATTCATTGGTTGGAATCAGTCATTTTCTCCTTTGTATTCCTTTTTACATCCGACTGCGTCCTTCCCATTGCATTTATTATTGAACTGTCTGAAATTGTGTGTGTGTGATGATGATGTCTCTGGAGAGTATATTGTGAAAATGACCGAATGATTTTAATCAATGTAGCTGCCCAACTGAAGACCCAACACTGAAATTAGTGCCAAACATACTGTATTTGTAACATACACTCATCTGCCAGTTCTTTGACATAAATCTGCCACCATTTTTTATTCCATGTTCTCCAATACAACCGCTCTGCCATAAAATCTGCCTTTAATGATAAACATAAAGTCATATTATGACCCTCCTGTAAGTGTCAATAAAAACAGAGTGGTATTCATGGCAGAGCTGTTGTATTAGATCACATTAGATTGTAAGGTGTATCTAATGAAAAGGCCTTTGAGTGTATAGTTTAAATATAATGATACGATTGTTTAACAGTCAGCAGAGATAATGTTTCTATTCTATCACTTCTTTACAGTGTACTTCCTGTGGTGGGGTCACATTTGTATGATACTGGGAAAGATAATGTTTCGATGTGACTTTAATATGAACTAATATGATCTTGTGTGTGTTTGTGTGTGTGTACAAAGTGGATTAGCTCACAATGATATGCACATAATAGAGTGCAGAGGTAATCCCCAGTATTTGCATCCATCTGCACACAGAAACTCATCCTGCTGTTACACTGACATCAAAGTTACCAACTGCATCCAGAATAATAAAACAGCAGACCAGAGGATATTTTACTGTTCAACAACAACCAACTGTCCAGCTGTGAGGCTGATCAACTCTCTACTGATTAAACCAAACAGTCAGACTCTCTGCTGCTTGTTAAGGAGACATGAAGAGCCCACAGACTGTAGACTGAATGGGGCCGTTGTATGGAACACCTAAAGATTCCATAAAGCAGCTTCTGTGTTTACATTCTTTCCACTGCTTCTGTTTCCTATTAGATAAGTTATGATTACATTACCCCCAGCCGTAGAGAATGTTTATTTATATAACTGTGTATCTATTTAAATGTAAATTCTCTGCATCTGAGGTGAGGATTTGTTGCAAAAAGCCCTGTACTACTTTATACACAGGGATTAGAGAAAGGAAGTTTGGTTTTGTTTTTACCTTCAGGCAGACAAAAGTTGCAACATTTCTCCTTTCTCGTATTTCTGTGAGTGTTTCTCTCTCTTGCACACTCACTGATTGTTTCTGATTTTGTCATTAAATGTGGAATTAAATGAAGTGCTCGGAAAAGACCCCATTACTGCTCACAGACATGTATGACCTGTTGATGGATGAAACCAATGTGCCAGTGCAGCATATAAGAGATTCAGTGTCTTGGGCACATTGAGGGAACATAGAAAATTGCATTTGTCCTTCTCTCTAAAAGCACACAGTGATCAGGGCTTAATGCAAACATTTACCAGGAAGAGAGCAGCTCTGAGGACGAAGGATCAACAGAAAGACAAACACATTTCCAAAGTTTTTTCCATCAGGATTGATCTCTCTGTTGATATTTTTCCCCTTAAGGAAACATGAAGTTCATGAAGGACAAACAGCATGTCACACTGTAAAGCTCTTCTATTATTATTTCTCCCTTAAATCTTTTACACCAACATCAGTAGCAGTGCACTGTTTGTTCATACATAAAACAATCCACTGATAATCAAATATAAAGAAATGAAGACAAGATTCTGACCCAGATGAAGTATAGAAATTAATCCATGGAGAAAATTTGATCCCTGTTGCTCTTTCATTATCAGGCTCTTCTACTTTCCTGCCAGGAGGCTCAGTGACAAAGCAGCAGAATCAATGGGCAGGACTTCTTTTCTCTCTGTCAATGTCAGGTCAACATGAACAAGGCTGCAGGGAAGGCCTTTTGAGCACAGCCTGTGTTGAATGAACTGACTGTGGAGGCTTTCCGTAACATGAACAACCTCTTCAGTTAATCTGCTGACTTATATCACCTCACGCTGCTGACATCTGAGAAACTGATGCTACTTTACCTCCTGTCAGTGCTGTACTGTGTGCTCTGACTTCCTGTCCAGAGTCTGTCCTTTGAAATATGTAACGGCCAGAAACATACCACAGGTTTGAATCCAGCTGATGAAATAAACAGAGGGCTGTCTGGCTGCATTACATGGTGGACAGTAATGCAATGAACATATATTGAGGAAGTTATAAATGGTAGCAAATGGATGATATGGAAGTTAATTTAAAAAATATCCATGTACATGTGGACTAGACCTTTGAGGTGAACTTTATTCTTGATTGTGTAACTGTAGACATTTCTGTCTCACAGAGGGAATGTCATTAAATCTCAGTTAATGTCAGCTGACACTCCCAGAGGCCGGTCAGCTCTCTGTGCTGTTCTATTAATATTAATGAGTGATCAAAGGTTCAATCTTAACCTTTCAAACACACGACACACACTCCAATCCTTCACTCAGACACACTTTACACTTTATTTTACATTGACCTCCTTTCATTCTACATCTTTCTGTGCCAGCTGATCACAGGTCAGCTGATCACAGGTCAGTGTGTTTCCAGGGTTTAAAAAGAAAAATAAATACATAAATGACAAAACAAGACTTCTACATATCATGTTCAAGGGTATACAGTTTGTCGGGGTCTTCATACAGTGGGCTGGGGGATGTTACAACCTCCAGGTGAGGCTCGATGCAACAAGTGTCTCAGAAAGCACATCTGCTGCTGTTATACTCACACCAACAGTGAAGTAAGCAGTGACACAAACTGTGAGTGAGCACTCCTGAATTTTAAAGTCTCATGTGTCACAGCCATTCTGCTGCAGACAGTGTCTTTGTGACAAAGTATTAATATGAAAATGAGTGTGGCATTCTGGGTAAGTAGTTTGTAGAGTGTGAAGTGGAGCAGAGCACTGTGATGTAACCTCTCTGTGTGTTAAACATAATCGTCTGCACAGAAGAACAATTGTTTCAAACCCATTACCAAGGAAAAAATTATCTACTGACAGAGATGCTGCTGAGCTGCTTGTGGGTGACACATTATTTATTGTAATACTGTTCTGAACACGGCTGGTGGCAATTAATTTAACCGTGTTAACAAATAAAGAATAGTGAAGCACAAAAACACTGAGACCTCTGAGTTATTCTCCAACACGTCAGGGAAACTGGACCTCTTCCAGCTCCTCTCTGGGAACCCTTCAGTTCTCTCAGGGAAGCAGGGAGAAGAAGTCTCTCTACTTAACCTTGGAGTCTTCTTACAGTCAGTTTGTGTGTCGAGTACATTTAAAGGAAACACTCAGGAGGTATGTGAGCTATTCCACTGATGCCATACTGATACATATTCATCTGTGTCTCAGCTGGATCCCTCCGGGGTGAATGCTCCTTTTTGTTTTTCAGAAAACATCCTATCAGTTAATTCATGATAACAGAGTCATATCACAGCATGCAATTTGAATAACAACCTTTAATTCTGCTGATTAGATGACTCATTCATGACTGATTACTCTCGATCTCTGGGCGTCATCAGACAATTAATAACCTCTGTAATGAAATAAGTGAGTGTGTACATTAACTGTCAAATGCAGAGTAGAAAACCATCAGCAACAGGACTTCACACCTCTCTACAGTGTGGCAAGCAGTACAGAGTTGCTCGCTCACCCGCCAACATCTCTGTAGACAGAGCTAGTAGAGGGGGAACAGCACAACTGGGCTATGCAAAATAACCGCTCTTGTAATAACTATTGCCAGCTGCCATCTCTGCAGGGAAAACCAACCAACAATCCTGACTCCTATACACAGGTCGCCAAACATAAATCAATGTATGACAAACACTGAATGAGCTAACAAGCCCGGTACAGGAAGCGCAGACACAGATACCTGCTAATAAGTGCTAACACATCAATTATCAAATTATCACAGTGTACCAAACCACTGACAAATACAGAGGCTGCCCTGTCAGATATTTGTCAGGATATGTATTATCCTGTAAATAATGGTGCTGCACATTTAGAGGGTTTTGAGATACATAATTACATTCATTAAAGTAAGACAGTAGAAGGGGGTCTCATTTTTAATTAAGAAGCTGGGGGGTCTATCACATGCAACCACTCCAACAGAGCAGTCAAAACATCTCATTAGTGCTTTGGGACTGTGTGTTCATTAAGGGGGATGTGATGAGATTAAGGATGCCTTGCTGTCTCACTGTTTCTCCCTGTCAACCAAATAAACAAACAAGTCACTCATTAAATTACAAAGTTTAATTTGTCCAAATTAATTGGATGGATCCCACAGAAAGGGGCATCCTGGTACCCTGATGAACAGTGAACTATCTAAACGCAAGCTTCAGTCAGCTTGAGAAGCAGCAGTGCAACATTAAGGAGTCTCTTGGTTTCAGCTGCAGAGGACTTAACAATTATATCAAGCACTCTGTGACAACAAATCCACTCTCTGCATCTTGTTTTATAATCCTTAACACACCTTCACCTTTAGACCATTATTTCTCACAATAGCTGCTGATTCTGCTGCCTCAGGAGAAGGCAGAAAACCCACATATATAAATATATAAATAATACATTCAGACCCCCAAACACAAACAAAGATTTCTTGCTCCCGTCTGCTCCCAGCTGACCTGAGCTGACCTCACTGTTTCTCATGAAGTCACTGCTCAGCATTTCTTCTGTTGCTTTCTCACAGAAATCAGACCAAGGGAAGCAGAAAACAAGCACAAACCAGACATTTAGTGTAGTCAGCAAACACATGTTAAACTATAAGGAGGTTAAAACTGGTAAGGAAACAGTTATGACAGTGAAACTAATCACTGTTGAAATAAAGTTAAAGTGAAATGTTTGAGTGAGAAAAAAATATCAGCTCCTCAAAGTGAAAAACAAATCAGGTTGTCAATTTAGAAAGTGTCATTTTTTTTTTTTGTGGAGGTAGACCAGGACGAACATGGGCACATTATGGGATGATATATAAAAGTGTCAGTTATCAATAATCAATAATTCATGTGTAAGAGGGGGCAAGTACAGGTGTAAACAGGGGATATGTGAGGGTGAGCTGGTTTAACCAGAGATGTCAATATTAAAGCACAAACTGTCAAACTGTGGATCCAGTCTGACTCAGGCAGGATGATGAAACATGTTTGAAGTAGAGATCAGAAATCTCTCTGAGAGGGATACAGGCAGATAGAGGTGTGTGTGTGTGTGTGTGTGTGTGTGTGTGTGTGTGTGTGTGTGTGTGTGTGTGTGTGTGCGTGTGTGTGTGCGTGTGTGTGTCAGTCCTACTATTCAGCTTATTCTAGGATGTAGAAATCCACTTTATTTCTGGTGTTGTGTCTCCAGATGTGGACTGACTACAAAACAATGAATACTGGTTGTATCATTTTCACCAACTATAAACAGCCTTCTCTTGTTCATGTCATGTTGATTTTGTATCAGCAACATTAGATTTGACATTAACCAATCAGCCCTCACTTAGCTCTCCTGCAGTTTGCCTGCCAATTGTAGCAGCAGCTCATCAGCAGAGAAGCTGTTTATGTGAGAAGACACCAGAGCAGTGTGTGTCCAAAGGCTGAAGCTCGTGTTTACTTTTAAGTGGGAGAGAGGAAGCTGCAAATGATGACGGAAACTGTGAATAATTTGAATATAACAAGACACCTGTTGCTGATATATTCAACTTTATATTCTGTGTTCTTGATGATTTGACTGCCTTTAGTTTCCCTCTGTGTAGCTTCAGCAAATGAAACCTTGTGGTACAGGTGGATTGTTCGGTCCATTTGTATTCCCCCTGTTTCACTCTGCTCATCTGTATGTTAGACTCAGAGCAGAGGGTGGAGAGTTCATGATAAAGTTCCAGCAGCAATACAAAGGCAGAAAGAACAGAAATGTTCAGTGGATTCATCAAATGAATATGGTGAAAAAGGAAGTTGAAAGAAGTCAAATGACTGTAGATAAAAAGAACACCTCATTCCCCTCCTTTATGAGGCAAACCATTTATATTCTTCTTACACGCTCCGGTCTACTCAACTCTTTAACTGAACACAAGGTTCAAAGCTTCTGAACCTTTGGTGTCCTCATTCATAGTTAATTTACAGCCCACAGAGTTTCTTTAATCTCACTAGATATCAGCTGTCAGTGAGAAAACCTTCCGCTCTTTAATGTTCTTCATTTATGATCTGTGCAGATATGCAGATTTTAAACTTCAAGATCCTTCGAGGAGAGATTGAGAACTTCAGGGATTTTCTAATACTGTATTTGCTTGTGAGGGTAGGGCCTTTAAATTTTAATAATAGTGTTAGTAAATCACACCATAGATTAAGAAGCAGAATAAATCAGAGGAAAAAAAAATAAAGAAGATGCTTTACAGGAAGCAAGAATTAAACAAGGTAAACAAGTCAGCAGTGGTGGGGTGGGAACAATGAAATACCACATCTAAGTTCAGTGATTTTGCATCAGTTCGTCTCACTTTAGAGACTGTCAGCTCGTCTGCCCTGAAGAAACCTAACGGATAATCCCAGGATTCCATTCTGCCCAAGGCAACTCATGAAGCTATGACCCATTAAATCTGCTCTCACTCTATTCTGGAGGTGTAACCAACAGTGAGTGTTCAGACAGCTCCTGCTGAGCTTTTCTTCATAAAGACTTCAGAAACATCGAACTCTCAGTCAAGTCATTTTTTATGTAAATGTGAGCAAAATGAATCAGTTCAGCTGCCATGAACAGTGACAAACACTCAGCTTTGCACTTGTCCACAAACATAACTTTTTGTCTATGAATCAGCACCATGGACAGAGACAGTGTTGATCTGTTATGGAGAACTGAACTTTATATTTCTCCAACTCAAAAGCCTGACTCTGTAGGTAGAACAGCTTTTATGCAGTCATGTCTTTTTTTACCTCAACTACTTCAATAATGCAAAATCTACCCATGACAATATACTTGCAGAAGCACTTGCAGAATATATCAAATCCTGCAGAACACACCAAATGAAATCAAGAAAAAGATACAAAAACAAGAAACCACAACCCTTGAACCTAAAACTTTGTAAACCCAACTGAATTAAGGAAGTTACCTGTACTGGTGTTAAAGTACTTAAACAATCTACCATTAACTGACTGTTCAGCCAAATGTATCTCCTTAAAAACTCCCAATAAAATTACATTGTTTTATCTGGAAAATGGAGCCCACAGTGATGGTGCTGCTACCGTCTCCCTCCTTTAAACCCTGTGAGATATTTGTGAACCCTCTCCCTCCTCTTTGCAGCTTTAAGCTACAGATCAGCTGCCACAGCGTTTCATTAGTTCTTCTCTTTACACCCTGCAGCAGGAGTCACTCTGCATTTTTCATAACTGATGACACTCCACATGTCCACAGAAACCTGACTAATGATCGTAATGTTGCTCAGTACTGGTATTTATACTCTCTTTGTGTCAAGGGCTGACATTTCAAAGTAAAATAGTTAGGTGTAAGAATCCCAATGTGATAATGTTTAAGTATGATAATGTTTTTAACATTGATAATTATGTAAATGGTTAGAATTCATCAAAGACACCATCTTTAAAGAAAACAAGGAGGTTCAGCACAGACGAAAATGATGGGATTCTATGTAAGCATTGGGAACATAGAATCCCATTTTTTCTCATCCAGTTTAGGGAAACTATATAAGGTACGAAACACTGATGCATATGCCTGATAATGACATGGATCCATTGGAAAATATGACAAACACTGTAGCTTTTGCTGCAGAATCAGAGCAGCATAGAAAAGTGTAGCTGAGTCTTCTTCTGTTAAAGGGCAGAGTAAAGTGAAATTCGATGTTGTACTAAACGTTAAGTTCTCCACTTAACTATTCTATTAATGAATTGTAACGACAAAAGTGCTTCAGAGGTGAGATGGTGTGCTGTACAGAGATAAATCTGGTCAGATCTTTGGTGAGGAAGTGATGTAGTGTGAGATTTATTTCTTTGGGGAAAAATAGACCCTCTGAACTGCAGAGATAAATCTCTGTCAGCTGGAGTTACTCATGCCTTCTGCCCCTTGTCCTCAGGATGCTGACTTCTGTCATTTCTTTCCCTCTGTATTATTCTCTCTCTTTCCTCTAAATCAGTAATCCTCACCATGTCAAGTGTAAAATTCCAACAGAGGTCTGCAGTAGAAATGGCCCCACTGCATAAAGGCAATAAATAGTTTTTTGCTCCTCCAACAAAACTCTCCAATCTATACACGTATAAATGTATAAAGATTCAATGTATGTGTCTTGCTTTATACACATATCCAATATCAAAGCTGTAATAGACACTGAATGTTGGAACCCTGTCGTCTCGCAGAGACATACTGCGTGTTCAATATAAGAATAAAAATAAAAAAGCTTGTGTGTAATATAATTCAAACAAATATTTATCAGGTGCCATTAGCATTTGTTCATATTACTGCCTGTATTTAGTGGAGGTGTTGATACCTGGAGGAGGAGATTCTTCTAATCTGTCTGCCACACTTCATTTGTCTTCTCATTAACACTTCATTCACAGTCTAAAAGGACGTCAAACCAAATGAAGCATTCAGTGTGCCTCATTTAAAGTTCTCTCCAAAGTGCCTGACCTTACATGTTGAATAATAACCTCACCTCATAAATCTCTATCACATTCTATTTTTATAAAAGACATTCAGATTTATTTTTATGTACAACTATGGCTCTGGCTCTCAGTAAATAAAGAATATTTTGTTCAAAAAATTAGCCAAAACCAAGGAGAGACAGAGGTGCAGCTGCAGCCTGGACTTTTTCCTGGACACACCCTGGGCCCTCAGGTGTGGCCAGTTAACCTAACGAGCAGCTGCAGAGACAGAGCAGACTGGTAACTTCATCCAAGACAACTAGTGACCATGGACTGTTTTAGTTAACATGTTATCAGTGTATGACTGAAGTTTTAAGAGCTTCAGGTCCTCCGCAACAATTTATACATGTTATCAAATTGGCTCCTAAATGTATCAGTACCAGTACCTCAATCAGAACAAGAGAAATAAACTATATTTAAACAGTGTAGTGCTTCAGAATGATGATCATAAAGGTGTGCTCCACTAAAGAGCCTGACATAAAGAGCAGGAGGAGTCTGTAATGTTGAACCATTTCATGGACTAATTGCTTCATCAATCACACAGCAGAGCAGCAGAGTGAACAACTGTGAAGAAGCTGAAGATGTGACTCTCTTTATTGGAGAAGCTTCCACTAAAAGTCGCCCCCACTATGTTTATCAAGAGTGTGTCAGCTGGCTAATTATGAGCTAATAATGTCAGATTATAGTGAAATGGTTCAATGCCAGTATTAAAAATGAGTGAATTAATTGAAGCTGGATTAAATTGGCTTGAGTACCAGAAAGGTTAAAGAAATGTAAATATTACGAAAACCTCATGGAGCTCAAGATAGCATGTATTTCATAATCATGCTGTGTTCAATATGTACAATCTTCTGCCACATCATGAGGACCGACCACTAGTTTAAATAAACAGCATGATACTAGATTCAATACACAGCATGGTGTTTCATTCATCATGTGTCTGTTCTTCAAACCTTAGCTGAGTGCAGTTTATATTCCTTTTATTTGTGTCTTCATCAGTGTGTCTATGGGTCCCTCTCTGTATCTGACAGTCTCTCTCTGCAGTGATAGATAGGTGTTTCAGGGCTTCATTACTTTTAGACCTGCTCCAGTTCCATCTCATTCGTCATGTTTTATGCTCTATTATCTTTAAAAGTAAATCTTGGTTAAAGGCAAAAGAAAAATGAGAGTTGGTCGGTGTAATTAGATTCGGGATGAGTTGCTGTGCGTGAGACGAGATGCTTGATGGAAGAAAGGAAATAAAGAAAAATACTAAAGACTTCAATGATTTATAAGCTGGAGGATAAACTAGGATGCAATATAGTGAATCACTGAAAGATTGCTTGAAGAACTCAAGTGCACAGATAATAATCACTGTTGCCTCAAAAACTGACTGAGTGGACTGATCACACATGTGAAGAGTGAGGGAAGAGAAAAGAGAAAAAAAGAGAAACTGGAAGTATTTCATTCTGACGCAGTTACTGCTTGACTACAAAAAAGGGAAAGTATTAAACTTGTCTACGAATTGAAATGCTGTGGTCTGAGATACATGGCACATGGTTTGACAGAGTCGAAGGCTTATAAAGCACCTTTCAGACACAAGATGATTCAAAGTGCTGAATCTAAAACTAAACCTGCAGGTTCATCAGGAACAGATTAGTAGAGTTCAAAGTCCCTGAACACACAGACTTATGTTCATGAAGACAATGATATTGGAACCAACAACAACCTCAGTCCTTCAGTAGAAACTCTCACAACTGTGCACCTTTATCTCTGCAGCAGTAGCAAGACATGGACTCAGATAAGTGTCTCTGGCGAGTCACAGAATGAAAGCACACCACATCAGCTGATCATCAGCAGACGAGAAGCAATCGTGTTCGACACTTGTGAAATATCAGAGTTGTTCTTACTGTCAGTTCTGGAGATCACTGTGATGCAGCAGGTTGTCTTTCTCATCCAGCCGTCATGACATAAACACACACACAAAACAGACACACACACACACAGTCGGGCATCTTACCTGGAAGAGACAAAAAAGAGAAGACAGACTGTAAAATATATTATCCATGACATCATCATCACCATTATCATTCCTTTATTTTAGCTGCAGCCATGAGTCCCACTGTTGGCCAGTCACAACTTGTGATTTATGGCAATATTGGTCTCAATGGTCTGATGATGTGGGAACAAATGGATGTAAAACTTCTATCAGCCTTTTTTAGTGTAAAGGCCGACATTATCTGAGCCTGCAGAGTCAATTGTTCTACCTGCTCCCTGACAGAGAGACACCTTCAGCCCATCTCTCCCCACAAGAACCAAACACCTGCTGATTCTGCTGCCTCAGAGGGGAAATCCATTCAGGTGAGTGTCACAGAGGTAGCCAGTGCTCTATAGAGTGCCATGCACGCTCACACACACATGCTACACCAGCACTCTGAAATAATTCAATCAAGCCAGCTGGAGGAGGAGCTGCTTGTATTGTTACCTTAGCATGATTTTATATTGCCATCATCACTGTAATATATTTATGTATCTCTGCTCATAGAAAAGAATGTGGGGATTTAAAAAAAATACAAGGACATACCGTCTAATAAAAGTGTTTTTTTTTCATTGTGAAACATGTTTGCCAAGAACAACAATTGTTTGTCACCTGTCTGATCTCTGCTGTACTCTCCCTCCTCTGTTTGAACCAGGAACTGCCAAACTGAACAGAAGCTGCCATTGGCTTATGAGGAGGTGTTCCCGGGGGAATGCACCAAGTATGGTAGAGTTAGAGGGGTGTTTATTGTAGCTACTATTACAAATGCTTTGTTCATTGTACTATTTTTCAAAAGATGTTTCATACATGATGTACACAATGCTGCACATGATAATTGTTTTACACAGTTAAATAAATACGTCTTTTCTGAATTAATTTTTGCGACAGTTTGTGCCTTATCCACTAGGTCATCCTTAAAGTGAGGGGCTTCACAGTAGAGACGGCAGAGGACATCAGAGAAAACACTAGACTTTAAGCTCCACCACCCTTCAATGCACCCAGAGATACACATCAAAGAATATTTTTGTTTTTTGAAATTGTTCTGAAATAAAATCTAGTCAGCCCTGCCAAGACAAACACGTTTGAGAATAACACCTGAGGGGAAAAAGCAAAAGCCTGTACCTGTACAAATGATACATGGTAAAAGCCTGTCACCCTTTGTTGACACATGTTGAATAATGAAAGGCCAATTTCCTGATGTATGTTCACATTGACCATTAATCACATTAAACACTAGAATTTAATGTCAACGTATTTCATCATCATAGCAAATGCATCAGCATGCATTTCCCGTCTCCTGAGTCCTTCACATTTCCAATATGTTTGACTCACTTTAACCTGGGGATGTAGGAGCCAAAACATTTCACTATTTATATCTTAAATAGGAGGTAGAGCTCTTTACCTCTAAAGTGTTAATAGGAGATGTCTGAGATTTAAAAAAAAAAGATAATAATAATACTGCTTTACATCAATTTGCAGTTGTAATTCTCTGACTTTCAGGTTCGGGTGAAAAAAAAAAAAAGTTAATACTTTTTATTTAACAGTCCAGATTCAGTGGAGAAGCACAGGGATGGATTTTGCCTTCACTTTAAATTCTGACCTCTGGTTGTTTTGATACATAGTTAATGAGTAATGTCCAGCTAACTGTGTTTCAGTATTCATTCGCAGCACTGGATGTTGGTGGGTTAGAATCACTAATCTTAATAGGCATCAATCAGCCTAGGCAGGGGTCCTCTGCGCTGTGACTGACAGACGGAGAATAACAAGGCCCCACTCATCCTCGTTCATGCCCCTGGTGAGTGAGAGCATGGTGGGT
Source organism: Semicossyphus pulcher (assembly GCF_022749685.1). Taxonomy (NCBI): domain Eukaryota; kingdom Metazoa; phylum Chordata; class Actinopteri; order Labriformes; family Labridae; genus Semicossyphus; species Semicossyphus pulcher. The sequence continues at coordinate 9,106,729 of NW_027211700.1, forward strand.
TGGTAGAGTCTGGAGAATAGCAGGGGACCTCACTTTTAGGTCAAAGAGATGGACTACACAGGTAGGAACCACACAGTTTGAACTGAACTACAGTTATAGACTCAATAGATGGTAGACCCAGGCTCTTAGTCAGCACCATGGACAGTGACAGAGCACTAAGAACACCGTGTCCAGCTCACTAAAACCACAAGTTTCTTCAAAGAGTCAGTTTGGAAGAAAGCCAAAACCTTTTTAACAATGAGGACATTTGGCTAAACAGATTTCAAACCCTCACTTATTCCTAAATCTTTGACTGCAATCACTCTAAGTTTTAAAGTTTTTGAACATTGGGCATTGGTCTCCTTTTGTGGACTTACTAAAAACTGCTCAAAATAATGAACAACAGCTAATCTTCCACAACTTAGCAACACAACATGTTCCTTGTCAAAGTGAATGCTCACCTGTTCCTTAAAAGACTTTTCAGATCCAGGGCCCTGACAACTACCCCCCACTGTAACTGTGGACCTCTCAGTGACCACTCCGCCACAAATCAGCAGCACTCTGGCAGCCTGACCTGCACACAGACAGCATGCTCTACCTGCCTGATTTTATTTTGGAATGCTCAGAGAAGCAAGAGAGCGAACCCTCAAAAGAGACACAAACTTGTAATTTCCAAGACATTCTGCTAGGTATTAGATTTGGTGGTAAAGCGTTTCTGTTTGAGGCTTTTGTTTCAGATCTCAACAAGTTTTTCACAGGTTTTTACTTGTCACAAAGCAGGAAAGTCACAGGTGTAATTAATGACACTAACGAGGTGTGGTGTCTCGTTAAACATTACCAGTGAGCTACATGCGCATTAACAGAACCCTGGAACTGGTGAAGCTACATGAATAAGCCCTCGTTAAGTGTGATTAGTTACACCTGTGATGCTCCTGCTGTTACACATCAATACATCATTCAACAGTCAACCACTTACAACCCAGAACTGGTAACAGATTCAACTTTGTTTGCTGATGGTTTGGCAAATGTTAAAAGTAATGTTATTCTTCATGCTTATATATTTTTAAGTTCATCATTTTATTAGACAATACTTCAAACAAGCATCCATATATGTCAAACTGCAGTATGTGTTACAGTAAAGCTAGTAAGTCACTATGTTCCCTGTGTCTGTATTCCTGCTTGACTGACAGCTTCTGTGTGGTCCATTTCTGCACTAAAAAAATCTGCACGCCTCCCCCTCCTCGCATGTCAGGAAAAATAAACGTTCTGTGACAGCAACACACAACCTGAATGAGTCAGCAGAGACCTGAGCTAACTGGACACTGTTGGTGTGACTGTAGAAGAGATGAGGTGGAAACTCAGAATGAAAAACTCTCTTAAAGCTCTTATTAAACTTGATAATTATTAAATATCCATCCATTTTGTTTACTAAACTGCAATATAAGGGTGAAGATGAATATGTACTCTGTGAATAAATCCCTGTAATCTGGAGATCTACAGCCTCACACTGTCTGCTCAGAGAGGTCAGACAGACCTTGAAGAGACTGTGTGATGTGCAGGGTTGTGTTAGCATTGCATGTAATAATAATTAATATGTAGAATGAGTGAAGAGCAACATAAGAGTGTGAGAAGATGGACAAATGAAAGTCAAGCTCTAAAGTGAAACATTGTCCTATGTGAGGAAAGAAAATACACACACTTCATTGCGCTAATTTAAGAGAAAAGTTGAGAATAAACTTGAGAGACTGAATGACTTTGTGCTGAAGAGAAAGACGGGAGAGAACTGGGAGGAGGATGAAGGCAGAACGTTGAGAGGGTCATAAACTGCAACACTGAGGCAAAGAGTGCAGAGGAGGAGACAACACATCTGTCAACTCCCACAGACAGTTCAGCATGAACAACAAACATCTGTCCTCAAACTGTTGAGTGTCAGAAGAGACGACATTTATCTCACAAATCAATTCAAATTTCAGCTAAAACTTGTGATTGATCCAACTTGTCTTGTTTTCCTGCAGTAACTGCTAATATCTCTACAGTTTTTTAAAAATTTACTTTTGAAGTTCAAGCTTAATAGTTTTGCCCTTCATGAAATCTTTTGTAACTCAAACTTCCATTTAATAAATCTATCAGCCAGTTTTTACTTTGATGTTGAATCAACATATCTCCCTTTCAAAGAGCAGGAGAACATAAATTGTTTTTGCGTACAGTAAATGTGCCAGTGTACACACACATACCACAATGCCACTATTTATCTATAAATACTGCAGTTTGAAACAGCCTCAAGCACGAAGCACTATGTGTTTCTGTTTACTTAGTAAAAAATGGTTTCGCTCTGAGAGTGTTTCTGGCTGAACGTGTGTGTTGGTTTAAGTAGGACATAAGGGTCACATGTTGGCAGTCTGCCTACTGAACACTACTGGAAAAAAATTAAATAAAATTCTGACTTTTTTCTCAGAATTCTGACTTTTTTTCTCCCAAAAAAAAAAAAAAAAAAAAAATGTATTGGACCTTAATTTTTTTTTTTTCAGTGGCCCTAATCCTCTTCCATACATTAGTATCCAGAAAGAGATCAATCTGTTTTTTCAAGCTTTAAAAATAATTCAGAACGAGCAGAAACTGAAAATAGTGTTTTCAGATACACAACAAATAAATCATTACATAGGCATATAGTAGTAAACTCATAACTCAAACGGCAGAGCGCAGCTGTATGTCTGTTTGTGTGTCTCTTTGTGTGCATACATGTGTATATTTCGGGGGGCAATCAGACTGTAAAGAGGCTTTAAGAACGTCAAGCAGCTGTTGATCCAGTGTGTCACTGAGGCAGAACAACATCAACACCCTGCTGTTTATCATTTATCAGTTTCCTTGAAGGACAAGACACATGGTTGAGTCTTTCCAGCCACAAATCTCTCACTCTGTGTCTCGACTATTGTCCATTCAACAGTTTCCTCTCATCCAGAGGCCTCGTCCTCCCTGGTGAATTGAAGTGCATATGCTGCTTGAGCAGCGTTAAATTAATTTACTCCGACAGAGTCTTGGGATGGGATTAGTAGAAAGGTTAAGGAAATACACCTGTTCTCTCCTCTTTAACACCTGTGTTGTTTCCTCATCTCTCTGTCAGCCTCTGAGCTCCTTCTCCAGATGCTGCTGGAGGAGATGTTCAGTCACTGGGAGCCGTCTATCATTTCCTCTTTCCTCCCTGTATTAAACTCTAGCAGAGAGGTAGAGCTGTGCTGTGAGTTATTATTCAGTCAGCTGTCAGTCGGGGCCAAGATGATTCAGTGGGAGGTCTAAATGAAACCTGACATTATGGAAATGTTCAGGTACCACCTGCATGTGGAACAGCTGGACTGGAGAATTGAACAGTATAGTGTGCATTAGAGAGTAATGATTGGTAAAGGTTCTGTCTCTGATGATGGTAATAAAAGTGGTAAAATCACTGAGCCCAGTGGTTCAGTCATGGATCTGTTGGTCACTGGATGCACAAGGTAAGGGATGCACAGGCTTGCCAGTGCCATCACTACAATCCGATTGGCAGCCCCAAATGCCTTCGAAAAAATGTCTGTCACGTCGTTGATCTCCATCTCACTGTGGGGCAGGTGTTTGGCAAGATTTTCTTTTTCTGCTAAGACTGTCAATATTTTCTGCTCCAGATGGATCTTACAGATGTGAGTTGATGCTTCCCTGATACATGAAGAACAACTAGAGCATGTTTATTTTTCTGTTGTACAAAACTCTAAATTATGAATATCTTACGAGTGCAGTCCACACTATCTAAAGAATATACAAAAACGAAAAGTGGCGATTTAATGAAACATTGTTTTAAAAGCACCTGCAGCCAAATGTGTTTTACAATCTTCTCCAGGGAGGAAACTTCGCTTAATGCATGTTGTTGTGTTTGAGAAAAATCTTCCTCCAATTAAAATTGTAGTCTGAATTTGACCTTTTGTAAGAGGGAATCCTCATTAAAATGTAGAGCAGCTGTTTCCTTTATCCCTCAGTTGTCTTTTCTGCTCGAGTCTTCTTTTCAACATTTAATTACTTGTATTTCAAATTCATCATCTTGAAGATTTTTGGTTAAATAAATTGTGCCTGTGTTGTTTCTCAGACATCGATGATGTGCAGGTGATGAAAGAACCTCCGTTGACACCGACTTGTTTGCATAAGAATAGGTTTATTACAAAGTATCAGCATCGATCAGGCTTCTAGAATACCTGGGAGAACACCCTCGGCCAAATTAGTGTTTCCCCGAATCACAGTTCAACATGCACTTAAATATCTTCGAGGTGAGTGAATGTTTCTCTCATATTGTTTACATTAGGTGGGGAACCCTTGTCCTTCAGGTTGAAAAGCGCTGAAACATTATTAAAAACAGGATATATACCATTGTTTTACTTCAGCCTACATAATACATTTCCTGCTATGACAGAATGTTACAAACGCACACACACTGATTAAAAGTGAGTGTTTCCCACACAGAGGCCCTTTGTGCTGTCATTAATCTCATCAGCTGGATATTTACTAAAATAATTCAATGAAGGGCCTTATTTGAGGGAACAGCAGAACATCACAAGCATAAAACACTGTATTAGTTGTCTTAAATAAACCCTGATGTACTGTGAAATAAATGACTTGTTCTCAGTTCTACTGACTCTGTTGATGTGTTGGTGAACAACTGAAACAAATGTATCTGTATCCATCATCACTGTTCCCCACCTGTTATTCAGCTCATACTCTAATACAAGCAAATTGACAATAATGCAGTCATAACCCAGCATGCAATTGGGTGTTTTGCCTTTTAAGCCTTTTGATTAGACCTATCTGATTACCCACAATCCCCTGGTTTCATCAGGTAGCAATTATCTTGTCACTGATCTATGGCCGTCTCATAAAAAGTATCTGATCAGGATGTTGTGGCTTTGGCAGCCGAGCATACTGTGTGTACATTTAATGATCTGCTGCTGAAGAAGGAATGGCTTCAAACCAGTTTTGTTTAATGTAACAGCATCCAGTTCCTGAAAAAACAAACATATAAAAACAGCAAACACACACACACACACACACACACACACACATTTAGCTAACCCATGAAATGATCGTCTCTGAGCAGCACTGTGACAAATCAAACTGTATCATCTGTTGTCTTAGTGCAGGGTTCACTGTTGACATGTGTAGGAGCCTGGTGATGTTGGAGTCACAGATGTTATAGAGACAAACAGCTGGGAGATAGATTGGAGTGTAAATGTGCTCAGATAATAAACTGTTTTAATAAAACTAAACTGCTCCACTGAGACTGTCTTATATTACAGAACTGAAAATAACATTATTAAAAGCTAAAAATGAATAAGTGATAATTAAACACTTCAACATGGTTTATGCAGAACTGCTGTGTGTGAATCACACTTTGTTTCTCCGGGAATGTCTCTGTGCTTAATGGATGACTGCATGTTGTAGCTTCAGTAATTAAAATGATTCAAATCACCACATTTTGTATCAGTTCTGTTCCCAAGATAGGACCAACCTCAAAATCGTTTAGTTTAATACATAAATTATGCATATTAGTGGACTAAATGTGCCAAGCTTGCAGAACAGGCGAATCAATGGCAGACTGGTCCTTTAAGGAATATAGGTGAGCATAAAAAAAGAAGAAACGCCACAAAACTTCACTTCAACACACACACCAGATTTTGTCTCTTCTTCATCTATTTTACTTTCCGTTAGAGAATTCACATTTCTATGATCATATCCTGAATGTTATGAGCGGTGAAACAACACTTTATCACATCAGGTTAATGACGTTATTGCTTTTTTTTGTTGAAATATTTATTCTCTCTTGTATTTGATGCATGTATTGCCTGTTAGAAATGTGGTCCTTATGTCTATAATCACTCACCATGTTACTGATGAACCGTCTCTGTGTGCTCCTGCTGCTGTCTCCTCCTGTCTCATGTTTGTGTTGTTGGACAGAATCAGTCATGTGTCACCTGTCCATCAGACATCCTGCTGCTCTGCACACCTGTTCCCAATCATCTCATCAGCCTGCTGACCTGTTACAGGACCTGCCTCCACAGCTCAACCTGATTGGCTAATCACTCTCTCTCTGCTTTCTCTCAGCACTTGGCCAAATAGTTTCAGTTTTGTGTCCTCCCTGCACTTTGCCTATTCACCCAACATTTCTTGTTGACTCTTAGATTTGTCTTAAACAAAAACTGTGACAGAGAAGTCTTAGCTTGAACAAAGAGACACAGTCACATGAGCTTCAAACAACAGAGATATGAGGAATGGGATTTAGACACCAAAGCAAAGCCTCCAGCACTTCAGTCACTTTAATCCTTTCTTGTGAGGACAATGAATTCATGAGGACAATAAAAAGCTCTAATTACATTTTCCAGCTCATGTTTGCCCCTGACTTACAAATGTAAATGCAGACATGATCCTGTTTGGGTACTGAAATTATTATCCCTTTGTGAGAGTAATAATATACAGCTGTTCTGTCACAAAGCTTTACTGTCACTGCAGAGGTCTGCATCATGTAAATAAGCTCAGGGAGGACTGTGTTTGATAAAGTGTCAGTCTCTGGATATTAACTCATTATTAATGGTTAACGGTTTCATTAGAATGGATATGAAGGGTTTTAAGAATCTCATATCTGACACTGAAAAGTAGCTGTCATGAACTTATCTCATGAAATCCAATCAGGATTTTCATTTTGCCTGCTTTTCCATCAGTAGTTTTTGTTAGGTGAATTTGTGTAATGTCGCCATGTAGAGGCATTAGTCTTCTTATTATATGATTTATAAGACATTTAAAAAATTACATTTAAGTGATACAATCAAAAAAAAACTTTTATCACATAAATAAACAGAGCACACAACTTATGACAAATATTAGTGCATCTGATATAGACACTTACCACATTAACATGCTGGGTCATGCAGATGTTGGAGCTAGACATGCCTCTGTACACGTTGTCACAACTGGGCTCAATTCTGGACAAAAGACTGGAGACCACACATGAGTTTAACAAAAAGTATGTTTATTTAACAGAAATAAAATCAGAATCAATGTAAAGGAAACAAACAACAGGATGGAAGCAGAGGGAGAGAGAAAGACTGACTGACTGCTACCAGCGTATATCAGCAGAAAGACCAGGTGATCCTAACCTACTAACGAGCTGACTCCGCCCACCAGGCTCCTGCAGGGAGAGGTCTGCTCACAGAGGGCCGTCACACTAATGACCTCATACCCACGAGAGCTTAATCAACTCGGCGTAAATTGGTCATGCATTCATTTTCACAGGGCATGTGTGAGATTTTAGTTGAAAGTTAAGAGTGTCTGTGAAGCAGGTGAAGCACAATGATGTCATTCCTACACAGTGTAACATGCGACACATGTTAAATGCTCAAATATGAGTGCAGAGCTTTCACTCCATGAGAACTTGGCATTCAACGCTCTGGTCGATTTAACCATATAATCAGTCCCTGATTAACTCAGTGTTGTGACCTCAGATGAAAACACTTGAAGTGAACCACTTCCTCCCACTTTGCATGTAAACAATATTGTTTTATTCCAAGCAGCTCGGCAGAGAGCAGGGACAGACAGAAGAGAGGCTCAACAATCAGGCATCCCTACATCTATTTATGGAGTGAAATTTGACAAGAGCATTAAACTAGACTGATGCATGTGCAGAGCATATTGGACAGACAGATGGATCAGACAGCAGCAGCTTTTCCCGTCCTGTCCTTCCTGTCAGCAGCTTAATATTTGTCAAATGGAGCTGTCAGGCTTTAGATGTTATTAGGATGTCACAGTAACAGACAGCCAGGTAAGTGGCTGAAAATCAGTCAATTGACCAAAAGGTGAGACAGCTGACAACCACAGAATGGACACCTCTACAGCCTTTGCAGATAAAACTTAAGCAGACTTTAAGAAAGTGACACTCATCTCCAGCAGATTCAATTTCTGGTGTTTCAACTTCAAGAGAAAAGATGTCATAAATGTACTTTAAGCCATTTAGCAAACCATATAATGTGCCTTCTAATGCATGGCCAATGTCTCCTCAATAAAGTAGGCCTTTATTTTAAAACAACATATAAAAAACATGGACTGTTTAACTCCAGAATAAAGATTCAACAGTTCTGTCACAGAGTGGTTGTACCTATCTAACACAGCAGCAAGAGGAGGAGAGAGGCTCTGTATCATTGTATTCATCTGCCATCACTGTCCAATTAAAGAGCAATCAGTGCTCGCCTAATCTCATTCTAAAGCCCCTTTCATTTGGACTGCATTAAGAAGCAGATGTGACAGTGTCTGGTGAGAAAGAACAGCTAACCAGAACATTTACTGAGACGTAATAATAAGATAAACAGAGACGGAGAGAAACTTGAGAAAGAGACGCTGAGTGACATTCTTTAAACCACGTCTCAATCTGTGAGTCTTCATGGTGTGTGATCACCTTCAGGAATAAAAATATGAATCATTTGGATGAAGAAGAATATACACACATCGGCACATTGGTGAATTTAAACTGTGGCACGGTGCCTACTTCTACCTGCTATAAGAGTGTGTATTACAATATGAAACGTGTTGATCTGTGGATAGCATTACTGAAGATTGCATCTCGGGGATCTTACAAAACAGGTAGGTCAGTGCAGTCTTAATATGGTGCAAGGGATATGTAGGGAATCATTACATCTCTCCATGTGCTGATTAGTATGCATAAGGAGAGGAATCTATGATCCTGAATCACAGGAACTTCAGTGAGATGGGACAGTGTTTGCAGCCATCCAATGAAATCTCTACTAGCACACCCTGTTCTCCACTGAACTGAAGTATGTGACACTTGAGGTTCTTTCAAGTGTCTCTTCAAGGTATACAGGCAGACGATGTGTAGACGATGGGTCTGGATTTTATAAGAACTCTTTAATGTTCAGTTCTGTTCAAGGTTCAATATTTGAAATGAACCAGAAATTAACCAATCAAAGAATATCTGAGCTGCAGCTGTGTTCCAAACTCAGCTACCATGTCTCCATATTAAAGAACAATTTGTTTGTTCAACTTGCACTCTTGAACTTACGCTGAGCTTTATGATGATATCATCCCTTTAATGTAAATTAGTATTATTAGTATTTTAAATGAATTAATGAGTTTTGAACAACCCTGGTTCTTATTATAATAAGGCCTGCAGACATGTGAACTTATTAATTACAATCGGCCTTTTATGAAACTTATTTCATGTTAATGCAGCAGTAATGCAGAGTTAGGCTCACTAATTCTCTGGTTTTCAGGAAATCCTCCCTGAGGCTTCACAGGCTTCACACAGTCCTCTCAAGCTTCTCTGCTGCACCTGAAGCTACCTCTGGAGGTGGAGGTGGAAGAAGTACCACTCATGAATAGCAATTAAATACAGTTTAAATTCAGCTCAACAGTTGACTGTATAAAAAGATGGACGGCATGACAGCTCCGCAAGAGTGAAGTCAAAACATCTTGAACGCCCCCTGCTGCCTGGCTGCAGTACAGGTGATAAAGCCCGCCTCCTCCATGTTAACAGATGGGACATGGGTCAAATTATAAAACCCAAATACACGTCAAATAAATGTTTCTCGAACATGGTTTCTTTCACTATAGCTAGTTGTTATCATGCAGATACAACAGACAGACAGCAGAGGGTAAAGAGCTGAGGTTCAAACAGTGACTGATTAAAATGATATCCAAGCTGTCAGATGAAGAGCTGTAGGGAGATTTAATTCCTCCTCTTGAGACAAAAAAGGACAACTGGAGGTGAAGTTGACTCTCCGTCTCAAACTGCTTCATTTAACTGATGAAACACATGAAAGACTCCTGCTGTTGTTCTTTAAAGCCAGGCACCAACCTGAACAGATGAGGTTAAGATCCAGCTGAGGAGATTAATAACCTTATTATTCACATTCAAACAGTGATGATCAGCTTCATGTAGGGGCCTCTGAGGTGAACAAGAAGGTACACACGTCACACACCACACACATTGTCCCTCGCAGTAAGTTATGTTAGAAGAGAGTCACAGCATGATAAAGACAGCAGAGGACACATCTCAGTCGTCTCTCTTGGATCTGACCTGGGAGCTGATCTACTCAAAGTCAGTCCTGTTACCTGGCAGAAATACTGCAGTCTGTGGATGTAGCTGGTGATGAAACTCGCTCAGCTTTTACTGTAGCTGTTGTTTCACATTCATGATAAGAATAATAGTCAGTCTTTGAGCATGGAGCAGCTTTACTGGTCAGAAACAGAGCTCATGTTTTCAGTAAATTAGAAACACATATATTTACAAATTGTGATATTTGGATTGTGAAAAAACCTGGGAGGAATATTCTATTGAGAAGTCATTTTCCTTCTATTATCTCAACACATTATAGCTTTCTCATGGACCATTGAACTTGTGTAAAAAACTTCAAAGACATTTTCAAGTCATCGCTCCCTGCTTTTAAAAGAGACACTTTCCAGCCCTGTTCTGCCTGAGGACCAGTCTGAGAACAAATCAATTAGTGTGCCTTGGACCTGCTCCAGTGTTTCTTTCAGACGGCCTCAGTAAATATGACCATCCAGCAGTTACTGCAGTCTGATAACACAAAGCCTCACCATGTCGGCCACGAGACAAGGCCAACACTCTCAAGGTAACAAGGCTAAAACAGGTAGCTGTAAGGGAACTGAGGAAGCTAATAAAACAATAAAGCAACAAAGACTGAACAAGGTCAGGAAACACTACACACGCTTTCTGCTTGTTCTTACTTTAGCTTTTCCCAGCCTTTATCTGGAAGACTCAGAACCTTCATCTCTCTGACCGAGCAGAGCTACTTTTTCCTCTTCTGAGGTTTCTCTGCGGATGTTTGTATGAAACAAAAGAGGGAAATTATCTGCAAAAGAAGCATGTGTCTTAGCGTGAGCATTATCACAATGCTGTTGCTTTATTGAAGGCACATTGTTCATCTGAGGACCCCAGTATGTTTCTGCAGAGAAGGACCATTGGCCGTCGGGTCCTCCTTGTAGAATCTACATTCCTCCTTCTGGCTGCTGGGACAGCTAATGACCTTAGCCAAGGAAATGATCCACAATGCCTCTTTTTTACCTCATTGTCTTTTTATTTTAAAACCAGTGCACAGGGAAAATGACAGACACTGTATTCATTTCACAGTTCAGACTCCAAATATCCTTTTTCCTCTTTGAGGGCACAGCCACACACAGAGACATCAGACACAGAGGCCATTAGACTGATGAGGCATTTACAGCAAAAACTATTAGAACCCCACAAAACAACTCTCTACTGTGTATAAGGTCATTGCACTTAAGGCCTGAGTGAAACACTTTAAAGTGAACTTTTTATTAGATGAACAGCAGGCACACAATCCTGACTTTAACATATAATGTTCTGAATTACCTCTTTAACACATTTCTTTTCAGTGTCTACGTAGACAGACCAACATTGGGTCGATGTCAATGCTGTACAACTGACCTAACAGAGGATGATCCAACAACAAGCCCAACCCCAAATAAAATGTCTCCAGCAATAGGAAGCAGTATGACAGAGAGGGACTAGAAGGAGACTGTAAGACTCTACTTGTAAGAGTAATACACAGAAAAGTAGCAGTAGTAGAGAGTTGATATCATCAGGCAGAATCAGCAGACTACACACCTTCCTCTTGTCCCTCCCTGTCCAAAGCAATAGGAAACAATATGACAGGGATTAAGGTCTTCAGGCCCCAAACCTCAGATTTGTGTTCAGCTCTCAGAGGAGATACCAGTGACAGATTCAGAAGGCTCCCTGGTTTATGTGTTCAACCCCGAGGCAGGAGGCCAGAAGGATATCAGAGCAATAACACAAGATGAATAGCCGTGATCACAGCACAGCCACGGATTATCTGTGAGACCACTGCAAAGTGCAAAGATTAAACAGATCATCTATATCTGCCCCACCAGCTTCTTGTTTCTCAGCTGCTCTGTGCCTGGTTCTTCTTTTAAACCTCCATCAGATCAGATCAGATTCTGACTTCTTGCTCTCCCACTGATCCCATCCTGGCCTCTCCTGCTGTGACCGGCTGCTCCTTGTACCTGACCTATAGGCAGTTAATGTAAGGATCTTGGTTTCATAAGTAATTGTCTTTCTACCAGTCAGTTTGCTAACCTCTGGCATCCAGCAGTGTGTATGCAGCTGTGAAGGTGTGTAACCTTTGCAATATGTTCTGCCTCCTGTCTGCTGTCTGTCTAACCTCTTTGTGGGTCACATCCACTCCTGAACCTCTGACACTGACAATGTGTAAAATGTACAGAATTACCCATTTATATTATTATAGACGGCAGGGATGAAACAAGGAACACAAGCTCATTACTTCTCTCCCATCACTCAGTTTACTTATCTGTCTCATTAAACAAGTGTAATTTTAACTGAAACTCAACAAAATGCCTACATAACAACAAATAAAAAAATAAACAAAACTGAAGTGAAATTATTTTCAACTCTACTTTTTGTGAATGCAGTCATTAAAGTTGTGTTTCTCCCTTGACCTCCTGCATGCTCTCTCTCTCAAGTCATACAACACTCAAGCAAAGAGAATAAATATATATATAGTTATATATATAACCTATAAATCCGTGTTTTTCTCCCCAATTATTCCGAAACAGTTAATATTGCTCTTAATTTCAGTTCAGTTTAGTTGTATAAAGAGTAAGGAAAGAAGGAAAGGAAACCTAAATATAGTTTGTCCATATTTTGCTGTGGTGAACATTTTGTACTAAACAGCTGATAGTAATGATTTACATCATCCACATGAGATAAGTAATCTACTTCTCCTGATGATTTCTGCAAATACACATCTGATCACTGCAAATAAATGATCATGTGACAAATGTAATGTAAGAATACAAGTGTGCTGTTACAAACTGAAGACACTAAAATAAATAGACTCCCACTTCCTGCTCTGTGTTCTCTACCGGCACACAGCTGTAAACACAAACAATTCTCTACTGGGATTAACTTTCACTGCTGGGATCACAGAGAAGCAGACAGGAAGCAGAGCAGGTGAGATCAGATGGGGATGGAGGTCATGTTGGTCGTCTAAATCTCAGTGGAGTGGAACATTGTGTGGAGCTCCCTGTCAGCCCTGACACACAGCTTCCTGCAGGGAGCGAGGGAGATATTTCTCTGATGTTTTAGACAGTAATTATGTACAAAAAATGCCCATTAGCCCAGCCCTAGTAAATACTGGACGACAGAATCCACATTATGACTCTGCAGAACAATTGAAAAACAGTTATGATGATTGGGAAAGGCTGGCTGAGTACTCCATGAAAAGTAATTTGGGGAACGTATTAACACCAATTAAATACATGTGTGGTTGCATGATAAAAAGTCTAAATAATTACGAAAGAAAAAACAATTAAGTTGCAAACAATATTTTGATTGGTTCTTCTGACATAATAATAATGGTAGTTACATCCACATAATTTTGTGTGGAATTTAAACTCTTGCGGTCGTGCTAAATGCTAAATTCAACATGCGAGCATGAATATGTTTTGGACCAGTGGGAATGTCATTAGTTTTAAAGAGATTAAATCTTAAATCTATGACGATGTGGAAAAAATAACTACGGTATTTTTCACCTGTTGTAGAAGCTTGATTAAAAGTCTGAGGCTGACCAAAGTACAAAATCTCATTGCTAAAAAAGCCAATAATTAATAACAATAAGACATTTCACTGAAAAAGACTACTTTAAACCTCATGCAGGCAGTAAAGACAGCAAAGCAACCCAATATGGTCATCCCTAGAGCCATGGTGCCAGCATGGCCAAAAATATCAAAAGAAAATCAGATGTTTACCAATCAGGAACAGCAGCAATAATATCTGGCTTTATTTGCATCCTTTCATCTGACTTCTTCCACATACATGTTACTACTTTCCTCGACAGTGAGCTGAGAGGAGACACATAAAAGGTTTCATGGACAGGGCAGTTTGAAAAGGAGGATTTTAACTACTCAACCACTGTGTTGCATCAGCATCTTGATGACAGGCCTGGAGAGGAGGCTGTGTTTGCTGTCATGGTTGAACACAGCCTTAATTCATTCAACACACATTGTAATGGAAGAGAAAGTGGCACACTGAGGCAAGCTTGTGTTCATGGAATAGTAGGTGGAATACTGAAGGAGGGGGAATAAATGGGAAGAGTATCAGCGGAATTCAATGAGTAATACTGCAAGTGGAGCGCATTTCCTAAAGTCTGTGTAGAGAAAGACTGAACCACAGCAGGTGTAATGTTTTGTCTGGCACTTTAAATGACTTTGACCTTTGAGAACAAGTGGTCCCAACATTGTGATGATAAAGTGGCCAAACACCATCAGAAATAAAGACCTTTGGAAGAAACAAACCAAAGGGGAAGCAGACACCGAGATGAAGCGCAGAAATCAGGGTTCGATTGGACACATTCTACAGAAACACAAGATCAATGTAACGGTGCAATCTTTAGAATTACACCAACATGGGAAGGGAAAACGAGGGAGACCCAGAAACAGCTTTCCTGTGACAATAGACACGGAGACAAAAGAATTGGATGGGTTTGGAGAGTGCAGAACAGGATTGGGGTGATATAAGGGAGTTTAGATTGGCCTGTGCTGCACTAGGAGCGATTGGGGTTTAAGTTAAGTGGGTCAAGCAGCCTGACAGACAGGTGAGCTGCAGGCTCAGGTGCATGCTCTCAAATTAGAAGTGATGTTATTGTAGTATTAGGGGGTAAATATAGGTTAATTTCAGAGCACTGTTGTGTGGAAATGGAAATATTGAATTGTTGCACAATGAATGGAGTGAAAGAAAACAGAGTGGATGACTCTCAGCTGAAGTTTGAAGATGGTTGACACTTTACAAAAGAATTGACCTACATATTGTTATTCCTTTATTTGAAAAGCTACCACCTCTTAACTTTAAACTGTTAATCATCGCCTCAGTTGATAAAATCAATTATCTTGTGGGAAAGTTATATAAGCAAATACATGTTGAATAAATTAAATGTGTGCACACGTCTGGAAGATAAAAAGAGAGTTATGTAGTATGTGCACACAAACGGAAACTGGACTGTTGTTTCATATAATGGATGTGAAAAGCAGCAACATTGTGGGATGTTGTAAACACACCAGAGCGCAACAAGCATTCAGCTAGTAAAAAAGAACAATGGCATCAATAAAATGTTATGTCATCATCTTAAGTCGATAAAACTTCTTCCATTCACGCTGAAAAGGATATAAAACCTTTATCCTCTTAAAGAAATACTTACATTCTCAAACACGCTATCTGTTGACTTATTGATTCCCTTTCTGTTCACACTCACCCACACATAGATTACTACTCTCTTACAGAGTCTGAATCACAGTGTAGGAGGCTCAACCTTCCTCTGTTCAATTACAGCAGCAGCAGTATAGTCTGATAGAAAACGGCTACTGTAGGAAGCAAAGCTGTAAGCAAATAATGGGGCTGGATGTGTTGTACATAACAGAGGTCAAGGACCTTTTTTCTGACTGCCCAGTATGGTGGATGTAAACAAGACACCTTATCCCATAATTTTGCCATTGTGTACTTTCTTGATAGTGTTCTGATAAGTGATGTTTGCTGTACGTTGTAACAATGAGCTATTTGTACTTATGAATGTGAACCATGCAGCTAATACAAAAATACATCCACATGTTGATCCAATCTATTCATTGTTTTATAAAGATGAGTTGTTTATAGAAAGGTGCAGGACAGAATAGGTCAAAGAGAAAGACGCAGCATCAACTCAACTTGCTCAGCCTGTGTAGAAAACCAAACAGAGATAACATGTTCACGAGTGAAAGACAATAAATCCTGACATTACAGCTCAGACTGGATGGCTTAGATGGAGGACGACTCTCTCCAACTCAATGCAGCTGACAGTGAAACACTATTCATCACAGACACTCTCACCATGTGGCTGCTGCTGCAGGGTCAGGGTGCAGCACATTTCACAGACAAATGTGATCCAATTAGATTAACTCAGTTATGGAAAATGGCCAATAGCTCAAAAGTTTACTTAAATCACTGCGCCAAAAATCATTCACACAGCAATGCTAAATACAAATACAAAACCGTAGTGACATTGGTCTGTCAATGACCTAATGATGGGGAGTAGAACCTGGCTTAATTTCAGTCCAGCCAATCCAGCTGCTGAAAGCTCTTTGTCTCTTCAGTTTCAGACTAATGAAGGAACGGAGGCTGACAGCGTCTGCTCCATGCCAGGAAGAGACAGCATGTGTGCCAGCTCAGTCTGCCATGGCAGCATGGGAGAGGTTAATGGGGTCAGGCACGAGATGAGGTGAAGAGAGCTCGGGCGTAATCACAGATAGAAACAATATCTTTATATTGATGAAAAGGGAAATATGGAGCTTATTAATTTAGCCAATTGAATCTGTTTAATGGTTGAAGGCGGGTAATAGGGCAGTGAGCTGAACAGAAACAGCCTATTTTCAATTAGTTGTTCATGGCAACAGCTGCGTCTGTGTTCCTGTGTGTGAGTGGAGATTGAGTAAATGTCGGGCTGTAACCTGGAATGCCTCCATCTCTTGGTGTGATAACCAAGTGAGGAAAATACACAGAACACACAGCACTTCTTTCAAAGTGAAGGTGAACACAAACTCGAGAGACTGAATGACTTTGTGTAAAAGAGAGAAAGCGGAAGGAGAAAGACAAAAACAGAAAATAGAGCACTTTTACTTTACCTACTCGTGACTTTGTATTCATGGAGTTTGACATAAAAATAACTGTTTTGAAACTTGTCCTTAATATCTTGAGAGGCAAAGATGGCACAGAGGAGAAGATGGAGTACAACTATAAACACACACTGGCAGTTCAGCATGCAAAGAAAGCATCAGGCCTTTGAAACCTGCCAAGAGCAGAGCAGCTCTCTCTCCTAAAAGCCTTTAATTCCTCCTCTTTACTTCTTGCATAGCCGGTGGTAGTCTGTGTGGAGTGTGTGATACCAGCAGTGTGTTTGTGTACTGTATCTTTTGTTTGTTCTAAATGAGCGAGTATTTAGCGCTGTTGGGGGTCTTTGAGCGGGAAAAATCGGTGTTATTAACTGATGATTAAAGATTTGTTTTTCACAATCTTTGTTCATGCAGACCAAAGACTGTAAAAAGCAGAGGCAGATGAGGCTTTGGCGAGGCCAGTCCAAATCCCAGCATGCAAACAAACACAGTGAGAAATGCTTTTTGTGTCCTGCAGAAGTGAGGTCAGAAATCATACACAAACATACATACAGACACACTGTCCTCATGAGAGGAAAAACAACACCCGAATAAGGAAAACCAGCAGGCTCCAATAGGACACCGTCACAGTGATGAACAGTTAATCCTTCTCTCTCTGGTGGGACAGCACAGCACGGCATCTCCCTGCTGTTTGCCTCTCATCCGTTTTTATCTCTCAGCTGTGTTTCTTTGTCTTTCCACACTTTAAGTTCCTGTTTCTCTGACATGTCCTCCATCCTTACACTCCACTTGTTTTTGGTACACATTCTGTATGACATTTATTCTCACATCATGGTTGTTCTTTCGTGCTAGAACTCCGTACATCTCAAACACTGCTCCATACATCCTGGTTCCAATGCTACGGCTGGTTGATTCTTAAGTGATTTACGACACAGACGCTTAAGTCTGGGCTGAATCCACTTCACACTCAGTCAACAGCAGACAAAGCCTTAAAAGACAGAGCCTCTCCTCTTCTACTCCCCTCACTTTTTCCCTCTTTGTTCCCTTTCTCTGCACTCAGCTGTAGATGATGGAGATGGAAATGCTTTTGCTGCATCATATAGAAAAGGTTTTTCTTTGAATGAGACTTGAAACATTTCATTTTTCATTTCACATAGAGAACAATGTCTGGTTCTGAATTGGAGAAGGGATTGCCTGCAGTCTCTGCTCTCCTAACTTTAGCCTGATATGAAAATATCCTGAGTAAAATTTGGTTAGAGATGGTTCAAGCTTGAGAATAATTCCATGACTATTCAGGAAAAAGATTGGAGTGTGGAATAAAGGAGCAGCTGGGAGGAGAAATGAAGAAAGATTAGGAAAAGCAGTGGCCCTCGAGATAAATTACCAACGATGCAAAAAAGAAAATGAAGTGAAAATGCATTCAATAAAGGAAGAAACATAATGAAGCATCTGTGCACACAGTGAAAGGGGGAAATGTAATAATGATGCAATGTTTTGATAAAGATGTAGAAAAAATTGGAAGCTTTATACACAGAGAATGTTTAAAATGGATCATGGCTCTGGAAAGTGATTAAATCCCACCAAAACAGCCAATGAAAATAACATGAGTGAAGATGTGAAGCTTTGTCCTGGTTTATAGGACAGAAGATGGAGGTCAGTCTGTGTGCGGTCGCTCTGTTTGCAGAGTCTGGTGGAGAAGAGACGGAGAGAGCTGAGGTCCAAACACTGACAGGACACAAGAGAGCAGCTGCAGCCCTCTGGCTCTGACAGAAGACAGGAAGAGGTTCAGGTAGAGGAGGAAATGGTAAGCTATAAGAGGAAAGGACCAAGGACTGGACACCGACAGGACACACAAACCCCCCACTCACAGTGTCGAGCTCACATCATGTAGCCTTCATTTAAACTGAGGACTGCAGGGTGCTGGTTTCCATTTGAATAGGACTGCTCTGCTTTACTCAGGGAAACCTCATATGCAGACTTCTAATACAGACTCTGAAGGCTCCCAAGATAGAAATAAAAGCCAATCTAATTTCTATTATCAGCTGATTCAATGTTCATTTTCTCCATTATGAACGGTCATCATCTCACCATCTGCTGGGCTACAGTGCTGATCAGCTCAGCAGGTGTGTTGTGATCTAATAGGATCAGACAGGTGTGAGACATGCAGGATAATAACACCTCTGCTCCAACAGAGGAAGCTGGAGGGAAGTCAACAGCTCCATGATGGAGGAACATACTAGAATAAGAACTCTTTTCGTTGGAGAAAATATAACACTAAAATAGATGAATATGCACTTGTGCAGCTGTGAAGCCATGCTCTATATGACTTACCCATTTGCACATAACTGGTAAGTTATGAAGTACTTTAGATTGGGGTATGATTAAAGGGCACTCTAAGCCTCTTTTGAATCCTATATATAACATTGGATATGTTCTGTTGGAAATAAACTTCATGCCTATTCAGTGAACACAGGTCTGACTATAAAGAGAGCAATGTGATGTTAGAAATAGATGGAGCAAAGTCAGAGTAAAATAAGGTGAATAAAGACATGCTGAAAAGAAAATGACATTAATCTGAATACATCAGATCACTGTAACATCATCTTCCCTGAAACAATGTCTCAAACCAATGCTGTAAAATGCTCCAAGTCAATCTTCTGAATTAAATTTATATTACACAATAAAAGCTTCATAAGAACAGAACTTCAAGACATGTTTTTCTAAAATGATGAAAGCAAAACAAAGTTCAGTACAAAGAGAATGTAATGTTGATGATTCACTGAGAGAACAGTGTCTTTACATCTTCTTTCTTTTTAGGCAAATTTCCACTAATGTTCCTGTGATAAATTTCCTTTGAAGCAGCATAAAGAAAAGCTTCAAAAATGTGTTGCTGTTGTCTTCATCCCCATCACAACCACCAAGAAAAGTAACAGTCCTTGCTGTTTGTATGTATATTTTAATGAAGTGATGTCTTGCTGAGGATCGTGAAACAATAATACTCTGTTGAAGGTCAAGCAGCTTGTTTCACATTATAATGTTACATATAAAGCCTCAGGATTTTAATAGCTGAGTCATAGATTATTTTCCCATTGTTACAATTTTTGGTCAAAGTAACAATTAGCTTCTATTGTCGATTAATCTGACAGTTATCTTCTCTATTTCCCAAAGCTCAATGAAAGAATATTATATTTTGAGATTTGGAGCTGTTGAAAGTGTTATTAATACTGAAAACTGATATGCAAACTCTTATTAGACGTGGAAATTAAAAAGCTGTGTGAGGAAATGATGACTGACTTCCATCTTGATACAAATATTCCATTTAATTTCAGGTTGTAGTGATGTGCTGATTTGTCACATCTGACTGATTCTCTCTTTTATATCATTCACTGAATATTAACTGACAAGCTGATGTCAATTATCGTCAACTGTGCTGTCTGATAGGTCATAAGAATCACTGCTGATGGCTGATGCTCATCATCATTTGTCAGATAAATAACCTTCATTAAATTAAAGCAGAAACTCAGCATCAGTATTAATAAACTTTTGACACATGACACAGGAAGTTTGGAAACAGGAAGTTTGTGCTTTCTTCACTCAGTCTTCATTTACTGCTGTCAGAAGTTTGAAGTGCTCCCATTTCATCCAAACATATTAAATGTCATTTGAAAGTCAGATTTCATAATTATATCTGATTGTTCATATGCATATCAAGATCTGAGGAGCACAGAGGAGCACTGGGATATTACCTGTCATCCAACAGACGGCTAAAAAAATACTGTTAAATATGAAGAATGATATTTAAATATGTCTGCTAAATGGTAAATGGACTGCACTAATATTGCACTCTTATAGTCTTCCAGACACTCAAAGCACTTTACACTACATGTCAACATTCACCCTTTCGCACACACATCCACACACTGATGGCAGACGCTGCTATACAGAGAGCCAAGCTGCCCATCAGCACTGATCTAATCACATTCACACATCGATGACTGTCGGCCTTAGGAAGCAATGTGGGGTTCAGTGTCTTGCCCAAGGACGCTTCGACATGCGAACTGCAGGAGCTGGAAATCAAACTGCCAATCTGCAGATGAGAGCTGCTTACTACAATGTGCTACGATGCCAAGTGTCTCTGGTCAGCCAGAAAGCTAATGTGCACAGTAACCATGATGATGAAACTTGATGACGATGGTTAGCCCCAAGTATCTGTGGTGCAACAAATTTTCATGCTTGATTTAGTTACAAACTAACTTGTAGTTACTGAGGCTGTCCTGTCGACTTTACTCCCCAACTTAGCATAGACCTTACACAAAGTGCAACCCAGAGCAGGGTTTATTTTCTTGTTCACCTCTTTCAGACTAACAGCAGGAAATTACACCAAAAAGCTGCAATTTTCATGCGAGGTCACAAGTGCAGGAAGCAGGCTTAGTAATAAGTGTCTTTTGAAGGCAGCATGGCTGCACTTTCAAGGATTTAATACCTGCTCTTCCCCCCACTTTCATCTCCTTACTGATGAGCCAGGTGTCAGGCAGAACACACTGACAATGTTGAGAAAGGATTCATCTTGCTGATGTCAAGATGGATGACATCTCTCTGTTTACCTGCCATTGACTCTCCATAATAAGTGTTGGAGGTTAGAGATCTATTTACCGAAGATGGAGCTTTTAACAGTCCACATTATGACAACAACAGATGATAAAGAGTGTCAACAATCTGAGCAAGTACTGAGTTATTCACATTGTTCAAATCTCTCTGGGCTAAAAAAGTCAACAGGCTGAGTTATGAAGCTCTTTTCCTCTTGAATCTGTGACCCTGAAAAAGTTCCATTTGAAAGCTTCAGTGAATCTGAGAGGACTTATTATGGACTGATGGGAATGCAAAGGTACTTCACTGTCATTTCTACCAGCAGCCAGCAGACAAACACTCCTCAGAAGTCCTCTTCACCTCGCTCTAACAAAGAGGTGGAGGTGAGTTCAGCTGCAATTCTCAGAAATGACCTTGTTTGATAGAAGTGGACGCAGTGGCATTACGAAGCCACACCTTTTTAGGTGACAGTAGTTTTCAAAAAAACTTCAGGGGACGGTGAAATTGTAATCTCATGCAAACAATGTACAGTAATAAGTAAAGATAAGGATATAATTTAGCTCCACATACGTCCATAATGACACTGGCACAGTCACAAAATTGGTGAATCACAATAATGTGAACTGAACCTGATAAATTAGCAATTTTGTATAATTTTATAGCCCAGTGCACAGAGAGAATGGCAGACACAGTATTAATTTCACAGTTCATACTCCATGTTTTATATCTCTTTGAGGCAGTGGTTTATCAAACTCAGACAAAGCTGTTAGACTGGTAGAGATACTTTGATCTGCTCATCAGAATGCTTGAGAGGCATTGATTCAGAGTCTAGTGTGTATTCAGTTAATCACAGCAGGGCAGTCGATACAAACAGATTGGTGACGAATAACAGTTTATTTCATTTGAAGAAACAAAAGAGAAAATGTGTGAAAACGTTCTCTTTTTGTTTTTTTGTTTTGTTTGTTGGAGCTGATGAATAGTTCCACCAATTACTCCAACAAACCAAGAGTCATATGGAACACATAGAGTACAGAGGGAACGAATGCCCTCATACTGAAATGATGATGTCAGTCTTGTACTTTAAACAAGGACATCCATTCTGCTGTAAGAGCTGTTCAATGCTGAGGATGATTGAGGACCTACAAGAGTTGGTGACATTTACCCAGAACCTGCACTTTCAACAGTCCCCACCCACCCCCCAAAAAAGGCAGAAAGTAATTTTACCTTCAGTGTCCCGTATGGAGTGAATATTGACACAGAGGGTTTCACTGGGAGGACAGGCTGTGGACAACGAAACTCATGTCAAACCTGTCAACAGCCGTGACACACAGAAAAAAGTTCACGCTCTCCAAGATAATTACACATAATTATCGAGTTAGAGGGCTTCAGACATGTCAAAATGGAGGAGCCAATGTGGGAGGCAGTCAAGATAAAGGTTAAGAGCCACTGAAGATAAGCACGCTGCAGTGAGTTGAACTTGGTAAAGCTGCAGGACTTTTTTTAATGCTGCTTTTGAATTTGGCAGAATTCCAACCTTCAACTGGCAATTAAAGTCTGGACTAGTTTAAAATCAGCTGAAGCATGAAACTGCAAGACAAGGTTTAAGTAGATAATGACGACCTTTTGATTGACTTAACAGTGGTAAGACTTTGTAGTAAGCTGACATTTCCTGTGTCGGTATGTTAGAAGCAAGGCTTTAGGAATGGTAATATCAGTATGTCGTTCCACAAAGTTCATACAGATCAAAATATTTCAACAGCTTTTTGAGGGAAGCTGTGAAATATGATAACTTAAGTGATCCCCTGACCTTGTAGCTGGCCTCACCATTCCTTTACAATTCCCAGCAGCCTCAGTTGTACATATTTACTCCTGATTTGTGGATGTTAACATGCTAACACTTCAAATTAGGATTCTGGACATGGGACACGTATGTATGCTGCAAGTTGCCATGAGACAGAAGGAGAGATGGAGAAAGGACATTGTCATTGATATTCAAGTGTGGCCCATGTACAAAACCAATGTAGAAAATGTCAGACTGAAAAAAAGATGTCAGTCTTCCAAGGACAAAGCCAAATGTAACATGACAGCTATAGAGGAAGAGGAATGGGTAAGAAGGCTGATGAGGTCATCCTGCAGAGAGACACAATAACCTGATTCATCATTCCTTTCTCCATCCCTCTCTAAATTATATTGACCACAACGTCATGCCTTCCCTCTATCACACTGATCCAAGTGACATTGCACTTCTACACTTGTACTTCCTCCAAACATGTACAGATACACGCTTACAGAGCAAAGATCAAGTCACTATTTTCAATGTACTGCATTTATGTAGCATCTTTTCAGTCTTCGACCGGTAAAAGCACTTTATATTATATTCACATACACAAATTCATACACTGGTGGCAGAGACTCTCAACCTGTTCATCAGGACACTTCAACATCCGGCCTAGAGGGGCAGGAGATGAAACTTCTGCTCCTTCTGCTCTGTCTCCTGAGCTAAAATAAGTTGCATGAGTAACTGCCCTGTGCAACTTTGACAAATGACACACCTGTTCTTGAAATGACATAGTGATAGTGAAGGTTATATCTGGAAGCCAGTCTTGTCAGTCAGTAAAACTTGGAGGCCTGAAGTCTAAGACTGTAAAAGATTCTGGGGTGTAAATTATCAGTAAGGTGCAGGAGAAGAATTAGAGTAGAAGAAATGTCTTATTCATTTTCTTGGAGTCATTCACAGTTTGCAGCAGCTTTACTTAGCCCAGCCTGTCTGTCATTGTCAGCTCTGTATATAAAAAGTAGCATGTCTCAAAATAAAGATGGCAGGGGAAGAAAGATGGACTGGCTTAGGTATTTAACCAAGGAGCAGTAGCTTTCTTCATGTCTGATTATAAAGTGAAAACAGGCTAGATAGGCCTTTCCCCTCTAGTAATGTAATCTCACGTTATTGGCTAAAACTGGAACGGCCTATAAAATCAGCATTAGCTGTCTTAATAAACAAATGATCTGAGGACACAGAGCAATGAGATGTGCTGACTGTCTGGTCTCTAAGCTTATAACTGTTCAAAATGCTCTTTGCCAAATCAGTTTGAATTCCATTAATCTGAATAAATGGGAGTCAGGGTATCAGGCCTCTGCAGTGATGAATAAAGATGTT
The DNA here is from genome assembly GCF_022749685.1 of Semicossyphus pulcher. Taxonomy (NCBI): domain Eukaryota; kingdom Metazoa; phylum Chordata; class Actinopteri; order Labriformes; family Labridae; genus Semicossyphus; species Semicossyphus pulcher. The sequence goes on from NW_027211700.1 coordinate 9,131,183, forward strand.
AAGAATAGAAGAGAGAGAACTTGAATTTATCTGACTCATTTGGAGTCACAATTTAAACCCTCAGAACAGAGACCCATTTTTCTTCATGTCCCACCCACATCTTCTCTCTAATAACTCCTTCCCTCTTCCTTTACTCACTCTTGTAGTTTTTTCTTTTTTTTGCCTCTTTTCTCATTTTCTTTAATCACTCTTTATCTTCCTTTCTCATCCCATCATCTCCGCCTACCTCCCCCCTGGCTTTCTTTTATCGAGTCTAAACCACATTTCCATCACAGTATTTATTAAGGGAGACCGTTTTCTCCTTAGATGCCAAGCTTTTGTCAAATACAAGCACTTGTCCAAAATCAATTTCCACGACCATCAGTTTTTCTCCTCTGTGTCCTCCATTCAGTCGGGTCTTTTCTCCCTCTCAACTCATTGTTTTCTGCTTTGAGCGATAAGAAGAACATAGATTTAGCTACTTTCAAAAGATTGCAGCAAGGACATCATTTCTATGAGTAACACTGTCCTCAATCTGATGGGAGCTAAATAACTCATTATGCATGCTGCAAAAGTGATGATTCCCGTTCAGGTGAAAAAATTCTTAAACAACTGTTAACTGGTTATGTAAGTCCTGGGTGCTTTTCACAGTCTGTTGCTTGGATGGTTCTTTTCCAAATATTTTTGGAGTGAACATTAAACCTGCTCAAATAGCACACCCAGTAAAACATTTTCAATTTTAAAGCTGACACTGGCCCATAGGAGATTGAAGCTTTCTCTAACATTTTATCAAATTTGTACTGTTTTTTTCAATGGTTCATGACTGCAATCTATTTTTGTCAGCTAGAGGTGAGGCAGTTTGAATCCCTGAAAGATTGTATTTCTTGTTCCTGGAACATGAGGTCTCTCTCCCTGTGGGAGACCTCCAGGCAGCTCTGTCACCCACATAACTAAGACGACAGCAGTGACAAACAGCAGGACCCCACACACCTCTCTCTTTCTTACACGTTCCCTCCTGAGAGATGTCGTCCACACCTCACTCCCTCTGTGCTCGTCTTCTCTCTCTGTGAGCAACACTCACCTTTCTACCAGCACCTAATCTCATGTTCTCTTTGTTCCTGTCACTTCTTTACCCTCTTTTACCAACAGCTTTTTGCCCATTTGTCCGCGGTGTGACACACCACACACATAATGAACACTGTCATTATTTATTTTCACCTCAAATCTCACTTTCCCAAAGGCTTGACCCCTCGAGGACTCACAATTCAGGTGTGGGACATTCTTTCCTCTAAACTTTTACCTCTTTGCTCACCTTCCTGCTATTTCTACTCGTTTAAAAATGATGTTTTGTCATTTAAATTCATATAATTCAAATATCGTCATGAATATTTATGGAGGGTTCTGAGATAGGGAGGCAGGAGTGTCGTGTGAGGGAGGCCAGTTTTTACTCCCACATCCCTGGTCATGAAATTATTCAGTGCATCATCTGAATAGCAGTTTTTGAGAGAGCCAAAGAAATAGAGAAAAAGATGTTTTAATTGGCCCACATTTAACAAACATGTTCTCGTCGAAAATTAGTTGTGGTCAGTGCAAATTCTCACCAGATACTATATGCATGAATATTAATGCAGAGCAGTTACAGGACGGAGGTAGCTAATGATTCAGAGACTTTACATTGAATGCTACATAGCTATACAGCTCAACTGATATCATAGCATGACCTCAGGACCTGCAAGGTAGAAAATGTCTATATAGTAGAAAGAAAACATGTTCCCTCTATGATAACCCTGTGATGTCATCTTGTTGTGCTCTGTGATTGGCCAGTCTGCTTTGTCTCTGCAGCTGCTCGTTAGTGCTCGTTAGGTTAACTGGCCACACCTGAGGGCCCAGGCTTTAGCTTTTTACTGTGCTCTTATGCTCCACACATCAACCTCACACACCCATTGTTTCTCATGCACAACCACAACACTGACTCTCCACAACTTGTGTCTTTGATATTTCATTTAAAACTTTAACATTTTCTGTCTAATTTGGTTCATTTGATTTAATAAAATGTTGTTCTTTAACTGCTTTGCATGATGTGTCTTCCTTTTTGTTGTGGCTGCTTGAGCCAGGTCATAACACCACTGACTGATTGTTTTTAATGGCCATTCATAAATAATAATCTACTCATTGGCACCAGCTTCAATTACCATTGATCTATTTTTCCCCAGCAAATGAAATACATTTTATTATCTTTTAAAACTTTTTCTTTTTTAGCATTGACTGCTTTGTATTTTGCCTGGAGCAGAAGTGTTTTATATTTCAAACGTCCAATCACAATAAAACTAACTGCCAGACAACAATTGTATCATAGCTCCTGCCTCAGTTACAGTATTGACTGTTTCCCCACATCCTGTGGCTTTTTGAATCATCTATCTGACTTCTTTGGCATAGCTTCTTAGAAGGTCAATATTCCTCAAATATCCCATTGCTTTGTGTGTGTTCTACTTCTACAATGCCAGCTCAATATAGGAACAGTGTAGCAGACTGGATAACAGTGATCACAGCACGGCTAACTTTCTGTTCAAAAAGTCCAAATACTTTCATCACAAAGCAAGTTATTTCTCTGTACCTTTTAGAAAAGCTTATAAAACACATTTATTTGTATTCATATTAATGCGACTGCTACAATAAAATTGGGAAAAAGTAACGGTCATGATGACCGTTTGAGAAAGATTAGCTTTGAAAGGAACCAGATGTTGACTTGAGGCAGATCAGATCTGTAAAAATCCAATTGGAATTCATTTCAAAGCACTTCTAACTGAGGCTTGGATAGGATTTGCAAAAAAAACCATTTAATGTTTGTTTGTTTTTCCTGAAAAGGGGGGCGAGATAAAAAACAGGACTGATAACTGATGCCCGCTCCGTGCTGCACAATAATATAAAGTTTTTTGGCAAACCAAGCAGTAAATCTCTCCTCTGACCTTCTGTCTGCTGTTTCAAATTCAGACTTCACCCCCAACACACACACACAAATACACACACCCACCAATAAGCAAATGTACCCACACACAGAACCTTCATGACACGCAGAACTTTTCACAATTTTTGTTGATTATCTCACAGATAAAGTAAATATCACAAGATTAAACTCTCCAGTGATTCGAACTGAGCGATGCTGGCAGGATAATTACTTTAACTCCTTACCACCATCAGAAGGCCTTATTTAATTACAGAAAGAACTTTAAAGGTCTGAGGTTCAGCCCCGCTGGTCTGAAGGGGATCAGATGTGGTTTGATCTCATGTTTAAACTGAACACAGTCAATCACTCAGCACAGTGTGCTTCCAACCAGATGTACTCACGGAATCAAACTTAATCGATGAACTGCATATAGTTAAACAAGTTCCACAACTCCCCATGACATCATAGCATACAATATACACCTGACGACACCAGCAACAAGATATTTTTTACAAGACATTTTAATCAATATATAAGTAAAAACAAGCAGAAGTGGAAAAACAACAAGCACAGCTCTGCAGAACATCCATCCAGTAGACTATACATCATTCCAAGCTAACTACCCTAATTATAATGTCCATCAATAACAGACAGGAGACTAATTTAGTAAAGTGGGTTGAATCAACATGCTGTATTGATTATCAGTGCTGCTGCTGGACTCGACTTCTGTACAGTCTAAAATGGTTTTCTTTTTCCCTTATAACCTCAGAGAGGCAGAGAGAGAGACAGAGGGATACCTGAGGGGACAAAGATTTACTTTGTTTTGGTTCATAAAACACTCAATAAGCAACTGAAGAAAAGCTGCACACTCAGCTCTGTAACACAAACATGTTTCCCTACCCTTTGGGCTCCTTTCCTGCAGCTTTTATAGTGAGGATTTTTTTATTTCAAACGCAAAATGAAATTTAACAGACCACTAATAAAACTCTCGCAAACCTGTTACTGAAGCTAACACTCCTGGGGTGTCTCCCTCTTCTAATGTATTATTCCTATTGATCACTGTCTTTAAAATCAGGTAGATCTGTTTTGTCATCGTGAACCTTGCTGGTGCTCTCTGAATCTTTCTTATACTGAATAATAAATAATTTTATTGAAGCTTGCATTTCTATGCATGGGATATTTCTGTATTAATGACTTAAGAGGTCTATTTTTCTCAGTCTGTGTATTTTTAACCAGCCTGTTTAGTACTAAGCTACCAAAAAGACATTTCCCTGTAGGTTATGTAAAAACATAATTGAGCAAAATCCTGCTCTTCCTGGGGACAAAAACCTCAGCATATACAGAATAACTACCTTCATATGGGTAACTCAAATAAAATAGTAAATTGCCACCACTGTCCATAGCTGCCTGCCGAGACTAATGCAACTAGCCTATATGTTAAGAGACTGCATCCATATGACTCACATGATTTACCTTTCCTTATATATGTTGTTATGTTGATGTTATTTTTGGACGTTTGGCAGAAAATTCAGCTTATTTTGTTTGTTTTGCCATTTCAGGGAAATATTTCAAAGTGGCTCCATTGTCAGATTGCGGCGGCGCCAATACTGGCTCTAAAAATGCAGACAATATCAATTAATATACCTCTCTGCCCAATCCACACAGGCAGCATCATATTCAGGCACTGTTCAGCACCATGGACAGCTACACAAAAAACTTGTTTTAATATAAACCCACAGTGAATAGGATCCTCTTTTCCTCTGCAACCGTCCAAATTATCTGAGGCACAGAAGAGCAGAATATTATATAATATTATATATATTAATATATTAACACGTTATACATTTACATCCTACGTTGCTCTTCCTTATTTATAAATAACACAGTAGAATTATATTGACTTTAATTGATAGAAGCCTTTCATCCAGACAAATCTTGCATCTGCAGAATCTCACTTTATGAGTAAAACATTCTGACCAAAAAAAATAAAAAATCTCTGCAGAAATAAACTTCAGCTCACCCTGAACACACAATTACATTTCCTCTGTGTGAACAACAATGACTTCACTGTTATTGAATAAAACTGCATTTGAAGCAGCTGTTTTTGGCTCCAGGAAATCAAAGTGAAAAGTGGAACCCTGTCAGCCTCTCCCCTCTCTTCAGAAGCAGCCCTTTCTTCACACTTTATCCTCTAATCTTCATTCAGCTAAGTTGTCTCATGAGATATTTTGGCTCCTTCTGTGTCAGTAAGTCATATCCCCTCTTATTCCTCATGAAAAAACAAAAGGTCCTTGGCAAGCCAAACTGAATTAGGCATGGAGAAAAATTATCCTTCATCCCTCACATAGTGAGATCCATTTTAGATAAGAAAGCTCCTCCTCCAGAGACGACATACCTCAAGCCTTCTCATGGACTCTCTTTAGACCCGGGCATGCACAGAATCTCACACAGACATGAACTCTGCAGCATTTTAACACAAGAGAGCCACACAATATCAGATCTATTATACAGTAGATGGTAATAGTTTTTGATCCACTGCATTTCACAACATGAAGATGGTCCTTAAGGAGCCCAGGCAGCCATGTTCTTCTAGAAACCACAAGAACACAGAAGTCTCTTCAGAAATACATTCAGCAGATATGTTTAGTTCAAGGGTTTAAATCTGCTCTGAACTGTTTCTCATGACTACAATAATACAACTGAACAGTTCGACCGCAGGAGAGATACATAAAACATGTTAAATGAGTAATGACAAATGCCTCGCTGACAAAAGTGAGTTAAACTATGTTTTCACAGTTCTATTAACTTGAATAGACACAATAGATACCCCAACTTTATAGCCAAAGCATGAAGCAGCTTCATCAGATCAACAGACATCTTACATTAGTGATAAAGGCTGCTGTCAGAACCATGTCATTACAAGAGATAGCAGCAACACAGCCTGGACTTCAGCAGGCACTAGGCACAAAGGGACAAGCAGCAGATTTATTTATTTGTCCTGCCTGAGGACTCAAAATGTGCTCAAACTTTAAATCACTAATGCTTCTCCTGTCTTTCATTATTCTCCTCGGGTCAGTCTGACTTTCTGCTGTCCTAAAGCTCCCAACATTTAGAATAAACAGATGGTTCACAGTGAGACTGTTGTCCTCTGTCCTCTGCATAGACGTCTTTGTGTGAATACATACACACAATTGCAATTTTCTTATTTGTGGTGAAAGTGTGGGGGTTAAGATGCAGAAAAAAATCTATTCAAACTACCCATTCTAATGTTTGTTTTGTCACTGATTGGCTGACCTTATCATAATAACAGCAGACCCTGTCCACATCATGCACCAGCATATGCTTTAGTGTTTCTGTTCTCTGTATAAAAGGTTCATTCAGGGCAGTAACACTGAAACAAAAGCATCTGCATTAACATTCGGCAGCACTTCCATTTAGGAGACATGACAGCAGCATGGAAACACAGACAGAATCTGCTGTTGGAAAATGGTGCTCAGCTCTTACAGCAGCCTTGTTTATGTGTTTCAGAGAGGTAATGGGATGTGCTGAGTAGTTTTAACCCAAATACAAGCCATTTTATGGATCCAAATATTCAGTGTTCCAGGTAATTTTGGTACTTTTGTGCTGAGCTCAGATTATAATAGAGCAAATATTTTCATGATAGTAGTCAGCAGCCATCTTTTCCACTGTACTAAATCTAAGAAGACATTTTAGAGAAGTAGGGGACCCTCAGACTCAAATTTTAAATGCCCTTGGTTTTTGAAATACCCTTCATCAAAATGTGCAATCACTTTCATGGACATGAAATACACTGTGGCATGGAAATGTGTCCATATAGTATGACAGATATGTTTTCATTAAGAGCAACATTTGGCAGGGTCATTCCCCTTGTAGTGGAGGACTTTACTTGCTCCATCACAAAACATAATCAAGCAGGTAAATAGAAACCTGCAGAGGTGATAGCAAAGACAAAGTTGTTAACACTGATGGACTGTGACAGAGAGAGGTGTTGCACCTCATTTTTTTTCTTTTTAATACTGCTGGAGAGAAAACATAGTCTTCAAAAGAATCAAGAAGAGGTTACAACCATTACTAAAGTCCTGACATTCACCACTGATGGAGCAGCTTCATCCTGCAATCACTGATTTATGGACTGGACACTATTAACAACTGTACACTTGATGGATCTTGATGTACACTCAGGAACATAATGTGCTTTTTTAGAAGTCTTGTGGGAGTGAATTAGTGTCGATCACACAGTGCAGTGCCAGCATGCTACCATGCAAGAAATCACTGATTAATGCACATAGAAATATTACTTTTTAAGATTAAGAGTCTCTTAATCTGCTCGCTGTCTTCTCTCTTTTAAGTGTGATCCTCTTTATGTGCATAATTAAATCTCTAGTGTTTTGTGTGTGTGATGCATAATTGCAACAATATACACAGTCTCAGGATTCATGAATATCTGAATTACAGTTGAGGTGTCGTAAACAGTCCAGGCAGCTCTTTTTTATGTGACTCACAACAAGCTTTAAATCTTCTGAATCAGCTGGAAAGACATGAGCAGTAAATCCACGAGCCTGATGATAAATTCTCTGAGCAGATAAACATCACTGAAGAGAATGCGAGAATTTCATGCCACAAAGCATAAATATGATTAATATAAGTGATGCAGACACAGACATAAACTCTAACCCAGTTCTCTCTGTACTGTATTAACACTGTTGATTCTCCCTTACAGCCCAAAACATCTTTGCTTCTCTCTCCTCAGTAAGTGACAGTAGAGCTGATGAGATCAGAGGCAGGCTGAAGGGCATGTCTGTGTCACTGCTCTTAATCTGAAGCACAATAGCTTCCTGCAGCCCAGTGGAGTGGATCATTTGAACTGAGCAGCTACAAGCTCCAGAAAACCCTGATCCATCTTACACTAACACAAACCCAAGGTGGGTTTTACAGAACCTGAGCTGTATGAGAGATGATGTGCATCATTGCCACAGTGGTTAAGACAAGCAGGTGGAGGAGGAGAGGATGGAGAATGATGAAAGAAGGGAGGTTGTTACTGTACAAATTTGAATTCTGTATGCCTACTTGCTCTGCAAGAAGCACACAAATACTTTTGTGCTGCTCACATCCCAGAATTCAACAGCAGCAGAGAGCCGTGCAGCTCACACTCAGCAGTCGTCTTCAGACTCAGAGGTAACCCTGCAGCGAGGTGGGATGACCCCCCGCTGAAGCTTCACAGCTTCACCCTCCTTTAGTCTAATGGGATTATCACTGCAGCTGCTTTGAGTGAGAATCACATTATCTCAGTGCTTGTAGAGATATTACAACAAAGGATAAAAAGATGTAGAGTATTGTATACAGTGTATTTATAACAAATAAATGTACCGTCTTTGTCACACAGCTGGAAATGAATTGTCAAAGGAAGGGAGAACTGTCTGTCCCTATGCTGTAAAGGGATACTGGGGCTGGGAACTCAGAACAACTGGATCATTTAGGTAGTGGAGGATTGTAGCTGATTTGGCTCCGAAAAGCCACAAGATACAAAAGAGAATGCAGAATGAGCTGAGGAGGTAAGTCACAAAGTGAGGGATGGAAACACTCACAGCTTCAGAGAATTTCTCGATCATAGTACAAAGAATAGCCGACCCAATCCTCTCGTGAATCAGCTGTAGAAGAACATCAGCTACAAGTGGAAGCCTCTGTCACAGCACACTGTGATTAACTGCAGCTCAGGGTTAAAACTAAACAGCTCCCTTTCTTACACATTCACAGGAGCAACATGTTCTGTAAAGCAGAAAACCTTCTTGAGACAAACTTCTCTAAAATAGTTGTGACCATGATTTTCATGAATATAACATTAATTATAGTAAGTTCTGCTAAACATGCATCACCCAGTACTTGTCTTCCTTCTATTAACGATCTGTTCTAACTCTACAGTGTTCTTGCCAGAGGGTAAACTGTCCAGTTTAGCTGAGCTGGGTCAGGACCTGAAGAGAGATATTACAACACAGAGATACTAAAAGTGCTGATTTAAAACTCCAAGGTCTTCAAATGTCAGAGTTCAGTCTTCATTTCCAACTGAATGCCCTCATGTGCACATACTGTATTCCTCTACAGATACCCTGATGCTTAATAAATATTTATACGAACGCATCAAAGTTATTTACTAAAACTGCAAATAATCAACCCGACTGTATCGAATGTAGTGCAATCTCATTCAGAAAAAGTACACTGTGTAATCATAAAACTAATCAGATATGAAGCAAGCTTTTCTGACAAAGTCACTAAACATGTGAGGCAGCTCTGCTCTATGAAAATGTGAGCTGCACAGGTGCTCATCCACCATCTGCATGTTCTGCATCGTTCCTGCTTCTGAACGAGATTCCTTCTTAAATCTTTTCAACTCGACATGATGACAGCAGCTTTGATTTCCTTCAAATCCTGATGATTAAATTAGAAATCCTCATCAAACAGTTTGTAAAGACACAAAGTGAAGCAGGAATCAAATCAAAGAGCCGTCAGGATGGAAGAGTTGTTAGACAAGTAGGAAGGAAGAAGCTTTCAATAGATTTTTGTTTGTGTGTGTGTGTGTGTGTGTCCTGAAATCTAAATTTCTCTTCAAATCTCAGTGATGTCCTTACCCCACACATGGCAGACACGAATAACAAATTCAGTGAATCCTTGAGTCCATCCAACATTTCCCATCCAGAAATGTCACACATTGTACGCTATGTCAACAAGAAACCAGCAAGAACCCATCGATCCAGCTGAGCCACTCGACTGTTTGTAGTGATTCATTCTTTAACAGGCACATTCAACATCGTCTTCTCTCTTTAAGGAAACCACAAGACCCCTTTCCTAACCACTTGTTTACAGAGCTTTGCTTCTGTTAGGCTGAAATAGATTCACACAGTCTAAATAACACAGCTGTTATCTGGAGCTTACCAGATTGAAACACACACATGCAAGAAAATGATGCTTCCTGGATCAAAAAGGCGCTCTATGAAAGCCAAATTCAGTTGAATTGCTCCAATTTAGATTCAGCTAAATTAAAACACCAGCTGTCAGTGTCAGTAGCTACCTAAAAACCCTTGTACTAATGGACTTGGATAAAACAGCTTGGCATTGAAAGATACATTTCATTGAGCTTGAAGAGGTTTGAGACAGTGTTAAAAGACATTATGTTCACACAGGAGGCAGCCAGTAAAGAGCTCCAGCAGCCTTCCTCATGGAAGTATTTGCTCTTTGTTGTACTTTAGGAAACGATTTACTGCTTAGAGAGTTCTCACTGTGTGAAAATGGACTGAGGGAAATCAATTCAGAGTTTGACCCTAAGAGAGCAAGACATTGATCTCTGTGAGGGAGAAGCAGACATTCTCCTTTTCTCTGCTTTTCTTAGAAGATGTTTCAGTAAACAACATCATGTGTCTTTCTTTAACCAAACCACCATGAAGAGAGGAGAAGTCTTTGGGAGCCACAGCAGCTCAAACATTTTACATTACACCCACTATATGTTTAGAGGGATGCACTCTTTGTGACTGATATAGTTAGAGTTGGGTTCCTGGAGTGTAACAGCATGCATGCAAAAGTTGTCATGTTAAAGATGGAGCAAACCAGAGAGGCATCAGTATAAAATTGAGCCTCACAAATGTATTCCACAGAAAGCTCTCAAGAACATTATATATATTTTCTGGGGTATTTTTGTTCTATGTAGGAACAAGATAAACAGGAGGAAGAAGCAAACAAATGATCACCTTATTCGTTCAACAAATCTTTAAGGATGGCCGCCAGTTTAAACTTGTGCTCCCCAACCTGATGTCATCAGAAAAGTCTACAAGTATAGTGTGCAGGTTTTAGTCCTGAACAAACACAGCTGCAGGTGATTTCACTAATTAGCTTCTCCTCTTTGATTTAAGAAGTGCTTTACATGTATGTTAAATGGTAAACGGATTAAACTTACATAATGCATTTCTAGTCTTATGACCACTCAAAGCAATGCACTACCTCCTAATTCCATCATTCACACACATTCAGACACTGAATGCAAACTGAATGCCATTCATGGTGCAAACGTGTGTGATTTGGTTTTTTTTCATCTGAATGAAAAACAGATTTGTTACTGAGAAACAGTGGTCACAAGTTAAACAATGCAGCAAACATAAGGGCTTACTTCAGTGGGCTGAAGGCTCAATCGTCAGTGTAACCTTATTTTGCAAAGGAGTAAATTAAATTTAAGTGAAAATTGAGCTGATGATTTGCAAAAATTCAAGTCATTTTATATATTTCTGTTGCAGAGCTTCCTTTGCTTCCTCAGCCTTGTCACTAAGACCTTAACCCAGTTAATCAGGGTTGAAAATAATGCCAAGATAAATCACGTTGTGCTCAGACTGGTCAGTCATGCTAATGCTGTTAGCAGGAGACACATTAAAGATAAAGAGCTGTTGGAGCTTTGGAGCTGTGAGGCTGTATAGGCCGGATGAAGCTGTGTTTGATATTAATTAATTATGCTAATTCAGATGAAGCCCAAGTGAGGGCGTTTCATGTTAAGTGTGTGTATGTATTGCCTGCATATGAGCGTGTTCATGTGTGTGCAATCTTGCTTGCTGTATGTGTTTGGCTCAGTGTCTAATGACCTTAATGATGTTCCATTGCTATTTAAATTAGGGTGTAAATTCAGATGGGGAAAAAAAGTGAGGATTTAATAGTCTCAGTAAAACAAATTTTCTTATCATATTTCCTGATATTTGAGATGAAAGCAACAGTTGAGTTATTATTGTAAGTTCTGATCCTGTCACTTAAATTCAGTACGTAGCAGGCTGCTGTATGTGTATTTCTGTAAGAGAGAGAGTGACAATTCACCGCCTGCACCTATGAAAGCCAGGTTGTGGACTCACAGCTCATAGAAAACTGCTTTGAGACACCAGAGACACTCCATCAGTCCACTGAGCTCTACTTTAGTGTGGCACTACTCATGGTCAACACTAACTTATTACCCACAGTCACAGTGAGCGGCAGAAACACGGTCATTATTGTGCTGATACACAGCTGTGACTCTGTCACAGATAATTAAAGATAATCACAGCTATGCTGATACTCAGGAGAAGAGTGAGGCCTCGACTGTGATCCTGTTTTCATACAGCAGCTCTATCAACAACATAAAGTAGTTAAAATTAATAAGCAACAACAGATAAGGCAAAAATCCAAATTGAAAAACCAGGCCAGAGTTAAAAACCGTTGATTTAATAAACTATGAATAAGCTGGAAAGTGATGTTCTCACAGGGATAAACAAAGACAATCTGACAAATGAGGAGGGCAAACAAAGGGGTATATGAACCAGGTGGCTAATGACATAATCAGGGGCAGTTGTGATGTGAGCACAGGTGTCGGTAATCAATGGAAGACACATGAGGACAGGAAGTGAAATGAAAGGAGATGTTAGACTTCAGAATAAAAAAGTAAACGTAATATCCAAGATCAACTTAATGTGACTCATATGGTTAAATGTCCCATTGCTGCTGTAGCCTACTCTTTATCAGCGCTCATGGGATGCTTCTAATCTAATCTAATAATTCCGTCAGAACTGTTGTATAATATATGACAGTGAGCCCCATTACTGTGAAACATCACTGGAGTTAGCAGTCATACATCATGTGAGCAAATAGCTGCTCTGACCGCCGTTGACATTGCTCTGTTATTACACTGATGGTTTCCATAACACATTAACCCTCGTTGACTTTGTCATTACATACAACAACTTTGGTGTTATGACTAATCATATGTTGGTTCTTAGAGAAGATCATGTCTTCCCCCCCTTCAATTAAGAATGAAGCTGGAGAATGAAGCTGTCAGTCAGGTCATGTCACTTTTACTAATATAAATACAACAAAGGTAATGTCATGGCACTCTGCATAGACATCAGGTCTAGACAGGTTCTTAGCAGTATCCTGTTCAGAGAACCACACAAGCTTCTGACTGCATTCTTCCCCATAGTATAACCAGCCGAGGCTCATGGGTATTTTAGTTTTTGGTTTGGTATTTGCAATGACATCGTACAAATTATGAGAATAAGAAAGCAGTTGCGGAATACAGGCAATTTCATATCTAGAGTGATCTGTTTGTTTCGGGATAAATAATCATGGTTCGGGACATTTTGTATGTGTGAGGCTTTACCAAAGTTGCATGTGTTGTCATTGCATTACATCACACTATGATGTAGAGTAAATGCAGGCTGGAGTCAGCAGTCAGTGGCCTTGAACAGAGCAAAGCTCTCCACATAAGAATGAGTTTGTAAATACAGAGATTACTGCAGCCAAAGCTGAACACAGACATGTCTGACAGTGGAAGTACACAGCTGGAGATCAATGGAGCAAAAACATCTTGTTATTCAGTGACAGCACTTTATTTCTCCAGAGCCTGAAACACAACTCTATGGAGAATGTGTGACTGAATGAAACACTTTGCAGTAGTTGTTTTTGTTAGAGACAATTATCATTTAGACAATGGAGACAGTGATTATACAAGTTGGGTTTTTTTTGCTTTGTTTGGTTTTCCTACTCTCTTTGGAATTATGAAAAAATGGTGGTCTTGAAGCATAGAAAATACAAATGAATTATGTCTTCAGGATATTGCAGTATTATTTGTAGAGCAGTAGCTTCAACAAAGCCACAATTGTACACAAATCTAAACCCTGTGACTCCCTTAAGGGATGCAGGTAATGAAAACCAACCAGAATAAAAAGTCATGACTCCAGGCTTTGCAGAGCCCCCAGCACGTTTATCACATAAACTCATTCTGAAGGACACATTAATGAGCACTAATTACATTTAAAAGCAGCTACCATTGAATGAACATTAGTTTAATCTGTGGTTCCTCCTTTACTTAAAAAGGCAAATTTAGCCACATAATCCTGCTTCAGTTGAGTGAGGCCACTTCTTTTGTGAGGTAGCAATATACAGGGACTTTTCCACACAGCACAGCACAGGAGAGGTTTGTATTATGTAAAGAAGTTTTTGAGAGGGCCTGCTTCATAAGAGAAGCACTGATGAGTTCAGAGCATCAGTATTCAACAGGCTTCAACAGGCTGAAACAGGGAGAGTGAGGCAGGGAGAGGGAGAAAACATAACTGCAATATGGCTGAGGTTACGAACTAGTAAACACACTTCCTGTCAGTACACTTATCTTTGAACTAGCTATAAACATGGTTTGGCAACTTATAAGCAAAGCTAGAGCATCCTCTCCTGGGCTGACTTATGAGAGCCACATTTACCCTTTTTGTGTGACTGCTATCTGAATCTTTCCTTTATACTGTACCAGTGTGGCTCCAGGCCCCTGTTATGAGCTGACTCAAGTGGCCAAAGGGAGACACTCCATGAGAAGCAGTTAGACTTTTTACCTGGACACACCTTGAGCTAGCAGGTGCAGCCAGTTAACCTAACGAGCACTAACGAGCACCTGGAGGGGCAGAGCAGACTGGTCATCACAACCCCTGAATGGCTATAACCAAAAACACAGTTGGAATAGGCTATTTTATAACCACACAAAATTAAAAATGTTACGCCTTGTTGATAATAACAAATAAAAGGGTTAACTCATTTTATGTATTTATTTTCGTATAGTAAAAATGGTTCTGGTCTAATTCTGTGTTACAAAGTGCCCATGGACAATCTTGTAGTGTTCCCGAAACAGGCAAAATAAAGTTCAATGAACATCTATGGCGGCATCATTAAATGTGCAGTAGTTAGACAGTGTAAGCATGCAAACAATAACATGGAGATCATGGTAATCATAATTACCTGCCTGCAATGAACAGAAAAACAATGATACATTATCGGTAATCTCAGGACATTAAACTGTCCACCCTTCAGACCACAAGTCTGACAAACTGTACTGCAAGCTCTGTAAGAGGCTCCCTGCCTGTTCTCAGAGTTCTGATGGTCAAACATTGGCAGCGCTATCGGTCAGTTTCTTCCATTCAGCCAGAGTGGAGTCGGTGGAGCATATCAAACTTCTAAGCTCTTCCAGGGTGAACCCTCTGAGCCTCTGTTGACACACTCCCAGGAGTTTCAGCTGGTCTGTGCTTAAATCCGATCAGGTTACTGTGGCAAAGTCTGCTTCAGGCTCCATTTCAGTGTGAGACGAGGTGGGTCAGTAAGTTGACAGGCAGGTCAGCAATTGAATCATTTCATGTGGTCCAAATTAAATAATTGGACAGGCTTATTACAGCCACAGATACCTTGTTTTGTCAAAGCATTTGATTAAATTATTTCTGTTGGGATGTTGGGGAATTTTTAACAAATTAAACTTCTAAAACAAATTGTCAACCCTGAGCAAAGATCTGTTTCCAAAGTCTTTTTATGCCAAAGGATATGCACTGGGATCATTTGTTGATTAGATTCAAAGGAGAAATTGTTGCACTGTTGAGCAGTCTGATGAATACGCCAGTATGAGCCAAAGCCTGGAACCTACTCCGTAATTAAAGCAGCCTTGGAGTGACATCCCATATTTCCTTTACTTTCAGATAAAATACCCATTGAACCGTTTATAGATTCGCACTCTTCATCATACAAATAAGACCAAATTGTAACATTAACTGAAAAATCGAAGGCATGAGGTGTGATTTGTTAAACCAACATAACCAAACCAAGGGGAAACAAAAAACTGCACACAGCAGCAGCAACCCTGATTGCTACGAAAACGAGAGACGAGAGACAGAGCAGCTTCATGTTAAAGCCTGGACTTTTCCCTGGACACACCCTGGACCCTCAGGTGTGGCCAGTTACTGGTAACGAGCACTAACGAGCAGCTGCAGAGACAGAGCAGACGGGTCAATCACAGTGCCCAACAAGATGACACCACAGGAGTCATCACAACCCTTAATAGGTCTGTACCTCACGTAAGTAGGGTAATAAATTCAAAACTAACTTGTAATGGGGTACTTTCATTGTGGCATACTTGTTAAGTTTAAGCATTTCAAAGCAACCAAACTGAATATAAGAACTTATAATATAATAAGGATCTGATTGATTGCAGGGCTGTTTCTGAAATCTTGTACAATCTGGCATTTAGAGATTGAGCAATATAACAAAAATTATATCATAAATAAATACAAATATTGTAGCTTAAAATAGCTTGTGCCAAGGACACAAAAACATGTTAATGGCTAGACTGGGAGACTGTGCTGGGGAGAAGACATCCACACTCAAACACACATGGACACAGCGTGGTTCATCCTGAGCTGTGTGTCAGATGGTATTTTCTATTCCAGAGATGGACCGTGACAGACATTACTGCAGTAACACTCTGAATAGGAAAGTAGCTCCTGCTTCTTCACTGAGAACACACTCAAGGTTACACAGCACTCATAACACATGGAGGAGAGACAAGAAGGAAGAGCACATGCAGAGACATGCTAATCAGTGGAATTACTTTGAATTGCATAAGAAAAGAGTCAGGGGTTTGGACAAAAGGTGACTTCCTACTCTAACAACATGCTTTTCACTCTAATGTGCAACAGTGTTAAGAATGAAAGACCTTTAAATCTACTCTACAAGTGGAGGATAATGAAAGTCGGCATAAAAGGCAACATAATGTGAAAATGGACAGAAACGTATTAGAATGCAATCACATAGCTGTGTGTAGGCATATAATTCAGCTGCGTACGCTGCGTGGGAGACAGGTGTAATACACATGAAATTTTCTGCTGCTCCGTTCCTGATACCTGATCATTGGCAAAGACAACAGTTTTATCATTTTTGACAGTTATTTATTCCCCAACTACAAGTTTCTATTTTAGTTTCAGAATAATCTGTACTGTTAAGAGTTCTATGTTTTAATAATTACACAGCACTCAAACAAAAATAAGGGCATGAGTGTGTTCGTGTGTGTTCGTGAGTGTTCTGTGCACCAGAGCATAAAACAAATAGAGGGAGAGAGTGGGAGAAAGAGGAGGGGGTCTCTGCTCCACTTCAACAGGTCTTGTTACTGCATTGCATCATGGTCAGTGCGGTGGAGATTTTTCTTACTACACAACAACAAACTACTTCTTTGATAGCTGAATGTTGCAGCCAAACAACAGATTTTCAAAGATGACATCCATCCCAAACTGACAACAAGCACACACATATGTAAGTAGTGCACACACAATTAAGAACAACTTTACATCAAACACAGGACAGGCTATCTTACCACAATGACAATTGTATATCTCTCAGTTTGTGTGAATGTGGCTGCTCTAAATGAAAGGGACTTCAGATCTGAGCTCTACAGGGCCCACAGCCTCCAGAGACAATCAACGACCGACACACTTCTAAGAGCTCTGTGGAACATGTGTGTCCGAGAGGTGTAACGTCCCAAGGAGAATCAGACTGTGGTTTGCATGTGTTGCTATGTGTGAGAAGCTGAGCATTTTATTATAACACTCAAACCAATAAATAATCCTATTTGAATTATAAGCCTTATACTTAAGAACTGCTCTGTTTTCTCACAAACAGGCAAACTCTAAATCTGCCTTAAATACATAGAAGAGGAATAATGAATGCTAAGACCTAAACTGGAGATTAAAAAAATAGATTGACAATAAAATTGGATGTGGCAAAGAGTAGAGTCAAACTTTCTGTTACCTCATAGTTACGACCAGAAAAATCTTTAAAATGATGAAAAGAATTCAACTAAAAACATCAAATAACTGAAACACAAAGCTTTGCTGCCAATGAGAGCACGCAGGGAGAACAAGTTGATCCAAGAGACCGAAAGAGTCACAATAATTCACAAAGTTTCTCTGATTCTCATTTTAGATGCAGAAGTCTGACAGTCCTGATGTCAGAGCCACAAAATCATTATCATTTATCTCCAAACATCAGAATAAATTATTCAGCATCCAGACATGAGCTCATATAAAAACAGCCTGTGGAAATGTTCAAATGATTTTGGTGGGACAGAAGAAAAATAGCGGACAGCAGCCTGAGTGGATTAGAGTCTGTGATCGTCTGATTCAAAGTAACAAGAGAAGTTTTTCTGCCTTCTAAAATTAGCAAATCAATCACTTTCTCCCTCTCTGAGCTGAAGCAGACAGTCGGAGTCTTAGATCTGAAAAATGGCTCTAAAGAGTTACTGGTGAAGCCATAACAGACATCAAGCTTAGTCATAGTGATAATAATGGAAAATAAATGCCTGCTTTACATTTGAATAACAGACTGTGTCTTGCAGGCATCAGTATCAGTGTAAGATTTGAATTGTAGATTAAGCTAAGTACAAAGCAGATCCAGCTGCATGTTTCCACAAAACGATTTACTGGTAGATATGATAATGTACCATGAGAACTATCACAGGACTCTGTATCTAAAGAAAGCCTTCAAACACACCGAGCAAAGACAGCATCTGACTTCTCCTCCTGTCTCCACACAGACCTGAAGGTATTTGAAGCAGACACACAGTTAAATTCAGCAGCTGATGGTTACATATAACAGATAATTACCTCAAATTGATTTGATTAAACCTTTACTGTGTATACACTGTTGTAACCTGACGATCATGGAAATCGCCCTCTCTACACGAGCACCAGCTCACAAGTCAAATCATGAAATTAAACATTAGAGAGGACAGACTCAGGACTAATCTGAAGTCATTATCATCACATTATTATCCCACAGTGAAACATCTGGGACGTCAAAATGGCCGAGATGACATTCAGTTAATGTTAGAGATGAAAGAGCTGGTGGCTAAATCATAATTTAATATTATACCGTCATCTTAAAGAGTGAGTAAAGACTATGTCCACTTTATTTTGTTAGCCAATCACATTTACATTCACAACTAAATACATCTATTGATGGTTTTATTAGTGTTCATTACAGCAAATGTTATTTTCCTTTTAAATATCAAATGCAGGAAATGTATTTTTCAGATCCAAAAAAATATGCTAAATATGGAGTAACCTGCAACACTCCTGATGCTTTGATGTTCACCCACCACCGCCAACACGCAGCCAGCTGACATTTAAAGACAGCACTCAGCTGTCAGCAGGTTTCAAGTAATGAATAATGGAAAGAGTGAAAGCCTGCAGCTTAAAGTAATCTAGAAATTATTACTGTAATTAAAAATATTAGTTTTAATAAAACACTGCACCACAGGACTCATGTGTTAACAGGAGCTGTTAAAACTTTTAATATCACATAATGTTCTAGTCAATGAACCCACTACTGTGCTCTCTCAGCTGCTGTCACTATCAAACTGATATCACAGGGAATCTGCCAGACTGGAGAGGCTCCACATGCAGGTCAGAACTCTATGACCTATACAGCCTCCATGAGTTTATTTATACATCAAATATGTTTTAATGTGCTGCCACTTAAAGGGGCAATATAATTAGATAGGGCCTCGGAGTAATCGATACCCTCCATACTCTCTAATTGGCAGCCTTTTGTGCCAACAAGAACAACTGTGCGTACATAATATAGAACCATTCATTTTGATGTTGACTCATGCATGATGATTTGGTAATTTTCCAGCTTGGGATACTTTAAAAAGTGCTTGCATGTGCTTTGTATTAATCTACTTAATTAGAGCAGAGTGTGAGGCTGGCAGCTAATAAAACAGTCATAACATGCAGCCAGAGGAAGTAAAACATGGAGGCTTTCCTTTCATTCGTTTGCTCTAAACTCTGAACTCTCGCAATGTGTGTGTATATGTGGGCAATCCCCACTCCTGTTTGATCCCCTCTGGACGTTATGCCTGTTATGTTATCTATGAACTATGAAATATGCATCTGCCAGAAAAGTCACAGGGTCAAAGGTCTCAATCCAACTGGGTTATTCCAAGAAAACTTTACAGGCAGATTCCTGGTTGCAGAAAATATAAAACCTTGAATCACTCATATGAAGCAAAATGTTTAAAATGCTGCCAAAAAGCTCATCAGGAGTGCAGAGCTTTAAATAAATGGCTGCATTCAAACTTTCCAACCAACTTCCCCAACCAAATTATTGAAGTATGAAATTGGTGGTGGCAGTTTCGGGGAAAACCATAGAAATGATGCATTTATTCATTTGTATTAGTTTCTTTATAAAGAGACTGTCTGTACAAACCCCTATGTAATAGCAAACTTTGCTATGATGGTAACTATGAATCAGTGCAGACAATTCATGGAGTGGCTGCCTCACTATACTTCCATTACAATAAATTAAACTGACCACACACGCAATGAGAGCAGAGTGTAAGTGGACTGTATGAGCTCTTAGCCTGCTGTTCTGCCGATGACTCACAACCCGTCACCAAAACTGTGCAAAGCATCAACATGAGAATCCTGGAGGACGTCTGTACTAGTCTACATGTGATCCTCCATGACCCTCTGTTCTCTCATTAACTTTGATTACTGCCTTGATAGAAAAGTTCCAGACAACTCTGTACTCTGCTCCAGGCATTCGATCTCACCACCACCACCACCCCCTGAAGCTGTCATCAGTGTATTCTGCTCTATGTTCAATAACAGTATGCTATGAGATATGATTTAAGACACAGCACTGACTTAGTTTCCTGGTTTCCTCAGGCTGTTTGTTTCAGAGCCCCGGGGTCCTGATGACAAAGACTCCTGCAGAGAAGACTGCAGCTGCAGGCGCACTATAGGCCATCAGCCTTCTGTGGACTTATTAACACAGACTCTTTAACTGTAGCACACACTGATTGATTCTGCTGCTGAATCTCTGCCTGCAAAATATAAACCCTATAGGTTATATTTCTTAATCATGCATATTCTTCAATTTACATTTCATCACTGGAAAATGAAGCCACCTGGTCATTTAACTGCGACACAGCACTGATGGTTCAGTGGTTCATGTTTTGCTGCCTTGCAGAAGAACCAGATTTGATTCTCAGCCAGATTTCAAGTTTGGCTGGAAAACTGAGGAAGACAGCAAAGTGCAGTCAGAGTGCTGGCTGTGATTCTGTGTTTGTTGCTGTTTCAATGCCTATCAGCTCACTTCTGTTCCTCCAACTCGCTCTGAGATATACAGTAAACCTGCACACTCCATGAGGCTGCTTCTTACAGTATACAGTATATGATGGCTGCATGAGACTGTTCCACTCTTACACTTGACACTCTTACAACCTTAACTAGGTTTGAGTCTCTGAAATGTCTGCACTGTGAGCGAGCATTACAGAGAATCCTGAACGTGATATGATGGCAAACATGTTAAATACCTTAACATCAGTCTGTTACAGTTGCAATCGTGAGTATCTCAGCATGCAGACGTTCTAATAGCACAGCCTCAAAAAGCCAATAGACTCTTTACTCTCTCTCTCTCTCTTTCAGACTTTTTCTGTATTCATCCCTCAAATAACTGCTTCTTTATAAAGCCCACCTTAGAAACACAAACCCCTGACAACTACACAGACTGACCACAGACCTCTTTGGGAAGTAGCACTCTGGTTTCCTTCATGCCCGCTGCACTGAGACAACATCTGTCAGAGTCGCAATTATCTTTGACAGGGCAGCTAACCGTGGGCTCCATGACTCCAGGAATGCTTTATAAGTTATGTAGCACCATGGACTCACTACAGCACATGAGCAATTATCAGTGTTACCATCTATTCTGTCCTCTTTCACAGTTCAATCAGTCCAGGCGACATTTCCTGTTATTCAGTTTTGGTGCCCACTGTGACAATTAGGACTGAGCTGCCACCTGATTGGCTGACTAGATATTTGCCTTAACGAACAGCTGCATCTCGTTAACCTAATTAATAACTTGCCAGGGCAACTCAGGAGTTTCAGCACGTAGAGTATCCTCAATAAAACCATCCTCACTTTTTGAATATTGTGCCTAAAATTTCAGAAATAATCACTTTGACATAACTGTTTCTATCCTAACATAATTTACAGAGGGTGTGTATATACAGGTGTGTGTGTTTGCCTGCAGCATGGATTGAAAACCTTTGATGTGGCTTGCTTGTTTTTTAGGCCACTGAGTGCAACATCCCTGAGCTGCCCAACATGAAAGGATCCTGGTTCTCTGAGGCAGAAAACACACACAGCTACCTGAGTCTCAAAGCAACCTCTGACACTGGATTACACTCAAACTGCCAACTTCTTCAGAGAAGATCTGACATCTGACATGTTTTTTTTGTTAGTTATGAAACATCTCTGTCACTGAGATCCACAGGGTCACTGCTGCTGTGTTCTGAATGCTGTGAATGTGGATCTGTCAGGTTGGAGTCAATAAAACCTGAAGAGAAAAGGCCGACCTGCAGATTTGTGAAACTGTGAACAGAAACTGAAGGTCCCTCATTCTGTTGCTCAACTGCTTTTTTAACATCTTTTCAAACAATAGTAATAGTTTAACCTTTCATGCTGTTACCCTCCACCTACAAACATGATGAGTCTTCTCTTGTGTTTCTCTCTCACAGACCAGACAGACCAAAGTGAACTCAGCTGTTCTCCTGAGGATTCTCCTGCTGAGTCTCTGCAGACCTGTTAGCTTGTTCACTTTCACATCTCCTGTCAGACCAGACCTGATCTTCCCTCCAGATTAAGAACACCGACCATGTTAGCGGTTTCAGACACGTCTAACTGTGTTTCTGATGTGTATTGTCTGTGCTTTATCTGGCACTGTCAAACACTGCTATCCAACTTTTAATCCCTGCAGGAACTGTATTTTTCTCACATAAAATATATGGAGCAAAAGCATTTCCATCTAGCTAGTTCAACAAGCTGTTGACCTCCTGACTGACTGTACAGCTGGGTGCAGAGAAAGGGAACAAAGAGGGAAAAGTGAGGGGAGAAGAAGAAGAGAGGCTCTGTCTTTGAGGCTTTATCTGCTATTCACGAGTGTGAAGTGGATTCAACCCAGACTTAAGTGGCTTTGCTGTAAATCATTTAAGAATGAGCCAGCGCAGCATTCGAACAGGGATGTATGTGGCTGAGTTTGAGATGTACAACATTTTTAAAAGATAAAACAACAAACCCTGATGTTATATTGGAAAATACTGGACATCTCCTGTACAATAAATATAATGTAGAGTGTGTAGGAGAAAAGGATGGAGTATAAGGATGGATGGAGGACATGGCAGAGAAACAGGGACTTAAAGTGTGGAAAGACAAAGAAACAAGGCTGAGAGATAAAAACAGATTAGAGGCAAACAGCAGGGAGAGATGCCGTGCTGTGCTGTACAACGTCTGCGCTCCACAAGTAGAAGAAGTGAAACCATATGATTGGTAGATAATAGCCTAAAATGCAAATTGCCACAATACATCAAAGCTGTCGGAAATGCAAGAAGCCCTTTTGACTATATCTAGGGAATCACCTCGATAATGTTAGTTTCAAACTTAGGAGCTTAATGTCAACAAAACACACGATGCAGACAAAAGCTTGCAGGCACAGAAAAATGCAGAGAATAATTGACTGGTTTTAAATGTATCATACAGCAGTGTTTCAGAGTGAGGGAGACTGAGGCTGGGTAAACAATGAACATGAGCATGTCAGAAACACACATCAGTCTTTCACTGTGAGATAACTCTCCCACTACAGACTGCTCTGCATTCACACACCAGCCTGTTCTGCATGAGCTGCACTGTTAAATCGGCTGCTTAACCAACATTTAAAAAGTGACAGCGAGGCCAAATGTGACCTCCTCTCATGGATAATGACGACCTGCTGCAGAGCTGCTGTCTGCATCTCTTTAGGCTTTAAACCACCTACAGAAAGAAAAGCAGTAGACGACACACACAGAGACCTTTTTAACTGGTGTGCAGCCTCTATTGTGATCTTTGGATTTAGGCTGTGAGCAGTTCAGTCACCAAAGCAGCAGAACCTGACTCATGCAATTCATCACACAAACACACACAAACCATATGGCTGTCTCTGCATGAGGTGACATTGGACAAACAAGCAGCAACTGGTCAAACTCAACACAGTCTGATGTAGGAGGAAGCTGGAAGGACTGGAATGATTCAGAAACAGGAAACAGCTCATTTTAATCCATCGTCCATCCTTTAAATCAGCACCAAGAAAAGACAGACTTGTGAAAAGTAATGGGATCAACTCTGCCTGAAGCAGCCCTGGTCAGTTACACACAGCTCACACATACACAAACTCAATAGACCACATGTTGGTAGACCCTCAACCACGCGTGCAGTCTCATAAGACATTTATAGAAGAACTAGTGTTGATTTACCTGCGTTTGAAGATCCACAGAAGAAGGTTCAGGATGGAGACAATCAGGAAACAGCATCCAGAAAAAAACAGAGAAAAGAAGACCATTAGTTAGAAACCAAACACAACATGAAAACTGAATCATGTTAAAGCAGCACACAAAAATACAGTTAATCCGACAACTATAAGACAGAGATCAGTGGACAGATAGAATAAATTATTACTTTTTCTGTTCTGCAGCTTCCAACATGGCTTTATTCAGATGCTGTTCTGACAGACGACCAGTTAGGTCTGTGCAGATTCCAGATCACAGTCAGAAGAACTTAATTCATTCATAAGACCTTATAACTAAAATCACAACAGCATGTTGTGCGATGTGTTTCAGTGAAGCAAATAGAAGATTAGACCAGAAACATGAACAGACAGAACCCAGTAGTGATGAATGAAGCTCTCGAGAAATGTCAAAGCAACTTTTTAATTTCCAGCACTAAAACTGTGTGAGTATTTATGACTGCCGAAAGTTTTATTGCCTGGAAATGTCAGACGTGTTGAAAAAACTTTTTATAAAAGTTTAGAACTTTATAATAATCTCATCTAATGGAGGAATTCAAACAAACCCTCTGGACATCAGCGTGATTATCTGACCTTTTAGGCTGCTCAGTTCAGTAAATCCACATCATGTGTACAATCAAGCTGAATTAAGAGAACAAATACTGTGGTATTCCTGTTTGTGAAAAACGGAGATGCAAGGCGCTCTCAAACTGCAGCTCATACCGCATCCTCATTTGTTCTAGAGATAATTTCTTGTAGAAAGAAATGACAACAAAAAGCTCCATCAAGCACTAAAAGAAGATTTATCCTCTACTCCTGACAATACCATTTTCAGGCATATCAGGCATGTGTACTTCCAGTGCAAGAACGCTGCAGGGCTTTGAAGAAAACCCAACTTTTAAGTCGTTGTTAATGCAGAATACTCATCTCTGTGTAAGCGCTCACTTTACACACTACATTAAAGCCATCCCTCTCTTAATGCAACTTCCCATTGTAGTGGGAAAAAATATAAATATGGAAGTCCAACCTGTAGTGCAAACAGCAGCAAAAGAGTCAGCAAAAGTGCAGCAACAAAAGGAGAAGTTAAACAGAGTTCACTGCATATAATTCACACATTGTGATGATGCAAAGCTGGCTGCAAACAAAAAAGATACAGCTAACTCTCTCTGATATTTATGATGTGTGACGATCAGAGCAGCCAGCAAGTGGTTCAGGGAAATCCTCTGTTTTGTTCAGCTCATTATGTGAAAGCTCTAAAAGGCCAGAAGGCTTTTTCTGTCTCTACAGTTGTTCAGCTTGTTGGCTTTGATGTCTAATACAACTCCCATTTCCGTTCTCATGGCCAAATATGTTCAACAGCCAAGAAATGTTTCATCCTTACTATAAGCGCACAGCAAAATTGATTCCCATTGGCCATAGAAACACCTGCATTAAAGATCATAATCATGGTCAGTAGCTATAAAGCACCATGGTGGACATCAACTACTACAATGAATTTTCTCTTTTTTCTCTGTCTAAATCTAACTGGCCTTTCAGACACTCTTACACATGTAACTAATCCTTCATTCATTTGATCTAATCTGGCTTCATGTCTACACAATGTGATCGAGTAAAGACCTGAAAAAATGTCACATATGTTATGTCACATAAAATGTCAGGAGTGAGACCTGGCTGGAGAATTTACAATACATAGATCTTAGTCCGGCTTCAATCCAAAGAATCTGCTATTCTAAGATGTCCAAGCCCTTTGCTTCTCTGCCTGTGGGGAAAAAGACATTCTGTTTTACATGTATCTGATGAAATGATCAAACTAAAGGTGTATTTGAAGATAACATATGTGTATTAATATTTATGAGACAGGCTGGAAACCAAAGCAGTAACCACATGACGAGAGACTCTTATATTACTGACAATCACACTTTATATTTAAAGTTCGATGTATTTTTAGCAGAAAATATCACTGAAGTTCATTAAATCAGAGTTGACACCATCAGTGATGGATAATTCATTGTGACAGTTATCAATGTGTTTTTTAAAAAGACTACATTCTATAAAAATAGTGTTTGCTGTATGCAAAATGTTAACTAATGTTATTACCTTTTAAGTGAATGTGGATGTGATGCTCCCTGTGGTGTCATCTTTATGTGCTCTGTGATTGTCTGCTCTGTCTCTGCAGCTGCTCGTTAGGTTAACTGGGCACACCTGAGGGCCCAGGGTGTGTCCAGTCACTCACATCCAACACCACTGACTCTCAAGATCTTTATACCTCATTAGATGTTTCAGTTATTGTATTCATTTTGTCTAATTGGCTGAATTTAATTAATTAAAATGTTATTTATTAACTGCTGCTTCCCATGGAAACATCAGTGCATTAATGCCAAAACACAGTACAGTATATTATACTGCTGACATTTGGCCTCAAAACACCAAACTCCATCCTAAATAACCTCTTTAACTCTGTTTGCTGTACACATCAGTGTGAGGAGAGACAGAGCAGGGCTGCAGATGATGTTTGTATAACTTCCTCTGTTCAGAGTCCTGATCTGATCTCCTGTCAGTATCAATCAAACAGAACAGGTTTTCTCTCAGCAGAGGACTGAACCAATGAAAGAGTGAGATGAGAGGATAAACAGTGTATGACTGATTCTCAAAGTAAAACCAGTGCTGTCACTCTGTCTGTTATTTCAAAGCTCTTCATCCAACATTCAAGTCATCCAGCAGCACTGATCTGAGTTCACTGAACTCTGCTACCTGAACAAGAGTTTTGTCTGCTCTTCATCGTCTATCTCCGTTTTGCTCAGTTATTTCTCTGCACCTGGAATTTATTTTGTAATAGTTCCTTCTCTTTTAGATTCCTTATTTTCTTCCCCACAAAATCAACGAACAAAAAATGCAATTAAATAAAGTAAGCAAAACGAGCAAAAGAAAAGTGAAGGGATCGGAGAGGAGAGGAGAGCAGACCAGAGTCAGAGCTCCACCAACTGTGAAGGATAAGAATCCTCTGTGGGAGCTTTTAACAGCACCCAGCCTCCATTCACTTGAATGTTTAATTGATTCCAAGGCTACCAACACAGCACATGGAGAACACTGATTGGACAGCACTGATCTGGAGCTCCAGAGAGTAAAATATGAGCAAGAGATAACTAAAATATGCGAAGGCAGAACAGTGAAACCACAGATAAATTAAGGCCTGAGGATGCACTCTGCATATTTTTTGTCTATGACTCCTGGAAGGTTCACACCTGACTTTAAATTGTCTTCACCTTCATGTTCATCTCCAAATAAGTTCTTCTGCAGTTTTAATTTGAATATTTAAAGGGTTTCAGACTTCCCAAGGCTCCCAGCAGGATGTCATTGTGCAGCATACACAGTTACTTTGACATGCACACCTGCACACACACACACACCAAGGGAGAATGTCTTATGTGTATTATATTGCCAGCAGCATTATAAAGAACATGTATCTCTCTCCAAAGCCCTACTCAATATACAGTTAGTCTGCCTATATCATTAGGCTAGATTATATCAGCTGTACATTCAAAATAATGATGTATGTTTACGAAGGAGAACCGACATCACTACGATGCTGATAACCCTTGGCCTATATTCATTGTTCACTGCAGGAGCCATCTCCATAACTTGTGAGAAGTAAGAAGTAAAAAATCAGTTCAAATGAACCCTACCAACATTTTCAGAGGAGATTCAACATTCAGTAAAGCTGTTACTAATCTGTGCCTCAATAGTAGTTGATTTTACTGCTGAGGAAAAAACTAAGCGGCCTCATAAGTAAACAAAGCTTTTTGACTGATAAAAGGTAAACATGAAAAGTGGCTGAAGGGCAAACAAAGGCACCATTCATTCATCATTCTCATCTTTATTTAAAACACTGAGAACTCAAAATTTAAATTAGGTTAAGAAGGAAAATAGTTTTATAAGTTTCTGTGAACCATTTATTGTCAAGGAGAGACAAGGACGACTTTTATCAACATGATTCATGAAGATAGGTGAAGAGCAAAGCAGCAACACTGGATCTGTTTCACTCTCCTCAAACCTTTGAAGCTAACAGCTCAATGAAATACTTAAAATGATGCTATTATGTCATCTGCCACACAAGTTAAATTTAATTCACCTACAACAGTTGCTTTTGGTTAATAGCTGCCAGTCTACAAAAGAGATTACCACACAGTTGTTGTAAAATCAACAACCATAATGTTTAATGTGAAGTGCAGTCAGCCTTGTGTGGCCTCTTTACTGAGGGTCTCTTTCTTCTCCCTCTCTGTGTTGCTACCCCAGGGCTGTCTGGGATTACAGGTATGAAGACGAGCATTTACACTACAATTCCTGCAGGGAGGACCAGGCCTCTGGACTACATCACACATTCATGATTTAAACACACAGTAGGAATCACAGTTATGCTGCTAATATCACAGCTTGAGGTAATGTTTATGAGGTTGTTAATCAGAGAGAAGGGACATAAAACCCCAGTCCTCACGCATTCAGCTACACAAGTGCTATGTAGCTAAACCGTTGACAAAGTGCCTCACACATGCACTAAACCCACATCGACACAAGGAGTCATGTTTCTGGTGACCAGACGAATGTAAGCCAACATATACTGCACACTCATCTCTGCTCTGATCTGTTTATATAAATGCAAGATGCACAGCCACTCTTTACTATCCCCTCACTCACATCTGAAGGAGTATTTCTCACGGGAGTCAACCATACCAACTATGTACAGTGGACAGGTAAAGCAATTGGCCTTCAGATGCTATGGGGACATTTAAACAACATATAATGCATGGTCCACAGTGCATTTTTCTCATCTACTATAACCTGCCTCTCAGCTGTAGTCAGCTCCAACATGTCACTTTGGCATGTTACAGGGTTAAACCTCCATCACTTCCTGTGCCAGTCTTGTATCTCACCTCTGGGACAGATTATGACTCTTCTCTCCCTCATTAATCCCATCCCGGCCTCTCCTGCTGTGACTTTCTTAACCTTGTCCTGATCCTTGACTAGAGGATGTCAGACAGCCTATTCCATGGTGGGAGTCTCAAAGGCAGCCAGCTGAGTAACCTCTGGCAGTGGATCATGATGTGTTGCTCTCTCCTGGCCTCCTGCCTGCTGTGTCTCTCTTCACCTCTTTGTGGGACATCCACTGCTTGAGCCTCTCCTGACTCTACCAGCATGAAATATAACTTCATAACAACAGACCCTGATGCCAAACATGTGGATAGTGAACCTTGGTCAGTGAGTCCTTAGACCTGTCACTGTTTCTGGTCACAATGTTTGCTCTCAATAACTCACGACAGTAAAAGCCACAGAGGTGCACTTTACCAACACAACAACACAGTTATAACCTTTGTCTTTCATTCTGAGCAGTGTTTGGAGACATAATGGTGAGCAAAAAAGCAATAAATGTAACCTGACTGATCTTCATCCGACTATAAAGAAACATTGTGTGACATTTAAACGGTAAAAGCAGAGACAAAAAGCCTCTGCAGCATATGTATAACAGCAAATGTGCAGCTTGTGGATTTTCAGCATCCTTCTTAGAGAGAGAGCAGATATAAAACAGGAAGCCCTTTAGGTTTAAATATTCTCACTCCTCATTGGCAAAGAGAGCACATGTGAATCCCTCAGGCTGCTGGAAGCTGCCAATCAAACAACATGGTTCTGGATGTTTCTCACTGTGTGTGTTTGTATTTCACATTAAGCTGTTTCATCTCCTCCCTCCTCTCATCCCTCCATTGTTCATGTGAACTCCTGCCTCCCACAATCCCTCTCTCCTCCCCTGCTCTCTCTCTATTAGAGAGCCGGCAGCTCTGATCAAGTGATGCTGAACTTGACTCATTTCCTGTGGGAATCAATGGGCAGCATTAATTAAATGGCTGGAAGCTAATGGCTTTAGCGGGGCTCAGGGTGGGCAGTCAGGACAACTGAACTTCATGCCATAAATTCCACTTTAAGTCATGCCCCAGAGAGTTTACAGTCTAAGACAATTTAATGTGTTTATATTAACTGCCAGACAACTAGACCTAATTTGCTTAAGAAGGACCTCTAAGTCGTAGAGTAAGGAAGGTCGTACTAAACCCTGGTTCAAAAATTGTGTAGTTGACCTCATTGACAGCCATCACCTGAGCACAAAGTGTCAGAGCAGCCAACAAACTGGAGTCACATTTCTGTCCGCTTTATAAGCTTGCTGTTGCTCCTGTATTTCTCTGTTAACAGTAACAGTGAACAGCCGCCGCATCTCCAGGCCTCGAGACAAATCTGGATATTATCATATGCAAATTCTGTAGACATCTCCGTAAGTATAACAAGACCAACATTTGCTACTTTACTAAATGCTTTGTTTTTACAGAGCTGTCAACAGTAAGCTGGTGACAGGAGAAAGATTTACTGTTTTAATTCTGTTTTTCTATGATCTGCTTTTTGTGCAATGTTGCAACAATGTCCTTATAGTTGATTTCAATTAATGTCAAAGCATGTTGTGAGAGTGGAGCTGAAAGTTTCCTTCCACTGAAGCTTTTACACCGAAGGCTGTAGTACAAAAGGAAAAATATGGGAAATTGACTGTGTATGAAATACATTCAGGAATAGAGGTTGTACTGAATTAGATGACGTTGGAATGGTTGGTTGAATGACTGAGCAGTTTGGTTCAGGTTCAGAAACATCTGAAGGTTCATCTACTCATGGTGGATTCATGTTGGGCCTCTCTTTAAATAACTTAACAAAGAGTCGGTCTAGACCTGCTCTTTCTGTAAAGTGTCTCGAGATAACCCTGGTTATGATTTGGCGCTATACAAATAAAATTTGATTGATTGATTGATTGATCTTCACACCTTCAATGTGACTTACTGATTCATATAAAACTGTCACAAACATCACAACTACAATCGATTCAGCGCTCAGAGAATGACCTGCTGTTGACCCTGAATCTATTCTCCTCTGTCTGAACATTAATCATTGTTGATTATTACTTGATGGAGGTCCAGTTGAGATCATCGACTGCTGCTGAAGACTGATCTTGTTCTTATCGACTCCAATCATTGACAGGAGAGAAGTGCTGCTCTGTCAGCTTCTTCTGTTTGCTCACAAGCAGTCTGGCTTTATTTTCCTCTTTACTGTTCACTCCTTTTATTTATGTTTTATATGTTTTAAACTTGCCTGAAAGTAGCAGTATGTTGAAAGAGCGCACAATCACAGAGACAGCTCAGTATCTGACCTTCTGATATCTTTTCAGGTGTTAAATTTTGTATAGTTTAGCTGCCCTGAGGTTCTCTGGGTCAAACTGTCCATCTGTGTGCCTAATATCCGGTCTGTCTACCTGACATGTGCTTTCAAGGATAAAGTCAGTGCAGAAACTTCCACCATCAAGGTTGTAAATCATATCCTGATGAATGCCACTGAAGCTGAATGCAGAGTGTTAGTGCTGCCTGAGAAGTGAATGTGAGCAGAGAGGCAGCAATTTTTGCTTCCTGCTCAAATGAATCACTGCTGCCAACTGCTCTGGGATTTCAATTTGCTGCTTTTTTAGTTGAAATGGTTTCAAATGGATCCAAAAATCAGAACAAAGAACATTTTTTAACCTCCTTTTAGAGCCAATCTTGTAACCCATCGGCTCATCGTTGTCTGCCAATGATTTAACGTCTGTGAGCTACGACCAACTTGTCAGGGCTTCCAGTGTAGCCAACAGTTAGCTATAAAGGACTTCCAGCCAAGAGTTCCTTTTATGTGCATTGCTTTGTTTACAGTTGGACTAGCAACTTGTGAAGCTAGAACGGAGTTGGAGTTGGATAGACACAATAAAATAGTGGATTGTGAGCAGGTCAGCACCTTGAAAGGCATCTCTGCCATCATTGTATAAATGTGGGTTGAGCAGTGGCAGAAAGACTAGACAGGCGCTTTATAGCTGCAGTCTATTTACCATTTAAATGTGATCCCAATTAGTTTCCAAAGTTCCATCAGTTTAATATGTAATGAGGAGCCAAACAGAACCACAGAGAGGGTTTCACTATTCCAGAGGAGGCCCCACCATAACAGCAGCCACCCCCACACTGTGGACTTATGTCTGCATGTGTGTGCTTAAGTTATTTTCTTTGACACTGAAGCTGAAGGCCAGTGAGGACAAATTAAAGAACCTGTATCATATAAAATGTTAGCTGCTGTTATCATTGATCTTTGATAGTTTTGTCCCTCATCTCCAGGTTTGCAGATGCAAAGCTGCTGGGTATTATCTGCCTCAGCTTCTTGTGTCACACCACAGCTCTCAGATATGATTACATTTGCAATAACTGGCTATGAATACAATTAAACACTTTGTTGAATTCTCTCTAAAGTTAAACCAGAAATGTGAAAAAAAGGTACAATCTAAGCATTGGAACAGGATCCTTGAAATGTCGATATGGCGAGAGAGAAATCATTTATAAATGCCGATAACACTTGGGAAAAAATTGCTTTCCATTTGAAATCTCATCTCCAGTGATAATGGCAAAATGTCAGAGGGTGAATGAGGTTTAGCTCAGAGAAACAGCTTCGTCCTGCATGGCTGAGAGCAGAGAGAGCTGGCATATGGAAGAGACAAGATCTCACCAAGTGGGAGATTCTTCAACATCCATATTAATAATAGAGGATTTTAGGAGCTGTGGGGCTGTGTGGGAGGAGGCACAAGATAGGGAAGACATGTAATGCATTCATATTTCATTAGAATATTACAGACATAAAGATACAGCTGCTTCACTGGGACAATGTTAAAACAGATGCGATCTCAAGCAAAGTGCAAGACTTTACATTCTAGGTAAAAGTCAGAACACTGATCCTCACAGGAGGCTAAATGGGAATCAAGAGGACCACTTTAATACATCTCTTCCATACATCAAGAAAAGGACTTCAACTGAATATGAAAACAGACTTCTAAAGATGATATTAAGTGAAGTGCTGCACACTGTCAGAGTGCCGTACAAGTAGTCATAAAAGATCCAATTAAGGTGCCTTGATTAAATCTTACATAACCCACGCTGTAGATTCCTCTCTTGTTCTCGTGTTCAGACAAACTGATCAGCTGTGTTTGGATAATGAGCTCCTGTCAGTTGGCTCAGAGGTTCCCTCCATAAATCAGTCTGTACTCATGGTATGAGGAACTCTTGTGAGAGCACGGCTCTGCCTGCCAGGCCTGAACTCCCCGGGCTCTGCTCCTTCTCAGCAACCAACTGTCCCCCCTGCTGTCACTATTCTTTATGATCAACAGGAAGTGTGCTGCTGCTAAATACTGAACAATGAAATACTGAAATGACATGAAAAGAACAAGTGGAGTTCAGCAAATTCAATTATCAACAACAATAACCAGCTTTAGGAAGTTTAATCTGGATTTTAAACTTCACTGTTGAATAATATGTTGAATAAATCACAGATTAGTGTGTCTGTGTGTCGACTAAAGCTGTAAAATAACCCGGAGGAACCTTCTGATCTCTCCACCACACTTCATTTATCCTGTTAATTAACAACTAATCTGCAGACTTTGAGGGTTTAAGAACATTACATTTGTTCACTAAAAGGCTCGAACACACGCAAAGAAGAATGAAAGTCGTCATCAAAGTAGATACAGTGTTCTCCTCAAGCAAGAGTGAAGCAGTGAGAGGCAGTGGACTACCTGTTACTATTTTCATCACAGTATATTTCCTAACTGTCAATCACTTATAGACAGCTGAATCTCCTGATGGATGAAGGTGTGACACATGATTGACAGCACGGAAGCTGCAGAGATGGACGGATGAAAGTCAGGTTGAGGACCAAAAACGTGTCTAAGAAGAGACTCCATCAATCTACTGAGCTCACTACCCATAAACCACTGCAGCTAATGCTGCACATCCACAGTGAACAGAGGAAACATGGAGTCATTCAGCTGATATTAAACAGTTGCTCTGTTCATTATGTGACAGTAAATCCATCACTGTGAAACAACATCATCACTGGAGTTACATCATGTTAGCAAATAGCTGCTCTGACCACCACTGACTTTGATCTAATATCACACTGATGATTTCAGACAATGTGTCATTAGTACCATCTCTGTAGTCTGTATTCATCTGCCCGACATCCACACAGAGAGATTTGTTGTTTATGAAGGTTTCTGATGATCTGTTATGATTAATTTTTCCTTGTGTGACAAAAATAAATGAATCAGAGTAAAGTGTGAGAGGAGACTGGACCATTTATAGCAACTAAAGGTTACACAGTTGTGTTTGACTGATGATGATCTGCTCTCTGTGTGTCTCTCTAAATGAATCCAAGCAGCATAAAGAGACGCTGCCAGAGGCAATAACTCTCATCTACAGATACACAGAACAGAACAAAGCACATCACTGACATATGACATAAACATGATGCACACAGCAGTGGATGCCATCAGGAGTATAATTACTAATGAAGTAGAGTTTCAAGAGGAGTGTAAACAACTGGAGCCAATAATAGCATGTTTCAATAAGTAAAACAACAGTGGTGACATATTGACTGCATGTTTCTGCTGATGGGAGCTTTGTGCTCACCTATCCTGAAACTACACACACACACACACACACACACACACACACACACAGCAGACACATGAGGCATGCTGGCAGGATGCCATTAACATCTTCCTGCAGGTGCTGCTACACTTAAACTGTAGAGCAGATGTCACACACACACACACACACACACACACACACACACACACACACAGAAGGCGATGCTGATGAACGTATGAGTAAACTAATATTGTAATATTTAGCACAGCAGGTTTTGGTGCCTTATTTACTGTTAGCTTTATTTACTGTAACAAAAGCAAATCAATGAAGCATCTTTTCATCTGCAACAAGGGTCTCTTCTTTACAAGAGGAGCTCTAATGTCTAATCTCTCGAAGTAATGAGTGTAAAAAGCAATCAGGCAATAAGATCCTGTTATGAAGTTACAGTACTGTAAATCTCCCAAGCCTGAAACACAACCTCTCTGTGGGAATATGTGATCGTATTAAACACTCATCAAGCTCATTTATATTAAATGAAATGGCAAAGTAGCTACTGCTTCAGATTAACTCAAACACAAATGTGAGGCCCACACTGGCTTCATATTGTAAGAAGGCCTAATCCCAGTGTCCACATTCAGGGAGACTTGAAGTCGAGTTCACCCTCGGTCTGCGGGGCTTAAAAGCTGCTAAAAAGTGCATGACGGCTCTCTCACAGACATTTTGAGACCACCAATCCATACAGTCAAAGCAGAAAGCCACAAAACCAGGACACACTTGGTATCATATTCACTGTTGAGTGTGAAGTTGCAGTGATTTGGAGAAGCAAAAGGCAGAGACACGGACAGCAGACATAAACAGGAAAACTGACACAGCAACAATCTCATCTCAGAGTAAGGGGACAGCAGCTCTTGACCCAATCAGGTTTCTTCCATTAAACACAGAGGAAAAGAGGCCCCCTGCCTTTACATCAGCCTCCCATCACTGTCTGAATAAGGAGCAATCAGTGGACCCCTGCTTTCTGTGATGTGGTGTTAAACCATGGCCAGCTAGGAAAACACACAACAGAATATTTACTATTAGATGGTGAATTTAAGTACATATGAAAAAACAATGACGAGTGAGAGAGAGAGTTATGTAATTCTTTGGGCTTATCTGTGTGTCAAAAAAATAATATAAAGTGGCTGAAGAGTGCAGAAGCAGGAATAATGGTTTTTATCATTTTCTGCACACATCAGCACATTCAGGAACCTAAAGTGAGGCAAGGTGCCAACTTAAACTGCTCTAACATAGTAAGCATTATATCACTCCAGCACATAAGCACACAGACACAGCTCAGGGTTGAACTGGCCACTCTTACCTAAAGACAGAACAAGAGGAGAGCAGACTGTAAATAGAGATTCTGCTTGGAGGTTTCATTTGCTCAAAATGCACTGAAGTAGTATTGACCACATACATCCACCTTACATGGTGGTGATGTAACTCCGTAGTTTTTGCTTTGAAGGTATGAACATTACAAACATACAGGAAACAAAGAATAATGAGGACATAAAATGATTGCCACAAAGTGATAAGCAGCCTCCTGGTGACTGACTTGATCATAAAAAGCAGCCTAGCAGCTCATGATCATGTTGAACACATCCACATTACAAACCATGAGCCTTGCAGGGAAATAGCAGTAATTATTCATGACAACATAAATTATAGAGCTGATACAAACTCGAAGTAAATGGTTTGAAAATGTGATTTTAAATGAATAAAACATCCTGTCACACTGTGACACTAACAGCTCCACAGGTGGATGAAGAAGAGGTCATTCCCTGGTTCTCAGACAATCCTCCCTGAGGCTGTGAGGATACTCAGGCTGGTTCAGGCCTCTAGGCTCCTCTGTCACATTTCAGCTGCTGCTTTTTACAGGGAATGAGGGATGAGACAACAGAGTGTCTAACTTTGTTTTTTGTATCCTTAATGCCAGCACGTCACACGTTTGCTTCAAGAATATGTGGGGTGTTAAACCCTATAGCCAGACAACAGCACACTTATTTACACTTCTTTGTAACAGTCTATGATCCTGTACTCCTCTGCACTGACAGACAGCCTGACTCGGCCATTTCTCCTTCCTCCTCTCCATCCTCAGAGTACAGTATGAGCTGCCTCTGGTAGCCGATGAGGATTTTATTTTTTATGATTTATTTTTGTGCATTTTCAGAATTTAAAAGTCATATAATGTCCCTGCTCTGAATAATCTTTGTTCTTATACTTTGCACTGATACTCAAAGTTATCTTAATTCTGGACATTTTCAATAAAGACCTGACTATGAAATTTATCTCAGATCCCCAAACGTCAAATTCATTGTAATTATCACTTCTGGAGAAATCCACACATGTTAATATTAAAGCAGACATCTCTACTGTAGATACATTATGAAGTATCAAAACCTCAGTAGATCAAACTGAAATGATCTGGATAAGTGGAAACAGAAATTAGGGAATCAGCTGGTCAGAGTTATCTTCACACCACAGAACGGTATGTTTGAATCATAGGATAGTGGTTCATGAATTAGTGCTTGATCATTGAACTTATAGTGGCGTCTCAATTTCCAACATAATGATAGCCCTGATTCTTAATTAGCAGTTAGCAGCAGAGGTAATGATACGTTCCAGGATGAGTTTAATTGTTCAGTAAATAAGGAAAGGAAATAAAGTGATGTAGTAGTACTTCTACCAGTTGCTTTCCATGATGTCATGTAATAATCATTACTGCTCACAGCCACATTCTGTTTTTTTCTTTTCTTAATTTATGTTGTTGGTTTTGTTTCCTTTTAGTTTCCATCTGTGAAGCTTCCACCAGACCTGATGTCACAGGTTGACTGTGTTTGGAGGTTTATTTACATTCCCACCTGTTTCCCTCACACTGCTCATTTGTATTTCAGGCACAGAGGAGATGGATATTGTTTCATAATAACATGCCAGCAGCAAGAGAAACAAAGCATAGGTTGGATGACATCCCATCAAAACAATCTAATGAAAAAAGTAGTTTGCTGTTGTTGGAAAAAAAAAGGTTTTCCGACACTGCAAACAAAATGTTGTCATGTTGGCAATGGCATCATACAGTGTGAGTTACACATTATGAATGTTACAATATCTGTTTTAATGATGGTTTCATGCAACAAATTGCATAAATATGCAAAGCCTCCAGCAGATGGCTGTTTGTAATGAGTAAACGTATGTGGGCAGGTGGCAATAATTGATTTCAAATTAGCTAGTGTCATTTTGTAAAATGACATTAATATCAAATAATGCAAGACATTAGGTAAATGTTGCAGTTTACTGTAGTCTATCAAGTCAGACAATTTCTACAGTTTTTACAGTTCTGCAATCAAAGATTCATACAGTAGTTAATACTCAGCCCACAGTGTTTCTGTCCTACAGACGAACTTTGGATGTCAGGTTGAAAGCCAAAAGTAAATGTAGGTGATTATGAGGCTGCACTGACTGTGAGGAAATGATATGTGATCACTCTGCGCAGGAAATATGGAAACATTTTTGAGTGACAGAAGTGTCTTTTTAAACACCACAGTCATACTAAGGTCAGACAGTTGATCCGCCAGTCCATTCAGCACCATGGACAGAGACAGAGCAGCAGCAGAGCAGAATTTAGTTCACTGTGGAGACAGAGCTCTACAGAGCAGATTGCTGCTCTCACTCCATTACTGAACAATTATCAGTGGTATACAGTACACTATCATAACATGTATACACTGCAGCTTTAGCTTATTCAGTTTTACTTGATGACATTGCTGTTGTCAAGTTCCTATTAGTTATCAATACGCTGCCATTCAAATGAACTTGCACTTTTTGACCAAAGGGTTGGTTCCTTCACAGCAATCCAGACTCCAGCCAGTTACTGTAACATGTAATAAGTCTGGAAGGGAAAGTTTTCTGCTTCACTTTCAATCCATCAAGTATCAGTATACAGCACAGAAAGGTCTATATTGATCTCACTGCTAAACATGAAACCATAATACACAGCACTCTCTCCACTCTGAGCTGTGACCTGCAGAAGTGGATCATTTACAGTAAAGTTACAGATACTCTGTGCTTCTTGTTCTCTGGTGCTAATGACTCTTGGAGCTCTAGTTTCCTCTGCTGTTGTCTCTGTCCTGAATAAAGAGCTCCTCTGTCTATTTCTAGTGACTCCATCCCAGTGGTTTCATCACACAGACCCCCAGCTAATTACCTGTGACTCTGTGGAGAGCTTTGATTTATGACTGTTTTGTTCTTATTATATACAAGTTCTCTGCTGCCAAATGTCTGTAGAGCAGAGCATCCATTTCTGGTTCAGCTCCAGTGGTTTGTTGCTCCAGTCACTGGGCCTATGAAATAAACTTTAACTATAAAAACAAAATCAGTAAGCAGAAGAGCAGTAATGAAGAGAAATGCTCTTCCCACTTCAGTACCTCTCCCTTAAAGTAATTCCTTTGCTGTAAACAGAGAGCCACCAGCTGCAGTGTTTGTAATGAGACATAAGTCAGAGGAGGAAGGAAGATGATTGACAGCTAGAACAGGATGTGTCTGTAGCAGCATCAACAGGTGAGGTTCAGACCATATATTGATTAACAAAAAATATAAATATGATTTATTCCAAAAAATGTTGGACAATTGTTCCTGAGTTAACAGGCTCTGTGTCTTCATACAATAGAAAACAAATGTCTTCACAGTGGATTTAGTCAGATTCTGCTTTGCAATAACATTATCTTTGTAGATCTGAAGGTAATGTATTCAATCAAATTTTAACACTGCGTCCCTGCGCGAGTTTGCTACAGCATGCATGTAAATTTTGGGTTAAGCCTGTGGTTGTAATATTGATGGATGTATGGATCGGTCATATCCCTGTAATGCTCCTTAACAGAAAACCAGAGAGCTCAGCTGATCTCCTGAGGGTTCTCTGGTTGAGTCTCTGCAGACTTGTTAGCTTGTTCACTTCCCCAGATCCTGTCAGAACAAATACTCTCTGTAGAAGAAGATCACAGACCATCACTAACTGTGTTTTTGATGTGGAGGTTTTACACTTTATCAAATTCAGTCAAACACTGCACGTCATTACATGAACATCAATCTGCAGGACTCATTGATAAATGCCACAAGCATCAGTGGTCAAGAGGCTCGAAGAAGTTTAGAAAGGTTGAAACAGAAGCACAGATTTGATTTAAAACAAACAGCAGACGTGCTAAAGTTTACATTCAATAGTAGAGGTGGAGAAGGGTAATATTTTCAGCACGGCAAAGCAACATTGTAAATGTTCAGTGTTAAGAGCAGCAAAATAACAGCCATTATTGTCACATTATGGAGGCAGAGGAGGAAAAGAAAGTGCTGTGTGTTGTCACAGCAGCAGCTGGCAATATTTGCTCCATGCTAATTGTTCTTGCACTTAACTGCACTGTACACACATAGTCATTCATGTCAGTGACAGCCAGATTGTTAAATCACACTTTGCTGTTGCCTGTCAGTAAACATGACATTACAATACCAGTTATTATTCACTGTTTGGTTAGCAGGTAAACTGACAGAGAAAGTTTTCTGAACTGGCAGAAAAAGACAGCCAGTTGACACAACTGGCAGAGAGCCCAAATGACGCGCGGCCTCTGGTACATCAGGTGTCCTCATCTGACTGTACTACTACTAAGAATAATGACAGCACACAGAGGAGCAGAGCACTGTGGAGTCATCTTCCCTGATCCATCCTGTCTGTCTCACTCACATCCTGTAAGACCTTCTGCTTGTCAATAGCTCGACCATCATGAATGATTAGATCTCCTCTCTGAGTATCAGGAGAGAAGCTGCAGTGAGGTAGAGGCTTTGTAGTGCTGCAACAGTAGCTTTCATGTTTACTGACTCCACAGCTCGTGTGAGTTGTTGTGATGATAGAATTAGTTTAAAGACTTTAACAACGAACAAATCAAGAAGACCACCTGGAAACACAGATGGACACACAGATACTATGTGCCAACAGCAGCCTGCATGTTTAACAGAGCAAACATGAGTTACGATAATATACACTGGATATATTGAACTGCCTTTGTAGTACAAACCTGAGATGAGGCGTGCGAAATATGTAAAACACACATAAAACATGTATTTAGCATTTTGGAAAATGTGGTTAAAACGTTTGACAAGAATATAATTACAAATCAGTCGATTATTGAACGTCTCCTATGTTAACAGTTCTTTACAAGTTAGGTGCCAAGTATAGTTTCACACATTCTAGTGGTCCAGCTGTTCTGAGAGACTCCAGTTATCATCCAACTAATGTTGGTTGTGACAAAGACATATAGCAATCCCACACACAGAACAGAAATGCTTGAGGAGTGGTGTTACTCCTGCAACTGTACAGAGGAAGCCAAGTTAAGTTGAATTGGCTTGTCATGGCTGAGCATTAGCATGCAGACTGCAGTGAGCTGATCTGACAGGATGAATGACTAAGTCAATTAGGCTGTTTGAAAGTGAAGGCTGTGTGAAAACGGGTACAATGTTCTCTTAGAAGCAATTTGTGTTTCCCCTCCAATGTTAACATACTGTCCATACTTAATGCTGAACAAATGGGCCTTAGGAGGTTAGTCATTATGTGCTCTCTCTTCTATGTTAACAAATGTGTAGATTATGGGACACAAACTTTTTAAAATATATTTTTTGTCTTGGTGCTCCGACACTCTGACCTGTCCCTGCAGCTCAGTCCTCCTACATGCTGGGTCACACAGAGCTGTGGAAGTACCTTGTAACCTCACAGAGCTCCCAGCAGTACAGGATGTCATTATGCAGCAAACAGGACCCAGTTCAGCAGACCAGCAGATCTGCCCTGCAGGCTGCAGCCACAGCTGAGACCTACAACTTTTCACATTCAGAGCTACAAATACTCATCATACAGAGATATAAGATGCCTGCAGCTCACATGCAATAGTCAGCCACGATGCTTGCTGTTTCACTTTACACACAGTGCATCACAGAGAAAAATCACCCACACAAACACACCGAAAGAACAGTTCCTTTCTGTGTAATATTGCCACTGGGTCTGAACAAATGCATGTATCTCTCTCACAAATCCAACCTGCTCAAGTGTTTCAGCCTCAGGGTTTGTATATTAAATATTAACATTCAGCATCAGGGAGGTAACTACAAGTTTACACCCAGGACTCATTTCTGAATCATTCTTTAACTAGCTTTTTTTAAACGATATAAAGGCATAGTCTGAATTTCAGGTCTGATTCTCACACACATTTACAGGGATGTGTAATAGTGTTCCTTTGTGTCACATAGCCAATGGTTAAACACTGGCTTCCAGCTACCATCATGGCAGAAGAGGAGTAAAGGGATGAAACAGACATATTTGACCATCAGAGGAGAACAACAGGTGTAATTAATAACATCACTAACGACTGCATTCTTTCAGTCAGGTCCTGGATCCTGCTTTAGTGCTCACTGACACTCAACAGAGCTGAGCCCTCGTTCACTCAATTAGTCACACCTGGACTTGTCCTGCTCTGACAGAGAAATATCTGATGTGAAAACTAAACCATGTATTCATTTACATTTGTTTTTGGGAGCAAAAAGACCAGGTGAAAGTACTAACATAACTGTATGTTTTCACATTTAGATTCAAGCGAGTCTTTTATCCTCTATCTCTGCATATGTCATTAGTAACAAGTTAGTCAATGTTAATGTTTATACAGGAATGAGCATTTTATGTTCATGCACACAAAAAGAAAGGGTTAGATGGGACTCATTACAAATGTATAAATGTTTATCTGTGAGTGAGTCAAAAGTGTTGATTGGATTCAAAAAGCTAATTGGAAAGCTCAGAAGCCAGGTTATTGATCCCACACCAGGTACTTGGCAGTCATTTAGAGATGCATGCCAGGTGTCCAGCAGCACTGTGCAGCATACAACAGGGAGGTCGAAATAATGTCTCCATGCATGAACAAGTCCAGTGCTGGCCTATGCTCCTCTGTGGTGCAGCTATAACTGTGATGATTGTGCTGCACAGGATAGAAAACACACAAAAAGAAGCCTTGTGACTGAAACAAAAAAGGAGGAAGAGGAGGATGGGGACCAAATTGTTTCTATTCAAGTCTGCTTTCATACAGACAACACTTTAAATATCCATCAATGCCTGAGTCATCCACAGAGAATATCAAACGCACAATCAAATAATCTTTCTCAAACAACAAATGAACAAGTACTCTGACTGGCTCAAAAACCAAGTACTCTGATTGGCTCAAAGAACAAGTACCCTGATTGGCTGAATGAACAAGTACTCTGATTAGCTGAATGAACAAGTACTCTGATTGGCTCAAAAAACAAGTACTCTGATTGGCTCAATGAACAAGTACTCTGATTGGCTCAAAAACCAAGTACTCTGATTGGCTGAATGAACAAGTACCCTGATTGGCTGAATGAGCAAAAACCCTGATTGGCTGAATGAACAAGTACTCTGATTGGCTGAATTAACAAGTACTCTGATTGGGTGAATGAACAAGTACTCTGATTGGCTTAAAAAACAAGTACTCTGATTGGCTCAATGAACAAGTACTCTGATTGGCTCAATGAACAAGTACCCTGATTGGCAGGGTACTTGTTCATTGAGCCAATCAGAGTACTTGTTTTTTGAGCCAATCAGAGTACTTGTTAATTCAGCCAATCAGAGTACTTGTTCATTGAGCCAATCAGAGTACTTGTTTTTTGAGCCAATCAGAGTACTTGGTTTTTGAGCCAATCAGAGTACTTGTTTTTTGAGCCAATCAGAGTACTTGTTCTTTGAGCCAATCCGGGTACTTGTTCATTGAGCCAATCAGAGTACTTGTTTTTTCAGCCAATCAGAGTACTTGGTTTTTGAGCCAATCAGATTGGCTCAAATGAACAAGTACCCTGATTGGCTC
This sequence comes from Semicossyphus pulcher, assembly GCF_022749685.1. Classification (NCBI taxonomy): domain Eukaryota; kingdom Metazoa; phylum Chordata; class Actinopteri; order Labriformes; family Labridae; genus Semicossyphus; species Semicossyphus pulcher. The sequence goes on from NW_027211700.1 coordinate 9,174,739, forward strand.
AATGAACAAGTACTCTGATTGGCTCAAAAAACAAGTACTCTGATTGGCTCAAAAACCAAGTACTCTGATTGGCTCAATGAACAAGTACCCTGATGAATAATCAATAATCGTATGATAGGCTACCTAACGGGTTAGCTTTTATTACAAGGAAGTCATAAATATAGTAAGAGTATCCCTTTACACAACAAATGCCGTAATGTTAGCTACCTTACTAAACTAGCTAACATTAAAGTACTAACATTACTTTGTAGTTAGCTAACTAGTGCCTACTTTGTAGTTAGCTAACACTAGTGTGATAGTGTTATACTCTCACAGAAAAGTCATGGATGTAGAAAATAAGTTCATAAATGAAGATAATATTTACATGTATGTTGCTGTGTAAAAATGACCTCCTGGGTGGTGAGACTGCTGACATCAGATGTGTAAGTGGGACAGTAAATGTATACTGACAGTCAGAGTTGATAAGAATCAAAGGTTCCTAGGAGATGCCTTAGGAAATGCTTGGGGTCATTTTTGACCCCGCTTATGGAAAAGTGGGGTAGTGATACAAAAACTGTATGTTGCAAGTGCAGCATGAGAGACTCATGCGCTTTACTGTATTGTTTTGCCTTATGTAGCTCATTATCTTCATGTTGAGCTGCTAGCAATGTCAAAGCAAATTTAATTTAGCTTTATTCCATTCTACCCTACAGCAGAAAGTGTTCAAAGCAATAAAACCTTGTACGTTGTAGCTTTAAGATCTGACAGGCCCAAATATCAAGGTAGGTTTGCATGTAACATACACTTAAATATTTCCCTGAAGTCAGCACTTATATGTGAGAGATCCTGCACACATTTACAGGGATGTCCAATAATGTCAGCAGTCAACATTTGCATAGTTAAATTCTGAGTTCTTCCTACCGTGACAGCAGCAGTGGAGTATAATGATGAAATAGAACCATATGTTCACAGCAGATATTCTTACAGCAAACAAGAAGCACAGGTGTAATCAATAACTTCACAAACGACTGCTCTCTGTTAAGAGGAGTCAGGTTCTGAGCCCTGCTATAGTGCTCACTGACACTCAATGGAGTCCAGACCTCGTTAGCTCAATTAGTTACACCTGTGCTTTTCCTGCTTTGACAGAGTCTTGTGTGATTACTAAACCATGAGAACACTTATATTTTGTTAAATCGCAGAGGCTGTTATTGGCAGATTTACATTTTTAAACAAAGTGACCAGGTGGAAGCATTCCCACTACGACCTGTCATGTTTCCAATGATTTACTCAAGAATTTTACATTTAGATTAAAATGATTTGTTTGATCCTGTGTCTGTATATGTGTCTGTATTGTTAACAGTAGAAAAAGCTGTGACAGTCTGTGGTCGTGAGTCGCATCCAGTTTATGATTAGGAACAATAGGTGTGATCATCGTCCATTCCAGATAGTTGACTTTAGCCACTCTGGCTTCACAATATGAAAAAAAATATGTGTGTGTGTGTGTGTGTGTGTGTGGGTGTGGGTGTGGGTGTGTGTGAGTTCGTGAGAGAGAGAGAGAGAGAGAGCAAGTGTGGGTGTTTTTGTTTATTTTCTCACTATGAGTCTAATCACTGTTTAATTCTGTACTTGGCCATAAGGACATTGATTCACTTCCTCTCCTCAGGTCTGCTGAACTGTACAGGCTGTTTGAATCATCAGTCAGACAGTTTAGTTTAGCAGACACATTAGAGCCGCAGTGGAGCTGTCTGTGCCAGTTAGTCTGCAGAGTCCTGCAGCACAGCAGCCTGAGGAACTCACAGGAAATGAAGTGAGGCTCGACTGTTCAGGAGAAATAAGAGCTCAGCTGTTTGTTCAAGACGCTTTAACGTCACTAGTAGTTCATCATAAGGTCAGAGGTCATTCTGGAGGGCAATGACCCTTTATATGAGAGACTCATGAAACCATTACAGAGCTGGAGAGAGATGCGCACTGGAGAGACGGACAGACAGACAGACAGACAGAGGTTAAAGCACTCCCAGCAAAATGCATTAAGCCTGACAGAACATATTCAGACTGTGATAGGCGATTAGTTGAATGATCAAAAAAGTGTTAAAATGCTTCACAGTAACTCGGTGTTTCCATAAAATTGTTTTCACTCACTGATTTTTATGTTATTATGTTCTGATCTTCTCTCACAGCCCTTTCATAAACAGCTATTATGCCTAATGGTGCCTCCATGTTCAATCTGTCCCAGTGCAGCGAGAAAATAAAATTTCATCATCATGAACAGAAATATCATCAAATCTCAATTTCATCTTTTTGCCTCACTAACATGCACACAAAGTTGTTAGTATTCATTTATCATTCTGTTCTCAGGGTCCTCAGATTGTTATTATATTTATTTTATTCATTTATACAAAGAACATGCTGACCTCTTCAGTGGCAGTTTTCATGTTTCTCCTGTGGTTGTGAGATCTGTTCAGAGAACAGTTTGTTTTCTTCAGATATCGAGAATGAATGACAAAAATCACTATTTAATCAATGTATTGGTTGGAATCAGTTGGTCATTTTCTCCTTTGTATTCCTTTTTACATCTGTGTCTGCCCTTCCCATTGCATTTATCATTTAACTGTTTGATGACGATGACAGATGATTTTAATCAAAGCAGCTGCCAAAGACCAACACTGGAACCAGTGCTAAACATACTGCATATGTAACATACACTCGTCTGCCAGTTCTTTGACATAAATCTGCCACCATTTTTTATTCTATGTTCTCCAATACAACCGCTCTGCCGAAAAATATGCCTTTAAAAATATATAAAGAATGTTTTGTGTCTTATTTTGTATGCCACATTAACAGACATGAGAGGGGCAGAATATTGTAATGATGTACTTCAGTAAAACGCCACCCACTGCAAAAGTAATAATAAAGTCATATTATGACCCTCCTGTAAGTGTCAATAAAAACACAGTGGTATTCATGGCAGAGCTGTTGTATTGGATCACATTAGATTGTAAGGTGTATCCAATGAAAAGGCCTTTGAGTGTATAGTTTAAATATAATGATACGATTGTTTAACAGTCAGCAGAGCTCACGTTTCTATCACTTCTTTACAGTGTACTTCCTGTGGTGGGGTCACATTTGTGTGATACTGGGAAAGATTGATGTTTCGATGTGACTTTAAAATGAACTAATATGATCGTGTGTGTGGGTGTGTGTTTGTGTGTGTGTACAAAGTGGATTAGCACACAGTGATATGTCCATAATAGAGTGCAGAGGTAATCCCAGTATTTGCATCCATCTGCACCCCATTACTGCTCACAGACATGTTTAACCCGTCGCTGGACGAAACCAATGTGCCAGTGCAGCAGATAAGAGATTCAGTGGCACATTGAGGGAACACAGAAAATTGCATTTGTCCTTCTCTCTAAAAGCAGGCAGTGATCAGAGCGTAATGCAAACATTTACCAGGAAGAGAGCAGCTCTGAGGACTAAGGATCAACAGAAAGACAAACACATTTCCAAAGTTTCAGGATTGATCTCTCTGTTGATGTTTTTCCCCTTCAGGAAACATGAAGTTCATGAAGGACAAACAGCATGTCACACTGTAAAGCTCTTCAGATCTTATTTCTCCCTCTAATCGTTTACAGCAACAGCAGTAACAGTGCAGACGGTTTGTCCATACATAAAACTGTCCACTGATAATCAAATATAAAGAAATAAAGACAAGACTCTGACCCAGACAATATATAGAAAATAAATCATGGAAAAAAGTTGATCCCTGTTGCTCTTTCATTATCAGGCTCTTCTACTTTCCTGCCAGGATGCTCAGTGACAAAGCAGCAGAATCAATGGGCAGGACTTCTTTTCTCTCTGTTAATGCCAGGTCTGTATAAACGAGGCTGCAGGGATGAGCACAGCCTGTGTTGAATGAACCGACTGTGGAGGCTTTCTGTAACATGAACAACCTCTTCAGTTAATCTGCAGCTTTCAGATGAACTTGATTTGTTTCATGTCTGACTTAGAGGAGCTTAGAGTTTACAGCACTTCTCCTGTTCAGAGCGGCAGTCAGGGGAAAAGACATGGACGCTTTTGTCCTCCGTCTTGGGATGTAAAACATGACTTATATCACCTCACACTGCTGACATCTGGGGCACTGATTAAATAAACAGAGGGCTGTCTGGCTGCATTACATGGTGGACAGTAATGCAATGAACATAGATTAAGGAAGTTATAAATGGTAGCACATGGATGATATGGAAGTTAATTTAAACTTTATAAAGTCATTAAAACACAATATATGCCTGACTGATCTGAATGTTCCATCTGTTCTAAATTTCTACCAATAAGCTTCAAAGAAAACTGAGATATCACAAGTAAAGACACAGATAAACATGATTTATTTGTTTGCCTTTTTTGAATCGACTATGAAATGTGAAGGTTCTGAAACTTTATCCAAAAAGACTTTCATGAAGCCTCTTAGCTGGCCTTGTAACTATCTTGGCACAGCGTAAAAGTTAGCCAATGTGCAGTATTCTGACAGGATGTCAAAACATAGTTCAGACATTTTATACACGACATAAAGCAACGCACCTGAGCAGCTGGCATGGACAAAAAACTGAACAACTTCCACACAGATAGCTGACAGCTCCCTCAGATAAGAGCAGGTTGTGAACTCCTCTGTTGTAAAACATGGGGGGAACAAATTGTCTTGGTAGTGTTGACATGTTGCCAGCTGTTCTTCACAAAGATGCTCGTCTCTACAGAGTGAAGCTCTCCATGTCGACCCTGCAGATACTAGAGCAATGACTGAGACATACAGCAGCAGTTGATCTTGCAATTTGTTTACTGAGGAGCAGATACAGCCCATGATGATTGAAGGCAGATGGAGCTTGTTAACACTCATTTCAGTGCTGCATGCTTCATCTACAGTACACTCTGCTCTTTTGCCTGACCTGAATTTTCATGAAGACAGAAGGGTAAATGTACAGAAAAGGTCTTGTTTAAAAAAATACCCAAGTACATGTGGACTAGACCTTTGTGGTGAACTTTGTTCTTGAATGTGTAACTGCGGACATTTGTCTCACAGAGGGAATGTCATTAAATTTCAGTTAATGTCAGCTGACACTTCCAGAGGCCGGTCAGCTCTCTGTGCTGTTCTATTAATATTAATGAGTGATCAAAGGTTCAATCTTAACCTTTCAAACACATGACACACACTCAAACCCTTCACTCAGACACACTTTTCACTGTATTTTACATTGACCTCCTTTCACTCTACATTTTTCTGTGTCAGCTGATCACAGGTCAGCTGGCAAAGGTCAGTGTATCCAGGGTTTAAAAAGAAAAAGAAATACATAAATAACAAAACAAGGCTTCTACATAATCATGTTCAAGGGTACAAAGTTTGTCGGGGTCTTCATACAGTGGGCTGGGGGATGTTACAACCTCCAGGTGAGGCTTGATGCAACAAGTGTCTGAAAAAGCACATCTGCTGCTGTTATCCTCACACCAACAGTGAAGTAAGCAGTGAAACAAACTGTAAGTGAGCACTCCTGAATTATGATGTCGCATACTTGTCACAGCCATTCTGCTGCAGTCAGTGTCTTTGTGACAAAGTATTTATATGAAAATTTGTGTGGCATTCTGGGTAATTAGTTTGTAGAGTTTGAACAACAAGAAGAGGAGCAGAGCACTGTGATGTAACATCTCTGTGTGTTAAACATAATCATCTGCACAGAAGAACAATTGTTTCAAACCCATTACCAGGGAAATTATTATCTACTGACAGAGATGCTGCTGAGCTGCTTGTGGCTGAAACCGTATTTATTGTAATGCTGTTCTGAACACGGCTGGTGGCAACTCATTGAACTGTGTTAACACATAAAGAATAGTGAAACACAAAAACACTGAGACTTCTGAGTTATTCTCCAACACGTCAGGGAAACTGGACCTCTTCCAGCTCCTCTCTGGAAACCCTTCAGTTCTCTCTGGGAAGCAGGGAGAAGAAGTCTCTCTACTTAACCTTTTAAATATTTCTTACAGTCAGTGTGTGTGTCGAGTACATTTAAAGGAAACACTCAGGAGGTATGTGAGCTATTCCACTGATGCCATACTGATACATATTAATGTGTGTGTAAACTGGATCCCTCCTGGGTGAATGCTCATTTTTGTTAAGCAGAACACATCCAATCAATTAATTTATGATAACAGAGTCACATCACAGCATGCAATTTGAATAACAGCCTTTAATCCTGCTGATTAGATGACTCATTCATGACTTATTACTCTAAATCTCTGGGCGTCATCAGACACAATTATTAACCTCTGTAATGAAATTACTGAGTGTGTACATTAATTGTCAAATGCAGAGTAGAAAACCACCAGCAACAGGACTTACTAGTGACTTCACACCTCTCTACAGTGTGGCAAGCAGTACAGACTTGCTGGCTCACCCGCCAACATCTCTGTAGACAGAGCTAGCAGAGGGTGAACAGCACAACTGGGCTATGCAAAATAACCGCTCTTGTAATCACTATTGCCAGCTGTCATCTCTGCAGGGAAAAACAACCAACAATCCTGACTCCTATACACAGGTCACCAAACATAAATCAGTGTATGACAAACACTGAATGAGCTAACAAGCCCGGTACAGAAAGTGCAGACACAGATACCTGCTAATAAATGCAAACATATCAATTATCAGATTATCACAGTGTGTCAAACCACTGACATATACAGAGGCTGCCCTGTCAGATATTTGACAGGATATTTATTATCCTGTAAATAATGGTGCTGCACATTTAGAGGGATGTGATGAGATTAAGGGTTGCTTGGTGTCTCCCTGTTTCTCCCTGTCAACCAAAGAAGGAAACAAATCCTTCATTTAAATTACAAAATTTAATTTGTCCAAATTAATTGGATGGATCCCACAGAAAGGGGCATCCTGGTACCCCGATGAACAGTGAAATAACAAGCTTCAGTCAGCTTGAGGAGCAGCAGTGCAACATAAAGGAGCCTCTTGGTTTCAGCTGCAGAGGTCTTAACAATTACATCATGCACACTGTGATAACAAATCCACTTCCTTTAACATGTATCTTGTTTTATAATCCTGAACACACCTTCACCTTTTGACCATTATTTCTGATTCTGCTGCCTCAGTAGAAGGCAGAAAACCCACATATATAAATATATAAATAATACATTCAGACCCCCAAACACAAACAAAGATGTCTTGCCCCCGTCTGCTCCCAGCTGACCTGAGCTGACCTCACTGTTACTCATGAAGTCACTGCTCAACATTTCTTCTGTTGCTTTCTCACAGAAATCAGACAGAGGGAAGCAGAAAACAAGCACAAACCAGACATTTAGTGGAGTCAGCAAACACATGTTAAACTATAAGGAGGTTAAAACTGGTGATGAAACAGTTATGACAGTGAAATTAATCACTTTTGAAATAAAGTTAAAGAAAAACGTTGAAGTGAGAAAAACTGTCAGCTCCTCAAAGTGAAAAACAAATCAGGTTTTCAATTTAGAAATGGTCTTTTTTTTGTGTGGAGGTAGACCAAGAGGAACGTGGGTACATTATGGGATGATTTATAAAAGTGTCAGCTATCAATAATTCTTCTGTTCTTTCTGTGGAGTTGCAGCACATGAGACCTTACGGTACAGCTGGACTGTTTTAGTTAAGTCCATTTGTATTCCCCCTGTTTCACTCTGCTCATCTGTATGTTAGACTCAGAGCAGAGGGTGGTGAGTTCATTATAAAGTTCCAGCAGCAACACAAAGGCAGGAAGAACACAGAGGTTCAGTGGATTTATCAAATACATGGATGAAAAATAGAGTCTGTTGCACAGTCAGAGAAGTGAAACTATTTAATAAGAACTGCTCTGGCTTATACATTATTCATGACGAATAAATACTTACATAAATACTAACATAGTGACCAGAATGTGTATACATGTCATCCAGATTCACACTGTAACATCATCATGACTAACATCACTGACTGTATCTGATAATCTGTACTGACTTCACATGTCCATCAGTTTAACTGTACACAGTATGAAAGCATGTGACTTTTGGTAGAGACAGAGCAGTTTGCAGGAACATCATGTCCGTCTTTGATCACAGCTCTTTGCAATAAACTCCATTAGCATGCAGATAGATGTCCCACAGACAATTGTTTGCAAAGACTAATTAAGTTACTGGCAAATGGCAGCTTCATACATCAGAACAAGACAAATTATGAATTTTCTGCCTCATGAAGGAATTTACATTCACATTACACGCTCCAGTCTACTCAACACTTTAACTGAACACTAGGTTCAAAGCTTCTGACCCCTGGGTGTCCTCATTCATAGTTAATTTACATCCCACAGTGTTTCTATAATCTAACTAAATCAGCTGTAGCTCATGATTTACTTATTTATTTATAAGCCGTGCAGATTTACAGACTTTAAACTTTGTGAGTCTTCAAAGAGAACTTCAGAACCTCAGGGTGGGCTTTAAGTTATTGTCGATTTTATTTAATACTTTGTGAGGGTAGGGCCGTTTTGATGAGGGTTTTTAGAGTAAATCACACAGTAGAATAAGGAGGCAGAATAAATGAGAGTTAAGGAAAATAAAGAAGATATTTTACAATAAGCAAAAGTTAAACAAGACATAATAAGTCAGCAGTGTTGGGGTAGGAATGAGGAAATAACTCATTAAGTGATGCATCAGTTTGTCTCACTTTAGACACTCTCAGCTGGTCTGCCCTGAAGAAACAGATAATCCCAGGATTCTATTCTGCTTGAGGCAACTCATGAAGCTATGACCCATTAAATCTGCTCTCACTCTATTCTGGAGGTGTGACCAACAGTGAATGTTTGGACAGCTCCTGCTGAGCTTTAAGAAGGAAACTTGTAAGAAACATCAAACATAATGCAGGTTATTTTTTTATGCAAAATAACAAGTGCAGCTGACACTGACAGTGATATATTTGTATCTTTGCTGTGCACCGGTATGTACAAAGTAAACACTCGTCTTCTGTCTATGATTCAGCACCATGGACAGGGACAGTGCTGCACCAGAGCACATGCACATGTTCCCTACAGTGAAAACACAACTTTGTGAATCCTGCACAGTAGTTTTATTCAGTTTTAATGGCTACAGGTATATAATTAATAAAGGCTTACATAACTCACTCAACTAAAAGTTGAGTATTATTTGTAAGATTGCCCATTAATCTAATAAAGTAAAAGCCCATGGAGGAGATGGAAAATGTCTTGTTATTATTAATGAATGAAAATTGTGTCACAGTAGAGACAGCACTCACAGATACGTTCAGACACAGTAACAGAAACACAGACAGACTCTCATATAAAGCTGAGTGGACACAAACACTCTCTCTGAGAAGAGAACAGAGAAACCAAGGAGAGACAGACGTGCAGCTGCAGCCTAGACTTTTACCTGGACACACCCTGGGCCCTCAGGTGTGGCCAGTTAACCTAACGAGCACTAACGAGCAACTGCAGAGACAGAGCAGACTGGTAACTTCATCCAAGACAACTACTGACCATGGACTGTTTTAGTTAACATGTTATCAGTGTATGACTGAAGTTTTAAGAACTTCAGGTCCTCCTCAACAATTTATACATGTCATCAAATTGGCTCCTAAATGTATAAGAGGAATAAACTATATTTAAACAGTGTAGTTCTTCAGAATGATGATCATAAAGCTCTGCTTCACTAAAGAGCCTGACATAAAGAGTAGGAGGAGTCTGTAATGTTGAACCATTTCATGGACTAATTGCTTCATCAATCACACAGCAGAGCAGCAGAGCGAACAACCGAGGAAGCTAAAGATGTGCATTACTCTTTTGACTGGAGACGCTTCCACTAAAAGTCGTCCCCACTATGTTTATACAGAGAGTGTCAGCAGGCTAATTATGAGCTAATATTGTCAGATTACAGTGAAATGGTTCAATGCCAGTATTAAAAATGTTAAGTTAATTAATTAAAGCTGGATTAAATTGGATTTCAAAAGTCGTAAGTACAGGAAAGGTTCAAGAAATGTAAATATTTTGAAAACCTCATGGAGCTAAAGATAACATGTATTTCATAATCATGCTGTGTTCAATATGTACAATCTTCTACCACATTATGAGGACTGCCCACTAGTTTAAATAAACAGCATGATTCAATACACAGCATGGTGTTTAATTCATCATGTTTCTGTTCTTCAATTCTTCTGTTCTTCAAACCTTAGCTGAGTGCAGTTTATATTCATTTTATTTGTGTGTCTTCATCAGTGTGTCTATAGGTCCCTCTCTGTATCTGACAGTCTCTCTCTGCAGTGATAGATAGGTGTTTCAGGGCTTCATTACTTTCAGGGCTGCAGTTCCATCTCATTCAGATATTGTTGCAATATAGCAACTCATTAGTTTCTGATGCCATGTGAATGCTAACTTGTTCCACAAAACAACGTATGAACCCAGAGCCATGAAAATGACCCCTTACTGTATCTCTAGACCTCTTAGGCAGCGACAGCCTGTACAGCACACTTCACCTAAACCCAGCAGCACTCTGGACATCCTGACCTGCACACAGACAGCATGCTCCGGCTGCCTGATGCTCAAAGTCAGAGTAGCAGAGGGGAGAAAACCTTTCCTTTTAGACTAGAAGAAACCAACTTTCAATTTCCTCATCATTCCCCTTAATATGTTTCTCACAGGAGAAGTTTTTACCTGTCACATAGCTCAAAAGTCACAGGTGTAATTAAAGACATTAACACGGTGTCTGTTCCATTGTGATGTCTCGTTTAGCATTCATTGAGCTACATACACATTAACAGAACTCTGGAGCTGGTGAAGCTAAATGAACAAGCCCTCGTTAGTATGATTAATTACACCTGTGACTTTCCTGCTGTCACATATCAAAACATCATTGAACAGTCTCCCACTTTCATGCCACACACAACTGCTGGTAAAAATATTCAATTTTTCCAACAGTTTTCCAACAATAAATGTGAAAACTTCTGTTATTCTTAATGCTTTTTTTTTTTTAAGAACCCACATTATTTTAAACACACGACATATGTGTTACAGTAAAGCCAGTAAAATGGTTTTCTTTTTCCTTAGGTCATGTTTTCACACATCATGTCGGTAGTCAGTGTTAAAACCAAAAATTAACTTTCCTTCTTTTTGGCTCACCCTGTTCCCTGTGTCTATATTCCTTGCCTGCTTGACTGACAGCTTCTGTGTGGTGCATGTCTGCAGTAAAAATATCTGCATGACTCTCCCCTCCTCGCTTGTCAGGAAAAAGAAATGTGGGAAATCCCTATAATCTGGAGATCTACAGCCTCACACTCTCTGCTCAGAGAGGTCAGACAGACCTTGAAGAGACTGTGTGATGTGCAGGGTTGCGTCAGTATTGCATGTCCAACAATTAATATGTAGAATGAGTAAAGAGCAGCATAAGAGTGTGAGAAGATGAACAAATGAAAGTCAAGCTCTAAAGTAAAAATTGTCTTGTTGTGTGAGGAAAGAATATACACATACTGCACTGCTCTCATTTAAGAGAAAAGTTGAGAACAAACTTGAGAGACTGAATGACTTTGTGTACATTTATTGATCTGCTGCTGAATAAGGAATGGCTTCAAACCAGTTTTTTTTATGTAACAGCATCCAGTTCCTGAAAAAACAAACATATAATAATAAATGTGCCAAGCATGCAGAACAGGGGAATCATTGGCAGACTGGTCCTTGAGGATTATAGGTGAGCATAAAAAAAGAAGAAACACCACAAAATCTCACTTCACCACACACACACTTAATGAAGGATTTACATTATCGAAGGAAATACATCCTAATAATAAATCTAATTATACATCAAGGAACAAAACAAGTCATGGAAGCAACAGCACAGGTGTTACTAATTGCACAAACGATGGCTCTGTTGTTCTGTGAGTGACTCACAGCAGACACCAGAGACTTAAGAAGCTAATTAACTTTATTAATCACACCTGTGCTTCTGATACGACATGTCATAGTTTCTTCTTTAAAAAGGCTGATTGTCACCATTTTTTGCATATTCTATATCTTTGTATTGTTAACAGTAACAAGTTACAAAAGTGAGCAAGCCTGTCTGCTTGTCTGTCTCTTAAAACTTTACCAGAAGCTTCAACAAAACATGAATAAACAACAAATTCATAACTGCAGTCAAAAACTGATATTCTTCAAATGAGCTTGGTCATCAGGCTGGACACCCAACACACACCCACAGACATACTACACTTTCCTCTCCAGTGAGATGAGAGGATACACATTAAAATGTTTTATGGGATAAACAGATGCAGACTCATGCATGACTGTAAACAGGCAACCCACTGGTGAACACATATTCTGATACACTGGGAGTGATTTTGCAATGTGGATGAGCTTCCTCAGGAGCGTCTGTCACGGCTCAGAGAATCCACATGGTGAAGGGCAGTTTGAATAGGAGGGTTTCAACCACTGTGTTGCATCAGCACCTCGATGACGTGATGGGAGAGGAAGCTGTGTTTGCTGTCATGGATAAAAACGGCTTGAAGTCAAACAACACATTGCAATGACAGAGAAATTGACAGACTGAGGCAAGTTTGTGTTCATGGAATAGTAGGTGGAATACTGAAGGAGGGGGAATACAAGGGAAGCGTATCAGCGGGAATTCACTGAGTAATACTGCGAGTGGAGCGCAGACATGACATTTCAAGTCTGTGTAGAGAAAGACTGAACCACAGCAGGTGTAATGTTTTGTCTGGCACTTTAAATGTCACAGTGTGTTGTTTCAACAGCACTGTGTACTACAATATCTCTATGATCCTCAACATAACAAGCATTTCTCCAGGGCACACATGAAAGAGCTACGATAATACTGGGAGAAATACTAAAAACCTGACCCATGCTGGTTTGTACTGTAGAGATGCAAAGATGAATAAAAAATCAAAGAACTTTGGAAGAAACAAAACGAGGGAAAGGAGAAGAAATCTGGGTTCAATTGGAAGCATTCTACAGAAACCCAAAACCAATGTAACGCTGCAATCTTTGAGATTACACCCACAAGGGAAGAGATAAAGAGGGAGACCCAGAAACAACTTGTCGAGGTCAACAGACACAGAGGCAAAGGGAGTGCACTTGGATGGATTTGCAGAGGGCAGCCAGGATTGGGGGTGATTGAGGAGAGTTTTGGTTGAACTGTGCTCCACTTAGAAAGATTGGGTAAGTCAAGCAAGTCAAGCATCCTGACAGACAGGTGAGCTGCAGGCTGTTAGATGAGTTGTGTTGATAGCCCAAACAAACAGACTGAAAAAGACAGGAGGGAAGCTCAGTTGAGGTTTAAAGATGGTTTACATCAGACACTTACTTTAGAAAGAGTCACACCTACAGGTATGTCAAGATTGAATGTCTTGAGACAATTTTATATGAAACAGATACATATTGAATGAAAATGTTAAACTATTCTAGTATGCATGTGTGCACACATGTGGACGATTAAAAAGAGTTGAATAGTGAGAAACAAAAAGTATATTGGCAATGTGACCACAAATATCCCCACTAAAACCAAACTCAAGCTCCTTATGTAAACACATCATGACTGAGAAAAGCAGCAACACTTTGGGATGCAGTAAACAACACCAGAGAGCAACAGGCATTCAGCTAGTAATCTGAAAAAGCAAGCTAATGAAACCATAAAGGAAAATGCCATCAATGAAGTGGTATCTAATCATCTTAAGTAGATGAAACTTATTTCATTCACGCTGAAAAGGATATAAAGCCTTTATCCTCTTAACAAAGGAAATGCTTACATTCTCAAATACGATACTTGTTGGCTTATTGATTCCCTTTCTGCTCACACTCACCCACACATTGTTTACTCCTCTCTTACAGAGTCTGAATCACAATGAGTGCTGTTGGAGGCTCAACCTTCCTCTGTTCTATTACAGCAGCAGCAGCAGCAGCAGCAGCAGTACAGTGATAGAAAAAAACCCCAGCTATAAACTTATAATGGTGCAAATAATGGTGCTGGATTTATTGTACATAATGCAGGTCAAGGATTCTCTTTCTGACTGCCTAGTATGGCAGATGTAAACAAGACCAGTGTCCCACAAATATATTGCCTTTGTGTACTTAAATTGTTTACAGTGAGAACTGGGCCATGTGATGTGAAACCTTAAAAGAGAGTGGATGCCTGAAAACTTAGGTGGGAAAAAAAACGTCATTTGTGTTATTAGCGCTACCTATGTCTTGATACTGTTCTTGTAAGTCATGTTTGCTGCAAGTTGTAACAATTACTTTTCTACTCGTGAATGTGAACCATGCAGCTAACAGAATAACACATCCACATGTTGATCCAATCTATTAATTGTTTTATAAGGATGAGTTGTATTTCATAACAAGGTGCAGGATAGAGTAGGGCTGAGAGAAAAAGACAGCAACATAACAACAGCTATCAACTCAACCTACTTATTCAGAAAACCGGACATAGTAACAGATAACATGTTCACTAGTGAGAGAGAACAAATCATGACATTACAGCTTACACTGGGTGACTTAGATGAAGGACTCTCTCCAACTCAATGCAGCTGAAAGCAAAACACTATTCATCACAAACACTCTCACCATGTGGCTGCTGCTGCAGGGGCTGGAGAAACACTGGCAGCCACACAAACAGCAACAAGTGCAGCACATTTCACTGTCAGATGGATGTGGTCCAATTAGATTAACTCAGTTTTGAATAATGTGCAATAGCTGAAAAGTTCACTGACGTCACTGCAGCATAAATTATTCTCACGGCAACGCTTGACACGCCTCCACAGAGAACACGGTCCATTGCAGTCCACCCACCCTGTCACATCACAACTATAGGGTAAAAGAATGATACATAGTGGACCTCACTTTATTTTCCACTCTGATTATTTCAGTTTACAAAGCATGTCTATCTAATCTTGTCATCATTTTAAAAAGAAGCTCATGTTAGCCAGGGCGTAGTTACCCTAACCCTAACATTGGTAGGGATATCAACTTCTGTTTTTATTTATTTCATTTTCATTTTTTTCCAGCAAGATTCAAAATATGATTATTCATGTCATTATATCTCCTAGTAGCGTCGGAGTATTGTAGTTCACAGAGTGAGGACAGAATTATTTCCTTATGAAGGAACTATGAATTCACAAACAAATTATTATTGTTTCATCATGTTTAAAACTGAAAAGAAGAAATTACTTTAGTATATGAACTTTAATCTCTGTGTCTTTATCTCCACATCAGTAACTTGTATTTGTAGCAGTAAATAGGTTGTATCCTTAACGGTGTCTATTAATTATAATGGATAAACAAAACTTTTGATTCTGCACACTTTGATGAGGAGGTGTTTTCATTTCAAATGTCCCACTGTAACCAAAGACAATCGGGCAGCGATATTAATTCATGTTAGTGTGTATCATATCTAAACAAAGTGCATGCATATGGGCAGCGCAGACGCGGCGCAAAAAGTCATTGGAGCATGAGACATGTTGTTCTGCTGTATAACTATATTTCACAGCTGAATTTCTGATGGAAAAGATTTGGCCAAATAATGTTGCATGAATAAATTAATAAAGTCTTTATTCTTGCATGTTGCACGCCACTATGCCATGCCTAAAATCAGGACAGTAAATCCTAAGTGCTTACAACTTACATTATTGACAACCATTGCAAGCGCTTGCATGTTTAAATGTGTTGTCCTACTCTCCAGGGGGCCACTGGTTTTAAGTATGCTACAAAAATCAACTTGCTGAGGCTTCAAACTCACCAGAGCAAATGCACCATAAAGAACAGGCGTGTGCACTGGCTCTTACTACAGCTACTTAATTTCAGTGTATTCCCATTCAGCTCTCACCTTAAGGCAGTGATGCAGCAGATAGCTTAAACATGCAACAATTTACCCCAATGTTGCCACGCTTTTATAGATACAAGTTAACGAGCTACCTCCAAGTTAGGTTTTAGTTACACGAGTAGTGTACACAGAAGAAATCTATATCTGTGCCATGCTAATAAATGTGAGAATAAAATGTGTTACATACTGTAAATCTGCCAATTCACACACTTATACTGACAATATATTAGGAACTTCCACCTGCATTTCAGGAACCAGAGATGGGTTCATCATGCTGTCATCTTAACACCATGCAAGAACAAGTTTTTATCACTCCAGCAACAAGAATTATACGTTACAAGATTTCATATGTTTAAAAATCCCGAGAGAAGTAATTATGTCAGAGGAAAAAGCAAAGCTGGTTCGACTTCAGTCCAGCCAATCCAGCTGCTAAAGCTCTTTGTCTCTTCAGTTTTAGACCAATTAGCTGACTCCTCCTGTAGGACCGGAGGCTGACAGTGTCTGCTCCATGCCAGGATGAGACAGTGTGTGTGCCAGCTCAGTCTGGCATGGCAGCATGGGAGAAGCTGTGGGGTTAGACTGGATATGAGGAGAAGAGAGCTCGGGCATAATATCAGACAGATTGTCAACATCTGTAACCAGGAAAATATCAAGCTTATTCATGAAGCTCGTATTGTATAAATGTAATCTGAAAATGAGAAAGGTTAAAGACAGGAGAGCCGGACAACAAGATAAAGAGAATGATTGCAAGTGTTGTCCATGAGTCGTCTATCGTCAACAGCTGCTTCTGTGTTCCTGTGTGTGTGAGTGGAGATTGAGCAATGAAAGGCAGGCTGTAACCTGGAATGCCTCCATCTCTGGGGGTGAAAAACAACTGAAAAAACACCCAGAATGCACTGCACTCACTTTCAAAGTGAAGGTGAGCACAAACTTGTGACAAAGACAGAAAAAGGAGAGCGCTCTAACTTAACTGACTGCTTTTTTTGCATTTTTTTCGTTTTTGAACTTATGAATACCTTGACAGGCAAAGATGGCGCAGAGGAGAAGATGGAGTACAACTATAAACACACACTGGCAGTTCAGCATGCAAAGAAACGTCTCTCCTTTGAAACCTGCCAAGAGCAGAGCAGCTTTCTCTCCTGAAAACCTTTAATTCCTCCTCTTTACTTCTTGCATAGCAGGTGGTAGTCTGTGTGGAGTGCAGGAGTGTGTTTATGTACTGTATCTTTTGTTTGTTCTAAATGTGGGACTATTTAGGGATGTAGGGGGTCTTTGAGCTCCTTGAGGCTCAGACTGTAAATCGGTGTTATTAACTGATGATTAAAGATTTGTTTTTCACAATCTTTGTTCATGCAGACCAAAGACTGTAAAAAGCAGAGGCAGATGAGGCTTTAGCGAGGCCAGTCCAAATCCCAGCATGCAAACAAACACAGTGAGAAATGCTTTTTGTGTCCTGCAGAAGTGAGGTCAGAAATCATACACAAACATACATACAGACACACTGTCCTCATGAGAGGAGAAACAACACAATGTGATGAACAGTCAGTACTTCTCTCTCTGGTGGGACAGCACAGCACGGCATCTCTCCCTGCTGTTTGCCTCGAATCTGTTTTTGTCTCTCAGCTGCGTTTCTTTGTCTTTCCACACTTTAAGTCCCTGTTTCTCTGACATGTCCTCCATCCATCCTTAAAGTTAAAGATCATGGGTTGTTGTTTTATCTTTCTAGGACGACATCATGGTAGTTCTATCTTGCTTGAACTCCATATATCTCAAACACTGCTCCATACATCCTGGTTCCAATGCTACGGCTGGCTGATTCTTAAGTGTTTTACGACACAGACACTTAAGTCTGGGCTAAATCCACTTCACACTCAGTCAATAGCAGACAAAGCCTTAAAATTCACAGCCTCTCCTCTTCTACTCCCCTCACTTTTTCCTCTTTGTTCCCTTTCTCTGCACACAGCTGTGTACAGTCAGTCAGGACTGAAGATGTGAAGCTTTGTCCTGGTTTAGAGGACAGAAGATGGAGGTCAGTCTGTGTGCGGTCGCTCTGTTTGGAGAGTCTGGTGGAGAAGAGTCGGAGAGAGCTGAGGTCCAAACACTGACAGGACACAAGAGAGCAGCTGCAGCCCTCTGGCTCTGACAGAAGACAGGAAGAGGTTCAGGTAGAGGAGGAAATGGTAAGCTAGAAGAGGAAAGGACCAAGGACTGGATACTGACAGGACACACAAACATGTAGCCTTCATTTAAACTGAGGACTGCAGGGTGCTGGTTTCCATCTGAATAGGACTGCTCTGCTTTACTCAGGGAAACCTCATATGTCCACACTTCTAATACAGACTCCGAAGGCTCCCAAGATAGAAATAAAAGGCAATCCAAATTCTATTATCAGCTGATTCAAAGTTCATTTTCTCCATTATGAACGGTCATCATCTCACCATCTGCTGGGCTACAGTGCTGATCAGCTCAGCAGGTGTGTTGTGATCTAATAGGATCAGACAGGTGTGAGACATGCAGGATAATAACACCTCTGCACTAACAGAGGAAGCTGGAGGGAAGTCAACAGCTCCATGATGGAGGAACATACTAGAATAAGAACTCTTTTCATTGGAGAAATTATGACACTAAAATAGATGAATATGCACTTGTGCAGCCGTGAAGCCATGCTCTATATGACTTACCCATTTGCAGATAACTGGTAAGTTATGAAGTACTTTAGATTGGGGTATGATTAAAAGGCACTCTAAGCCTCTTTTGAATCCTATATATAACACTGGATATGTTCTGTTGGAAATAAACTTCATGCCTATTCAGTGAACACAGGTCTGACTATAAAGAGAGCAATGTGATGTTAGAAAAGATGGAGCAAAGTCCCAGTAAAATAACATGAATTAAGACATGCTGAAAAGAAAATGACATTAATCTGAATACATCAGATCACTGTAACATCATCTTTCCTGAAACAATGACTCAAACCAATGCTGTAAAATGCTCCAAGTCAATCTTTGAAATAAATGTATCTTCCACAATAAGAGCTTCATAAGAACAAAACTACAAGACATGTTTTTCTAAAATGATGAAAGCAAAACATAAGAGTTATTTTGGCAAAAACAAAGTTCACTACAAAGAGAATGTAATGTCTGTGATTCACTGAGAGAACAGTGACTTTACATCTTCTTTCTTTTAAGGCAAATTTCCACTAATGTTCCTGTGATAAATTTCCTTTGAAGCAGCATAAAGAAAAGCTTCAAAAATGTGTTGCTGTTTTCTTCATCCCCATCACAACCACCAAAAAAAGTAGTCCTTGCTGTTTGTATGTATATTTTTATGCAGTGATGTCTTGCTGAGGATCGTGAAACAATAATACTCTGTTGAAGGTCAAGCAGCTTGTTTCACATTATTATGTTACATATAAAGCCTCGGGATTTTAATAACTGAATCACAGACACTCTGTCCATAACAGTGGACACAGGCAGATTAGTGTATCACAGAGTCATAGGTTCTTTTCCCATTGTTAAAATTTTTGGTCAAAGTAACAATTAGCTTCTATTGTCGATTAATCTGTCAGTTATCTTCTCTATTTCCCAAAGCTCATGGAAGATATAACATTTTGAAATTTGGAGCTACTGAGTGTTATTAATACTGAAGACTGATATGCAAACTCTTATTAGACGTGGAAATTAAAAAGCTGTGTGAGGAAATGATGACTGACTTCCATCTTGATAAAAACATTTCATTTAATTTCAGGTTGTAACGATGTGCTGATTTGTCACATCTGATTGATTCTCTCTTTTATATCATTCACTGAATATTAACTGACAAGCTGATGTCAATTATCATCAACTGTGCTGTCTGATAGGTCATAAGAATCACTGCTGATGGCTGATGCTCATCATCATTTGTCAGATAAATAACCTTCATCAAATTAAAGCAGAAACTCAGCATCAGTATTAATAAACTTTTGACACATGACACAGGAAGTTTGGAAACAGGAAGTTTGTGCTTTCTCACTCAGTCTTCATTTACTGCTGTCAGAAGTTTGAAATGCTCCCATTCCATCAGAACATATTAAATGTCATTTGAAAGTCAGATTTCATAATTATATCTGATTGTTCATTTGCATATCAAGATCTGAGGAGCACAGAGGAGCACTGGGATATTACCTGTCATCCAACAGACGGCTAAAAAAATACTGTTAAATATGAAGAATGATATTTAAATATGTCTGCTAAATGGTAAATGGACTGCACTTATATTGCACTCTTATAGTCTTCCAGCCACTCAAAGCACTTTACACTACATGTCAACTTTCACCCTTTCACACACTGATGGCAGACGCTGCTCTACAGAGAGCCAAGCTGCCCATCAGTACTGATCTAATCACATTCACACATCGATGACTGTCGGCCTCAGGAAGCAATGTGGGGTTCAGTGTCTTGCCCAAGGACGCTTCGACATGTGAACTGCAGGAGCTGGAAATCAAACTGCCAATCTGCAGATGAGAGCTGATTACTACAATGTGCTACGATGCCAAGTGGGTCTGGTCAGCCAGAAAGCTGATGCACACAGTAACCATGGAGATGGAACTCGATGACGATGGTTAGCCCCAAGTATCTGAGGTGCAACAAGTTTTAGTGCTTGGTTTAGTTACAAACTAACTTGTAGTTAGTGAGGCTTTAGTGTAGACTTTACTACTCAGCATAGACCTTACACAAGGTGCAACCCAGAGCAAGGTTTATTTTCTTGATTCTTCTTCACCTCTTTCAGACTAACAGCAGGACACTAAAAAGCTGCAATTTTCATGCGAGGTCACAAGTGTAGGAAGCAGGCTTAGTAATAAGTGTCTTTTGAAGGCAGCATGGCTGCACTTTCAAGGATTTAATACCTGCTCTTCCCCCCACTTTCATCTCTTTGCCGATGAGCCAGGTGTCAGGCAGAACACATTGACAAAGTTGAGAAAGGATTCATCTTGCTGATGTCAAGATGGATGACATCTCTCTGTTTACCTGCCACTGACTCTCCATAAAAAAGTGTTGGAGGTTAGATATCTATTTACTGAAGCTGGAGCTTTTAACAGTCCACATTATGACAACAACAGATGATAAAGAGTGTCAACAATCTGAGCAAGTACTGAGTGATTCAGATTCTGCAAACCCCTCTGGGCTAAAAAAGTCAACAGGCTGAGTTATGAAGCTCTTTTCCTCTTGAATCTGTGACCCTGAAAAAGTTCCATTTGAAAGCTTCAGTGAATCTTAGAGGACTTATTATGGACTGATGGGGATGCAAAGGTACTTCAATGACATTTCTACCAGCAGCCAAACACTCCTCAGAAGTCCTCTTCACCTCGCTCTAACAAAGAGGTGGAGGTGAGTTCAGCTGCAATTCTGAGAAATTATCTTGTTTGATAGAAGTGGACCCAGTGGCATTATGAAACCTCACCTTTTTAGGTGTCAGTAGTTTTCAATAAACCTTTAGAGGATGGAGAAATTGTAATCTCATGCAAGCAATGTACAGTAATAAGGTAAAAGATAGGGATATAATTTCACTCCACAAAAGTCCATAATGACACTGGCACAGTGACAAAATTGATGAATCACAATGATGTGAACTGAACTCGAGCAATTTTTTAGCTCAGTGCACAGAGAGAATGGCAGACAAAGTATTAATGTCACAGTTCATACTCCACGTTCTAGATCTCTTTCAGCAAATGGTTCATCAAACTCAGACAAATCTGTTAGGCTGGTAGAGATACTTTGATCTGCTCATCAAATGCTTGAGATGCATTGATTCAGAGTCTAGTTTGTATTCAGTTAATCACAGCAGGGCAGTCAATACAAACAATTTGGTGACAAATAACAGTTTATTTTATTTGAAGAAACAAAAGAGAAAATGTGTGAAAACGTTCTCCTTTTTATGTTTTTGTTTTTTTTGTTGCAGCTGATGAATTGTTCCACCAATTACTCCAACAAACCAAGAGTCATATGGGACACAGAGAGTACAGAGGGAACCAATGCCCTCATACTGAAATTATGATGTCATTCTTGACATCCAATCTGCTGTAAGAGCTGTTCAATGCTGAGGATGATTGAGGACCTACGAGAGTTGATGACATTCACCCAGAACCTGCACTTTCAACAGTCCCCACCCACCCAAAAAAAAAGCCAGAAAGTCATTTTACCTTCAGTGTCCCCTATGGAGTGAATATTGACACAGATGGTCACTGGGAGGACAGAAGACAGGCTGTGGACAACGAAACTCATGTCAAACCTGTCAACAGCCACAGAAAAAAGTTCACGCTCTCCAAGATAATTACACATAATTATCGAGTTAGAGGGCTTCAGACATGTCAAAACGGAGGAGCCAATGTGGGAGGGAGTCAAGATAAAGGTTAAGAGCCACTGAAGATGAGCACGCTGCAGTGTGTTGAACTAAAGCTGCAGGACTTTTTTTTTTATGCTGCTTCTGAATTTGGCAAAATTCAAACCTTCAACTGACAATTAAAGTCCAGAGTCTGGACTAATTGAGATTCAGCTGAAGCATGAAACCGCAAGACAAGGTTTAAGTAGATAATGACGACCTTTTGATTGAAGTGGTAACACTTTCTGGTAAGCTGAAATTTCCTGTGTCGGTATGTTAGAAGCAAGGCTTTAGGATTGGCAATATCAGTATGAAATATGATAACTTAAGTGATCTCCTGACGTTGTAGCTGTCCTCACCATCCCATTACAATTCCCAGCAGCCTCAGTTGTACATATTCACTCCTGATTTGTAGATGTTAGCATGCTAACACTTCGAATTAGAATTCTTGACATGGGACACATATGCATGCTGCAAGTTACCGTGATAGCTTTGCCATTTTGAATATACTTAGAAGTGTTAAAAAAAAAAAAGCTGAAGGGCATGGCCATGCATGAAGTACATTACATCATTGAGGATCTACTAAGTGGCACAACAAATCATGTGAACAGAGAAATACAACACCCTTTGCTTTACTGCAGTTTTAATAAATTGCAGTGAGATGAGTAACTGCTGACATCTTTACCTCCTTGAAACCAGAGACAGAAGGAGAGATGGAGAAAGGACATTGTCATTGATATTCAAGTGTGGCCCATGTACAAAACCAATGTAGAAAATGTCAGACTGAAAAAAAGATGTCAGTCTTCCAAGGACAAAGCGAAATGTAACATGATGTCTATAGAAGAAGAGGAATGGGTAAGAAGGCTGATGAGGTCATCCTGCATAGAGAGTCAATAACCGGATGCATCATTCCTTTCTCCATCCCTCTCGAAATTATATTGACCACAACGTCACTGCCTTCCCACTATCACACTGATGCAACCCCTGTTAGGTTAGTTAGCTATTCCTGATATTGTCATTACATTACAAATTGTTAAATGAGGAATATTTTATCATTTCAGGGAGGAACAGAGAAAGTACCCAGTATTTAAGACAGTGACATTGTACCTCTACACTTGTACTTCCTTCAAATATGTACAGATACACGCTTACAGAGCAAGGATCAAGTTACTTTTTTCAATGGTAAATAGACTGCATTTATGTAGCATCTTTTTAGTCTTCGACCACTACAAGCACTTTATATTATATTCACACACACAAATTCATATACTGATGGCAGAGACTCTCAACCTGTTCATCAGGACACTTCAACATACGGCCTAGAGGGGCAGGAGATGAAACGTCTGCTCTCCCTGCTCTGTCTCCTGAGCTAAAATAAGTTGCATGAGTAACTGAGCTGTGCAACTTTGACAAATGACACACCTGTTCTTGAAATGACACAGTGATAGTGAAGGTTATATCTGGAAGCCGTCAGTCAGTGAAGCTGGGAGGCCTGAAGTCTAAGTCTGTAAAAGATTTTGTGGTGTAAATTATCAGTAAGGTGCAGGAGAAGAATTGGTAAAGAAGACATTTCATTCACAGTTTGCAGCAGCTATACTTAGCCCACTCAGTCTGTCATTGTCAGCTCAGGATATAAAAAGTAGCACGTCTCAAAATAAAGATGGCAGGGGAAGAAAGATGGACTAGCTTAGGTATTTAACCAAGGAGCAGAAGCTTTCTTCATGTCTGATTATAAAGTGAAAACTTTCCCCTCTAGTAATGTAATCTAACATTATTGGCTAAAACTGTAACAGACTATAAAAACAGCATCAGCTGTCTTAATAGACAAATTATCTCAGGACACAGAGCAATGAATTGTGCTGACTGTCTGGTCTCTCAGCTTATAACTGTTCAAAATGCTCTTTGCCAAATCAGTTTGAATTCCATTAATCTGAATAAATGGGAGTCAGGGTATCAGGCCTCTGCAGTGATGAATAAAGATGTTAAGAATAGAAGAGAGAGAACTTGAATTTATCTGACTCATCTGTCGGCAATTTAAACCCTCAGAACAGAGACCCATTTTTCTTCATGTCCCACCCACATCTTCTCTCTAATAACTCCTTCCCTCTTCCTTTACTCACTCTTGTTTTTCAGGTTGTTTTTCTTTTTTGCCTCTTTTCTCATTTTCTTTAATCACTCTTTATCTTCCTTTCTCATCCCATCGTCTCCGCCTACCTCCCCCCTGGCTTTCTATTATCGAGTCTAAACCACATTTCCACCACAGTACTTATTCAGGGAGACTGTTTTCTCCTTAGATGCCGAGCTTTTGTCAAATACAAGCACTTGTCCAAAATCAAATTCCACGACCATCATGTTTTTCTCCTCTGTGTCCTCAGTGTCAGTCAGGTCTTTTCTCCCTCTCAACTCATTGTTTTCTGCTCTGAGCGATGAGAAGAAAATAGATTCAGCTCCTTTCAAAAGATTGAAGCAAGGACGTCATTTCTATGAGTAACACTGTCCTCAATCTGATGGAGCTAAATAACTCATTATGCATGCTGCATTGTGTTGTAGGTGTGTTTGTTTCTTCCAACGAAAAGATGAAAAGTGATGATTCCAGATAAGGTGACGACTTACTACTTTTATAATGGTTCATGACTGCATTCTGTTTTATCAGACAGAGGTAAGGCAGTTTAGATTGTATCTCTCCTGGAACATGAGGTCTCTCTCCCTGTGGGAGACATCCAGGCAGCTCTGTCACCCACATAACTAAGACGACAGCAGTGACAAACAGCAGGAGCTGTTCTCTCTCTTACTTACATGTTCCCTCTTGAGAGATGTCGTCCACACCTCACTCCCTCTGTGCTCCTCTTCTCTCTCTGTGAGCAACACTCACCTTTCTACCAGCACCTAATCTCATGTTCTCTTTGTTCCTGTCACTTCTTTACCCTCTTTTACCAACAGCTTTTTGCCCATTTGTCCGCAGTTGTTTCAGAAGCTTCAACCTTTTATGTTGAAGTGCAATTTTTCAGAGAGCAGTGTGACACACCACACACATAATGAACACTCTCATTATTTATTTGCACCTCTTTTGCATCGTCCACATCTCACTTTGACCCATTGAGGACTCACACTTCATGTGTGGAAGATTCTTCCTTCTGTGCTTTCACCTCTTTGCTAACCTGCCTGCTATTTCTACTCGTTTCAAAAATATGTTTTGTCATTTCAATTCACATTATCCAAATGTCTTCATAAATATCAATGGGCTGTTCTGGGATAGGAAGGCAGGAGGGTAGTGAGAGGGAGGCCAGTTTCTACTCCCACATCCCTGGTCATGGAAATTATTCAAAGTATCATTTGAATAACTTTTCAGCAGCAAAGGAGGGAGAGCAATGGAGACAGAGAGAGGCAGAAAGAAGCAGAGAGGTTTAATCGGCAGTCTCCCACATTTAACAACCATGTTGTCTTCCAGAATCAGTTAAAACTCTCAATACAATCTGCATGTGTGCAAATTATTGCTGAACATTTACAGGATGCAGGTACTTTAGCAGATGATTCCAAGACCTTACATTCAATGCTACAAAGCTCAACCGTCATCATTACAACATGCAAAGTAAAAAATGTCTGAATAGTAGTAAAACATGTTCCCTCTGTGCTGACCCCTGTGGTGTCATCTTGTTGTGCACTGTGATTGGCCAGTCTGCTCTGTCTCTGCAGGTGCTCGTTAGTGCTCGTTAGGTTAACCGCCCACACCTGAGGGCCCTGGGTGTGTCCAGCTAAGAGTCCAGACTGCAGCTCTGTCTCTCACTCTCTGGCTGACACTCAGAGCTGCTGTGTGCAGTTTCCTGTCTCCCCTTGGTTTGGTTATGTTGGTTCAGCCATTTACTTTGCTCTTATGCACCACACAACACCCACACACACCCGTCACTCACTCAAGCACATCCGACACCACTGACTCTCCAGATTTTCAAACCTCATGTCTAAATATTTTAGTTAATATGTCAATATGGTCTAATTTGTTAAATTAATTTCAATAAGACATTATTTACTAACTGCTTCACATGATGTGTAACTCTTTTTGTCATGGCCACTCGTACCAGGTCAAAACACTGCTGACAGATTTGTGTTCCAGGCCATTCATTACTAATCTTACACGAATTAGCACCGGCTCCCAGGTATCATTCAAATACAAATCTAAGTTTTCATTTTCACTAACATTGACAACTTTGTGTTTTTCTAGCCAAACTGTTTTCGGTTCTCTTCTAACAGAGTAGACATGTTTGATATTTCTACCTCCGACCACAATACGACTAACTGTCAGACTACATAGTGTTATAGCTCCTGTCTCAGTTACAGTATCGAGAGTTATACCCACATCCTGTGGCTTTTGAATCATCTATCTGACTGCTTTGGCATAGCTGCAGAGAAGGTCAATATTCCTCTAATAGCCCATTGCTTTGTGTGTGTTCTACTTCTGGGCACAATGCCAGATCGCTGTAGGAACAGTGTAGCAGACTGGATAACAGTGATCACAGCACGGCTAACTTTCTGTTCAAAAAGTCCAAATACTTTAATCACAAAGCACCCTAGTGCTCAATACTCTTAAAAGCTTATAAAACAGATGTATTTGTGATCACATTAAGGCAAGTACTTTGTAAAAGTTAAGAAGAAGTTATGGTCATGATGAAGGCTTGAGAAAGATTAGCTTTGAAAGGAACCACATGTTGACTTTCTGTCGATCCCTCAGTTACCCTCTGTGTACCAACTAAGCTGTAAGGTTAAGGCACAAAAACTAACCAGTTAGGTTTAAGAATATATGAAAGCTAGACCAAGCAAAAAAAAAAACATTTCATGTTTGTTTCTTGTTTTTTCTTCCTGTCCGGACTTCACAAAAATATAAATACATTTTAAAAAATCTATAAAAGACAGATTTAGGCTGACAGTCTGAACAAATTTGGATTAGTAGTTGTCAAGTCACCTTTTTGGCTGGATGTGATTTGTGCTTTCAACCTGCACAGAAGGACATCTGCTGCAGATAAATAACATCTGCTGAAGCTGACTTCAATTGGGCTTTTAGCAAGTCTGACTAATGCCATCTGCACACAGTCGAGAGCTGTAGCTTGTGTGAAGTCAGCCACTCTGCAGTTATCTACACTTGAACGAGTACTTTTGACTTTAGATCCATATAAGTGAATAGAACATGGATGCAGTGCCTAATATCAAAATGTGTCTCATTCTAAATGAGTGAAGAAACTCCTTCAGTCTTTGCCAGGCTACAGTGTTGTTTTACATTTCTGACACTCACCATCCCATAACTCCTTCAAAATATTAAATCGCATGCAGAGGCCCAGTCCTCGATGCAGCAGCCCCAGGGCTCAACTCTGACCCTCAGCCCGTTGCTGCTAGTCATCCCTCCTCTCTCTTCCCATATTTCCGACTCTATCCACTGTCCTGTCCAACACAGACAACAGCCATTGTGCTGCTTGTGGAAATACACATATACAAGTAAACAGCATTATGATGCTGAGTTAATGTGACAGAATTTTCACATTGGCACTCGTTTTATCTCAGATCAGCCGTGCATGGAGGCAATCTGTTAGGTAGCTATTTGACTTTACTCTACCAGACTGACCTGGTATTACTTTGCAACCAGCCTGCTCAACAAATAATAACCAAAGGCGTCAACAAAAGAGCTTAAAGTGATGTGCTGAAATGAGTCTGACCTGCTGCCAAAAACAAATATTTCCTGAACTAAATATTTTTGCAATACAGTTTAATGTCAGTCAAAAATCAATTGCTTAATGATGTCGGGGGGTAGGATAAAAAACTGATGCCTGCTCCGTGCTGCACATTAATATAAAGTTTCTTGGCAAATGAAGCCGTAAATCTTCTTCTGACCTTCAAGTCTGCTGTCTCAAACATAAACTTCACCCCCAACACACACACACACACACACACACACACACTCCCAGCAATAGGCAAGTACTGTCTACCCACAAGCAGAACTTTTATAACCTCCATTAAAGTTTAAACCACAATTTGTTGTTGATTATCGGATATGGTTGGAGACAATATCACAAGATTAAACTCTCCAGTGATCTATGATCACATTGAGTGATGCTGGCAGGATAATGACTTGAACAGCTCACAACCACCAGAAGGCTTTATTCAATTACATTAAAGAGTATAAAATGCTCTGAGGTTCAGCCCCACTCATCTTAAGATGTGGTTTGATCTCATGTTTAAACTGAACACAGTCAATCACTCAGCACAGTGTGCTCTCAACCAGATGTACTCACAGAGACCAAACTTAATTAAGTGCATATAGTTAAACAAGTTACACATTTGCCCATGGCATTCATAACGTATAATATACACCCTGAAAACACCCAGATTAAAAAAAAAAAAAAAGATAACAATTCTAAAAGTAAAAGTAGGTAAAAATAAACACAGCTCTGCAGAACATCCATCCAGTAGACTCGACATCGTTACAAGCTTTTAACTATCCTAATTATAATGTCCATCAATAAGAGACATTTAGTAAAGTGGGTTGAATCAACATGCTGTATTGATGATCTGTGCTGCTGCTGGACTCGACTTCTGTACAGACAGTCTGAAAGGGATTTATTTGCCCTTTTAACCTCAGAGAGGCAGAGAGAGAGACAGAGGGATACCTGAGGGGACAAAGATTGACTTTGTTTTGGTTCATAAAACACTCAATAAGTTACAGAGGGAAAAAAGTGCTGCACACTCAGCTCTGTAACACAAACATGTTTGCCTACCCTTTGGGCTCCTTTTTCTGCAGCTTTTATAGTGAGGATGTTTTTATTTCAAACGCACAATGACATTTAACAGACCACTAATAAAACTGTCCCACACCTGTTACTGAAGCTAACACTCCTACCTCCCTCTAATGTATTATTCCAATCGATCACCGTCTTTAAAATCAGATAGATCTGTTTTGTCATCGTGAAACTAGCTGGTGCCCAATTAATCTTTCTTATATTGAAAAATAAATAATTTTACTGAAGTTTTCTGTATTAATGACTCAAGAGGTCTATTTTTCTCAGTCTGTGTATTTTTAACCAGCCTGTTTTGTACAAAGATACTACAAAGACATTTCCCTGTAGGTTATGTAAAAACATAATTGAGTAAAATCCTGCTCTTCCTGGGGATAAAAACCTCAGCATATACAGAATAACTAACTTTATTTGGGTAACAAAATTGTAAATTGCTTAAATAATTTAAATACAATTAACTGTTTATCTTGCCACCACTGTCCATAGCTGCCTGCCGAGACTAATGCAACTATTTAGCCTACATGTTAAGAGACTGCATCCATATGGCTTTACCTTTCCTAATATATGTTGTTATGTTGATGTTATTTTTGGACGTTTGGCAGAAAATTCAGGGAAATATTTCAAAGTGGCTCCATTGTCAGACTGCGGCGTCAGCCCAAAACTGGCTCTGAAAATGCAGATTATTATACCTCTCTGCCCAGTCCACACAGGCAGCATCACATTAAATCACTGTTCAGCACCATGGACAGCTACACAAAAAAACCCACTGGCCTCATTTTAATGTAAACCCACAATCAATAGAATCCCCTTTAATTATGTAACCGTCCAAATTATCTGAGGCAAAGAAGAGTAAAATATTGATTTTTATGTAGCGTTAACACTTTATACATTTACATCCTACATCGCTCTTCCTTAGTTATAAATAACACTGTTCAAACAGTACACAGTAGGATCATATTGACTTATTTTGCTAGAAGCCTTTCATCCAGACACATTTTGTATCTGCAGAATCTCACTTCATGAGGAGAACATTCCAAAGAAAAAAAACTTCAGCTCACCCTGAACACACAATTCCATTTCCTCTGTGTGAACAACAATGACTTCACTGTTATTGAAATAAAACTGTTTTTGAAGCAGCTGTTTTTGGCTCCAGTAAATCAAAGTGAAAAGTGTCAGCCTCTTCCCTCTCTTCAGAGGCAGCCCAACACTTTATTCTCTAATCTTCATTCAGCTAAGTTGTCTCATGAGATACTTTGGCTCCTTCTGTGTCAGTAAGTCATATCCCCTCTTATTCCTCATGAAACATCAAAAGGTCCATGGAATGCCAAACAGAATTAGACATGGAGAAAAATTATCCTTCATCCCTCACATAGTGAGATCCATTTAGATAAGAAAGCTCCTTCTCCAGAGACGAAATACCTCAAGCCTTCTCACGAACTCTCTTTGGACCAGGACATGCATAGAATCTCAGACACACACACACACACACACACACACACACACACAAACACACACATTAATTCTGCAGCATTTTAACACAAGAGAGCCACACAATATCAGATCTATTATACAGTAGATGGTAGTAGTTTTTGATCCACTGTATTTCACAACGTGAAGATGGTCCTTGAGGACACCAGGCAGCCATGTTCTTCTAGAAACCACAATAACACAGAAGTCTCTTCAGGAATACATTCAGCAGATATGAGATACATGCAGGATGAGCTGGTTGTCTGCACTTATCTTTGCACTTTCTTGTTTAGTTCAAGGGTTTAATTCTGCTCTGAACTGTAAGAGAACTGTGTTTTTCTCATGACTACAAAAATACAACTGAACAGTTGGACCGCAGGAGAGAGACATAAAACATGTTAGATGAGTAATGACAAATGCCTGGTTGTCCAATGTAACTGAAACTATGTTTTCACAGTTCTATTAACTTGAATAGACACAACAGATACCCCAACTTTATATCCACGCATGAAACAGCTTCATCAGATCAGCAGACATGTCTTGCATTCGTGAAAAAAGCTGCTGTAAGAACCATGTCATTACAGGAGATAACAGCAACAAATGTAGCAGGCACTTCACTGAGCACAAAGGGACAAGCAGCAGATTCCCTGTCAAATGTAATCAGGGACAAGACAATGCTGAGCTGCTGTGAAAACCACTGGGGTTGCTAAAACATGCAAACAAGCTTTCAACATTCATCATTTATTTGTCCTGCCTGAGGACTCAAAATGTGCTCAAACTTTAAATCACTAATGCTTCTCCTGTTGAATTCTTGTTTTTCAACTGGCCGCTGATCTCCAGCAGAGCTGCCACCCATGATGAGTAGAAGAAGCAAATCTATCCTGAGCTGTCATGTCAGAAGGGAACAGACTCGATACTGAATGTGTCCTTACAGGAAAAAATGTGTCAAAAACCATCTTGGGGATAACTGAATCCAGCAATGTGTAGGTTCAGTGTGCGAAAGTGGATTTTGTCTCTCTGATTCCTCTCATGCTGCTCTGAGTCTTTCATTATTCTCCATGGGTCAGTCTGACTTTCTGCCGTCCTTTCAAAGGCAACCAACATTTAGAATAAACAGATGGATTCTCACCAGAGATAAAAATAAATGGCCATCACCCATCATCAAAAAAATATAGTAATATAGAAATATAAATATAGTATTCAATATTCTACAGAATAATTAAAACAGCATGTTTGCATGCTTCTTTGCATTTATTGTTGTTCTGCCTCCTTCTTGCTGTGACTCTCTTAACCTCTGTGTGTCACACTCACTCCTGAAGCCTCTCCTGAGACTGTGTCGGACCACAACACTGTGAACATGACCCTTATAATAAGAAGAGCAGACCCTGCATATGTGTGCCACAGCATATGCTTTAGTGTTTCTGTCTCTGTGTGAAGGACAGTAACACTGAAACAAAAAGCAAATGCATCAACAATCAGCAGCACTTCCATTGAGAAGGAGAGAGACATGACAGCAGCATGGAAACACAGACAGACAGAATCTGCTGTTGGAAAATGGTGCTCAGCTCTTACAGCAGCCTTGTTTATGTGTTTTAGAGAGATAATGGGATGTGCTGAGTAGAAGTACCCCGAAAAAAGCCATTTTATAGTGATACTATGATTCAGCTACTTTTCCAGGTAATTTCACTTTCTGCTGAGCTCAGATGGTAACAGGCCATTTCTCATCCTGATAGCAGTCAGCAGCCATCTATTCCACTGTACTAAGTCAAAGAAGACATTTTAGAGAAGTAGGAGACCCTCAGACTCAAATCTCCCATGTCCTTGGTTTGTGAAATAGTAGCCTACCCTTCATCAAAATGTGCAATCATTTTCATGGACATGAAATGCACTGTGGTATGGAAATGTGTCCATATAGTATGAACAATATGTTTTCATTAAGAGCAACATTTGGCAGGGCCATTCCCCTTGTAGTGGAGGACTTTACTTGCTCCATCACACAACATAATCAAGCAGATGCATAGAAACCTGCAGAGGTGATAGCAAAGAGAAAGTTGCTAACCCTGGTGGACTGTGCAGAGAGAGGTGTTGTACCATGCCTCTTTTCTTCTGTTTAATACTGCTGGAGAAAACATCTTTTCTTTAAAGTATCAAGATGAGGTTCCAACATTACTGTCCACATTTCAACTCTCTGCCTCTGTGTTCCCCTTAGCTCTCTTTATTTGTCTTTAAAGTGCATAGAAGAGAAGATAGAGGAGGAAGAGGGTTCACAGATAAGAAACCTGAAATACACACATACACACACACACAGTGTTTCCACTGAATCTACGTCTTGGGTTCAAACACATGCACACTCATAAACACATTATTGGATCGTTTTGCATCATAGTGAGAAGAACGACAAAATAATCCTGGATATTCATTTCACAGTACTGAATGATCAGAAGAGACAAAATCACTGTTGTAGACTTCACACACAGGTGATAATTGATAAAGGTGTATCATCAGGTGTATTAACAGTTGACCTACAGTGCTGGTCGTGCTGCTGCCTCTCTCCTCTGCTCTGTGATGTGACTGCAGTCCGGTAAAACTCATTTTTCACTCTTTACAGGTTTACAGCTACAGAGCAACAGCCAGAGTGTTTGACTGCTTCTTATCTGCTTTAACCTGCAGCAGGAGGCAGACAACATTTCTGGGACATTCACCACTGATGAAGCATTCAGGCCTTTTCTGCACATTAATCAGCAACTACATACCCAATGGAAACACACATATAAATGTTTATCAGTGACTGATAAGAAGTTACTTACCCTCTAAGCCAACAGCTGATGCCCACACACACTATAACTCAGACAGACACACTGTGCTTTTGTAGGATCCTTGTGGGAGTAAATTAGTTGGTATCAAACAGCACGGTGCCAGGATGTGACCAAGCAAGAAATCATCGACTGATGCACACAGAAATATAACTGTCTAAATTTGTCCGTCTAAAAAGAGTCTCTTAATCTGCTCGCTTTCTTTAAGTATGATCCACTTTATGTGCATAATTAAATCTCCAATGTTTTACGTGAGATATACATAATCTCAGTCATGAGTTCAGAGAAGATTCAAGAATATCTGAATTACAGTTAAAATGAGCAGATTGTTGTAAACAGTCCAGGCAGCTCTTTTCTGCGTGACTCACAACGAGCTTTGAAATAAGTGCTGATGCAGGTAAGACATAAGCTCTCATCCAGTACATTCTCTCTCCCCTGTAAGAACACTGTTGCTTTCTGAGTTACAGTCAAAAACATCTTTACTTCTCTCTCCTCAGTAAGTGACAGTAGAGCTGATGAGATCAGAGGCAGGCTGAAGGGCATGTCTGTGTCACTGCTCTTAATCTGAAGTGCACAATAGCTTCCTGCAGCCCAGTGGAGTGGATCATTGGAACTGAGCAGCTACAAGCTCCAGAAAACCCTGATGCATCTTACACTAACACGAACCCAAGGTGGTTTTAAAAGAACCTGAGCTGTATGAGAGATGATGTGCATCATTGCCAGACTGGTTAAGACAAGCAGGGAGAGGAGGAGGGGATGGAGAATGATGAGAGAAGGGATGTTACAGTACAAATTATTTTCTATCTGCTCTGCAAGAAGCACACATGTACTTCCTGTAGTGATGTAACAGTCTTGAGGATGGTGTAAAAAGAGTGCGGCTCACATCCCAGAATTTAACAGCAGCAGAGAGTCGTACAGCTCACACTCAGCAGTCGTCTTCAGAGTCAGAGATAACCCTGCAGCGAGGTGGGATGACGCCCTGCTGAAGTTTCACAGCTTCACCCTCCTTTAGTCTAACGGGATTATCACTGCAGCTGCTCTGAATGAGGATCATCTTATCTGTCAGAGCTTGGAGACATATTCAAACGAAGGGGCAGCATATCAAACTCTTTTAACAGTAAGTGTTTTAAAGTATTGTGTGGTTCCCCAATCCAAGCAACTATTTCATTTTGAAATCTAGAAGGTCATTTTCTGTGAAGCAGAAAAACCTTAGAGTTCTCTAAAAGAGTTGTGCCCATGCATTTCATGAATAACATGAATTATACTAAGTTCTGCTAAATATGCAGTTCTTTTTCACTTTATAAATGCTCTGTTCTAACTCTACAGTGTTTTTGCCAGAGGGGAAACTATCCAGTTTAGCTGAGCTGCGTCAGGAAATGAAGAGAGTTTTCTAACACAGAGATACTAAAAGTGCTGATTTAAAACTCCAAGGTCTTCACATGTCAGAGCTTCTGTCTTCATTTCCATCTTAATGCCCTCATGTGCACATACTGTATTCCTCTACAGATACCCTGATGCTTCATAAATATTTATGTGAATACATCAAATATTCTTGACAGTTATTTCCTCAAACTGCAAACAATCACCCTGCTGGTATCACATGTACAGTGCGATCAATACAGGCACATTGTGTCACCATAAAACTAATCAGATATGAATGTGTGTAATATGAATATTTCTGACAAAGTCACTAAACTTGTAAGGGAGGTCATTTCAATGAAAATATGATGTTACCATCTGCATGTTCTGCATCGTTCCTGCTCCTGAATGAGATTCCTTCTCAAATCTTTTCAACCCGACATGATGACAGCAGCTTTGATTTCCTTCAGATCCTGCTGATTAAATTAGAAATCCTCATCAAACAGTTTGTAAAGACACAAAGTGAAGCTGAAATCAAATCAAAGAGCCGTCAGGATGGAAGTGTTGTTAGACGAGTAGGAAGGAAGCAGCTTTCAATAGATGTTATTTATCTCTCTCTCTCTGTCTATATGTGCGTGTGTGTGTGTGTGTGTGTGTGTGTGTGTGTTGAAATTTTATTTTCTCTTCAAATCTCAGTGATGTCCTTACCCCACAAGTGGCAGACATGAATAACACATAGACACACACGCCAACTTCATATGTGAGGTCATATTGACCTTTGACCACCACATTCAGTGAATCCTTGAGTCCATCCAACATTTCCAATCCAGAAATGTCACACATTGTACACAATACCAACAAGAAACTAGCAAGAACCCACCCATCCTCAAATGTGTTCCTCATTGTGAGGCAGAAAGTCTGGATCTCCCGAGACAGGATCCAGCTGAGCCACTCGACTGTTTGTAGTGATTCATTCTTTAACAGGCACATTGAACATCGTCTTCTCTCTTTTGGGAAACCACAAGACCCCTTTCCTAACCGCTTGTTTACAGAGCTTTGCTCCTGTTAGGCTGAAATAGATTCACACAGTTTAAATAACACAGCTGTTATCTGGAGCTTACCAGATTGAAACACACACATGCAAGAAAATTATGCTTCCTGGATCAAAAAGGCGCTCTATGAAAGCCAAATTCAGTTTGATTGCTCCAATTTAGATTCAGCTAAATTAAAACACCAGCTGTCAGTGTCAGTAGCTACCTAAAAACCCTTATACTAATGGACTGGGATAAAACAGCTTGGCATTGAAAGATACATTTCATTGAGCTTGAAGATGTTTGAGACAGTGTTAATAGACATTATGTTCACACAGGAGGCAGCCAGTAAAGAGCTCCAGCAGCCTTCCTCATAGAAGTATTTGCTCTTTGTTGCACTTTAGGAAATGATTTACTGCTTAGAGAGTTCTCACTGTGTGAAAATGGACTGAGGGAAATCAATTCAGAGTTTGACCCTAAGAGAGCAAGACATTGATCTCTGTGAGGGAGAAGCAGACTTTCCCCTTTTCTCTGCTTTTCTTAGAAGATGTTTCAGTAAACAACATCATGTGTCTTCCTTTAACCAAACCACCATGAAGAGAGGAGAAGTCTTTGGGAGCCACAGCAGCTCAAACATTTAACATTACTGTAAGTAATGTACTGTAAGTTAGACTTGGTTCCTTTAATGTAATAGCATGCATGCAAAAGTTTTCTTGTTAAAGATGGAGCAAACCAGAGAGAGGAAGAGATCATTAAAGCAGAAAAATAGAAAAGTCTAGAAGTATAGTGTGCAGGTTTTAGTCCTGAACAAACACAGCTGCAGCTGATTTAACAAATTAGTTTTGAATGTTTGATTCAACTTTTTGGCATCTCAGAGATTTTTTTCTTTTTTCTTTCTTTCTGTGCAGATTGAATTTTGTTGGAATTAATTAAGAACATGGAGGCTGTTCAAACATACCAGGTGTCTTTCAGGGGACTACAGTCAGCCCCACATGAGATTTAAGAGTAAAACAACACTGTGGGTCTTTTCTTTGACAAACTTTCACCAGCTGTTAGCCTCTGTTTAGTTTGCTTTGTGTAGGAGGAGGAGCTGGGCTGAACCTCCAGAGGATTAATCCTCATCTCAATGTGTTTAACTGTGTCACTCATTTTGCAACAGATACTGAATTAACAGACATTTAGGTGAAAATTGAAATTATAATGTTCATGAATTTAGATCATTATTTCCTTTGCAGAGCTTCCTTGGCTATCTCTATCTTGTTACTGAGACCTTAACCCAGTTAATCAGGGTTGAAAATAATGCCAAGATGAATCATGTTGTGCTCAGACTGGTCAGCTGTGCTAATGCTGTTAGCAGGGGACACATAAGAGTTGTTAAAGCTTTGGAGCTGTGAGTCTGCACAGGCCAGATAAAGCTGTGTCTGATATTGATTAATTATGCTAATTCAGCTGCTGTATTCCCACAGCTGAAGCCCAAGTGAGGGTGTTGTTCTTGTTGGAGGTTACAACTAAGATGACATTTCCACAGTGAGGACTGTGATACCCCCACTGATGTTCTGTTTGTTTTTCTTTTTTTTCACTTTTTCATTTCACTCTTTGATATAATGCAGGATTATTACACTACTTTGGTTTTTAAAAAGAAAGAAAAGCAAAGAGCCTCGGCCCGGTCAAGTCCCCCCACACTTTAATCACATAAGCTCACTCTCATAAGAACACTCGTTTTAAGGAGACAATGAGTGCTAATTGGATTTTTGAGCAGCCACCATTGAACGAACATTAGTTGAATCTGCTGGTTCACCCTTACTTAAAAAGGCACATTTAGCCACATAATCCTGCGTGAGTTGAGTGTGGCAAAGTCCCTGTATAGTACTTAATCACAAAGGAAGATGGTTCAGGGTATAACCACCACAGGACACTTTTGTATTCTGTAAAGAAGCTTTGAGAGGGTGCATTTCATAAGAAGAGAAGCACTGATGAGTTCACAGCATGCATCAGTATTCAACACACTGAAACAGAGAGAGTGAGGCAGGGAGAGGGAGAAAACATGACTGCACTAGGATTGAGGTTATGAACTCGACAACATACCTCCTGTCAGTGCATTTACCTTTGAACTAGGTATAAAAATACTTTTGCAGCTTAGAAGGTAGGCTAGAGCATCCTCATGAGACCAACATATACCCTTTTGATGTGACTGCTACATGAATCTTTCCTTTATGTCAGTGTGGCTCTGGAGCGTCTGCACAGTTCACATTTGTTCCAGGGCTCACTGAACCCCTGTCCTGACCTGGCTCAAGTGACAATAACAAAAAGGGAAGAAATTATTAAAGAATATTATATAAAATAAATTCAATAAATTACAGCAAATTGAAACATTATCTGAAATATCTAATGCATTAGTTGTGACAATCTTGAGGATTGAGTGCAAAAAAGCAAAGTAAGCAGTAAAGCAACATAAGCCCTCAGGTGCAGCCAGTTAACCTAACGAGCAGCTGCAGAGACAGAGCAGACTGGCCAATCACAGTGTCATCACAACCCCACAGTGGCTGTAGCCAAAAACACAGGAAGATAGATTATTTCACTAGTTAAGCACAGAACTTATGATTTATTGTAATGCCTTGTTGATAATGACAAATACAAGGTGTAAGCTGGACCCACAGTGGCAGTGCTATCAGTCTGTTCACACACAATCTATGGATAACACCTCAGAGATAAAGTTCTTCCATTCAGCCAGAGTGGAGTCAGTAGACCATATCAAACTTCTCAGCTCTTCCAGGCTGAACTCTCTGAGCCTCTATAGAAACACTCCGAAGAGTTTCAGCTGGTCTGTGTCTAAAGCTTATCAGGAAACTGTCACAGCCTGCTTCAGGATTAATTTCAGTCTGTTGTGCAATAAAACTGTGCTTCAGCAGGTAACTGAGTTAAAGGTATCAATCCAGGCTTTTGAACTGGTTACATAAACCTCCACATTGTTCAGTCACAATAATTGTAACAATCTGTACCAAGGAAAGCCTTTCAATCACTTCATATGGCCCAAATTAAATAATTGGACACACTTATGATCTTCCTGTGACAGCCACAGTTACATTTTTCTTTTCTTTCTTTTTTAAAAGTGCAAAGATTAATTCCAAGGCTTTTATTCAAAATAATATCGACTGGGATTCTTTAAGAGGTTGAATAAAGAGGAGAAATGGTCCCACTGCTGTGCTGCCTGATTAGTATGCCAGACTGCAGGCTTACTGAGGAGTGTTTCCTAAGTATAGTGATTGAGTTAAGTACGGCTGAGCCAAAGCCTGGAACATATACCGTAAGTACCTGGCTGGGAATTACACTTTGCATTTTGTTTTGGTCCACAGGTTTAAAGTAGTTATGATTTCCCAATAAAGGATACAGGACATAATCCAGTTGCCTGTTGAACCAGAATCACACTATGTAAGGTAACTGTTCCTCCTCAGTTCAGCCAGCTTTCCTCATCCTTTACCTTACAGTCACGTCTTCCATGCACAGCTGTGTTTCAACTCACAAACAGTGAGCTGGAACAGAGGCATTTGTATTAGTGGGTCCTGTAACATTACCATACATGTATCTTTGATGTATTTCTGCTTCATCAGGTTTGCAAGGAAACCCTGTCTGCTATGATCTCTGCTGCCACGATAGTGGAGTTACTATATATTTCTAAGGCACACATTTACCACTAACTGTGGCACCCACGTCAACTGTCATCAGACTTGTACACATCTTCTCACAAACAGTTATCAATCCATAGCATACTGCATCAGTAATAAACAACTATAAAAGATGGGAAAACCTGTTTTAAAGTTGTACAACATCAAAAGCGACAGGGACAGCTAAATGTAGCGGAGTTTTGATGCTGCTTTTCTAAATTTAACAGCCACAGCTTCTCCAGCATTTACAGCAAAGGCTTAGAAAAGTGACAGACCAATTCCATGCATTTGAAATCATTTAATGTGGTGCTACTCAGGCAATCAAACGTGTGCAGTACAACAAGCATGCCACTCGAGTCCGTGGGTGAGAAACACACAGAGAGACGACTGACTAAATAATTGAGTCGGATACATTTTATTTTACATGGGGTACTCTAAAAGCAGAAAGTAGACCGTATTACTCAACTGTATGTCAATATTTCGGCTTTCAGAAGTCAATGTTTATATCACGTAGAACATTTTTGATTACTTCCATGTATCTAAAGTATTAGAATTGTCAAAACACTTAAAATACACTACTAATACACAACAACAAAAAAGTTAGCTTTTGGAGGGAAATTTGTGATTTCAGGGGCTGGCTCTGGGAGCCAAGTCATTTCACAACACAGGACATTAGCTCTCACATTAGAGCCCTTTGTTTGTGATGAAGAACACAAACACAACTTTCCCCTCTGATGAGGATTAAAAAGAATGGCTCATCAGCCTCCACAAAACTGAGAGAAATTTAGATTTAGAAGATGACTTCAGGCTCAAACTGGCCAATATGAAGACAATTTCAAACAGTGTGTGGCAGGGCAATTTATCACTGAATTGGTTTTGCATTTAAAGTGAAATATACATGAATAAAGGAGAAGAGAAAAGAGGGTGAAGAGAGGTTAAAGAGGGCAGACTCAGAATGTGACTGAATGATTACAATGACATTCAAGGTGTCTTTAAGAAGGTTTCACAATATCATCACATAATGGTTCTAATGGACCTGGTTTATAAGACTAATATTGGAAATGGGGGTCTGTGCTGGGAAGAGGACCCACACAGACAGTAAACACACACGGACACACAGCATGGTTCTGAATATCACACTCTGAATAGGAAAGTAGCTTCTGCTTCTAAACTGAGAACACACTCAAGGTTACATAGCACTCATAACACATGTAGGAGAGAAAAGAAAGAACGGCACATGCAGAGACATGCTAATCAGTGGGATTTCTTTCAGTTGCACAAGAAAAAAGAACAGGGTTTTGGCAAATGGTGACTTCCTGGCCTAACACTCTAATGTGCACCAGTGTTAAGGAAGAGAGACCTTTAGCGCCACACTACACATGCAGGACATTGAACGTCAAGTTCCTTTGGCCTAAACAGCAACAGAATCTTAAAACCTTGATAAACCCTCATGTTTCTATGGAAATGACAGACTTATAGTCTCTTCATATATGCGACTACACGCACGTTACAGGTGTGTATTGGACGAGCTGTAGTAAAAACCTGTGTAAGACTGCACGTAGGCGTATAATATGGACTCATTATAAGGACTCCTTAAGGTGCAGGAGATTAACAATACAATTAATAATCTACACTCACCACTCAATCAATCAGGTGTTGGCAGCATTTCAGTATGAACACACATCTCGAGATTGCTACAGGCTTTTACAATATTCCAAACAGGTCCAAGAGTCTGAGTTACACCTCTCCTTGTTCAGTTATTCTGATAAAGTAACCCTTGAAGAAAGGCACATGGACATGTGCTGTGGATGTCCTTGAAATAGACCAGTTGCTCAGAGGACACTCTGACTTGTGATACACAGGTGTAGCATTAATAATGTCTATATTCTTGTCAGGTGTGCAAGTTGCAGAATCTGGTGTTGTGCACACTGGCTCTTTGGGATATTTCAGTGCAACAGAGGCACCATTAAAGTTATCGTTTTTACAATGAGTCAAAAGGTGTGTTAGAAAAGTACAAAGCTGCACTATATTAAGAAACAAAAAGAATAAAGAGTGGAAATAGTGGATATAAAAAGACAAACAACCATCGCCAATAATAATGAAGACAGCCTGTGTGTCTGAGTGTTACAGCTTGTCTGTGCGTTGCTCTGCATGTAAACTGCTGCTCGCCAGAGACCATGAGGGAAAACAGGCATCATTAGGCTGCCTGACAGCATCCATCTGGGATGATGGGACACCATGACAGGATGGAAATATGTGACACACACAACACAGTGGTGCAAATTCAAATGTGTTCTCACTCAGGAGACAACTCTGACAACTCAGAATCAGAATCAATACATAAGAGCCCTTTATGATCAACAAGTTCCAATGTCCGAAAAATAAATAAATGAAAGTCATTTTTGTTCAATGTTTGGATTCCACAGCAATGATGTAGACTTAACAAACGAGCGGACAGATTAAAACATGACATTGGTGTATAATAGGTAATTTTCACTAATTTTCATCAAATTTTCTCCTTCATTATCTTGCTTTTAAAAGAAGTACTTAGGTCAAAAACAAATTTAACCTTTCTTTAAAAAATAATGAAAATTAATTAATTGTTGCTGTATTAATTAAACAACAACAGATGTTCATATCTCATCCAAATAGTAATACTAAAGTCACACTGTTGTTCCAGCATCTCCGTTTACCTGATCTGCAAAGTCCAGCCCTGTTTATTAGTTACTCAAAGGATTCTTGTTGCTGCGGTACAAATGCCTTCAAATCTTTTTTTTCTACTTAGTCATTCCTTGCATACTTTGCAGGATGCACGTAGACAATGTTGACTTCATTTTGCTTGCAGATATTTAGTTTTTTGCATAAATGAACCAGTTACAAAGATTTCTGTTGCAACTGTGTTAGACAAAGTTAAATGAAAACACATCACATGAAAAATACAGAATTTTCTTCACTAAAGATAATTCAGTACTAACTAACTAACTTTAAACACAGAACAGATCTTTGCAGTGAAACATGTAGCTCACTATGTTTGTGTGAATGTGGCTGCTCTAAATGAAAGGGACGTAACAATGGTGTAACATCCCAAGGGTCCTCTTGCTGTGGAGTGGGTTTATGTGTGTGTGTCTGTGTGTGTGTGTGTGTGTGTGTGTGTGTGTGTGTGTGTGAGGCACAGCAAATGAATTAAGAGGCTCTAACTGAGAATTAATCCTTTTAGAATTTGAAGCCCAAAGTTAAGAGCTGCTCTGATTTCTCGCAAAGAGACTAAATCTTGGCTGCATGAATACATACAAGAGAGGGAAGTTATCACTGAGCCTAAAAAAGAAATACTCACTGAAGTAACAACCAGAAAAACCTTGAAAAGTAGGAAAAATCATGTTAAACTAAAAACGTCAAATAAATGAACACAAAGCTTTGCTGCCAATGAGAGCACGCAGGGAGAACAAGTTGATCAAAGAGACTGAAAGAGTCACAATAATTCACACAGTTTCTCTGATTCTCATTTTAGATGCAGAAGTCTGACAGTCCTTGCAGAGCCATAAAATCATCATCATGTATCTCTGAACATCAGAGTAAATTATTCAGCATGCAGACATGAGCTCATATAAAAACAGCCTGTGGAAACGCTGAAATGATTTTGGTGTGACAGAAGAAAAATATCAGACAGCAGACTGAGTCGATTAGAGTCTGTGATCGTCTGATGTAAAGTAACAAGAGAAGTTCTGAGAAGACTTTCTTAAATTTGCAAATCAATCACCTTCTATCTGTCGGAGCTGTAGCAGACAGTTGGAGTCTTAGATCTTGAAAATGGTTCTAAAGAGTGGCTGGTAAAGCCGTAATAGACATCAAGGCATAATCATTTATTTGAATTGAATGAATTTTAAGACTCTTTTCAAGGGAAAATGATGACTGATAATGATGGAAAATAAATGCCTGCTTTACCCCCATGTCTACAAAAGCTAATGATGCAAACGAGACCAGCATCACAACACAGACATCATGCACTAAGCTACCTCTGTTACCCCCTGCATGTGCTTAACTATAAAAGAGAAAAACAAACCTTGAACAGAAAACAATAAAAGAATAAATCTATGTATCTGTCTGGATCTTGCATGAGGTACAATAAGTCACCTGCAGTGAGAGAAAGTCTGATAAAGATTCTAACTTTGGGAAAAAGAGAGCACTGATAACAGATCAGAATTGTCAGACACCCTGAGTTTAGTTGTCTGAATGGGTCTTAAGAGATAAAAATGTGTACAAAATTCTAACTTGTTTGTTATCTGGTGTTTATCTCTAACAGTCAATATGAAACTGATGGCGTGCTTAAATAAACATGTCAAAGCTTGTGTCTCTGCAAAAGCCTGGATTCGTTGAATCAACCCTTTTTAAATGATCACTATAATAGTTTTTGTGAAAGAATCCAGATGATGGCACATAATCTGAGGTAAGGATATGGATAAAGTAGGACAACTTAAATACCTTGTTGTAAGGGACGATCATGGTTAGGGTTAAGAAAAAGGTTCATTGCAGCTCTCTGACAGAACCCAAACTCCTATCTTTACAGCCTTACTCTCTGCTTTGCAACAGAACTTACAGAACATAATCTTTACTGCATGAGCACTGAACTGGATGGGAAACAGACGTTCTGAATGGACCAATCCCGAGGATGCTCGTCTGGTTTAAATCCTGTGTGTAGAGTGTTGGTGTTGGTTCTGCTGTTTTGTCCACATTTGAATTACAGATTGTGTCTTGCAGACATCAGTGTCAGTATAAGATTTTTAAATGTAGATTAAGCAAAGTATAAAGCAGATCCAGCCGCATGTAGGCACATAACGATGTAACCGTAGATATGGTAATGTACCATGAGATCTACTCCTGGATCCTGGATCTAAAAAAAGGCAGGATGTGACTTTGGCTCCGATCTGCCTCTCTCTCTGTCTGTCATTCTGTACTTCTATGTCTGTTCAGATGACATGATGACATTTTCCAGACTAAAACACCAGACTCTAGTTTTCTCTAGTGTGTTACAATTCTGTAAATAACTCATCATGTGTGTATTTCTGTGTGGGTGTGTGCCTTCAGATATGGCATCTTACATTAGTTCTACTGGAAT
Source organism: Semicossyphus pulcher (assembly GCF_022749685.1). NCBI lineage: Eukaryota > Metazoa > Chordata > Actinopteri > Labriformes > Labridae > Semicossyphus > Semicossyphus pulcher. The sequence goes on from NW_027211700.1 coordinate 9,219,175, forward strand.
CAGTATGCATGACCTGCCTTTTACCGCTCTGTGTTTCACATTTATCCATTCAGCTGAGAACATTCAGTTTCAAAGTAAACAGTGATAAACAAAAGCATGACAGCAGCAGCTCCACACAGACCTGAAGGCATTCTGAGCAGACACACAATTACATTCATCAAAAGGCAGATGCACATTGTGATTGTTTCTTTCTTCAGCTGTGGGCTGAACTGATCGGATAAAAGACGATGTGTTCAGCTTTACTCAAACAAAGCAGTCAAACCATCAGTGCTTTGCGCTGTGATTATAAAACCTATAGCATTTAAGTGTTATCAAGGAAAATTACTTAATGAAATCAACTTTCTTTTTTCTATTTTCTGAGGCCTTAAGGATTCTGTTTAACAACCAACAGTCTGAATAAGAGTCCAATGAGAATATGCAAACACCACAATCAGAGTAAACAGAAAGGAATTTCATTTGTTTCAACTTTGGTTTCATTAAAACCTTTAAAAAGCTTTTCAAAGGAAAGATATGGATCATGTTTCTGGGAGTTCACGGTCATTTATGTCTGAGCAGAGCAGTGAAGGGTTCAGCTGTGTGATAAAGGTCCATCTTTTTCACCAAAAATATACCTGTGTTGGATTTTCTGAAGTCTAAACAAACTTCGTATTATCTCTACATCTTCACTGTTAAGTAGAACACCTTTACAATCAGGTTCATTTTAACACCTCTTTGTTGTCATTAGGATTAGTTACACTCAGATGGTAAAATACTCCCATGTATCACAGCTGCTGATGGTTACATAGCAGATAATGACCTCACATTGATTTTACTATGTACACACTGTCCAAACCTGATAATCATGGACAGACTGATGAAAAATCATTAACATTATCATCATATTATTATCCTGCTCTGAAACATCTGGTACCTTAAATCGGCCGAGATGACACAAAATTAATATTAGAGATTAAAGTGCTGCTAAGTCATAATTCTGAGTTGGCCAATGACATGTGCAGTCACATTATTACAGTGTCTATAGATCATGGTCTCATTTAATAGCTGTCTTTGAGACTAATCTGTGACAGATCTATACAGTGATTTGGGACACTCCACTGGCAAAATATGAGCTCCCCACCCAACCCACACTCACCACCACCTGGCATTTAAAAACAGCACTCGACTCTCAGCAGGTTTTAAATAATGAATTATGGAAAGATTAAAAAACCTGCAGCTGAAAATTAGAAATGAATGCTGTAATTAAAACTGTTAGTTTTAACAAACACTGTACCACAGGACTCATGTGTTGACAGGAGCTGAGAAAAAAAAAAGTTATCAAAACAAAAACATTTCTAATTTAATTTAATGTTGTAGTCAATGACCACAAGTAACCTTTCCTCATATCACAACATTCAGAGCTTTACTGTGCTCCACCTACACACTCCTGACAATTCCCCACACTATCTCTCTCAGCTACTGTCACTATCAAACTGATATCACAGGCAACCTGCCAGACTGGAGAGGCTCCATATGCAGGTCAGACCTCTATGAGGAGTGCAGAGCCTCTGTAGATTTGAACGTGTTCCAAATTTAAGGGGCAATAAAAATAAAATCGCTCCAACTCAAATTGGCACCCTCTTGTGCTGAATACAGCTGTGCCTTCATGATACAGAACCATTCATTTGAATGGAATGGTTAAAAAGTGCTTCTGCGTGCGCTGTATTAATATGTGTAATAAAAGAGCAGAACTGTCAGCCTGAATTCTTGCCAGCTAATAAAACACAAGGTTCATTACATGCAGCCAGAAGAAGTAACACAAGTAAAGTTTGGCTTCTGTTTCCATGAGGTAAAACCATAAACTGTGACGACTAATATCACTTATATTCTTAGAGACGGGCTGCATGCTGAAGCTGCCTTACTGTCCCTCACTGTTTTTTGGGACTGTGTGTGTAAGTGTGTACATTGGTTTATATCTGTGTAATGCTCTACAGACAATCTTTCAGTTGGTATGAAATATGCATCTGGCAGAAAAGTCTCACAGGGTCAAAGGTCTCAATTCAACTGGGTTATTCCAAGAAAACTTTACAAACAGATTCCTGGTTGCAGAAAATATAAAATGTTAAATCACTCACATGAAGCAAAATGTTGCTGAATGCTGCCAATAAAAGCTCACCAGGAGTGCAGGGCTTTTTAATAAATGGCTGCATTCCAAGAGACTTGCTCTCTCAAATTATTTATGTATAAAATTGGTGGTGGCAGTGGAGGGGAAAAACAATGATATAATGCATCATTTATTCATTTATATTACATTCAGATTGTCTTTACAAACCCCCTGTCTTGTTTATGGAGACAAATTGATGCATTTTCATTAAGGGGGCTTTCTCATTTATTTCCTCTAATAAGTTGGATGTTAAAAGCTCCTCCACACACAGCAGTGATGATGGATTAGTAACCTGCCTTGTTAGAGGAAGACACATTGTGTGGAGCTGCAACCTGTGTGACCCCAACATTGCTGAATGAAATGAAACACTGAGAGACTAAAGAAATAACTGTATGTTGTCCACTTTAATATCAGGCATTACAATATGATTGCAGACTGGCACTTTAAGTTACATTTATGCAGAAGTCAAAATTGCAGTTTCATCTAAGTGTAATTCTGTCGCTAATAAAATTATGTCTATAAGGGATGAGGTGCGACTGGAGAGAGACTGCACATTCCTTTAATAATCCTTGTGTTGTAAACCAAGTCATATATCTGTCTGATCAAAGTCAGCCACAAGTAACTCTCAAACTCCTGTAACCACTTTGTGTCATGGACATCTCAGAGATATTTTAAGGGCTGGTCCTTCAGAACTAAAACATTCAAACATTCATAATGACATAAGTTATCACATTTTCCTCAAACTTAAGGTAATTATTTACTTCCACACTTTGCTGTTATTGGAACCGTAAGTCAGAGCAGACCGTTCACGAAGGTGGCTACTGCTACACTATGCTTCCATTACGATCAGTTAAATTGGATACATCAGGAATGAGAGCAGAGCATTAATGGTGCACCCAACACTGCAGGCGGCCATGTTAGTCATCTTAGAATTAAGATGCTAAACAGTGCTGGAGGCTGTTTTTGTACCATGTGACAATCAACAAGTCCTCCAAGTTAAAACGCAAACATCTTAACTCATAAAGTTTCCAACCAACAATCTCTCCTCATGGTGTACTCAGCCAAGCTAAGCTAAGCCTGGTCTCAGACCTCCATGTTAGTTTAAAGCATCCTCCCTGTAGACATAAAGCTCAGAGCAGCAGCTAACTGTAATTGTCCTGGCCTGTGCTGAGGGTAGTGGAGTGTAGCTGGGTTAACAAGGTCACTGGTGAGAGAGAGCAGGAGGAGGAGGCTGGAGGAAAACATGTCCCTAGTGCTCCAGAAATAATGGCTCATTGCTCATGAACACATTTTTCCAGCTGTCAAGAGTTTAAATACCCATCCCACTTCTACTGAAGTAATTACTAAACAAAAATAAGTATATGCATGGAGGGGAGATCATGTATTGCTATAAAGGAGATCCCATTTATACTGCAGGGGTTAAAAGTACCATTGATTGAACTCAGTACAGTTAAATTATCTCCACTTTGTGATACATGTCACTTTAGCTCCATTGTATTTTAGAGTTTTTAGTTAGCCCAGTCACTTTGCAGATTATGATTCTGCATATAAAACATACTGTGTTATTTTATGGATAGAACAACCCGAACACACTTAAGATAAAGTATTTACACTAACTTCCGCCTGCAGATCAACATCATAGGAAAATAAGTAATTCCAGTTGCAGTGTTCTGCTTTGTTTCCTTTTTCTAATCACTTTAGAAATGCTCTCTATCCTGCCTGAATCTTCACTCTAGGGAATGTTCAGTCTGCAGGCAACACTAATAGAATATTTTATGTTTACAGGATAAATGTGCTTCTTACAGTGTAGAGAGAAATAATCCCCAAACGCTGCCTCTAGAAAAGAAACTCACTGTGTCAGTGAATATACAGAAATGTATTCACTATTTTGTACTTTAACTAAAGACAGCTTATGTGAATTATATTCATACTGACATCCAGCCAACGGTGCAACTGATCTCTTAACTCATTGTGTGCAACATGACATGTTATCAAACTATGATAAATGGCTGCTTGAATGTGATGTTCTGTTCTATAAGAGGCTTAACAGGAGCTTCCTTGCCTGGTATGTGGTTTAACTGTTTCTGTTACAGTCCAAAGAGAGAGAGGTTGGTTGGTCTCACTGGAGAAAGACAGTTTTTGCCCAAAAAATCCTGACAGCAGAGTTATTACACTGTCAGGAGAGCCAGAGAAGCTGTTGCTTTTATTATTCACTTTATTCTGGAATTGGAAAGGCCAATGTGTGTTTTTAACATCCGCGACAGTCCACCAGTTCAAACTATAAAGTTCATTGAGTATGTGTCTGTCACTATCTACAGTTAAGGGGAATATTGTGCGTATCCGAGGGCAGCAATGCGGCTCAGTGGAACCATGGCTCCACACCAAGACGGTCCTGGGTTTGAAAGCTAAAGCAATATTTTTGTGTTGACATTAAGCGGTGTAACATTTTCTTCCCATGTTTATGTGGGTTTGCCCAAGCTGCTCTGCATACACCTGTCATCAAACACATGTATGGAAGGTTAAATCTCCTGTGAGGGGCCTTGAGCAAGGCACCGGCTGTGCAGAACTTACTGTTCAGTAGCTGCCCACTCCTTCCAAGACTTAGACAGCACCCAGAATGAATTCCCCAAACATATGTCAGCCAGGAAAAAGAAAAATAATGATTTTTATATAAGATAAGATGTTTTTGGGTGTGATATGTTCCTGGTCTCTGTCGTTGCATTCTGCCTTCAGGAAACCAAATTACCAAATTAACTATAATTGAAATGGAAGGATAACAACTTTAAAACCTGTAACTAAATCTAGAAGTGCTGTGTGACACAGTTTACATTAAAGCAGGTCAGGTGGTTACTACATGTTCCCGTTGGGCTTACCGTAGCTTGTTGCCAAGACAGATCAGCAATTCAATAAAGCCACCTGCCCATTTAATTACAACACAGCACTGATGGTTCAGTGGTTCATGTTTTGCTGCCTTGCAGAAGAACCGGATTTGATTCTCAGCCAGATTTCAAGTTTGGCTGGAAAAATGATGAAAACAGCCAAGTGCAGTCAGAGTGCTGGCTGTGTTTCTGTGTTTGTTGCTGTTTCAAATGCCTATCAGCTCACTTCTGTTCCTCCAACTCACTCTGAGATGTAAACTAATACACTAGCTTCATGCAGCTCAGACATTAAGGGTTTAACATGGTGGTTAGAGGACTACGTCTTTCCCTTTCTTGGTTCATGTTGTCTCACTGTGTGTTTCTTATGTGTCCTGAGAAGGATCCTGTTTGTATCATAACATCATTAACAGAGGGTGTGTAAATACTCGTAGGTGTGTGTGTTTGCCTGCAGCATGGATGCAAACCTTTGATATGGCTGATTTTATGCCCTTGAGTGCAACATCACTGAGATGCCCAACATGAAAGGATCCTGGTTCTCTGAGGCAGAAAACACACACAGCTACCTGAGTCTCAAAACAACCTCTGACACCGGATTTATGTCAAACTGCCAACTTCTTCTGAGATGATCTGACATTTGACATGTTTGTTTTGTTAGTTATGAAACATCTCTGTCACTGAGATCCACAGGGTCACTGCTGCTGTGTCCTGAATGCTGTGAATGTGGATCTGTCAGGTTGGAGTCAATAAAACCTGAAGAGAAAAGGCCGACCTGCAGATTTGTGAACCTGCAGTTAGTGAGCAAACACAGAAACTGAAGGTCCCTCATTCTGTTGCTCAGCTGTTTCTTTAACATCTTTTCAAACAGAGTAATAGTTCAACCTTTCATGCTGTTAACCTCCACCTAAACATGACGAGTCTTCTCTTGTTTTTCTCTCTCACAGACCAGACAGAACAAAGTGAACTCAGCTGTTCTCCTGAGGATTCTCCTGCTGAGTCTCTGCAGACCTGTTAGCTCGTTCACTTTAACATCTCCTGTCAGACCAGACCTGATCTTCCCTCCAGATTAAGACCACCGACCATGTTGTCCAATTCAGACACGTCTAACTGTGTTTCTGGTGTGTAATGTCTGTGCTTCATCTGGCACTGTCAAACACTGCCATCCTCTCAACTCTAAATCCCGGCAGGAACTGTAATTTTCCTTTTTTTTTTTTCCTTATTTTAACCTGGGAAACAGTTCTAGAGTGAATCTGCCCACAGCATCTTCTTAAAGGAACAATAACATATTTTACATGCAGGATAGGAACACATAGTTACAGATGATGTACAGCCGGTACTGTGCGTGATTACATTTCTTACTCACTGATGTTATTTAAGAGAGTTTTATGATCCATCACAGCAGTTTGGTGGGATTTAACTAGTTTTCAGAAGTATGATTATTTAGAGCATTCACTGTGTTTAATGCTTCCAGATTGTTTTTTTCCACATCCTTATCAGAACAATGCATCATTAGTACTTTTTCTCTAAACTGTGTGCACAGATGGTTTATTATGTTTCATCTAGTTGCTTTAATGAAGACATTTCTTCTTATTTTTTAACTTCGCCTGGAAACTTATCTCAAGGGCGACTGCTTTTCTCAATCCTTCTTCATTTCTTCGACCACCTGCTCCTTTATTCCTCACTGCATATTTTGCATGAATAATGTTAGAAATATTCTCAAGCTTTAAGTAAAACTACTTTCCTCTGGATATTGTTACAGAAAGCTAAAGCGAGGAAAGCAGATCCTGCAGGCAATACAGACTCCAATTCAATTTCTCTCAATGTGATTTGAAATTTGAAACGTTTCAAATCTCATATAAAACCTCTTTTTCTATATGATCAACAAAAGCATTTCTATCGAGATAGTTCAACAAGCGATTGATCACCTTACTGACTGTACAGCTGGGTGCAGAGAAAGGGAACAAAGAGGAGAAAGTGAGGGCAGAAGAAGAGGAGAGGTTCTGTCTTTGAGACTTTGTCTGCTATTGACTGGGTGTGAATTGGATTCAGCTCAGACTTAAGTGGCTGTGCTGTAAATCACTTAAGAATGAGCCGGCGCAGCATTCGAACAGGGATGTATGTGGCAGAGTTTGAGATGTACGACATTCTTGAAAGATAAAACAACAAACCCTGATGTTATATTGGAAAATACTGGACATCTCCTGTACAATAAATATAATATAGAGTGTGTAGTAAAAAAAAAAGAATGGAGTATAAGGATGGATGGAGGACATGACAGTGAAACAGGAACTTAAAATGGGGAAAGACAAAGAAACAAGACAGAGAGATAAAAACAGATTAGAGGCAAACAGCAGGGAGAGATGCCGTGCTGTGCTGTCCCACCAGAGAGAGAAGTACTGACTGTTACAGTTAAAGTAATGCATTAATCCAAACTGTAACCATGGAGACATGTATCTACAACGTTTGCTCTCCACAAGTAGCAGAAGTGAAAGCATATGATTGGTAGATAATGGTAATAAACGCTACCCATAAACAGATATCCGAGATGTGTTTACACCATGCCACATACAGAAACTATGTGATATACTACCTGTCTGTTCATTCTCTCAGGTTGCTGTAGGAAAGTCAAGTAGCCCTTTGACCATTTCTGGGGAATCTCATCTATAATGTTTGTTTAAAACTCGAGAGCTAAATGTCAACTCAACACACAATGCAGGTCGAAGCTTGAAGGCAAAAAAAAAAAAAAATCTGTTTCATTGTGAGATAACTCTCCCACTACAGACTGCTCTGCATTCACACACCAGCCTGTTCTGCATGAGCTGCACTGTTGTGAAGAATAAAATCGGCTGCTTGACCAACATTTAAAAAGCGACAGCAAGGCCAAATGTGACCTCCACTCATGAATAATGACGACCTGCTGCAGAGCTGCTGCCTGCATCTCTTTAGGCTTTAAACTACCTACAGCAAGAAAAGCAGAAGACTACACACACACACAGACCTTTTACCTGGTGTGCAGCCTCTATTGTGATCTTTGGGTTTAGGCTGTGAGCAGTTCCGCCACCAAAGCAGCTGAACCTGACTCATGCAATTCATCACAAACACAGACAAACCATATGGCTGTCTCTGCATGAGGTGACATAAGACAAACAAGCAGCAACTGGTCAAACTCAACACAGTCCGATGTAAGAGGAAGCTGGAAGGACTGGAATGATTCAGAAACAGGAAACAGCTCTTTTTAATCTGTCGTCCATCCTTTAAATCAGCACCACGAAAAGACAGACTTGTGAAAAGTAATGGGATCAACTCTGCCAACAGCAGCCCTGGTCAGTTACACACAGCTCACACTCATACACAAACTCAGTAGACCACATGTTGGTACACCGTCAACCACACCTGCAGTCTCTTAAGATATTTATAGAAGAACTAGTGTTGTCTTACCTGCATTTGAAGATCCACAGAAGAAGGTTCAGGATGGAGACAATCAGGAAACAGCATCCAGAAAAAAAACAGAGAAAGAAGATCATTAGTTAGAAACCAAACACAACATGAAAACTGAATCATGTTAAAGCAGCACACAAAAATACAGTTAATCCGACAACTATAAGACAGAGATCAGTGGACAGAAAGAACTAATTATGACTAATTCTAATTCTGCAGCTTCCAACATGGCTTTATTCAGATGCTGTTCTGACAGACGACCAGTTAAGTCTGTGCAGATTCCAGATCACAGTCAGAAGAACTTAATTCATTCATAAGACCTTATAACTAAAATCACATCAGCGTGTTGTGCGATATGTTTCAGTGAAGCTAATATATTATAACAGGAACATGGTGAACAGACAGAACTCAGTAGTGATGAATGAAGCTCTCAGGACATGCCAAAGCAAGTTTTTCATTTCCAGCACTAAATCTGTGTGAGTATTTATGACTGCAGAAAGTTTTTATTGCCTTGAAATGTCAGAGGTGTTGAAAAAACTTTTTTTCTCAAAGTGCTGAACTTTATAATAATTTCATCTAATGGAGGAATTCAAACAAACCCTCTGGACATCAGCGTGATTATCTGACCTTTAAGGCTTCTCAGTTCAGTAAATCCACATCATGTGTACAATCAAGCTGAAATAAGAACAATTACTGTGGTATTCCTGTTTGCTAAAATGCAGATGTTGGGCCCTAACCCAGCTCATACTGCATCGTCACTTGTTCCAGAAAGAATTTCTTGTAGAAAGAAATGAGAAAAAAAAGCTCCATCAAGCACTAAACAAGATTTCTCTTCATCTGCTAACTACACCATATCAATGGATGTAGCCCTCCAAATAAATTGTTTCCGTTGTGAGCATCTCCATCTCTGAGTCATGCACACTTTCAGTCTAATTGTGTGAAAGCTTCACAAAGCTAGAAATCTATTTTCTGTATCTTAAGTAGTTCTGCTCACAAACTGAGCTGCACGCTGGCTCTGATGTCTAATGACAATTTTTGTTACAGCTCTCATGGCTAAATAAATTCAACAGCAAAGTCAGGAGATCTTCATATTAAATCTCATCTTTAAGCTCGCAACATTATAGCTCATCATGCATCATGGTCCACTGAGCCACAGTAACACCTGAATCAAACATCATAATCATGGTCATGAGCTGTAACGGATCATGGAGGATAGAACAGCCTCCACCTCTGCATTGCCTTTCATCTCTTCTACTCTTTTCTCTATTTCAGAAACGTGCATGTTTTATGAGACAGGCTTTATACTGAAGCTGTCTCCACATGAGAAGAAAGTGAAAATCACACTTTATATGTGCAGTTTGATGTATTTTAAGCAGCAGTGCACTAAAGCAAAGTAGACACCATCAGTGCGTGGCTAATTCATTCTGACACTTCCCAAAACCAATGCTTCCAAAAGACCACATTGTATTCAAATGATGTTTGCTATATTACAAAATGTAAACTAATATTAGTCTTTTTTTAAGTCTCTCTGGATGTGATGACCCCTGTGGTGTCATCTGTGCCCTGTGATTGGCCAGTCTGCTCTGTCTCTGCAGGTGCTCGTTAGTGCTCGTTAAGTTAACTGGCCACACCTGTCTCCCCTCTGTTTGGTTATGTTGGTTTAGCTGTTTACTTTGCTCTCATGCATCATGCAACACCCTTACACACATCCTGAACCACTGACTCCAGATTTTTACTCTTCGTGCCTTATACATTTCAAATAATTTTTCAATTTGGTCTAATTAGGTTAAATTCATTTATTAAAACATTCTTTATTAACTGCTTCTCATGATCTGATCTCCTGTCAGTATCAATCAAACAGAACAGGTTTTCTCTCAGCAGAGGACTGAACCAATGAAAGAGTGAGATGAGAGGATAAACAGTGTATGATTATCACAGTAAAAGCCTGTGCTGTCACGCTGTCTGTTATTTCAAAGCACTTCAGCCAACATTCAAGTCATCCAGCAGCACTGATCTGAGTTAATTAAAATGGACCTAACAGTGTCTATCTGCATCTACTGTCTGTTTTGTCTGCTCTTCATTGTCTATCTCTGTTTTGCTCAGTTATTTCTCTGCCCCTGTCATTTATGTGGTCATAGTTCCTTCTCATTAACGTTCCTTATTTTCTTCCCCACAGAGTCTTGCAATTAAAAGAGGTATGAGTAAAAGAAAAGTGAAGGGATGGACGAGGAGAGCAGACCAGATTCAGAGCTTAATCAGCTGTGAAGGATAAGAATTCCCTGTGGGAGCTTTTGTAGCACCCAGCCTCCATTCATTATAATGTTAGTATATATATGATGTTAATTGATTACAAGGCTACCAACACAGCACATGGAGAACACTGACTGGACTGCAATGAATGCAGCTTGATAGAGTATGAAATAAGATGAGCAACAGGTAACTCAAAGGTGTGAAGGCAGAACAGAGAAACCACAGAGAAAAGAAAGGCTAAAGCATCTTTATAGTGCCACCAGCAGCGCTCATCAAGCACTCATTTCTCTCTTCAAGTCCAACCAGCTCTAGTGTTTCAGTCTGGGGGTTTCTGTGTCGCTGCAGTCAGCTCCTCAATGCCACACAGACATGTTTAAACGTCGACCACTTCCTGTGCCAGTCTTGTACTTTACCTTTGGGACAGATTATGGCTCCCCCACTGATCCATCCTGGCCTCTCCTGCTGTGACTGTCTGATCTTTGTCCTGATCCTTGGCTAGAGGATGTCAGACAGCCTGTTTGATGGTAGGAGTCTCAAAGGCAGCCAGCTGAGTAACCTCTGGCAGTGGATCATGATGTGTTGCTCTCTCCTGGCCTCCTGCCTGCTGTGTCTCTCTTCACCTCTTTGTGGGACACATCCACTGCTTGAGCCTCTCCTGACTCTACCAGCATGACACATAACATTATAACAACAGAGCCTGATACAATACACCATGTAGAGAATGAACCTGCACGACAAATAGTGTGTTGTTAGACCTGCCACTGTGTCTTTACATCATGTTCACTCTCATAACTTACTGCAGGGACAGCTACAGAGATGTGACTGCTCTAAATCCACTATAAAGAAATGTTTTATGACATTTCAAACAATAAAAACAGGAGCAAAATAAATGGACAGCATATGCAAAGAAAGCAAGTAATAGTGAAAAATAATGGTAATAGTGGTTTATGGTTTTTTCAGCACTCTTATTTAGAGGAAGCAGATAAAAAATTGAAGTCTTTTATATTCAAATATTCTCACTCCGTATTGCTTAAGCAATACAATGAGAATCCCTCAGGCTGCTGGAAGCTGCCAATGACTCTGAAACAACAGGCTGCTGGATGTTTGTCTGTGTGTTTGTATTTCACATTAAGCTGTTTCCTCTCCTCCCACCTCTCATCCCTCCATTGTTTATGTGAACTCCTGCCTCCCACAATCCCTCTCTCCTCCCCTGCTCTCTCTCTCTCTGAACGTGACTATTTTCCTGTGGGAATCAATGGGCACTGTTAATCAAATGGCTGGAAGCTAATGGCTTTAGAGGGGCTCAGGGTGAGGCCAGAGGTCACTGATTCAGGTCACCATCAGGCTGATAAAAACACTGTGCAGGACAGAGAAACATTGGCCAAAGATTTCCTTCCAATAAAGCCTTTCCATCAGAAGTCTGTAATGCAAAAGGCAAAATGTGTACGTATTGTTGCACCTTTTAGAGGCCAAACACAATATTTTATGAGCACTGTGTCGTCTGTCTGATGAATTTAAAGAAACCTATCATTGATCTGAAAGAGTTTTGTCCCTCATCTCCAGGTTTGCAGCACAGGAGCCGGGTCTTATCTGCCTCACCAGCGCTCTCAGATAAGATTTCATTGTGAATTAATTTCTTATATTGAACCTTTTTTATTCCACATTTCTGGTTGAACTCCAGAGAGTGACAAAAGTTTCAACAAGTATTAGAATAGGATCCTTGAAATGCTGATAACACTGGGATTTAGAGGCTTTCTATTGAACATCTCATCTCCAGTGAAAATGGCAAAATGTCAGAGGGTGAATGAGGTTTACCTCAGAGTAACAGCTTAGTCCTGCATGGCTGAGAGCAGAGAGAGCTGGCATATGGAAGAGATATGATCTCACCAAGTGGGAGATTCTTCAACATCCATATTAATAATGGAGGACTTTAGGAGCTGTGTAAGAGGAGACACAAGATAAGGGATGCATGCAGTGCATCCATATTACATTAGAAAACTGCAACTATTCCATGTATTAACATGAAATAAGTAGACATATTAATAAATTACTGTAATTAGGTTTTTGCTGACATGACTTTAATTACACTTACAGCTAGTGGTTAAGTGTGATTGCCATCCGCTCTCCAACAAGCAGGGGCTGCAGGTAGCCCGCATATAAATGTCATGCACCGTATATGACACCAAAACAAACTCACACTGAAAAGAAACAAATGCACATTAATTATGCAAATAACATAATCATTCTAATAATGAATTTTGCTGCCTGTTCATTCTGATTCATTATGTAATGCTGTTGGCAGAGTTAAGCTCTGCTAATGCACACACTGAGCTCAGGGGATCTGATGAGAAAACACTTTACAGAGGTAACTTGGCAGAGACACATTCATAGCTCTCACTAAGACTCACTCTGTATGTTATCTCCTCTCCTTGGTTTAACCTACTTAAACTTTCAGACAGTTTGTGGTGCAGAGCAAAACTACACTTTAGTCTCCATAGGGCCATTATTCTAACAAGGCAGGGGACAAAACTGCTTACATCGTCATCCACAACGACAACGACTTCTAAAGTTATAAAAGATCCAATTAAGGTGCCTTGATTAAATCTTACATAACCCATGCTGTAGATTCCTCTCATGTTCTCGTGTTCAGACAAACTGATCAGCTGTGTTTGGATAATGAGCTCCTGTCAGTTGGCTCAGAGGTTCCCTTCATAAATCAGTCTGTACTCATGGTATGAGGAACTCTTGTGAGAGCACGGCTCTGCCTGCCAGGCCTGAACTCCCCGGGCTCTGCTCCTTCTCAGCGACCAACTGTCCCCTCAGCTGTCACCATTCTTTCAGCATCATCATGATGTGTGTTCCTGCTCAATACTGAACATTTTAATTTAGAAAAGAAAGAGTAACTAGGGTTCTGAAATGAAAATAGTATTGCGAATGGAAAGAAATAATAAGGTTTTTGTGTATTATTCAAGATAATATTCATATACAGTATATACAGTATATATATGTATATATATAGATATATATACTTTCTTCAGTGTTAAACACACAGAACTGGACTGAGAGTGTTTGATCCACAGAGACAAATGACCACATTGATACAAGAAAGTTCGTTGACATCTGTCAGTGTATAATGACTCATTGCCTGCTTTCCTCAATCATTTAGTAAAATACAAGAAGAAAAGAAAGCTTGACACATAATGTCCTCTCTGCTGCTCTCCATACAATCAAAGGGTCAACAAAGCCTGTGCTGGCAGAGCTCTCAACTTACACAGAGTGCAGAGAACAATGTTTGATGCTTTGGCCTTGAAATAAACAAGTGGGACCTGAAATGTGCTCTGATATTGATTTCTGAGAAAACGTACAGACCAACAAACGCCTCCTTTCACTGTGAATCTGGCCTTTTATCTCTCTGGGATCTCTGTGTGTTGAGCTCTCTGAGAATACAGAGCAGAGCTAAGAGCTGCATTAAGAGAAAACTGTTTCCTCACTTACAAGACCGTTATTTTATACACTAAGAGCAAATGTTATGTCAGCCAATCTGTTGGTCTTCCAGTATCCTCACTCTTGCGATTTCCAATCAATCTGCATAACTAACATGTATCCATCCACACAGCAGAAGCAGTTCATACTGTGAATCGTAATTCAATACCAGCAGGAGTAAAAAAGAAAGACTTGAAATCAGCCAACTGTGGTGGATACATCAGTGGAAGGTCTTTGCTTTGGAGAAACTTTCACCAGCTGCTGGTCGAAAGTTTAATTGGTGTTATGTCAGTGAAAGAGCTGAACTGAGCCTACAGACGGTTTCCTCTCCCACCTATTATGTTTTAACCATCTGCTACAGCTGAACACCAGCAGCACACTAATTGCAAGTTTCAATTCTCAATGTATTTGCCAGAGTAGCAATCATTGCTAATAGTACTGATAGCATGATACATTTAAATGAGAGTTGGTTTTAGCGTTGAATTGATGAAGCTGTGGTGGATGACGTGTGTGTTATCAATACATCATGCTAAAATAGATGCTGTATTCTCTCATCTGAAGCCCAAGTGAGAGGGTGTGATGGGATATGCGAGTGTGTATGAGCTGTGTGTGTGTGCGCTCAGTGGCCTCTGAGTCTAACGAATGTAATGCATCGTTTTTTAAAGTATAGAAGTGAACAGGTGAGAGGCTGTGGACTAACTGTTCTTGTTCATCACAGTATATTTCCCAACTGTCACTCATTGATAGACAGCTGAATCTCCTGATGGATGAAGTTATGTGAGATGATTGACAGCGGTGAGGCTGCAGATTTGGACAGATGAAAGTCAGGTTGAGGACCAACAGCTCGTATACTGCCAATAGAACTGACTAAGAAGAGACAACATCAATCAACTGAGTTGGGTTTAATTGGCTGCTACCCATAAACCACTGCAGCTGAAGCTCCACAGTCACAGTGAACAGAGGAAACATGGAGTCATTCAGCTGATATTGAACAGTCGCTCTGTTCATTATGTGACAGTAAATCCATCACTGTGAAACAACATCATCACTGGAGTTACATCGCGTTAGCAAATAGCTGCTCTGACTGACATTGACTTTGCTCTAATATCACACTGATGATTTCAGAACACATTAGATAAATTGTGATCAATGAGTCACTGCTGACAACAAAACCCACAACCTCCATTGTGACTTTATGTGAGAGAAAAAATTTTATGAATAAACTTAGACAATGTGTAATTAGTATTATTTCTGTTGGTCATTCATCTGTCCAACATCCACACAGAGCAATTTGTTGTTCATGAAGGTTTCTGATTATCTGTTATGATTAATTTTCCTTGTGTGACAAAAATAATTAAATCAGAGTAAAGTGTGAGAGGAGACTGGACCATTTAAGGCAACTAAAGGTTACACAGTTGTGTTTGACTGATGATGATCTGCTCTCTGTGTGTCTCTCTAAATGAATCCAAGCAGCATAAAGAGACGCTGCCAGGGGCGATAACTCTCATCTACAGATACACAGAACAGAACAAAGCACATCACTGAGATATGACATAAACATGATGCACACAGCAGTGGATGCCATCAGGAGTATAATTACTAATAATGAAGTAGAGTTTCAACATGAGTGTAAACAACTGGAGCCAATAATAGCATGTTTCAATAAGTAAAACAACAGTAGTGACATATTGACTGCATGTTTCTGCTGATGGGAGCTGTGTGCTCATCTATCCTGAAACTACACACACACACACACACACAGCAGACACACGAGGCATGCTGGCAGGATGCCATTAACATCCTCCTGCAGGTGCTGCTACACTTTAACTGTAGAGCAGATGTCACACACACCCACAAAACACACACAGCAGGCGATACTGACGAACATCTGAGTAAACTAATATTGTAGTTTATGTCGATGAAATGTGTCTGTTGTAATATTATAGCACAGCAGGTTTTGGTGCCTTAACTTGATGTTGATTTGCTCTATTTAATGAACAAAAGCAATAAAAAGTCAGGGCAGAACTCTGATCTACTTCTTGTAAGACAGGGAGAGAGAGTTCCTCTTCACAAACACAGTCTCTGTTTGATGCTGCAAAATAAAAGGGATCAAAGAAGCATCTTTTCATCTTCAACAAGCTTCTCTTCTGGAGAGGTTTTTAGTTACAGTGAAACTTTAAGGTTAAAATGTTGTTGAACAAGAAATGCTCTGATATCTTATCTCGGAAAGTACCAGAAGTACAGAGTGTAAAAATCAATTCAGCATTAAAATCCTGATATCAAGTGTGACTGTGTTAAATATGAAATAGAAATGAGCTTGAGATGTTGCTACTGCTCAAGATTAACTCGACAGAAGTGATGCACACAGTGGCTTCATATTGTAAGTACATACAGGTGTAGTGAGAAGAAGGCAGATGGTTCAATGATCCAACACCATGTTTATTTGTTCAGTGGTAAAAACAATTAGGCCTCAGTTAAAGTGCTGACATATTTTTAAAGCACCTAAAGCACTTCAGGTCGTGTTATATCTCTCACTGCCAACACACTCTGCTACAACAATAGACAAATACACATGAATCCAATCCTAGTGTCCACACTGAAGGACTCACAGACTTTGAGCTGTGATCCCTTTAAGTCTGCAGGGACTGAAGGCTGACCCACTGTCAGAGAGTCAAGTGCATGAGGGCTCTCTCACAGATATTTCTGCACACTTTGCCTGAAGGAATCAACCACAGTTCAAAGCATTGTGACGTTTAACTCAGGGTTACCAGAGACGCCAGGAAGTGTTGAAAAAGAAGAACTGGCACCTGAGTGTTCAGCTCTGTATATTTTGTGTGCTGTCTGGTATACCTACATTTACTAAGAAACATGACCAAGGAAAATGCAGTGAGAGAGAGATGATCTAAATCTCAGAGCTCCATCTGTGTGTCTCCATGATGTCTGATCACATCAGGAAAGGAAACCAGTGTGTCAATAATATAAATGTAAAGTAGCTAAAGAGTGGAGAGCTGGAGTAAGAACTGGATCATTTTCTGCACACATCAGCACATTCAGGAACCTAAAGTGAGGCAAGGTGCCAACTAAAACCTCTCAACAAAGCAAGTATTATATCACTCCAGCACACAGAGATATAAAGCACTCTACAACAGCAGAGATTACAGAGCTACATATGACACATTGTTCTCTCTCAGCTCTGGACTGTAGATAGAAATGATGGAGGTCAGTTCTCAGTGATCTGACTCAACAGCAGGCTGTGATACTGACACACATTCTGTGTGGCTGAATGTGGAGTCTCTCTTTTGAGGTGCAGTGTACAGGTCAGGAGATGGTGTTACCATCCCCACACACACACTCACACCTAAACACATGGACAAAGCTCAGGGTCGAACTGGCCACTCTTACCTAAAGACAGAACAAGAGGAGAGCAGGATGTAAATGAAGATTCCACTTTGACGTTTCATGTGCTTCAAAATGCACTTCATGTAATATTTCCCACATCGACCCACCTTACATCATGGCAGGAAAAAGGGTCATCAAACTTCCTCTTAAAGTACTAAAGTACAGGTAGAGAGAAAATTAAAGAGGCAGCCATGAAGCTTCATTTACCACTTGAATTAAAATGTCATGGGAACGAGGTGAGACAGGAAGAAAAAAGGGAAAAATGTGATCATCAAGTCTGATTCATTCATAAATACCATTATTAGCAGCTTTTGTTTCCATGTCATGCAAGTGCACACTAATCATGACGAACACATCCAAATTACAAACCATGAACCTTGCAGGGAAATAGCAGTAATTATTCATGGCAGCATAAATTACAGAGCTGATACAAACTCAAAGTAAATGGTTTGAAAATGTGTGATTTTAAATGAATGAAACATCCTGTCACACTGTGACACTAACAGCTCCACAGGTGGATGAAGAAGAGGTCATTCCCTGGTTCTCAGACAATCCTCCCTGAGGCTGTGAGGATACTCAGGCTGGTTCAGGCCTCCAGGCTCCTCTGTCACATTTCAGCTGCTGGTTTTTACAGGGAATAAGAGACAAGACAAGAGTGTCTTTCTCCTGTCTAACGCTGTCTATCCCTGCCTGTCACATATCTGCTTCAGTGTTATGTGGGATGTTAAAGCCTCCAGTCAGACAACAAGCCCTGCTGGCTCTGGCTGAGGCACACACGTCGTCCTCCACTCCCTCTGTGGGGATAAGCATGTTCCCATGAGGCTGTTTGCTCCAGTTGATTTGTGGTGAGAATCAGAATAAACCTGATGTTGTGTATAAAAGGTTGATCATTCAAATAAGACAACCGAATAAAAATGCCTCTTGTGGACAAATTGGCAGCTAGTCTAGCCGCTCTGCTTCTCAGCATGCAGGCTGCTGCTCCAGCAGACAGACATCACTAAGCTCGCTGACAGCATCAATCTGTTCTGATGGGACACACAGACAGGATGTCGGAGGGCTGAAACAGGCTTCTTTAACTTACACTCACCATGACACGACACACACGCACACACACACACACACACACACACACACACACACACACACAGCTTTTCACTCTGTGACACAGTCTATGATCCTGTAATTCTCTGACAGACAGCCTGACTCAGCCGTTTCGTCTATCCCCTCTCCATCCACTGTGTACAGTATGAGCTGCCTCTGGTAGTCCTGCTGATATATTGGTTGACTCTTCGCAGAGGCTGGTATAATGTGTGTTACTGAAACAAATATCCTGTCATTTATATACTCAATACAGAAAGCGGACACTTTTGGCACTGTGCTGTTGGCTACAGAAGACACTGTGACGTAATGTCTGTTTGTCTGTCAGCTGTTATTTTTGTATCCTTGTACTATGGAGATGTGTGTGAGTTCTGTACATTTAAATACACTGTTGGATTACCTGAAAATAGCATTTTGAGCTCACACTGCTCTGTTATTTATTATTTTCCTGCTGTACAACTGTGTGTGGGTATCTGAATCCAACTGTTGGAGAAAGGAACATTTCTAATTCACATGCACAGATTATCTTTGGCACATAGGTGCAGTACTTTCATGCAACCAACTAAAACATCCAGTTTCACTGAAAAAGCATCAAAGCTGCTGCACACAGAGCTGGAGGCGTTCAGAGCAGACACATAATTACATCCATCAGAGGCTAAATCTTCTCTCAGATCCCATCAGTGCTTCAGGACACACTGTAGCAAAATGTCACTGCAAGACGTTAAAACAACATGAAGCAACAACAACAGAGAATCTTCCAGAGAGTTTCGTACAGCCTGAGTCAGACATTGTCTCCTAAGAGATTTGCATTTCCAGAATAGACAGGCCTATCATATAAAGTCTGTTTTCAGATCAACAAAGCTGAGACCCAATAACCTTTCATTTGTAAAAGATAGATATTTATATATTTAAATCCTGAAGGAAGAAACCAAAACAAGTTAAAAAAAAAAAACAAAAAAAAAAACAGCAGGCTCATATTCCTCTTCAATAATAGATCTTTGTTGTTATAATAATAGCTCGTCATAGTGTTTCAAAAAGGATCTATTTCCAAGCATCATTAAAATGACAGATTATTTTATTTGATTAGCTCCACGTCGTGGAGAAAGTCAATGTAAAACCAAACAGAGAACTAAAAAATCAACTACAATTCACACTTTAACTGCTGCCTCAAAGGAGGCAACACAGGGAGAACTCAGCAGAAGAGAACTGCTTGGTCAACTTCATAAAAGTTGCTTTTTGATAATTTCATCCTCTCCCTCTTCTGCTCATTGGCTGCACTTTAAAATACAGTGGCAAACAGGGTGGACATCCAAACCAATAGAGGCTCTGCAGTGAGACGAGCATCACTGCTCCCCTCAGAGGAAACAACAGCTCAAACACAGATTAACCGTTCTATGTCAGTCATTTGCATGAAGCTTTAAAAATTGATGCCACACGAGAGAGAAAGAAAGAAAAGAAGAAGGCTTTAAATCCTGACAGCCATAAAATAAGATCTGAAGGAGGATGAGGAAAGTAAAGAAAGTGATGTGAGTGTAGTGAGAAGCTGAAGATGGAGAGGGAGGTTTACTGTGTGTGTGACCTGATGAGAGGAAAGTTAGAGGGGAGTGAAAAGACTTTAACATCTCACAGAGGAAGGATTTAAAGTGAGAGGAAGTGATGGGAATCTGAACTATGGATCTCTTTTTTAACTCCACAATATTCCCTCTCTTAACAGCAGATGAGCAGATTTTTCATCATTTTAATTAAAGCCAAAAGAGTTCAGTCAGCAGCTGGAGTTCAGGTTTGCTCTGGTCCTTTTGTCTCTGAACAATCAAACAGCAAAGATTTCCACCTGAAGCACTTTAATGTACAGAAGGGACATTAAAGGGAAGCTGTGTGTGTGGAACATCTCAGTCTGATGACTCAACAGGTGTCTGGGTTGAATTCATGAAACTATCAGGTCTCTTGTGTTTCCAGCACACTCATAAAGTCAAACGGAGCAGCTGATTGGTCACTGAGCTGCTTCTGTCATCACTACATCACCATCCATTCACAATTCCTTTAAAGCTGCTGCACTTACAGTCTGCAGAGCACCATTACTTACTGCTGACATTTAATTACAGAAGCAGACAGAAGAGAATACATGGATACTAAATCTTTCTGATCCTCCATCCACCCTTTCTTCTCTTCATCCTCCCACCATCATCTCTCCTGCTCGCTAAAGTTTGCTCCGTTTGTTTCTTCTTTCTCCTTTCATCCACGTGTATCACACACACTCTCTCTTTGATCCACCTCACACACACGCCACACTAACATGACTGTCGAATTGATCAAGACAGATTTATCCATTGGAGTTTATCCAGTGGAGTTGACAGCTGAACAGCTTCCACATGTTTGGTCACTTCTCTACTTGTGTGCTGAGAGGAGACTCTCTACTGAAGCTGTCAGCTGGACCATCAGCCTCTGCGGCTGCTCTCTTCTCTGTGCCCCACACGTCTACTGAACACAAAGACTGCTGTCACATCAGCTCAGCTCATCACTAACTTTAATCAGAGCAAGCAGAGCTCTACTGTAACAGCCAGCAGCAGAAAGGCACAGGCTTCTCCATGACGAGATCTCTCTGTCATGTCAGTGTTTTCAGGGAAGGGAAGTCACTTCACATACCTTCAGAACGAGAGGCGGCAGCAGACGGAGGAAGAAATCCCACTCTGACCGGTGCTGATGAACACGAGAGCTGGAGACTCCGTCACTGCTCCACCTGCTGCTTCATACAGAAAGTAGCGACCCCTACAGGAAGTCTTGTCCACAGAGGGAGAGCGCGCACGTGTGTGGTCAATATGTTTCTACTACAGCAGCTCTCATCTTCAACTCTGACAGCAGGACTAATCAGAAGAAATCCAACACATTTTATTCAGCACCACGACCAGGATTTTACTCATGGGGGCAAACAAAAAGAGTCAGTCACGTGTCTGCAGTTAAGTGACAGAAACTAAAGACAAAGGGTAAAGATGAACGCCCATATGGAATTCAAGTATAAAATAGCCTACATACCTATATTTACAGAAGCTGCTTAGCCCCACATACTGGCAATATCTGTGTCCAGAGAAAAAAAAGTCTAGTTGGTTTTAGTGGAAGGAGTTAGTTTTCTTTGTGCACACACATGTGGTGTTTTACCCCACAGAAATCCTGACAGTAGATTTATTACAGTTCTCACCATCACAGAAGTGCTTGCTCTAGTTTTTATCACTGGACCAACTCCAGCTGCCGTGCACACAAGAGTAGCCCTTTGAGATTAGAGCGGAACTATTCTCAAGAATAAAGTGTAACTTTTAGTAATCATGCCATGTATTAAACACGTAATTCAGAAGAGGAGGATTTTTTTATATCCCAATATAACATATTGATGTATTTTTATTTTCCAACACAGCCATAGCACTGATCAATAAACTACAGTAAGCAGAAGAGGTGATGTAACTCTCCAGGTGGAGTTTAATTGTTTGACTGTTCTGGTAAGTAAATGGTGGCAATTTTGTCACTTACAGACTTTAACTGTTTATGTAATTGTTGTAATAGTAAAGCATGTCTGCGAGTTGCTTTCTGTGATGTATTTAATAGCATTACTGCTCACAGATGTTTTATATAATATTTAGTTTTTGTTTACTTATGTTCTCAGTATTGTTTCCTTTTAGTTTCCATCAATACAACACCGTCACAGGCTGACTGTGTTTGGAGGTTTATTTACATTCTCCACCTGTTTCCCTCACACTGCTCAATTGCATTTTAAGTGCAGAGAAGATGCAAATGTTTTCATTATAACATGCCAAAGGTTGGATGTAATCCCATCAAAAAATTCTGATAGTTTGCTGCAAAAAAGTGAGACTGTATTTTTCCAGATGCAAAATAGGTATTTTAGCATGGTGGAGTCAAACTGCATAAGTCACCAGTCAGATGGATGAAATGTAAATGAATTATGTACATGCTGTTTGCTGCCATACATTATTTATGACCACATTTTCTCTATGTGTCTGGGAGCCTTGTAAAGACAGGCTAGTTACATTGATAGGGTTCATTACAGTTTGGAAGCAGTGTAATTCCGTCAATCTTAAATCAGAGCCAAAATCAGTTAATACTGTAATCACAGACCATCTCTCAGCTAACTATGTGTATAAAATACACTGTGCGAAGGCATCACAATTCATTTAGATACAGAGTGAAAAATGGGCAGAATAAATCTAAATCTGTCTTGTTTGTGGTTAAATGCATCAAACTGCATTAACATGCAGAGCGAAAACCTTTTTCTAATGATAATGATAATCTATGTGGGCAGCTGGCAATAAACAATTTCACATGAGCCAGAAGCCAAAGTGAAACAAAATGTTGCCACTGTTGGAAGAAGATGTTGATGCAAGACATTTTCTATAATGTCACACAATTTCTACAGCTTTCACAGTTCTGCAATCAGAGGCAACGGCACTGTGTGTGAAAACACATTCTCCTCATTACATTTCCTCATTAGAGGAAAACATCTTAATTTTACAGAGTACAGTCCACTCATTTCTTATCATACTGAACACTGAGTTCAAAGCTCCTGACCTCTTAGTACCTTGATTTATAGTTGATACTCAGCCCATAGTCTTTATGTCCTCCAGACAACCTTCGGGCAATAGTGTGAAAGATGCAGGCTAATGCCAGTGATTATGAGGCTGCATAAACACCACAGTCATACCAAGTTCAGACAATTGAGCCATCCTTCCATTCAGCACCATGGACAGAGACAGCAGCAGCAGAGCACAGAGTTTAGTTCACTGTGGAGACAGAGCTCTACAGAGCAGACTGCTGCTATCACTGCATTACTGAACAACTATCAGTAGCATACAGTACATTATAGTAACATTTATACTCTGCAGCTTTAGGTTATTCAGTTTTACTTGATGACATTGCTGTTGTAAAGTTCCTATTAGTTATCAACATTATCATACGTTTCCATTCTAAAGAACTTGCACTTTTTGACCAAAGGGTTGGTTCCTTCACAACAATCCAGACTCCTGCTAGTTACTGTAACATGTAATAAGTCTGAAAGAGAAAGTTTTCTGCTTCACTTTCAATCCATCAAGTATCAGGATACAGCTCCGAAATCTCTGTATTGATCTCTCTGCTAAACATGACACCATAATACACAGCACTCTCTCCACTCTGAGCTGTTACCTGCAGAAGTGGATCATTGACAGTAAAGTTGCAGATACTCTGTGCTTCTTGTTCTCTGGTGCTAATGACTCTTGGAGCTCTAGTTTCCTCTGCTGTTGTTTCTGTCCTGAATAAAGAGCTCCTCTGTCTATTTCTAGTGACTCCATCCCAGTGGTTTCATCACACAGACCCCCAGCTGATTACCTGTGACTTTGTGGAGAGCTTTGATTTATGACTGTTTTGCTGTTATTATGTGTGAGTTCTCTGCAACACTGCAGGTCTGAGCTGGCTTATAAAGGTATTGTATTCAATCAAATTTTAATGCAGTGTCCCTGCGCGAGTTTGCATACAGCATGCATGTAATCTTTGGGTTAAACCTGTGGCTGAAATGCTGGTGGGTGTATGGATTAGTCATATTCCCGTAATGCTCCTCAATAGAAAACCAAAGAGCTCAACTGATCTCCTGAGGATTCTCTGGTTGAGTCTCTGCAGACTTATGTCTGTAAAATGTTTCATGGTTACCTACAGTGTTATTTACCCTTTGTTCAGATGAATGTACTGTATGTTTGAGGTGTACTGATACTCATGCACATCTGCCAGCCAATCACAAGCAGGTATTTTCTGTCCGCCACATAAACATCAATCTGCAGGACTCATTGATAAATGTCACAAGCATCAGTGGTCTAACAGAAAAAGAAGTTATAAAAGATTCAACCAAAAGCGATTTGATAAATCCTGAGTTCACATTCAGTAGTTAAAGTGGAGAAGGGTTGTGTTCAGCACAGCAAAGCAACATTGTAAAGGTATCACAGTGTAAAGTGCAGCAAAATAACAGCCGTTCTTGTCACATTATGGAGGCAGAGGAGGAGGAAAAGAAAGTGCTGTGTTGTCACAGCAACAACCGGCAATATTTGCTTCATGCTAATTACATGCTAATTGTTCTTGCACTTAACTGAACTGTTTCACACATATTTTTATTAATGTCAGTGACGCTTAGTAACCAACAGAGCTGAAGAACAAAAAGCTTTTTCCCTGTGTTCTGTCTCAAAGGCTGCTAGCCAGGTTGATAAATCACCCTTTGCTGTTGCCTGTCTCAGTTATTATTCTGTTTGGTTAGCAGGTAAACTGACCAAAAAAGTATTGCCAGTTTACACAGCTGGGAACAAGCAAAAATGACGGGCTGCCACTGACACATCAGGTGCCTCATCTGACTCTCCTGATAATAATGACTCAGGACGTCAGTGAGTTTCCTGTAAAATCCCAAACAACAATCCCTCCATCAGCATTCATTCACAGTGTCAGTAGTTAAACAGAACTGAGGAGCACACAGAGGATCAGAGCACTGTGGAGTCATCTTCCCTGATCCGTCCTGTCTGTCTCACTCACATCCTGTAAGACCTTCTGCTTGTCAATAACTCGACCATCATGAATGATTAGATCTCCTCTCTGAGTATCAGGAGAGAAGCTGCAGGCTTTGTAGTGCTGCAACAGTAGCTTTCATGTTTACTGAATCCACAGCTCGTGTGAGTTGTTGTGATGATAGAATCAGTTTAAAGATTTAACAATGAACAAATCAAGAAGACCACCTGGAAACACAGATGGACACACAGATAATATGTGCCAACAGCAGCCTGCAGGTTTAACAGAGCAAACATGAGTTACTAAAATATACACTGGATATATTGAACTGCCTTTGTAGTACACACTCAGATGAGGCTTGTGAAATATGTAAAAACATGTATTTAGAACTTTTGAAAATGTGATTAAAACTTTTAACAAGAATATAAGGTAAAAATCAGTCGATTATTGAACGTCTCCCATGTTATCAGTTCTTTGCAGATTAGGTGCCAAGGACAGTTTGACACACTCTAGTGGTCCAGCTGTCCTGAGAGACTCCAGTCATCATCCCACTAACACAGGTTGTGACAAAGACATAAAGTAATCCCACACACAGAACAGAAATGCTAGAGGAGTGGTGTTACTCCTGCAACTGTACAGAGGAAGCCAAGTTAGGTTGAATTGTCTCGTCATGGCTGAGCATTAGCATGCAGACTGCAGTGAGCTGATCTGACAGGATGAATGAATAAGCCAATAAAGCCAAGTTTGAAAGTGAAGGCTGTGTTTAAATGGGTACAATTTTTCACTTTAAAGCAATCTGCTCGGCCTCTCCAATGTCATCATAAATGCTAACAGCCTAAAAATAAATGGCAGTATAGTAAAAGGATGTGAATAATGCATTGCTTTCCTTTTTGAGTCCCATTATTTAATAACCTCTGTTAACAGATGTGTAAATTATGAGACATGAAGTTTGAAAAGGATATTTCTTGACCCTTACATGCAGTTAAACAGAGCTGCTTTTGTAAGCTGCAGAATAAGGAATGGGGACAGGTCACAGAAAGAAAATTAGCAGGTGTGTTAAATAACACGAACGAAGGTCCCACTCACATGGGACGAGTATCACCTCCAGACCTCAAGCAACAATTAAAGCCTAATAAATACAGATGAATTGGGATGTTTGTGTTTGTGTGTGGATTTTTATTTTAACGTATCATTTTTCCTTATTGTTCTTCTTTTGTCCGTGCTTTTCTTCTACCAATTTTAAGTTTTGACACCATTTTGTGTGCAAATTCAGGAGGGTCATCTCACAGGACAGCATAGAGACCAATTCTAAATCATGCAGGTCTCAGGACTTCAGTGTTATTGTGATAGCTTTCATATGATAAGTCATGAGATAAAATGTCCAGTGACACAGCTACAGTCTGAAAGTTAAAGCAGAGACACACCTGTCGTTAATTAACAAAACTACTGGCAGCACAGAAAGCACTACATATGGCAGAACCAACTCTCAGCAACTATTCTCACGTTTTCTCTACTCTCTGTCTGTTCATTGTTGTCTTTGTGCTCCTACACTCTGACCTGTCCCTGCAGCTCAGTCCTCCTACATGCTGGGTCACACAGTGCTGTGGAAGCACCTTATAATCACAGAGCTCCCAACAGGCTGTCATTATCCAGGACCAGCAGATCTGCTCTACTGGCCGCAGCCACAGCCTGAAGCTACAATGTATTCTCATAGTCAGTGCTTCAAATACTCATGATACATAGATGAGACATGATGCCTGCAGCTGACTTCTGTTAGTCAGCCATGATTATTTCCATACACACAGAGCATCACAGAGGTACACACACACATGCCATGAGAACAGTTCATTTATATGTAATATTACTGCTGGCTCTTAGCAAACATGTACCCTCTTCCAAGTCAAACCTGCTCAAGTGTTTTAGAAAATATGACCTACCGCAAATCTGGTAACACAAAGCCCTATCTGGCAGCTATAACACACAGCCCGGTCAGAGACCTGTGGCATTACACCACAGATGGGCAATGGATTCTCGTCTCAAAGAGTGATATGTATCAGCCTCTAAACGTGTATGTTGCAAGTGCAGCATTAGAGACTCATGCACTTTACTGTATTGTTTTGCCTCATGTAGCTCATTATCTTTATGTTGTGCTGCTAGCAATGTCAAAGCGATTTCTTTGAGCTTTATTCCATTCCACCCTCCCGCAGAAAGTGTTCAAAGCAATAAAACCTTGTATGTTGTAGCTTTAAGATATGACAGGCCCGAATATCAAGGTAGGTTTGCATGTAACATGCACTTAAATATTTCCCTGAAGTCCAGCACTTATAATGTGAGAGATCCTGCACACATTTACAGTGATGTCCAATAATGTCAGCAGTCAACATTTGCATAATGAAATTCTGAGTTCTTCCTACCGTGACAGCAGCAGTGGAGTATAATGATGAAATGAATCCTTATTTTCACAGCAGATATTCTTACAGCAAACAAGAAGCACAGGTGTAATCAATAACTTCACTTACGACTGCTCTTTGTTAAGGAGTCAGGTTCTGAGCCCTGCTATAGTGCTCACTGACACTCAATGGAGTCCAGACCTCGTTAGCTCAATTAGTTACACCTGTGCTTTTCCTGCTCTGACAGAGTCTCATGTGATTACTAAACCATGTGAACACTTATATTTTTTTAAATCACGGAGGCTATGATTGGCAGATTTACATTGATAAACATAGTGACCAGGTGGAAGTATTCCCACTACGACCTGTCATGTATCCAATGATTTACTCAAGAATTTTACATTTAGATTCAAATGATTTGTTTGTTCCTCTGTCTGTATATGTGTCTGTATTGTTGACAGTAGAACAAGCTGAGGCAGTCTGTGGTCGTGAGTTGCATCCAGTTTATGATTATGAACAATAGTTCTGATAATTGTTGAGATACACACACTAAGACGTCTCAAAAAAGAACACATACATAAAAACACGGGAGAAGCTGGTAAAAAGCTGAGGAGAAAAGCAGCATTTATACTTCCTATTAAATGAGGTCCACACTGGGACACATCTGATGCCTCAGAGACTGGAACCTCAACTATAAAAGAAGCTTCTCCAGACCTCACTTTAATCTTACAAACAGGCCTGTGAGAGACGACCTGAGAGACCTGTGTGGCAAATAATCACTCAGCAGGTCTGAGAGGTGATGTGGAGCGAGAGCATTTAACGCTTTACACACAAGGAGCAGAGGCATTTATAAAGTCTTACAGGAGCCGACTGAATTATCTGAGAACTGGTGTTACACACCTTTACCCGAACACATGACAAAACCTGGCAGGTTTTCCACTAATGGAAATATTCTGAGGGCTCTGCAACATGAAAGAGCAGGACCAAAATGATCAACACAGTTTTATTGAACAAACCAAGTGTTATAACTGCCAGACTGGCTGCCTCGTAGTGTCTTTGTGTTAAACCAACAATCGAATAATGTCACTCTTTCTCAGAGGCAACAGGGAGCCCTGCTGCCCTCAGGACAAGATTGTTTTTTGTTCAGCGTCTTCACTTCTGTCAAACCTCCACAGATCACAAATAAAACATCCTGTAAAACAGCAGAGGAGCTGTTTTATTGCAGAAGAAGAACCTGTAACAACTTTTATGTGACAAGAGTGCTTATAGAGTCCTATAGGGAAGACAATAACCTGATACATTATTGTCCATGAGTGAACACTTACAGTGTCAAAGTTGTCACACAACCCAGGGTCAAGAAAGACAAACATTTAACTATTACCATCTTACAAACACTCAGGGGGGCTTTCTAAAAATAGGCAGTGAAGTACATTTCAAGGCTGACTGTAAATAACAATATATATAATAAGAAAGAAAAAGGATGTTAGTTATAAACCGAGTGTAAATTATTTGTAATCATGAGTTTGAAACATTTTAGCTGCACCTGGAACAGTAAAAATGTATTTTAATGGTGAGTGATGATTTGTTGTGGCACAATGAAAATGTGTCCCATGTCAAAACACAATTTCAGAGGCTTTCTCTTTCCACACATTTAAAACATTTTCATCACAATACAATTTTTTCATTTTGAAGCTTTTGTTCAATAAAAACAAAAATCAGTAACAGTGAAAATTGATTTTTACAGTTCTTTCCCTCTTCGTATCTTTTTCCCTTCTTTTCTCTGGGTGATAAGAAAGGTTGATTCAGCTGCTTTCAGAAGGTTGGAGAGAGAACAGAGTTTCTGTGACTCACACGGTGGGATCCTGACGTTTCTGAAAAGGGAAATGTTGCTGTTGTGTTTGACTCTGGACTGAAAAATGCTGATGCTGTTAGTCTTTTGTTTTAGTGCAGAAACAAATCCTCACACCTCTGATCCTCTGATTTGTGAGAAAGGCTGCCAAACAACAACGCTAAATCAGTAAATAACTTTAAAGAAAATTCTCGAGGTGCATCCAATAATTAAAATGGTGATGTATCTGTCCAGTGTTATTGATTGCTATTTTACTGCAGTATACAGAAATTTGGATATTACAGGTTATGTAAAATGCTGATATATTCTTTGACGCTTTTTTTGCTAATAATGTGAGAAATCTCACACTGTGCTTTTATGTATATTTGATTATTCCTTTACAGAACCAAAGGTGACTGAATATGAATTAATTATAACCATTCAAGGTCAGACACAGGTCTCTGAAGACATGTTCATCAGTGAAGTGGGCTTTGAAGCTGTTATCTGAGAGGATCTCACTTTGCTTTTACAGCATTTTTTTCAGCTCTTCTTTATATCCGTCCCCATTTTCCCTTGATGTTTGTTTTCAAACAGAAATGCAGCGTGAAATTATTCAGAGTGGAGTCACTGAATCAGTCTGTTTAGCAGAGTTACTGCCTGAAAGGCTGAAGAGGGAACGACTGGACTTACTCAGACACCTAAACGTTTGTGATGCACTGACTCACAGATGAAAGTGCAGACAGACATCAGTTTGCTAAATACTGTATGTTCCTGTCTGTCTGAGTGCAGAGTGAGGAATTATCAGTGAATAATAAGAGATACAAGGCGGACACGATTACATGTGATTACTTTAGATAGGACATTTCTTCTTAGTAAATATTGAGTGGGGTTATCATTACTTATCATCAGAAGTTTAGTCACTACAATGTAAGTATGTAAAGAGCTCAGCAACCAGACAGCTGCATCACATGATAGTTTCTGATGTCATTGTCAGTGACAGCCAACAAGAAGCAGATATTTGGTTTTCGATATCTGAGTAAAGGTCAGTACGACGTGAAGACTTCAAATATCTGCATGTAAAGTAAAACAAATATGTTACCAAAGACTTGTTTCTTTTGATACTGGGCAGGAAGCCAGAGAGACATCAAAGCTATATTTCATAATTAATGTTATTGCCAAGTGTTACACAAGATCACTGTAAAATTCTGTCAGAAACACATCACCTCTCTCCCTCTCTTTCTCTGACTGCCTCCCTTTCTCTATTTCATCCCGTCTCTCTCTCTGTCTGCGTCTCTCTATGAGTTCCACAGTGCCAGGTTGGCACAGGCAGGGATTTGGGTTTAATATGATGTCTTGTGTCTCACCTTTGGGACAGATTATGTCTCTCTGCTCCCTCACTGTTCCCGTCCTGCCCTCTGCTGCTGTGACAGGCTGCTCCTTGTCCTTTGCCAGGACTAGAGGCTGTTAATGCCAGACAGCCGGATCAGAGGTGCTGATCTTTATGCAGCCAGCTGAGACACCTGTGGCAATGTGGCAGTGTGTCATTGTGTGTCTGTGTAGGTGTGTAACCATGACAGTGACTCAACAGATCCTTTACTTTAGTCAAAGACACAAATTGGTTGTTTGCCAAATTACTAAGCTGCTGATCATATTATCAATTATTTGTCATTTAAAGACACCTCACACAGCTCTCTTGTGCATTCACACACAAACAGTGACACCAGATTCCTCCACACCAGAAGTCTTTTTTGCACTTGTTCTGTTTTCCATGGATGGCTGTGACCTTCTGGTGTCCAGGGACAGGAGCCAACAGTAAGAGGCAGCAGATGGTTCACAGTGAGACTCTTGTCCTTTTCATTCTGCATGATGGTTTATACCCACACACACACACACACACACACGCAAAAACACACTATTTTCATAATACTTCGAAAGATCATCTTCCCTGTGTGTAGTGACAAAGGCTTCCCCTTCTTGCTTTCAGTAATGAACTAAATGCAGCACATCAGTGATTTTTAACCGTGCAAAGCAAAGTTAGATCAGTGACCCTGTGCATGTGTGTGTGTTTGTGGGTGTGTGTGTGTGTGTGTGTGTGTGCGCGCCCCGTTAGCGTCCCTGTTAGCAGGTGATGATGTTCTGCTTTTCTCTCCTGGCCTCCTGCCTGCTGTGTGTCTCTTATCCTCCCTGTGCATCACTTCACACACTGAAGCCTCTCCTGACACTGTGGCCAAGCTCAAAACACAGCCTGCACGACCTTCATCCTCACGGCAGCAGAGCCTGTCCACATGTGGCATTGCAGCCAGCTCATGTTGTATGTGTGTGTGTAAGAGTGGGAGGGAGAGAGAGCGAGTATGGGTGTTCCTGTTTATGTTTCAGTATGAGTCTAATTAAGTTGAATTCAGCACAGAGGACCACAGTGTGATTCAAGTGCTAAACACTGAGCGTTATTCACAACCTCTCTGACAGGAGAGAAACAAACAATGAAACCTGCAGCTTCAGAAGTGCTGCTGGAAAAAGCTTCACTGAAAGATTTCTAAAGATGCTTTTGTTGGTCTGAATTTGTTCTTCCCAAATGGGACTGAAGTGTCTTTTCATCCACATTAATAATGTTGACATGTTTTTTGTCATGATGTCTCTTTTACTGATATTTATTTCGTTGCAGATATATTTCTAATAACATTCAGAATCTCTATCTCAAAGAAAACAAAGGCATGAACCATCTTTGGACTTGACCATGAGGACATTGATTCACTTCCTCTCCTCAGGTCTGCTGAACTGTACAGGCTGTTTGAATCATCAGTCAGACAGTTTAGTGTAGCAGACACATTAGAGCCGTAGTGGAGCTGTCTGTGCCAGTTAGTCTGCAGAGTCCTGCAGCACAGCAGCCTGAGGAACTCACAGGAAATGAAGTGAGGCTCGACTGTTCAGGAGAAATAAGAGCTCAGCTGTTTATTCAACATGCTTTAACTCCACTAGTAGTTTATCTAGTTGCTTCCTGTGTCAGTGCGACAATACTATGATGATGGCAAAGATTGATGTCTCCATGTCTGAGTTCCATATGAACTGAAGAACCAAACAGCTGGAGCTCAGCAGAAAACCCTGCAGCGAGCTGGGATGACACCAGCTGAAGATAAACAGCTTTACTCTCCTAAAGTGTGATGAGATTATTGAGCTGCTTTGAATAAGAATCATATTATCTCCCAATGCTGAAAGGGAGATTTCAACAAAGACAACAAAGGTTCAGAGAATCAGACTCTTCTGACAGAGGCTAATGATCTGTTTGTGTATTGTGCTGCACATGATGCCATTAACTTTGTGACAGTGATGCAACATCTCAAACTGCAACAGCAACATCAAGAATCTCCAGTTTATTTTAATCCATTGGTCATTAGGGATTTCAAATTAAATGTCAGTATTTACTGGTCTTTTTTTTCTCTACTACTGCACAACAAGTCTAAAAAATATGTCTGTATTGTTAAGATTTTTTGGGGTGTGTGTGTGTGTGTGTGTGTGTTCAAAGTGGATTAGCAAACAATGATATGGACATAATGGAGTGCAGAGGTAATCCCCAGTATTTGCTGCAGGGACAGGATTTGCATTCATCCACACACAGAACATTTATCATGCTGTTACACTGACATTAAAGTTACCAACTGCATCCAGAATAATAAACAGCAGAGGATACTTTACTGTTCAGCAATGACAAAGGTTAACTGTGAGGCTGATTGAGCTGAATGACCAGATATGAAGCACACACAGACAGTCAGTGATTGACTACATCACAAATGGACTTCATTCAGCAACCAGTGGCGTCACACCCTGGCCTGCCATTAGAAAGAATGTAGGTTTCAGACAAGCCTGCTTTGCATTAACTTTTTAGACTTTGAAGCTACTTCCACTTGTTTATACAGTCTATGGGAAGACCGAAAGATTATATTTCTCCAATAATAAGTAAGGCAGATATGATAACATGACCCATCCACAGAGAATGTCTCTCACAGCACTGTGTATCTATTTAAATGTAAATGATCTGAGGCTGAGGTGAGGATTAGTTACAGAAACACCCTGTAACACTTTAGAAACAGGAATCAGTGAAAGGAAGTTCAGTTTAGTTTCTTTAAACCTCCTGGCAGACAAAAGTTTAAACTTTTCTGTCTTTTAGTATCTGAGTCTTTTTTTCCTTTCCTACTCACTGATTGTTTCTAATGTTCTCATTAAATGTGGAAGTCAATGAAGTGTCCGGAGGAGACCCCATTACTGCTCACCGATATCTAACACCTGTAGATGAAGGGAACCAATTTGCCAGAGCAGCAGATAAGACATTCGGTGACTTCAGCAGCAAGAGAGAAACAGGGAAGACAGAAAATTACATTCATCTTTGTCTCTTAAAGCACACAGTGATCATTTTCATTTCAGCGTAATGCAAACATTTACCAGGAAGGAAGCAGCTATGAGCGGGAACCATCTGTAGCTCATGAGACACAAAGTTCAGGTAGGATATACAGTATGTCACACTTTTCTTTATTTACCCATAAGATAGCAGAAGATCATCTCACAGTTGTGTCATGGAGAAAACACTAATTCATGATGTGCAGGGAGGGACTATTTCAGAGCAGAGATTGTAGTTTACAGGACTATGGATGGAGCAATATAAAATGTGTATGTACCTCATGGAGTGCGTCATTATCTTTCTGCTGCAAAAATAGACATCTGATCACCAGCTGAACTCACAGTGGGAGGAAGGATTGGAACACAACCAAATTACTTATTACAGCTTCTGTCATCTGGGGACATGTTATCATCCAGAGAGGGGGTGTAGATTTGTTAAACATGAGGAACATTGTTTTGTCTCCGTTTTAAGGAATTCATACATTAAAGTCATTAGAGCCTGTGGCATTGTTAGAAACCTTTTATTGCATAATTGCACAGTGGATTCATGAGAGAGAAACGTTTGAAACATTGTGTTTTTGTGTGCACATAAAGAGTACTAACGAGCATACTGGGATCCAGGAATAGCCTCTGCTGGAACAAAAATACATGAGGCTGATGGGACCAAGTTTGACATGAGACCTCACTGGATACAAGTTTGAAATATTTTCTGTTGAGAAGTAAGACTAACTCTGAATGTGACCCAATCCATGCAATATTTCTCTCCACATATCAAGATACTGGACCTCAAGTTCTCTCAGGTATGCTGGGAGACGAAGTCTCTGTGCTCTACATCGACATCTCCTAACAGTCAGTTTGGCATCGAGTGCCTCCAAAGCAAACACTCAAATACAGTTCAATATGTGAGCTGTTCCACTGATGCATTAGTGATGCAGTTGAAACATAATCATCTGTGTCTCAGCTGGATCCCATTTGTTATTCAGAACACATCCTGTAAGTTAATGCATGATAACAGAGTCACATCACAACATGCAATTGGAATAACAGCCTTTTAATCCTGCTGATTAGATGACTAATTCATGACTGATTACTCTCAATCTCTTGGCGTCATCAGACACAATTATTAACTTCTGTAATGAAATAACTGAGTGTTTACATTAACTGTCCCCTGCAGAGTAAAAAACCACCAGCAACAGGATTTACTAGCGAATTCACGCCTCATTTCAGTGTGGCGAGAAAAACAGACTCACATCTCTTGAGGGAGAGCCAGTGGAGTGTTAAGTCTTCTAATAACTATTATCAGCTGTCATCTCTGAAGAACCAATAAAACATAACATACCAATATATGAGAAAACGCTGAGCTAACAAGCCAGGTACCGTTAGGTTCCTGCTAAAAATGGCTAAAACATCAATAAAATAATCCTAGAATTTTACTCAACAGAAGCTGGAGCACATAATTCTTGGACAATATGTCACTACAATAAACTTTACAGCATTATTTGTCTTATATTTGTTTGAAAAAAAATCCCTGAGTGGCACCAACAACACAAACACTTCCAAGAATCTTCAATGACTGAGTTAGCTGAGGTGACATCTAGAAGACAGCTAGCAGCATCCACCTGCCAGTCAAAGTGGCCGATCCCTAATGTTGCCTAACTTTTAGCGTTAATGTAAAGTAAAGCTGCAGTTAAGTTTTTTAATATGGGGCCTTATATGGACTGACTTGCTTTAGGAGCCAGCCTCATGCAGCAGTGTTTTCGGCACTAAAAACAAAGGTGTTGGCTTACTTTCTGGCTTACCCAGACGTTGCCACTTGATTTTAAGAACAAAACAAACAGTGAGGTTAATGTGTGAAACTTAAACACCATCTGCAATCCTGACCCAGCAGATCTTTATTGGCAAACGTCCTGCTGGTCAATTGACAGGCTCTATTTAATAGACTGGACAATTTCCACGCTGTCATCAGTTCCCAAGAGAACATCACGAACTGTTACATCAATTGTTTCAGTGAAACTTGGCTTAATCCTGGTATACCAGGCACCATAATTCAACCAGTTGATCAAGAGTTGCTGTGATAGTGAGAATATGAAAATGCCATCGTGTTCCTGCTCACTGAATTTGAGTTATTGGAAATTCCGACAGCACCTCCTACCAAGGGTGTTTATTTTGATTACCACAGTGAGCCAAACCACTGACGTATACAGAGGCAGCCCTGTCAAATATTTGCAAAGACTTGAGATACTTATAAGGTAGAGGATTTAATCTGCTATCTGATAAACAGTTTTCATCAGGCCCTTAAGATGCTGTCAGAACCTGCATCTGACAGGAACAATGCAAGTGAGCTGATACATACTTTGTATGTACATACATTAATTACAGGGGAAGTGCAAAAGGAGGTCTTATTTTTCACAGTATCTGAGGGGTCTTCCACATCTAACCACTCCAACAGAGCAGTCAAATCATCTCATTAATGCTTTGGGACTGTGTGTTCATTAAGGGGGATGTGATGAGATTAAGGGTCCAACTAAAACACAACCAGTCTTCCCCTTGCTGTCTCCCTGTTTCTCCCTGTCAACCAAATAAGCAAACAAGTAGCTCATTAAAATTACAAAGATTAATTTGTCCAAATTAATTGGATGGATCCCACAGAAAGGGGCATCCTGGTACCCTGATGAATAGTGAACTATCAGACTACAAGCTTCAGTCAGCTTGAGGAGCAGCAGTGCAACATAAAGAGCCTCTTGGTATCAGCTGCAGAAAACTTAACAACTACACCGCACACAGTGTGGTATCAGATCAGCTTCCTTTAAGATGCATCTTATTTTACAGTCTTGAATTCACCTTCACCTTAAGATTATTATTTCTCACAGCTGCTGCTGATTCTGCTGCCTCAGGAAAAGCAGAAAATCCACATATTAAATTCAGACACCCAACACATTTCTTGCTCCTGTCTGCTCCCAGCTGTTGCTTTCTCACAGAAATCAGACCAAGGGAAGCAGAAAACAAGCACAAACCAGACATTTAGTGGAGTCAGCAAACAAATGTTAAACTATAAGGAGGTTAAAACTGGTGATGAAACAATTATGACAGTGAAATTAAACACTGTAACTGTGTAACCACTGTAACCACACTGTGTTGAAATAAAGTAAAAGGAAAAAGTTTGAGTGAGAAAAAATATCAGCTCCTCAAAGTGAAAAATAAATCAGTTGGCAATCTAGAGAGTGTAATTGTGTATTTGTGGAGGTAGACCAGGGCGAACATGAGAACATCATGGGATGATACATAAATAAAATAGTGTCAGATAATCAATCACCCATGTGTAAGAGGGGGCAAGCACACAGACCTGTGACATGTGAGGGTGAGCTAGTTTTACCAGAGCTGTCAATATTAAAGCACAGACTGTCAAACTGTGGATCCAGTCTGACTCAGGCAAGATGATGAAACATGTTTGAAGTAGAGATCAGAAATGTCTCTGGAGAGGGATACAGGCAGTGTGTGTGTGTGTGTGTGTGTGTGTGTGTGTGTGTGTGTGTGCGTGCGTGTGTGCGTGCGTGTATCAGTCCTACTATTCAGCTTCTCCCAGAATGTGGAAATTCCAAATATTTCTGGTCGTGTTGTTAGTTTGTAGTTTCCCTAACTACAATTAACGTCCTCTTATTTATGTCTTTCTGATTTCTGATCTTCTGTAGTACAACACTACACTTGATATTAACCAATCAGCTGTCACTTAGCTCTCCTGCAGTGTGGCTGTTGGAGCAGCAGCTCATTAGCAGAGAAGCTGATTATGTGAGAAGAGGCACCAGTGCAGTGTGTTTGCAGAGGCAGAAATTCATGTTTCCTCAAGTGGGAAATAGGAAGCTTGAAACTCTTATGTAAAATGTGAATAATTTAAATATAACAAGACACCTGTTGCTGATATCTTCAACATTATTTCAAGTGTTCATGATCATGTGTTAGTTTCTCTCTGTGGAGCTTCAGCACATGAGACCTTATGGTACAGGTGAGCTGTTTGAAAAAGGGGGGATATAAATGAACTTTACCACTCTGCTCATTTGTACTTAAGACTAAGCAGAGGGTGGTGAGCTCATTAGTTCAGTTCCAGCAGCAACACAAAAACAGAAAGAACACAACGGTTCAGTGGAATCATCAAATGAATAAGATGAGACTGTAGATGAAAAACCTCATTCCCCTTCTTTATGAGGCAGAAAATTGATATCCATCTTACACGTTCCAGTCTACTCAACCCCTGGGTGTCCTCATTCATAGTTCATTTAAAGCCCACAGTGTTTCTGTTCTCTAACTATGCTCCAGCTGTCAGTGAGAAAACCTTTGGCTCAGGTTTTACAGATTGTCTTTAATGTTATTAATTCATGAACTGTGCAGATTTTAAACTTTGTGATTCTTAAGTAATACTTCAGAACTTCAGGGTGGGCTTTAAGTTGTTGGAGATATTATTTTTAATACTTTGTTTGTGAGGGTAGGACTGTCAAGTTTTTTTCATAGTGTTAGTAACTTATACCATAGACTAAGTAGGCAGAATAAATGAGAGATAAGAAAAATAAGAAGATACTTTACAATAAGCAATAATTAAACAAGACATAACGAGTAAGCAGTGGTGGGGTGGGAATAAGTAAGTACCACATCTAACGTAAGTGATGCATCAGTTCATCTCAGGTTAGAGACTCACAGCTCGTCTGCCCTGAAGAAACCTAACATATAATCCCAGGATTCCAATCTGCTGAAGGCAACTCATGAAGCTATCCATTAAATCTGCTCTCACTCTGTTCTGGAGGTGAAACCAACAGTGAGTGTTCAGACAGCTCCTGCTGAGCTTTAAGAAGGAAACTTGTCACACAACTCAAACTCTAATGCAGCTCCTTTTGAATGGAAATGCGAGCAAAATTCTTAAGTACAGTTGACACAAACTGTGACATGCTCTGCACTGGTCCATAGAAATCATCTCAACTGTCTGTGATTCAGCACCATGGACAGAGACAGCGTTGTTCCGGAGCACATGTACATGTTCACTACAGTGAAAACACAACTTGTTGGACAGCACATACGAGTTGCATTAAATTATATTCATATTAACTACCTGACAATTGTGTAACAGCAGAGACAGCACTCACAGATACGTTCAGACACAGTAACAGAGGCAGACAGACACTCATATAAAGCTGATTGGACACAAACACTCTCTCTGTGTTTGTAACCTGCAGACCTCAAGAACCATGAAATCAAATTGATGTCTCAGAGGAGCGACACATTTTATCAGTGTGTTGAACCGTGGAGGAGGCTGTTGTTGGAGGTGGACTCACAAATGTCAACAAACCAGATAAAGGCTGGAGTGTGAGTATTATTTCATACAGAGAGGGTCAAAGGTCATTCACGTAGACCATTCTTCACAACAGCAGAGTGAGAGGAAATATCAGCCTGTGGCCTGTATGTTTATCACTTAATATCCATTCACACATCACACACACACATCTAGCTGTTGTCTTATTTGCAGGTAAGGGAGGAAAACAGGGCCACAGCATGGGAGAATCCAGTTCATGTATCCTACTGACAACACTGGAGGTTTAAAACAATCACCAGTGGGACACACAGGGCTTGTTGTCATCAGTACTAAACTATATCAGAAGTGTCAGACTAATGTGTTACAGGCAGGCGAGGAATTCAGCTGCTTCTGTTAATCAGCTTTGAGCTCCATCCACCTGCCTACATCACTTTATCACTAACACAAGTCTGGAGTGTGAGGTTAAATCATTTGAAATGTGTTTGAACAGAGAGTAAAATACCCACTTATTACTGTGACAATCAAGTGATTATTCCACTACATGTGTAAATAAAACCCCAAACTACCAGCAAATTTCACATTTAGCTAAATGTCTGTTGTTAATGTGTCAGGTTTCTGATGCAGTCTGGATAAATCAACTCTAAATACCAACAGTGGACAGAGAGCTGCAGTGGGAAAAGATGAAGCAAGAGCTTTCTCTCTTGTTATTTCTAAACATTCTTATGTTTTGTATTTCTTTTCTTCACATTTTCTTGTATCCATCTTTATTAGACTTCTCTCTAATCTCTCCACCACTTCTCCTCTGATCATCTTGTTATCAGATCTTTAACCACAATTTCCACAACAACGTTTATTCTGGAAAGGATAATTTAGTCTTCAGATGTAAAGCTTCTACTCAAATCCTTTTCAACATCTTCCTCATCTTTCCTCTGTTTTTTTCTCTTCTGAGGAAGTTTAAATGACAACAGAGTTTCTGTTCCTGCTCCTGGCTCTAATTAAAAGATGATCAGCAACATCTCTCATCTGCTGCCTCTGTCCTTGCCCCACTGGCTGTTTAATGTCGGGGGAACTGAATCACTTCAGTTAACAAGTGGAGAGTTTGTGAGGCAGCGTACACTGAACACACATTCTGGTACTGACGGCCTTAGAGATCGATCTGATTTCTACATGACAATTTCTTGTGACCGAGACTTCAGTATAATGTTAATTTAGATCAAGCACATACTTGTGCACACACATAAACACACACTCAAACCCACACATGAAGTTTGAGAGCAAATCTCATCTCTGTTCTGCTGGATCCTAAGTGTGTGTGATGTGTTTCTCTGTTGAATTACCATATAAATAACTGCAGCTGATTACCAAGATTTGTTCAAGAAGCCAGAACAGAGAGACAGAGAGAGAGAGAGAGAGAGAGAGAGAAAGAGAACACCTCACTTTCTCTAGAAGGTGTCACTGAAACCTAAACTCTCTCATTGAAATTTGACTGTTTATACTTTGTATAAATGTATACTTTTTCTGTTAATACTTTTATTGATGTTAACTTTATCATTGTGTTCTGACCTGCCTGGCTGTGCTTGGTTGTATGTTCTTCTTTCACTTGAACTGACCAGTGAGATGCTCACTTCCGGTGTATCTTTCTCTCTTTGCTCTTAATATACTGTATAATCCTAACCATATAAGGGTACAAAATAGCAACAGTGATCTGCAACATATATAAAGTGTCCCACCTCGTAAAGACAAGAAAGCATCCAGACACAGAGAACTGCTCTCACACAACACAACGCTATTAATAGCTTCATTACATGTTCCTTTTCAATCCTCCTCCTAGATACACATGTGCAAAACACTAAAAAAAATAAAATGAATAAAAATGTTATAGTCTATTAATATTTGAACCATGCATTGTTTGTTTTTGTTTTTATTTGTGAAACATCCTGTCTACCGCTCATTGGCTGACTTGGAGACATATTTCATAGACGACATTAGAATCATTGTGGATAGAAAAATAAAAACACTTGTGTGTAATATAATTTCAATGAATATTCATCAACAGCTATTAGAATTCAGTGATATTACTGCCTGTGTTTAGTGGAGGTGGTGATACCTGGAGGAGGAGATTCTTCTAATCTCTCTGCTTCATTTGTCTTCTAATTAACACTTCATTCACAGTCTAAAAGGACATCAAACCAAATGAAGCATTCAGTGTGCCTCATTTAAAGTTCACTCCAAAGTGCCTGACCTTACATGTTGAATTGGAGCCACTCTCAATTACATTCTAATTTGGATAAAATGACTTAATACAATGGGATTTATTTTATGTGTAACTCTAAACAAGTGTAGTTCTAACATGCTGTAGTGGACTAAGCCTGGACTTTTACCTGGACACACCCTGGGCCCTCAGGTGTGGCCAGTTAACCTAACGAGCACTAACGAGCAGCTGCAGAAACAGAGCAGACTGGCCAATCACAGTGCCAACAAGATGACACCACAGAGGTCATCACATACAAGATTCACCTGAATGATCAGGTTAACAGTGAACACTAAAAACAATGATTTGCAGGTTATGTTATGATTCATCCCTCTCCTCGCTTTTTCCCCTCCCCTGGTCAAACTGTTTCACACAT
Source organism: Semicossyphus pulcher (assembly GCF_022749685.1). NCBI lineage: Eukaryota > Metazoa > Chordata > Actinopteri > Labriformes > Labridae > Semicossyphus > Semicossyphus pulcher. The sequence continues at coordinate 9,260,911 of NW_027211700.1, forward strand.
GGCCTCTAAGCAGTCATAGAATTGGGATTTTGATGATGTAGTGGAACAGAATGATGATCATAAAGGTCTGTTCTACTAAAGAGCCTGACATAAAGAGCAGGAGGAGTCTGTAATGTTGAACCATTTCGTGCACTAACTGCTTCATCAATCACACAGCAGAGCAGCAGAGTGAGCAACTGTGAAGAAGCTGAAGATGTGACTCTTTTTACTGGAGACTCTTCGACTGTGTTTATTTAGAGTGTCAGCAGGCTAATTATGAGTTTATAATGTCAACTTACAGTGTGAAGGTTCAGTGACCTTATTAGAAATGTTAAGCTAATTTATTAAAGCTGGATTAAATTGGATTTCAAAGTATGTGAGTACAGGAAGGGTTCGAGAAATGTAAATATAAAGGAAAACCTAATGGAGTACAAAACAACATGTATGTCATAATCATGCTGTGTACAACATATAGTCTTGGACTGACCACTAGTTTAAATAAACAGCATGATACGAGATACACGACCCAGCATGGTGTTTCAACCATCAGGTTTCTGTTTTGTAAAAAAGGTCAAATCTAGCCAAATGTATCAACAACACAGAGGTCTGTGTGAGTGTGTCGAGTGTGTTTGAGTGTGTGTGTGTATAGACTCCATAGCCGCTCTAATCTGCTCTGCATGAAGGAAAAACTAATGAGAAGACAAAGATTCTCACAGAGCCTCTCAAACACTAAGAGCACACTGACTGGAATCTAAACATCATCACCACCACAGTGATGGAGAACATACTGTATGTTTTAGAGCTGAATACATTGATGAGCATCCCTGCTGCCTCACTGTGATTGTTGTTAGAAGCTTTATCAACAGGAGAGGGAGGGAAAAATCTCACCAGTTCACTATCAGTGACCCAAAAGTTAATGAGTATAATTAGCAGGAAACCTTAGGAGAGAATGGGCCTGCAAAAGCCAGAGACAGACACTCAGTATTCCATATGATGTGCAAAAAGCAGGAAACTGAGTGCAGTGTATTTTCCTTTTATTTGTGTGTCTTCATCAGTGTGTCTATAGGTCCCTCTATGTAACCGACAGTCTCTCTCTGCAGTGACAGATAGGTGTTTCAGGGCTTCATTACTTTCAGACCTGCTGCAGTTCCATCTCATTCGTAACATGTCATGCTGCTTTGTCTTTTAAAAGTAAATCTTGGTTAAAGGCAAAAGAAAAAAACGAGAGTTTGTCAGGGTAATTAGTTTGGGGATGAGTTGCTGTGTGTGAGACATGATGCTTGAGGAAAGAAGGGAAATAAAGAAAAAGTCTTCAATGATTTATAAGTTGGAGGATAAACTAGGATAAGATAATGAAATAATGAATCAGTGAAAACTCAAGTGCACAGATAATAATCACTGTTGCCTTTAAAGCTGACTGAGTGTATTTAATACACAAGCTGAGAGGACAAAAGAAGACACAGGAAGTATTTCAGTGTGAAAGGAAACACACTGATGTAGTTCCTGCTTGACAACCAATATGGGCAAGTATGAAGCGATGGCTACTCACAGCACAGAAGAACTATTCAATGAAATAACCTGCTGTGGTCTGAGATACATGGCACATGGTTTGACACAAAGCAATGCAAGTTTACTTATAAAGCAGCTTTCAGAGGGAAGACAATTCAAAGTGCTTAATCTAAAACTAAACCTGCAGCTTCAACAAGAACAGATCAGTGGAGTTCAAAGCTCACTGAACACACAGACTTATGTTTATGAAGACAATGATGTTTCATAAAGGATTGAATTTAATATAAAAATTGCATCAAAGAACAGCAATGAAGCCAGTCCTAATCAGCTCCAAGAATCTCAAACATGTTAGCAAAGCAACATGTTTCTCATGCAGCTGCTCCTGGAACCAACAACAGCCTCAGTTCTTCAGTAGAAACTAAGAGTCACAACTGTGCACCCTTATCTCTGCAGCAGCAGGTTAGAGTGAAGGAGAGAATCTGACTAAAGCATCTCTGGCAAGACACAGAATGAAAGCACACCACATCAGCTGATCATCAGCAGACCAGAAGCAATCATGTTTGACACTTGTGAAATATCAGAGTTGTTCTTACTGTCAGTTCTGAAGATCACTGTGATGCAGCAGGTTGTCTTTCTCATCCAGCCGTCATCACATAAACACACACACAAAACAGACACACACACACACAATCGGCCGTCTTACCTAGAAGAGACAAAAAAGAGAAGACAGACTGTTAAATATTTTATCCATGACATCATCAACACCAATATCATTCATTTATTTTTGCTGCAGCCATGAGTCCCACTGTTGGCCAGTCATAACTCATGATTTATGGCAATATTGGTCTCAATTGTCTGATGATGTGGGAACTTCTATCAGCCTTTTTTAGTGTAAAGGCCGACATTATCTGAGCCTGCAGAGTCAATTGTTCTACCTGCTCCCTGACAGAGAGACACCTTCAGCCCATCTCTCCCCACAAGAACCAAACACCTGCTGATTCTGCTGCCTCAGAGGGGAAATCCATTCAGGTGAGTGTCACAGAGTTAGCCTGTGATCTAAAGAGTAACATGCACTCTCACACACACATGCTGCACCACCACTCTAAAATAATTAAATCAAGCCAGAAGGAGCTGCTAGTATTGTTAGCTTTGCATAACTTTACATTGCTGAACAATTGTTTGTCACCCGTTTGTTCTCTGCTGTACTCTACAGTCTCTGCCATTGGCTTATGAGGAGGTGTTCCAGGGGAATGTGCCAAGTATGGCAGAGTTAGAGGGGTGTTCCATATATTTCACAGGATTGTCGTTTCACACTGTTAAATAAATACACCTTAACTGAATTAATTAACTTTTTGTATCAGTTTGTGCCTTGTCCACTAGTTCATCCTTAAAGTGAGGAGCTATGCAGAAGAGATGTCAGAGGACATTAATGAAAACACCAGACTATTAGCTTCACCACCCTTCAATGCACTAAGAGAAACCCCTTATCCCAAGTATGCACATTAACAGAATGTATCGATTTGAGAAATTCTCCTGAGATATGATATAGCCACAACTGCCGAGACAAACACATGTTTAAGAATAACACCTGAGGGGAAAAAGCAAAAGCCTGAACCTGTACACATGATACAATACACATCGGTTAATCTTTGCTGATATTTGTTGAGGAATGAGAGGCCAATTTCCTGATGTAGGTTCACACTGACCATTAATCACATTAAACACTAGACTTTATAAATGATGGTATAGGTTTATCAGAACCCTTTCAGAGATTGTTTCTCCATGATATTTAATCTCAAAGTCTTTCATCATCAACAAAAATATTTCAGTATGCACTCTCCTGCTCCTGAGTCCTTCACATTTCCAATATGTCTGACTCACTTCAACCTTGGGATGTAGGAGCCAAAACATTTCACTAATTATATCTTGAAAGTGTCTATACATACTGATGTCTGCAAAAAAACAAACTGCTTTACTCTTTTCAATAGTGTTTGGTTAACATTGATTGATTTTCTGACAATAAAAAAATAATTAAAAATAACAAAAATTGGATGTTGGTGGGGAATAAATTTTAACAGGCATCGATCAGCCCAGGCGGGGGTCCTCTGTGCTGTGACTGACAGAGGGAGAATAAAAAAGCCTCCTCATCCTCGTCCATGCCCCTGGTGAGTGAGAGCATGGTGGGCTGGTAGAGTCTGACAGAGAATAACAGGGAGCGTCACTTTTAAAGGAGTTCAAAGAGTTGGACTACACAGCTAGGAAACACACTGTGTGGGCTTCTGAATAAAGGTTTTTTGAACTGAACTACAGTTATAGACTCAAGAGATGGTAGATCCAGGCTCTTAGTCAGCACCATGGACAGAGACAGAGCACGGACAGCACAGTGCTCAGCTCACTGAAACAACAAGGTTCTTCAAAGAGACAGATTCAAAGCAAAGCAAAACATTTTTTTAGCATTAACAATGTTTTGCTACAACAGATTTGGGCCTCTCATTATTTCCAAGAAAACTTTGACTAGAATCACTCCGACATAAAGTTTCAAAGCTGTTCATACATATAATGTGCAACATTTAGTTTAACATTCTAAAAAATGCATCCAAAACAGAAATTGTCCTGCAGCTCGTCCCCCACAAATTACTTCAGATATTGTTGCAATATAGCAACTCATTAGTTTCTGATGCCATGTGAATGCTAACTTGTTCCACAAAACAACGTATGAACCCAGAGCCATGAAAATGACCCCTTACTGTATCTCTAGACCTCTTAGGCAGCGACAGCCTGTACAGCACACTTCACCTAAACCCAGCAGCACTCTGGACATCCTGACCTGCACACAGACAGCATGCTCCGGCTGCCTCATTCTCAAAGTCAGAGTAGCAGAGGGGAAAAAACCTTTCCTTTCGACAAGAAGAAACCAACTTCCAATTTCCACATCTTTCCCCTTAACATGTTTCTCACAGGAGACGTTCCCTGTCGTTTACATGTCACACAGCAGAAAAGTCACAGGTGTGATCAATGACATTAACGAGGTGTAAATGAACAAGCCCTCATGAGTGTGATTAATCACACCTGTGACTTTCCTGCTGTTACATATCAAAACATCATTTAACAGTCTCCCACTTTTATGCAACACACAACAGCTGGTGAATAGATTCAACTTTATTTGCTAAATGTGAAAACTTCTGTTATTCTTCATGCTTGTATTTTTTAAGAACCCACATTATTTCAAACCATTGTGTTTCTTGTCCAAGTATGTGTTACAGTAAAGCCAGTAAAAGGCTTCTCTTTTCCTTCAGTCATGTTCACACATCAAGTCATTCTCTTGTAGGCAGTACGTGTTGAAATCGAACAATAACTTTCCCTGACTGTCTTTTTGGCTCACCATGTTCCCTGTGTCTGTATTCCTGCTTGACTGACAGCTTCTATGTGGTCCTTTTTTTGCAGGAAAGAAATCTGCTCGCCCTCCCCCTCCTCGCTTGTCAGGGAAAAGAAATGTTCTGTGACAGCAACACACAACCTGAACGAGTCAGCAGACACCTGAGCTTTAGAAGAGATAAGGCAGAAACTCAGAATGTAAAACTCTCTTAAAGCAACTAATAAACTATTTCTGAACATAAGCTGATATAGTAACACTAATGACTTAACTTATTAAAATTAATAATTGTTAAATATCAGTCTGAAACTTAAACGCAACAATTATTCATGTTTCACTTGCACTTCTTTTTTTCACTGTTGTTTACCAAACTACAATATAAGGGTGAAGATGAATATGTACCCTGAGAATAAATCCCTGTAATCTGGAGATCTACAGCCTCACACTCTCTGCTCAGAGAGGTCAGACAGACCTTGAAGAGACTGTGTGATGTGCAGGGTTGCGTCAGTATTGCATGTCCAATAATTAATATGTAGAAGAGTAAAGAGCAGCATAAGAGTGTGAAAAGTTGGACAAATTAAAGTCAAGCTCTAAAGTGAAACATTGTCTTGTTATGTGGGGCAAGATGAGAGAAATACACACACTGCACTACACTTCTTTTAGAGGAAAGTTGAGAACAAACTTGAGAGACTGAATGACTTTGTGCTGAAGAAAAAGACGGGAGAGAACTGGGAGGATGACGAAGATAGAAAGGTGAGAGGTTCATAACAAACTGCAGTCATGGAGGAAGAAAGGAGTTTTGAAACTTGTCATGAAGACTGTGAGACACAAAGACAGAGCAGAGGAGGAGACAGAACACATCTGTAAACTCCCACAGACAGTTCAGCATGAACAGCAAACATCTGTCCTCAAACTGTTGGACTATCAGGAAGAGACGACATTCAGTTCATACAGTTTTTTTAAGTTTACTTTTGAAGTTCAAGTACAATAGTTTTGTCCTTCATGAAATCTTTTGTCACACATACTTCCATTTACATAAATGTATCAGCCAGTTTTCACCTTGATATTGAATCACCATATCTCCCTTTCAAAGAGCAGTAGAACATAAATTGTTCCAGTGTACACACACATACCACAATACTGTACTATTTGTCATACGTGTTGAAGTTTGAAACAGCCTCAAGCTGAAAGCACCATGTGTTTCTATTTTATTTGTGTTGTGTTTTTGGCTGAACGTGCGTGTTAGTTCAGACAGGACATAAGGCTCATATGTTGGCAGTCTGCCTGCTGAACACCATCATTAGGGGTGCTAAGAGAGATACTGGCTCCTCCAATATACATGTAGTGTAAAGCACTTTGAGTGGTCTGACAACTAGAAAATGAGTGCAGTCTATTTACCAATTTAAAGTACAGCATTTAATAACTCCAAGATTTTCACATTTGAATGCTTACAAGTTTACAGTGCTAGCTTTACAAAAAAACCCATTAATCTCAGCTGTCTTTAGAAAGATAACTTGTTTCTTCACATCAAAGTAAAACTGGATTCAACAGCCTTAATATCTCTAATGAACAGCTGCTCGGCTGCTCAGCTGTGCTTATGCACACCCTGCTCACTGTGCAGAAGAGGAGGGATGCTGCCTCCAATGTAATCACAGCTCCATCAGCAGTGTGAGATATAAACAGTCCTTATGGGAGCTTTCAAACATCCCCTTGACTCCATTCACTCTGATATGAAACTGATATAGTGAACGCTACATGAGTGATAGAGCGCTCAAGCAGTGAGATATAGAACATTAGAGGAAATACATCTGGGCTGATGGTAACTGATAGATGTCACAGTATGACTTATGGCCCAAAGAATACACAATCTATTGACTGATCTGGGAGCAGAACTTTGCTGGGTTTCACTTAAGCTCAGTCATGCACATCACTGTAATGAGGACATTTGACTTGGAGGTCTTTCTCTGAATATGTCCTTCATGTCAGTGGACTGGGTTTAAAAAAGCCTCCATTGTTGTGGCAGAAGGTCAAAATCTACTTTGAAACCTTCATCTGTTGTCATGAAGTGTCTTTCTGGCCTGACCATCAGGAACAGAGAGGAGCTCATATATCTAGCAGTGGAGCTGTATCTGTGTTTGTGTTCCTCTGTGTGCGAAAAAGGGGTCATTGTTTGGGGGGCTGTCCACTTGTAAAGAGGCTTTTAGCAAGTCAAGCAGCTGATGACTCAGTGTGTCACTGAGGCAGAACAACATCAAGACACTGCTTATCCAATTTATAATTTCTCCCAAAGGACTCAAAAGACTCATTGTGAGATCTTTCCAGTAACACGTCTCTCTCTCTCCAGATGCCGCTGGAGGAGATGTTCAGTCACTGGGAGCCATCTATCATTTCCTCTTTCCTCCCTGTATTAAACTCTAGCAGAGAGGTAGAGCTGTGCTTACAGCTTCCTGTTTCAGAGTTATTATTCATCCAGCTGTTAGACGGGGCCGAGATGATTCAGTGGGAGGTCTGAATGAAACCTGACATTATGGAAATGTTCAGGTACCACCTGCATGTGGAACAGCTGGACTGGAGAATTAAACACACAAGTGTGAATTTCAGAGTAATTTTTGGGAAAGGCACTGTTACTGATGATGGCAATAAAAGTGGTAAAATCACTGAGCCCAGTGGTTCAGTCATGCATCTCTGAAGAGCTTCACTTCCCAACATTGGCACCTGTATTTTCCAATTCATTAGCACGGATGAATTGTCTCAGTATTGCAGAGGAGCTAAGAGATCCCTTCTGAAACTGTGCTTGTATGATTGGCGCTAGACTTTCTGCTGGTTATTTACTAAAGTAATCCAATAAAGGGCCTTATTTGAGGAAACCACAGCAGAGCATCACAAGCACAAACCACTGTATTACTTAGCTTACATAAACCCTGCTGTACTGTTATATAAATGACTTGTTCTCAGTTCTACTGACTCTGTTGATGTGTGGGTGCATCACTGAAACGAATGCATCTGTATCCATCATCACTGTCCCCACCTACTTGTCATTCAGTTCATAATCTAATATAAGCAATTGACATTAATGCCATCATAACCCATCATGCAATTGGGTGTTTTGCCTTTTGATAAGAGCTATTTGATTACCCACAATCCTCTGGTTTCATCAAGTAGCAATTATCTCATCACTGATCTGTGGCCGTCTCATAAAGAGTATCTGATCAGAATGTTGTGGCTTTGGCAGCCGTGCATACTGTGTGTACATTTAATGATCTGCTGCTGAATAAGGAATGGCTTCAAACCAGTTTTGTTTAATGTACCAGCATCCATTTCCTGAAAAAACAAACATATAAAAAAAGTAAACACACACACACGCACACACACACACATTTAGCTAACCCATGAAATGATCGTCTCTGAGCAGCACTGTGACAAATCAAACTGTATAATCTGTTGTCTTAGTGCAGCGTTCAGTGTTGACATGTGTAGGAGCCTGGTGATGTTGGAGTCACAGATGTTATAGAGACAAACAGCTGGGAGTTAGATTGGAGTGTAAACGTGCTCAGGAAATAAACTGTTTTAATAAAACTAAGCTGCTCCACTGAGACCGTCTTATATTACAGAACTCAAACTGAACGTTATTAAAAACTGAAAATTAATAAGTGAGAATTAAACACTTCAACATGCGAAAAATTGTGCGATGATCAGAATCACACTGTGTTTCTCTGGGAATGTCACTGTGCTTAATGGATGACTGCATGTTGTAGCTTCAGTAATTAAAATGATTCAAATCACTAAATTTTGGATCAGTTCTGTTCCCAAGATAGGACCAACATCAAAATTGTTCAGTTTAATACATAAATTATGCATATTAGTGGACAAAATGTGCCAAGCTTGCAGAACGGGAGAATCAATGGCAGACTGATATAAATATATAAATCAGCATCAATTAAGAAGAAACACCACAAAACGTAACTACAACACACAATAAATGTGAGATTAATGAGATATAGGGAAATAAATCTGAATAATACATTTAATTATACATCAAGAAACAAATATCTTATTATGTTTAAGGCTTTGGGCTATTCTATATTACTGGCAGTTTCCTGAATGTCAGATGTGAACCACATGTGTCAAATACCGACAAAGAATTCAATAAACCTTTTTAAGACATCAGACTCAGTAAAGTATATAAATCTCACTATTGAAAACAAGACAAACAAGGACAGCCACCCACACTCGCAATCATTTAATTGTAACTAAAGCTCACTAAGCAGCTGTAAACACATGTAATCCTGCAGAGCTCTGGGGTGGCAGCATCAGAGCGGGAGATGAAATCGACCCTGAATGAAGAGTCTGCAGAACACTGACCTCACTACAAGTACAGACATCATTACAAAGTATAGACTAGAATAGAAATACTATGGACCAGACATACAGTACTATCAACAGTAAAATAGAACTCAGTGTTGCTTTTCACCTTTCCTGCACCTCTCTCTCTCTCTCTCTCTGTGTGTGTATGAGTCATGATGTAAAAGGTGATTTTGAATTGAATGTTTCAAAGTCAGAATTTTTCTCTTCAGCATCTATTTAACTTTCTGTCAGTGGATTCACATTTCTATCATTATATCCTGAATGTTCTGAGTGGTGAAACAACACTTCATTACATCTGTACAATTTAAAATATTAATACTCCTCGTGTTTGATGCATATTCTGCATGTTAGAAATGTGATTATGATTATGACTATAATCACTCACCATGTTACTGATGAACCGTGTGTGCTCCTGCTGCTGTCTCCTCCTGTCTCATGTTTGTGTTGTTGGACAGAATCAGTCATGTGTCACCTGTCCATCAGGCATCCTGCTGCTCTGCACACCTGTTCCCAATCATCTCATCAGCCTGCTGACCTGTTACAGGACCTGCCTCCACAGCTCAACCTCATTGGATAATCAGCCTCTCACTGCTTTCTCTCAGCATTAAGTATTTTGTCTAAATAAAGCAAACTGTGACAGAGAAGTCTGAGCTTGAACAAAGAGACAGTCACATGAGCTTCAAACATCAGATAAATGAAGTAATGGGATTTAGACACCAAAGCAAAGCCTCCAGCACTTCAGTCACTTTAATCCTTTCTTGTGAGGACAATGAATTCATGAGGACAATAAGCAAGCTCTAATTACATTTTCCAGCTCATGTTTGCCCCTGACTTACAAATGTAAATGAAAACATGATCCTGCTTGACTTCATAGCTGAAACAATTTTCCCTTTGTAAGACAAATAATATACAGCTGTTCTGTCACAAAGCTTTACTGTCACTGCAGAGGTCTGCATCATGTAAAGAAGCTCAGGGAGGTCTGTGTTTGGTAAAGTGTCAGGCTCTGGGTATGAACTCATTATTAATGGTGCCTGGAAGCATCAAAACCTCTCTGAAGCTGCCTTTAAAGCAACCTTGTTAGTTCCCGACCGTAGTGACGTCCACTGTCTCCAGCTCTATTGGTGAGCAGAAAACCAGGTGATCCTAATCTACTAACGAGCTGACTCCGCCCACCAGGCTCCAGGAGGGAGAGGTCTGCTTACAGAGGGGCGTCAACCTAATGACTAGAAGTATGGCCTCATACCACTGAGAGCTCTATCAGCTATGTAGCTTGGTCACTGTGGACTTGTATTTGAAAAGGGCACATGTCAGGTTTTAGTGATAAATGACCTCCAAAAAGAAGGGTCTCTCTGCAGGAGGCAAATCACAAGTGTCATTTCTACACAGTGTAACTTTGTGACTGATGTCGATGTCGAATTAATCAAATAAGAGTGCTGAGCTTTCACTCCATGTGGTAAATCATATAATCACTCCTTGATTAACTCAGTGTTGTTGCCTAGGCTATACACACCTGAGTATATGTATGTAAAAAATATCATTTTATTCCAGACAGACAGAAGAGAGGCTCAGAGCATCTCTTTATGGAGTGAAGACCATTAAACTAGACTGATGCATGTGCAGAGCATATTGGACAGACGGCTTCAGCACTTCCTGTCAGCTGCTTGATGACTGTCAAATGGAGCTGTAAGGATTTAGATGTTATTAGGATGTCACAGTGACAGCCGGTGAAGTGGCTGAAAATCAGTCAATTTAGCAACAGGTGAGACAGCTGACAACCACAGAATGGACACTCAAGGTGAAATAAATTCAGCTGTGCGTCACTTCTGCAGATAAAACTAGAGCCAACTTTCAGAAAGAGACATCCTCAACTTCAGCAGATAATATAACTGCTTTATCAACTTCAAGTCATTTACTTTCAGTCTTCTGTCATAATGTGCCTTCAAAAGCATGGCCAGTGTCTCGTCAAGGAGCCGACTTCGACCTGCTATAACAGTGTCCATTACAATATAATGTCCTGATGTCTGAATAGCATTACTGAACATCACATCTCTTGATCAGACACAAAAGGCAGGATGTAAAACAGACCAAACTATATATAAGAGCTTTCGTCTGTTACCATCAATAACTGCTCTAAATATGGAACAAGGAGGAAACATCACAACTCTCCATCCTGCTGATTAGTATACATGAGGAAAGGAATCTTTGATGTTTGAATCAAAAGAACTTCACAGAACAAGGATAGTGTCTGCAGCCATCCAATGTAATCTTTGGAAGTAACTTTGAAATGAGTAAACCCTGTTCCCCACTGAACTGAAGAACATGACACTTCACTGCCTCCTCAAGGTATACAGGCAGATGTGTAGATGATGGTACATCTTAAAATAAGCTCTTTTATGTGCAGTTGTTTTCAAGTTACAGATTTGAAATAAACCAAAAATGAACCTATGGAGTTGAAACAATGCTGGTGATGTAGATGTGAAAAGATGCTTGCTGTGATTAGGAGGGGACTTTTGGGAGCTTGACCCACACACTGGATGTGGGGCAGTGGGGGTGGATGGAGGTGGAAACATTCCACATTAAATTGACAGCTGATAGCAGAGAGAACAGATTTGAAGTTTAACAGCAGAATGATGATGGCGAATCGAGATTGTAGTAAATACTATTTGGTTAGACTGAAGGTGTGAACGCCCAAGATCAAGTTATTACAGAAGCAGAAAGAGAGAAAGGAAGAGAGAGAGAGGGAGAGGAGTGACTAAAGGACAAACATCTTCCTGCTTGAACTTACGCTGAGCTCCAGTATTTCAGATGAATTAATGAGTTGTAATTAAAATTTGGCCTGGGGACATGTGAACTTACTAATTATAATCCGCCTTTTATGAAAGACTGTTCTTAAACTGTTCATGTTAATGCAGCAGTAATGCAGAGTTCGGCTCACTAATTCTATAGTTTTCAGGAAATCCTCCCTGAGGCTTCGCAGGCTTCACACAGTCCTCTCAAGCTTCTCTGCTGCATCTGAAGGTACTTCTGGAGGTGGAGGTGGAAGAAGTACCTCTCATGAATAGCAATTAAATACAGTTTAAATTCAGCTCAATGATTGACTCTAAAAAAAGATGGATGACATGACAGGTTCACAAAAGTGAAGAAAGAAACATCAAATTCCCCTCCTGACTGCAGTATGGGTCATCCATATTAACAGATGGGACATGGGTCAAACTATAAAACCAAAATACACGTCAAATACATTTTTCTCATGGTTTCTGTCACTATAGTTAGTTCTTATCATGCAGATACAACAGAAGGACAGCAGAGGGTAAAGAGTTGAGGTTCAAACAGTGACTGATTAAAATGATATCCAAGCTGTCAGATGAAGAGCTGTAGGGAGATTTAATTCCTCCTCTTGAGACAAAAAGGACAACTGGAGGTGAAGTTGACTCTCCGTCTCAAACTGCTTCATTTAACTGATGAAACACATGAAAGACTCCTGCTGTTGTTCTTTAAAGCCAGGCACCAAACTGAACAGATGAGGTTAACATCCAGCTGAGGAGATGAATAACCTTATTATTCACATTCAAACAGTGATGATCAGCTTCATGTAGGGGTCTCTGAGGTGAACAAGAAGGTACACACATTACACACCACACACATTGTCCCTCAGTTGTCACTGTAAATTATGTGAGAAGAGTTTAACAGCATGTTAGATAGCAGAGGACACATCTCAGTCGTCTCTCTTGGATCCGAATTGGGAACTGATCTACTCAGTGTCAGTCCTGTTAATTCTGCACTGAGTTTCCAGAAGCGAGAAAACACAAACACATCCTGTCACATAACTGGCAGAAATACTTTTAAGAGCTACTGGCCAGTTCCTCTCTTGGAAGACATATGAGACATCATGAGCAGTCTGTGGATGTAGCCGGCGATTAGATGATACAGACTTTATATCTCTCTAATGTGTGTAAAATCAGAGTTCTTCTGAGTATCTTCATGTTTAATATCACAGCAATTTGAAGAAATTAGCTCTGCTTTGACCTCTTCTTGGACTCACCCTGGAAAGTTTCACATTCATGATTAAAATATCAAAAGAGCCTTGAAGCTGAGGTCAGAGACTGCGGGATCTTCACATCATTTATTCACCCCTGCAGTTGTGTGTGTTTTAGGTTGTGTGAGTATGTTTCAGTGTGTGCAGCCAAACACTCACTTGTGTTCCCATGTGGCCAAAGCTCATTTACATCCAGATAACCAAGGACACTTAAAAGCCTCTGACTCTGCTCACACATTATTACAAGAATCTGTGAAGCAGCACAAATCACCTCTGATCCTCACAGCAGCCAGTCAGACAGGAAGAGAGCAGAGCAGCAAGAACGACTTCACTACTGAACTATTCAACATGAATACATGAATCTACATGAAGCTACATAAAGTCATTGCAGTAAACAAAGCCAATCTGCCTCCTCCTTAATACCTCCTGACAGCCAGGAAATATTTTTCAACTTCTATAACAAGAATAAGATGATAAAATGTCAGTTTGAACTCCACCTTCTCAGATGAAAGGTGTAACTATGATTTAAAGAAGACGAGAGAACAACTCATGCTTTATATGCTTTTTTATAATCAGCCTTAGAAGCCTGTTAGAAGGCACAACATGTACACATATAATGGCCAGTTAATTCACAGCTTTAATGGTCCAGGTGATGATGGCAAACACAAGTTCAGCCAACACATTATCTGATCCAGGAGTCAAACTATTTGGCTCAATGAGCTCCCAGACTTTGCTTCATTTGTCTGCTCTGACCTGGTCCAGGTTCTGCATCAGCATGACCCTGATAATTATATAATGTGTGATACAAGGAGAGAAGTCAGCTGCACAACAAGCACAGATATGTAAAGAACCAACTTCATATAATGTCATATTTTAGATTCAGGACCAACATCAAAAGAGAGGTGATATGTCGGGTCAGCAGAGAGGACAGAAGGACAAGAAGCACGGAGAGACCAGAAGTCACAAGAGTGTAGAGAGACAGAGGCATGATGTGAAGTGTAAACCCCTCACTGTCTGAATATAAATGTGTCTGCGTGAGCTAACTGTTTAAAGGATTGGATGTAGTACTAAAGACGCCAGGGACTCATAAAATGACATTAACAGTAGGTTAGTACTGTAGATAAAATAATTTAACAGTCACCTGGTGTTAAATGAAACTTGAGAGAAGTGAAGCAAACACAGCTCAGGCCCAGCTCAGCCCTCAGCACTGACAGTTAATCACATTAGACCCTCCTTCAGAAGGACAACCCGACTAAAGGGGACATTAGAACGCAGTAAGTACATTTTCTGGGGAAGCAATTTAAATATTATTAGCAGAAGTAATCTTTTGTAAGTTACTAATGTAAATGAAGCCTCTTTTATAGTTGAATAAAAAGTGCCTCACAGACTAAAGAAAGACCTGTTTTATGTGAAGGAGCTGCTGTGTTTGTGATGAGGACAAATGCACTGATGTTAATGAATACGTCCTGGATGCTTCAGTTAACCGTTAACCTGCAGACATGCTCAATCAGTGTCATACTTGTAAAATGTGGATATATGATGTTTTTCGCACTAAGGTATGTGCTGGAATTCTATTTCTGTCTATTATTCATATTTCTACATGAAATATGACTCTGCCTCCCTGAGCTGAGGGCCTCAGAAGTCCTCTGCTGCATTTCAAGATGTTCTCTGAAGGAATTTGTGGAATAAGGAACGAATGACAAACAGCTGACCGTGACATTTACACAACCACAAATACCACATCCCTTCATTTTGATTCAACCTGCACCCGACTTAACATCATTTCCTGCTTCCTGTTTGGGAGTTCATGGGTGCATCCCAAGTTTATAACTTTGCATCAACATTCCCTCACTTGTGTCTTTTCTTGCATCTAAGCCCATCCCACCGAGGATGCATGGAGAGATAGAAAGGAAACCATGCAAGGAGAGAGGAAACAAGGAAATATACACACACTCCCACCACAGTCAGGTTAACCCAAAGGTGTGTGAAAGTTGGGATTTTCTATCCTTGAAGGAAATGGGCAGTGACAGACATTACTGCAGCAGACACACTGTAAATGAGAACGTTTCTGCTTCTACACTGAAACTCTCAAGGTTACAATGTTCTCTGAATACACTGAAAAAAAGAAAGAAAGTTGTTTCAATGCAGAGAAGTAAAGATGTCTTTATGAACAGATTTGCTAAATGTCCCCGTGATTTGGTGATAAAGACCAGGGACACAAATGCACACAAATTGTTGTCTCAACAAGAAAGATGTCTTCAAAGAATCCCTTCCTGTCTATCTGCAGGACAGAGTCACCCTAAAACCATGACTTCTCTGAAGCTATCAAAATTAATGAAAAATAAAGTTTGAAAAACTGAGCAAAAGAAGGAAGTATGGAAATGAGCAAGGGTTTCCGAGAGTGCCCAAATTTCTTCTGAATTAAATTCAAAATGTCATCTAGTGATCCTAGTAAGACAACATGAATCAGTAATAATCAAACTTTTTTTTTAATCCTTACGCGATGCACACAACAACCACCTGTGGAAATACAATTATATTCAATTTTAAACTGCGATTGTTGCAGCAAGATGAGAGCATGAAAATATCTCTGTGGAGAAATCAAAATGAGGAACAGGAACATAATGTATCAAACTAGTTGCTCAACACAGACATGGAGGCATTTGGAGCAGACACATAACTAAATTCATCAGAGGCCAAATGCACTTTCTGATTGTCTCATTTGTCTGAATGGCTGAGAGCTCTGCAACATGTAAACAAGAAAAGTGTGTCACACTTTACTCCAACGCAGCAGTCACATAATTTCATTAGTGCTTCAAGACTAGCTGACTTGACTTTAAACTTTAGCAGAAGCTTCAACTAACTATGAATAAACAACAAATTCACAACTGCAGCCAAAAACTGATGTTCCTAGATGAGCTTGGTCATCAGGCTGTACATCTAACACCCACATACATTCATGCTACACTACTGCAACTTTACTCTACAGTGAGATAAAAGGAGACATATTAAAAGGTGTTATGGGATAAACAGATGCAGACGCATGCGTGTAAACAGGCAACCCACTGGTGAACACACACATTCTGATACACTGGGAGTGATTTTGCAATGTGAATGAGCTTCCTCAGGAGCGTCTGTCACGGCTCAGAGAAGCCACATTGTAAAGGGCAGTTTGAATAGGAGGATTTCAACCACTGTGTTGCATCATCACCTCGGTGACGTGCTGGGAGAGGTGGCTGTTTGCTGTCATGACTGAATACAGCTTGAATCCAAGCAATGCGATGACAGAGAAAGTGAAAGACTCATGGAATAGTAGGTGGAATACTGAAGGAGGGTAATAAATGGGAAGAGTATCAGCAGGAATTCAGTAATACTGCAACTGGAGCGCTGACATGACATTTCCCAAAGTCTGTGTAGAGAAAGACTTACACACTGTGGTATTTTGTGTGCCAGACAAAACATTACACCTGCTGTGGTTTAATGTGTTTTTATGTGTGCAGAATTGATGTAATCCTTTTAAAAGGTTGTTGTCAACAGCACTGTGTGCTACAATATCTCTGATCAGACAGAAGACAGGTCAAACATGTTCCTGTCACGGATTATGTCAACAATCTGCTAATAGGGTTTTACCTTCATTTCATGATTCACAGGTTCAGTGTGAATCAGATCAGGCGACAGCATGTCAAAATCAGTCCAGCAAAGTTAATGAAACTGGGCAGGATTGAAAATTTCAAGTTTAGGGGCAAAAATCTAAGAAGACTAATTATGGATGGTGTAGAACAGAAGCTGGTCCTATTTCAGTCCAGTCGATCCAGCTGCTGAAAGCTCTTTGTCTCTTCAGTTTCAGACTAATGAGCTGACTCCTCCTGTAGGAACGGAGGCTGACAGCATCTGCTCCATGCCAGGATGAGACAGCGTGTGTGTGTGCCAGCTCAGTTTGGCAGGGCAGCATGGGAGAGGTTATGGGGTCAGAATGGAGATGAGGTGAAGAGAGCTCGGGCGTAATCACATATAGAAACAATATCTTTATATTGATGAAAAGGGAAATATGGAGCTTATTAATTTAGCCAATTGAATCTGTTTCATGGTTGAAGGCAGGTAATAGGGCAGTGAGATGAACAGAAACAGCCTATTTTCAATTAGTTGTTTACAGCAACAGCTGCGTCTGTGTTCCTGTGAGTGTGAGCGGAGATTGAGTAAATGTCAGGCTGTAACCTGGAATGCCTCCATCTCTTGTTGTGAAAAACAAGTGAGAAAAATACACAGAACACACTGCACTTCTTTCAAAGTGAAGGTGAACACAAACTGTAGAGACTGAATGACTTTGTGTAAAAGAGAGAAAGCGGAAGGAGAAAGACAAAAACAGAAAATAGAGCACTTTTACTTTACCTACTCGTGACTTTGCATTCATGGAGTTTGACATAAAAACAACTGTTTTGAAACTTGTAATTAATACCTTGAGAGGCAAAGATGGCACAGAGGAGAAGATGGAGTACAACTATAAACACACACTGGCAGTTCAGCATGCAAAGAAAAAGTCTCTCCTTTGAAACCTGCCAAGAGCAGAGCAGCTCTCTCTCCTGAAAGCCTTTAATTCCTCCTCTTTACTTCTTGCATAGCAGGTGGTAGTCTGTGTGGAGTGTGTGATACCAGTGCAGGAGTGTGTTTATGTACTGTATCTTTTGTTTGTTCTTAATGTGGGACTATTTAGCGCTGGAGGGGGTCTTTGAGCTATAAAAACTCTGGGTTATTAACTGATGATTAAAGATTTGTTTTCACAATCTTTGTTCATGCAGACCAAAGACTGTAAAAAGCAGAGGCAGATGAGGCTTTAGCGAGGCCAGTCCAAATCCCAGCATGCAAACAAACACAGTGAGAAATGCTTTTTGTGTCCTACAGAAGTGAGGTCAGAAATCATACACAAACATACATACAGACACACTGTCCTCATGAGAGGAGAAACAACACAATGTGATGAACAGTCAGTACTTCTCTCTCTGGTGGGACAGCACAGCACGGCATCTCTCCCTGCTGTTTGCCTCTAATCTGTTTTTATCTCTCAGCTGCGTTTCTTTGTCTTTCCACACTTTAAGTCCCTGTTTCTCTGCTTCCTACATCCTGGTTTCAATGGTACGACTGGATGATTCTTAAGCGATTTAAGACACGGACACTTAAGTCTGGGCTGAATCCACTTCACACTCAATAGCAGACAAAGCCTTAAAAGTCACAGCCTCTCCTCTTTCACTTCCCTCTCTTTTCCCTCTTTGTTCCCTTTCTCTGCACCCAGCTGTACAGTCGGACTGGAGGTCAACAGCTTGTTGAACTAGCTGAGTTGAAATGCTTTTGCTGCATCACATAGAAAAGATTTTTAAAGCAGACAGCAGGACAGTGACATGCCTGAAGATGTGAAGCTTTGTCCTGGTTTATAGGACAGAAGATGGAGGTCAGTCTGTGTGCGGTCGCTCTGTTTGGAGAGTCTGGTGGAGAAGAGACGGAGAGAGCTGATGTCCAAACAATGACAGGACACAAGAGAGCAGCTGCAGCCCTCTGGCTCTGACAGAAGACAGGAAGAGGTTCAGGTAGAGGAGGAAATGGTAAGCTATAAGGGGAAAGGACCAAGGACTGGACACTGACAGGACACACTATTGTCGATTAATCTGTCAGTTATCTTCTCTATTTCTCAAAGCTCAAGGAAAGATATGTTACATTTTGAGATTTGGAGCTTCTGAGTTTTGTTAATACTGGAGACTGATATGCAAACTCTTATTAGACGTGGAAATTAAAAAGCTGTGTGAGGAAATGATGACTGACTTCCATCTTGATAAAAAATATTCCATTTAACTTCAGGTTGTAACGATGTGCTGATAAATAACCTTCATTCAATTAAAGCAGAAACTCAGCATCAGTATTAATAAACTTTTGACACATGACACAGGAAGTTTGGAAACAGGAAGTTTGTGCTTTCTTCACTCAGTCTTCATTTACTGCTGTCAGAAGTTTGAAATGCTCCCATTTCATCCAAACATATTAAATGCAATTTGAAAGTCAGATTTCATAATTATATCTGATTGTTCATATGCATATCAAGATCTGAGGAGCACAGAGGAGCTCTGGGATATAACTTGTCATCCAACAGACAGTATTAAATATGACCATGCCTCAGGATAAATGAAAGAACCTAATCTGTTAACAAGCAGTCCGTGTTGCGTGAATGTGTTGTAAAAATAGACTTTCTAATAATGCAGATGATATGAAGTCTGTGAATGAACATGATGACTGTGCAAAAGCTTCATTAAATACAAAAGGCCCTTGTAGTTCAGCAGCGTGTGGAGCTGTGTCTAGGTTTAACCCTGACGTAGTTAGAAGGCTCATTAATACTAAGTTATGATTTATGCTAAAATAAAAGCTAATGCATCGTGGAGATAAGTTACAACATAACTCAAAACAACTGCATAGTTAAACATGCACCTAGGGTAGCTGTGAATCATAAATGCCACAATGTTATATTCACTAATGGTAAAACAGCAGTTCTACACAACATCATTTTGTCATTAAGAGTAATCCATTAGAGACCCACTTCTAGGTTTGATATTAAATTCTTATTGTAAATGGACTGCATTTATTCTGTGCTTTTATAGTCTTCCAGCCACTCAAAGCACTTTACACTACATGACAACTTTCACACATCCACACACTGATGGCAGAGGCTGCTATACAGAGAGCCAAGCTGCTCATCAGTCCTGATCGAATTCCATTCACACACATTCACATGCCGATGGCCATAGGCCTTTGGGAGCAATTTGGGGGCTAAGTGTCTTGCCCAAGGACACTTCCACGTGTGGACTGCAGGAGCCGGGGGTAAAAGTGACAATTTTCTGTGAGCCACAGCTGCTTACTACAATGTGCTACGATGCCAGGTGGCTCATACCAGCCAGAGAGATAATGCACATGGAAACCATGATGATTACAAACTTACGAGTAGATACTTTCACTCACTTACAAAGCAGATAACTTACACATAAGTGGTGCAGCACAGTGCAAGGGTGATTTTCTTCATTCTTCTTTAGCTCTTTCACACTTTTCCAATGCAAGAATGTGACACTAAAAGCACCAATTGTGGTACATTTTCATACAAGGTCAAAACTGTATCTAGCAGGCTAAGCGATGAGTGCCTTTTGAAGGCAGCATGGTTGCACTTTACATGATTCCATTTCAGCATTTTCCCCAATTTTCACCCTCTATCCTATCTATAGTTGTCAGCCATAAGACATTTATGGTTACATAGTTGAGAAAGCATCCATCTCCCAGATTGACTTCTCACAGTTTACCTCCCATTGACTCTCCATAATAAGTGCTGGAGGTTAGAGATCTATTTACTGAAGCTGGAGCCTTTAACAGTCCACATTAGGACAACAACAGAAGATAAAGAGTGTCAACAAGTAGTACTGAGTGATTCAGATTCTGCAAACCTTTCTAAAAAAGTCAACAGGCTGAGTTATGAAGCTCTTTTCCTCTTGAATCTGTGACCTTGAAAAAGTTCCATTTGAAAGCTTCAGTGAATCTGAGAGGACTTATTATGGACTGATGGGAACGTAAAGGCACTTCACTGTCATTTCTACCAGCAGCCAGCAGACTAACACTCATCTGAAGTCCTCTTCACCTCGCTCTGACACAGAGATGGAGTCAAGTTCAGCTGCAATTATGACCTTGTTTGATAGAAGTTGACCCGATGCAAATATGAAATCATAGATATTTATAATGAACGCAAAGAAGCTCACAGCATTGCAAATGTGAATTGGGTCAGCCCGGCCTCAGCCTCAAACTGTTTTTTGTTTCTTGCAGCACAAAGACGTTCAGAAACAAAATCCAATTCAAACAACCAAAGAGCGACCGAGACATCCCTTACAATAGTTCTCTTCAATCAGTGATTAAAGCGACTGATTACTTCTGCTGAAGACTTTTAGGAACCAGTTCCCTGGAATATATCATCACATAGTCATCTATCCTCCTTCAGACATCATAAGGATGTGACAATGGTTTTCAAGAGACTGAAAAACCTTCAGGTGATGGATAAAATTAAATATCATCATGGCTACTGATCTATTTCTAAGAGCAATGTACAGTAATAAGGAGAAGATAAGGATATCATTTTGCACCACAAAAGTCCACAATGACACAGTCTGGAAAATGGTGAATCCCAATAATGTGAACTGAACCTGATAAATGAGCAATTTTGTATAATTTTACAGCCCAGTGCACAGAGAGAATGGCAGACACAGTATTCATTTCACAGTTCATACTCCAAATGTTCTCATATTCACATTCAGGCAGTGGTTCATCTGACGCAGACAAAGCTGTTAGACTGGTAGAGGTAATTTGATCTGCTCATCAAATTGCTTCAGAGTCTCTGATTCAGAGTCTAGTGTGTATTCAGTTAATCACAGCAGTGCAGTCAATACATATGAAATAGTGATAACAGTTTATTTAATTCAAAGGACAAAAAAATGTGAAACTGTGCTGCTTTTATAATTCTTTATACGTGATTCATTGCAGAGCTGATCAATAGTTGCACCAATGACTCTACCAAGCCAATAGTCTGTCTGTACACAATATTAAAATAACATACAATTTCCCTCGTTCAGTGTGTGTCTTGTACTTTAAACAAGGACATCCATTCTGCTGTCAGAGCTGTTCAATGCTGAGGATGATTGAGGACCTACAAGAGTTGGTGACATTCACCCAGAACCTGCACTTTCAACAGTCCAGGTTCATGGAAGATCAGCACGCTGGGGAAAGTTGTACTCGGTAAAGCAGCTGGACTTTTGCAGAAACTATGTTTCATTTGAATTCAGCACGATTCTGACCTTCCATTAATAATCACAAAAAGGAGCTGCTAAAGCCTCACAGAGAAACCAGAGTCTGGACTTTAATATAGATGTAGCTGGAGCATGAAATTGCAAGACAAGTTTAAAGTAGATAATGACGGCCTTTTGATTGCCCTAAAATTGCTAAGACTTTGTAGTTAGCTGACATTGCCTGTGTGGGTATGTTAACACAAGGCTTTAGAGAGGACATCGTGAGCAGGTTTTGGAGGTGTTATTGTAGAATATGGTAACTGAAGTGATCTTCTGACTTTTGAGCGAGCCCCACCAACCCATTCCAATACCAACAGCCTCTTCAATATTGTGAACATGGTAAACATTTGTGCCTAAGTACTGACTCAGATCTGCTAATGTGGTTGTTGACTCCGATCTAAGATCTGAGCTCTTACCGATTTAGGACATAGCAGTATTCCTCTGTAAAGTTTTTGAAGTAGAGTATGCACATACTGTAACATGTATCAACATGTCCTGTAGGATACATTGAGTGGCACAACAAATAATGTTAACAACAACACAACCTCCTCCAAAGCAATGCGATAAGCAACTGCTGACATCTTTACCTGCTCGAAACCAGAGACAGAAGGAGATTGACAGAAGGAGAAAGGACACAGAGAATTGATATTCAAGTGTGGCCCCTTTAGTGAACCAATGTAAAACATGCTGTCTGACTGAAAAAAGATGTCAGTCTGCCAAGGTTAAAGCCAAATGTAAGATGACAGCTACAGCAGAAGAGGAATGGGTAAGAAGGCTGAGGAGGTCGTCCTGCAGAGAGACACAATAACCTGATGCATCGTTCCTGTCTCCATCTCTCCACCTTCTTTTCATACATTGACAACAATGTCACAGTGCTTCTCTTCCCTGCACTGATTGATGGACAATTCACACTCAGTTCATACAGAGGAAAGGATGGCAATGTTTGGCCACATATTAACCTTTATTTTATGATGAAAACATTAAATCTATGATGTTATGAGTCAGTGTTTCTGCAGGCTTTGGCTGTATGTGGGACAACTCAGTGTGGACAGCAAAAGAAGTAGAAGTCATTCCCGGCTCGCAATCTCATCGACTATTAAGCTTTTTAATAATCTCACAGACAAACAGTCATCTCTATATAAGTGCAACTGACAATACAGTCGAATAAGTTGTGTTTAAGCTCTAAATCAATTATCATGTCTCATGTTGCTGGCTGTAAACAACGATGAGCGCACAGATATGAAAGTTTAGGCTGATGATTTCCCACACAGTAGTTTCTTATTATGTTGCGTGACATAATATGACCAGTATACAAGGCTTCAGTTTTTAAGGGGTTGCACTAATGATGCCATATAAGGTTAGTAGAATATGCCTACAGCTGTTAAATGTTGTGTTTTATTTAAATGCACTGAAATCGATTCATTATCAATATTGGCCGAAACACAAGTTTAGGTGTCAAAATCAGTATCAGGAGGGAACATAATGGTATCTGTACATCTCTACATATGATCATTATAAGACATATAACAGCAGCTATATTGGTAGGCTATATTGATAAATGTTCTAAAGACCAGACAAATAAGAATACATTTGCTAGCTGTCTGGTGTCTAAGCATTTAAATGTTCACAAAGCTCTTTGGAAATCAGTTTGCATTCCATTAATGTAGAATAAATGGGAATCAAGGAATCAGGCCTTGCTTCAGAGCCTCTGCTCTACCAACCTTCTGTTATTCGCACTTAGCTGTGATGAATAAAGATGTTAACAACAGAAGAGAGACATCATGAATTTATCTGAGGATTCTTTGTTGGCAATTTAAACCCAAACGACAGAAACCCATTCTTCTTCTTATCCCACCCACATTTTCTCTCTAATAACTCATTCCCTCTTCCTTTGCTCACTCTTGTTTTCAGGCTGTTTGCCTTTTTTCTTCTCTTTCCTCATTTTCTTTAATCACTCTTTATCTTCCTTTCTCAACCCATCGTCTCCGTCCACCTCCCTCCTTGCTTTCTTTTATCGAGTCTAAACCGTATTTATTAAGGGAGACCATTTTCTCTTCAGATGCCAAGCTTTTGTCAAATACAAGCACAAAATCAAGTTCCACGACTATCTATCGTGTTTTTCTTCCCCCTTTCCGCCATTCAGTCAGGTCTTTTCTTCCTCTCAACTCAATGTTTTCTGCTCTGAAGAAAATAGATTCAGCTCTTTTCGAAAGACAGAAGCAAGGACATCATTTCTATGAGTAACACTGTCCTCAATCTGATGGGGAGCTAAATAACTCATTATGCATGCTGCACTGTGTTGTAGGTGTGTTTGTTCTTTTAAACAAAAGGATGAAAAGTGATGATTCCTGATAAGATGAGAAAATGC
Organism: Semicossyphus pulcher; assembly: GCF_022749685.1. Lineage (NCBI taxonomy): Eukaryota > Metazoa > Chordata > Actinopteri > Labriformes > Labridae > Semicossyphus > Semicossyphus pulcher. Next base: position 9,285,396 of record NW_027211700.1, read on the forward strand.
TTCTTTCATATTTTATCCAATTTGTACAACTGTTTCAATGGTTCATGACTTCAATCTGTTTTTGTCAGAAAGAGGTGAGGCAGTTTAAATCTCTGATAGATAGTATCGCTTGTTCCTGGAACATGAGGTCTCTCTCCCTGTGGGAGACATCCAGGCAGCTCTGTCACCCACATAACTAAGACGACAGCAGTGACAAACAGCAGGACCCCACACACCTCTCTCTTTCTTACATGTTCCCTCCTGAGAGATGTCGTCCACACCTCACTCCCTCTGTGCTCGTCTTCTCTCTCTGTGAGCAACATTCACCTTTCTACCAGCACCTAATCTCATGTTCTCTTTGTTCCTGTCACTTCTTTACCCTCTTTTACCAACAGCTTTTTGCCCATTTGTCCGCAGTGTGACACACCACACAAATAATGAACACTGTCACTATTTATTTTCAACTCGATCACACTTTCCCAAAGGCTTGACCCCTCGAGGACTCACAATTCAGGTGTGGAAGATTCTTCCTCCTGAGCTTTTACCTTTTTGCTCACCTTCCTGCTATTTCTACTCGTTTAAAAATGATGTTTTGTCATTTCAATTCATATTATTCAAATATCCTCATGAATATTTATGCATGGGTCTGAGATAGGGAGGCATGAGTGTAGTGTGAGGGAGGCCAGTTTTTACTCCCACATCCCTGGTCATGGAAATTATTCAGTGCATCATCTGAATAGCAGTTTTTTGGAGAGAGCCAAAGAAATAGAGAAAAAAACCTGTTTAATTGGCCCACATTTAACAAACATGTTCTCCTCGAAAATTAGTTGTGGTCAGTGCAAACTCTCACCAAATACTGTATGCATGAATATTAAAGCAGAACAGTTACAGGATGGAGGTAGCAAATGATTCCGAGACATTACATTAAATGCTACATAGCTATACAGCTAAACTGACATCATAACATGATCTCATGACAACCTGCAACGTAGAAAATGTCTATATAGTAGAAAGAAAACATGTTCCCTCTGTGATAACCCTGTGATGTCATCTTGTCGAGCGCTGTGATTGGCCAGTCTGCTCTGTCGCTGCAGGTGCTCGTTAGGTTAACTGGCCACACCTGAGGGCCCAGGGTTTAGCTTTTTACTGTGCTCTTATGCACCATACAACAACCTCACACACCTATTGTTTCTCATGCACACCCACACCACTGACTCTCCACAACTTGTGTCCAAAATATTTAACTTAAAACGTCAACATTTTCAGTCTAATTTGGTTCACTTGATTTAATAAAATGTTCTTCTTTAATTGCTTTGCATGATGTGTCTTCCTTTTTGTTGTGGCTGCTTGAGCCAGCTCATTACACCACTGACTGATTGTTTTTAATGGCCATTCATAAATAATAATCTACTCATTGGCACCAGCTTCAGTTATCAATGATCTATTTTCCCCAGCAAATGAAATACATTTTATTATCTTTTAAAACTTTTCCTTTTTTAGCACTGACTGCTTTGTATTTTTCCTGGAGCAGAAGTGTTTTATATTTCAAACATCCAATCACAATAAAACTAACTGCTAGACAACAATCATATCATAGCTCCTGTCTCAGTTACAGTATCGAGTGTTATACCCACATACTGTGGCTTTTGAATCATCTATCTGACTGCTTTGGCATAGCTTCAGAGAAGGTCAATATTTTTCTAATAGCCCATTGCTTTGTGTCTGTGTTCTACTTCTGGGCACAATACTGACTCGATATAGGAACAGTGTAGCAGAATGGATAACAGTGATCACAGCACGTCTAACTTCCTGCTCAAATAGTCCAAATACTTTAATCACAAAGCAAGTTATTTCCCTTTACCTTTCAGAAAAAAAACACACTTATTTGTATTCATATTAATGCGACTGCTAGATTAAAGTTGGGAAAACAGTCATGATGATGGTTTGAGAAAGATAAGCTTTGAAAGGAACCAGATGTTGACTTGCTGTCAATGGGGTACAAACGTCTTCCTCAGTTACCCTCTTTGTAACACAAAAGCTGTTTGGTTCAGGCACACAAATGAGGCACACAAATGAGGTTTAGGTATACATCAAAGCTAGACCTTCGTTGTCATGGTTACACTGATGAACACTGGGTTAGGTTATGACACAATCATTGTCAAAAGCTGATTGTTGTTAACTCATCGTGTAAGCTGATGTGTTGTTGACCCATCAGTCCACCCTGCCCCTTCAGACTGAAGGGAGATCAGATCTGTAAAAATCCAGCTGGAATTCATTACAAAGCACTTCTAACTGAGGCTTGAATAGGATTTCCAAAAAAAAAAGTTTGTTTTTCCTTCCTCTCCAAACTTTCCAAAATCATTCTGGATTTAACAAACAAAACATAATAAATCTATAACAGACAGATTTGGGATAACAGTCTGAACACATTTGGAATTTATCCAGTTTTAATTTAGTGGTTGTCAAGTCACCTCTTTGGCTGGTTGTGATTGGTGCTTTCAACCTGCACAGGAGGACATCTGCTGCAGATAAATAACATCTGCTGAGGTTGACTTCAGTTGGGCTTTTAGCATCGCTCTCCTGCAAGTCTGACTAATGCCATCTGCACAGTCGATAGCTGTAGCTTGTGTTAAGTCAGCCACTCTGCAGTTATCCACACTTGAATGAGTATAATCATTAATCAATAATCATTGCCTAATGACTAATTTTGACTTTAGATCTATATAAGTGAATAGCACATGATACAGTGAATTGATGATGCAGTGCCCAATATAAACATGTGTTTTATTCAAAATGAGGGCAGAACCTCCTTCAGTCTTTGCCAGGCTACAATGTTGCTATGGTTTCATGTTTGTGACAAACACTATCCCATAATTCCTTCAAAATATTTCCAAACCTGGAGCACTGGTGTAGCTCAGCGGTTAAATCGTGTGCAGAGGCCCAGTCCTTGATGCAGCAGCCCGGGGCTCAACTCGGACCCTTTGCTGCTGGTCATCCCTCCTCTCTCTTCCCATATTTCCGACTCTATCCACTGTCCTATCCAACACAGACGACAGCCATTGTGCTGCTTGTGGAAGTTCACCATAACAGTAAAAATAGCATCATAATGCTGGGTTAATGTGACAGAATCTTCACATTTGCACTTGTTTTAATTCTGTTCAGCCCTGCATGGAGGCAATCTGTTAGCTATTTGACTTTACTCTACCAGACTAACCTGGCATTACTTTGCAACCAGCCTGCTCAACAAATAATCACCAAAGGCATCAACAAAAGAGCTTAAAGTGATGTGCTGAAATGAGTCTGACCAACTGCCAAAAACAAATATTTCCTGAACTAAATATTTTTGCAATAAAGTTTCATGTCCAAAAATCCATTGCTTAAAGATGTCGGCGATATCCTCAACACAACTGTCAGTAAGAAAAAGGAGGGCGAGATACAAAACAGGACTGATAACTGATGCCCGCTCCGTGCTGCACAATAATATAAAGTTTTTTGGCAAACCAAGCAGTAAATCTTTCCTCTGACCTTCAAGTCTGCTGTTTCAAATTCAAACTTCACCCCCAACACACACACACAAATACACACACCCACCAATAAGCAAATGTACCCACACACAGAACTTTAATGATACGCAGAACTTTTTCGTTGATTATCTCACAGATTAAGTAAATATCACAAGATTAAACTCTCCAGTGATTCGAACTGAGCGATGCTGGCAGGATAATTACTTCAACTCCTTACCATTATCAGAAGGCCATATTTAATTACAGAAAGAACTTTAAAGGTCCTTCCCTGCAGCTTTTACAGTGAGGATTTTCTTTTTTCAAACGCACAATGAAATTTAACAGACCACTAATAAAACTCTCGCACACCAGTTACTGAAGCTAACACTCCTGGGGTGTCTCCCTCCTCTAATGTATTATTCATATTGATCACTGTCTTTATCTTATCTTATCTTATCTTTCTTATCCTGGATAATAAATAATTTTATTAAAGCTTGAATATTTCTGTATTAATGACTCAGGAGGTCTATTTTTCTCAGTCTGTGTATTTTTAACCAGCCTGTTTTGTACAAAGATACTACAAAGACATTTCCCTGTAGGTCATGTAAAAACATAATTGAGCAAAATCCTGCTCTTCCTGGGGATAAAAACCTCAGCATATACACAATAACTAACTTCATATGGGTAACAAAATAGAAAATTGCTTAAATAATTTAAATACAATTAACTGTTTATCTTGCCACTACTGTCCATAGCTCTAACTATTAAGCCTGCATGTTAAGAGACTGCATCCATATTGCTCACAGGATTGACCTTTCCTTATGAATGTTGTTATGTTGATGTTATTTTTGGACGTTTGGCAGAAAATTCAGCTGATTTTGTTTGTTTTGCCGTTTCAGGGAAATATTTCAAAGTGGCTCCATTGTCAGTCTGCAGCTCTGAAAATGCAGATTATTATACCTCTCTGCCCAGTCGACAGAGGTATCATCACTTTCAGGCACTGTTCAGCACCATGGACAGCTACACATAAAAACCACTGGCCTCGCTTTTGTGTAAACCCACAGTGAATAGGATCCTCTAGAAGCCTCCATCCAGACAAATCTTGCATCTGCAGAATCTCACTTCATGAGAAGAACATTCTCACCAAAAAAAAAAAAATCTCTCCAGAAATAAACTTCAGCTCACTCTGAACACACAATTCCATTTCCTCTGTGTGAACAACAATGACTTCACTGTTATTGAAATAAAACTGTATTTGAAGCAGCTGTTTTTGGCTCCAGTAAATCAAAGTGAAAAGTGTAACTCTATCAGCCTCTCCCCTCTCTTCAGAAGCAGCCCTTTCTTCACACTTTATTCTCTAATTTTCATTCAGCTAAATTGTCTTATGAGATACTTTGGCTTCTTCTGTGTCAGTAAGTCATATCCCCTCTTATTCCTCATGAAACAATAAAAAGGTCCATGGAATGCCAAACTGAATTAGGCATGGAGAAAAAATGTCCTCCATCCCTCACATAGTGAGATCTATTTAGATAAGAAAGCTCCTCCTCCAGAGACGACATACCTCAAGCCTTCTCATGGACTCTCTTTAGACCCGGACATGTACAGAATCTCACACAGACATGAACTCTGCAGCATTTGAACACAAGAGAGCCACACAATATCAGATCTATTATACAGTAGATGGTAGTAGTTTTTGATCCACTGTATTTCACAACGCTAAGATGGTCCTTAAGGATCCCAGGCAGCCATGTTCTTCTAGAAACCACAATAACACAGAAGTCTCCTCAGAAATACATTCAGCAGATATAAGCTACATGCAGGATGATCTGGTTGTCTGTACTTATCTTTGGACTTTTTGGTTAAGTTCAAGGGTTTAACTTGCTCTGAACTGTAGGAGAACTGCTCATAACTACAATAATACAACTGAACAGTTGGACCGCAGGAGAGAGACATAAAACATGTTAGATGTGTAATGACAAATGTTTGGTTGTCAAATGTGATTTAAACTATGTTTTCACAGTTCTATTAACTTGAATAGACACAATAGATACCCCAACGTTATAGCCAAAGCATGAAACAGCTTCATCAGATCAACAGACATGTCTTACATTCGTGAAAAAAGCTGCTGTAAGAACCATGTCATTACAGGAAATAATAGCAACAAATGTAGCAGGCACTTCACTGAGCACAAAGGGACAAGCAGCAGATTCCCTGTCAAATGTAATCAGGGACAAGACAATGCTGAGCTGCTGTGAAAACCACTGGGGTTGGTAAAACAAGCAAACAAGCTTTTAAAATCCATCATTTATTTGTCCTGCCTGAGGACTCAAAATGTGCTCAAACTTTAAATCACTAATGCTTCTCCTGTTGAGTCCTTATTTTTCACCTGGCTGCTGATCTCCAGCAGAGCTGCCACCCACGGTGAGTAAAAGAAGCAAATCTATCCAGAGCTGTCATGTCAGAAGGGAACAGACTCAATCTGATTACTCTCATGCTGCCCTGAGTCTTCTATTGTTCTCCTCGGGTCAGTCTGACTTTCTGCCTGACTAAAGCTCCCAACATTTAGAATAAACAGATGGATCACAGTGAGACTTTGTGGAAAGTGTGGGGGTTAAGATGCAGAAAAAAATATATATTTAAACTATCCATTCTAATGTTTGTTTTGCCACTGACTGGCTGACCTTATCATAATAACAGCAGACCCTGTCCACATCATGCACCAGCTTTGTGCTGCATATGCTTTAGTGTTTCTGTCTCTGTATGAAAGATTCATTCAGGGCAGTAACACTGAAACAAAAGCAGCTGCATTAACATTCAGCAGCACTTCCATTTAGGAGACATGACAGCAGCATGGAAACACAGACAGAATCTGCTGTTGGAAAATGGTGCTCAGCTCTTACAGCAGCCTTGTTTATGTGTTTCAGAGAGATAATGGGATGTGCTGAGTAGTATTACCCCTAAAAAAGCCATTTCATAGCAATGCCATGATTCAGCTATTTTTCCAGGTAATTCACTTTCTGCTGAGCTCAGATGACAACTGAGCAGATCTCATCCTGATAGCAGTCAGCAGCCATCTACAGCACGTCTATACTTCACCTATTCCACCGTACTAAGTCAAAGAAGAAATTTTAGAGAAGTAGGAGACCCTCAGACTCAAATCTTCTGTGTCCTTGGTTTTTGAAATAGTTGCCTATACCCTTCATCAAAATGTGCAATCATTTTCATGGACATGAATACTATGTTTTCATTAAGAGCAACATTTGGCAGGGCCATTCCCCTTGTAGTGGAAGACTTTACTTGCTCCATTACACAACATAATCAAGCAGAGGAATAGAAACCTGCAGAGGTGATAGCAAAGAGAAAGAAAAAGAGAGGTGGACTGTGACAGAGAGGGGTGTTGTACCTTGTCTCTTTTTTATGTTTAATACTGCTGGAGAGAAAACATCTTGTCTTTAAAGTATCAAGATGAGGTTCAAACATTACTGTCCTCATTTCAACTCTCTGCCTCTGTGTTCCCCTTAGCTCTCTCTATTTGTCTTTAAGGTGCATGAAAGAGAAGATAGAGGAGGAAGAGGGTTCACAGATAAGAAACCTGAAATACACACACACACACACACACACACAGTGTTTCCACTGAATCTACGTCTTGGGTTCAAACACATGCACACACATAAACACATTATTGGATCATTTTGCATCATAGTGAGAAGAACGACAAAATAATCCTGGATATTTATTCCACAGTACTGAATGATCAGAAGAGACAAAATCACTGTTGTAGACTTCACACACGGATGAAAATTGATAAAGGTGTATCATCAGGCGTATTAACAGTTGACCTACAGTGCTGGTCGTGCTGCTGCCTCTCTCCTCTGCTCTGTGATGTGACTGGACTCCAGTAAAACTCATTCTTCTCTCTTTACAGGTTTACAGCTACAGAGCAACAGCCAGAGTGTTTGATTGCTTCTTATCTGCTTTAACCTGCAGCAGGAGGCAGACAACATCTCTGGGACATTCACCACTGATGAAGCATTCAGGCCTTTTCTGCACATTAATCAGCAACTGCATACCCAATGGAAACACACATATAAATGTTTATCAGTGACTGATAAGAAGTTACTTACCCTCTAAGCCAACAGCTGATGCCCACACACACTATAACTCAGACAGACACACTGTGCTTTTGTAGGATCCTTGTGGGAGTAAAGTAGTTGGTATCAAACAGCACGGTGCCAGGATGTGACCAAGCAAGAAATCATCGACTGATACACACAGAAATATAACTGTCTAAATTTGAAAGATTCTCTTTATCTGCTAGCTGTCTTCTCTCTTTTAAGTATGACCCACTTTATGTGCATAATTAAATCTCCAGTGTTTTACGTGAGATATACATAATCTCAGTCATGAGTTCAGAGAAGATTCAAGAATATCTGAATTACAGTTAAGATGAGCAGATTGTTGTAAACAGTCCAGGCAGCTCTTTTCTGCGTGACTCACAACGAGCTTTGAAATAAGTGCTGATGCAGGTAAGACATAAGCTCTCATCCAGAACATTCTCTCTCTCCTGTAAGAACACTGTTGCGTTCTCACTTACAGTCCAAAACATCTTTACTTCTCTCTCCTCAGTCAGTGACAGTAGAGCTGATGAGATCAGAGGCAGGCTGAAGTGCATGTCTGTCACTGCTCTTAATCTGAAGTGCATAATATCTTCCTGCAGCCCAGTGGAGTGGATCATTGGAACTGAGCAGCTACAAGCTCCAGAAAAACCCTGATGCATCTTACACTAACACAAACCCAAGGTGAGTTTTAAACAACCTGAGCTGTGTGAAAGATGATGTGCATCATTGCCAGACTGGTTAAGACAAGCTCTGCAAGAAGCACACCAGTACTTCCTGTAGTGATGTAACAGTCTTGAGTATGGTGGGAAAAGAGTGCTGCTTACATCCCTGAATTCAACAGCAGCAGAGAGCCGTGCAGCTCACACTCAGCAGTCGTCTTCACAGTCCGAGATAACCCTGCAGCGAGGTGGGATGACCCCCTGCTGAAGTTGCACAGCTTCACCCTCCTTTAGTATAATGGGATTATCACTTCAGCTGCTCTGAATGAGAATCATGTTATCTGTCTTGGAGACATATTCCAAGAAAGGGGCAGCATATCAGACTCTTTTAACAGTAAGTGTTTTAAAGTATTGTGTGGTTCCCCAATTCAAGCAACTATTTCTTTTTTAAATCTAGAAGGTCACTTTTTCACTTTATAAATGCTCTGCTGCAAACTCTAACGTGATTTTGCCAGAGGGTGAACTGTCCAGTTTAGCTGAGCTGGGTCAGGACCTGAAGAGAGTTTTATAACACAGAGATACAGAAAGTGCTGATTTAAAAACTCTGAGTTCTTGAAATGTCAGAGCTTCTGTCTTCATTTCCACCTTAATGCCCTCATGTGCACATACTGTATTCCTCCACAGATACCTTTATGCTTAATAAATATTTATCTGAATGCATCAAATATTCTTGACAGTTATTTCCTCAAGCTGCAAACAATCACCCTGCTGGTATCACATGTACAGTGCGATCAATACAGAAAAAGCACATTGTGTCATTATAAAACTAATCAGATATGAATGTGTGTAATATGAATATTTCTGACAAAGTCACTAAACTTGTAAGGAAGGTCATTTCTATGAAAATATGATGTTACCATCTGCATGTTCTGCATCGTTCCCGCTCCTGAATGAGATTCCTTCTCGGACAATCTTTTTCAACCCGACATGATGAAAGCAGCTTTGATTTCCTTCAGATCCTGCTGATTAAATTAGAAATCCTCAAACAGTTTGTAAAGACACAAAGTGAAGCTGAAATCAAATCAAAGAGCTGTCAGGATGGAAGAGTTGTTAGACGAGTAGGAAGGAAGCAGCTTTCAATAGATGTTATTTATCTCTCTCTCTCTCTCTCTCTCTCTCTCTCTGTGTGAGTGTGCGTGTGCGTGTGTGTGTGTGTGTGTTGAAATTTTATTTTCTCTTCAAATCTCAGTGATGTCCTTACCCCACACGTGGCAGACGTGAATAACACACAGACACACACCCCAACTTTTTATGTGAATTCATATTGACCTTTGACCACCACATTCAGTGAATCCTTGAGTCCATCCAACATTTCCAATCCAGAAATGTCACACATTGTGCACTATACCAACAAGAAACCAGGAAGAGCCCACCCATCCTCAAATGTGTTCCTCATTGTGAGACAGAAAGTCTGGACCTCCCGAGTCAGGATCTAGCTGAGCCACTCGACTGTTTGTAGTGATTCATTCTTCAACAGGCACATTGAACATCGTCTTCTCTCTTTTGGGAAACCACAAGACCCCTTTCCCAACCACTTGTTTACAGAGCTTTGCTTCTGTTAGGCTGAAATAGATTCACACAGTCTAAATAACACAGCTGTTATTTGCAGCTTACCAGATTGAAACACACACATGCAAGAAAATGATGCTTCCTGGATCAAAAAGGCGCTCTATGAAAGCCTGGGGATTCAGTTTGATTGCTCCAATTTAGATTGAGCTAAAGTTCTACTCAGTGTGAAACTTTGCTGTGGAAAACATAAACAAAGGCTCTTTTGATGCTGATGGTCTTGTTTGCTTTTGTAGGTCATATAGAGGCATCAATATTGAACTGAGCCTCAGATGAGACAGTTAGAAAGTGCATTTATGTTTTCAAACTGTCCCATGAGAACACAAATGTATTTCACAGAAAGCTCAGTGGGCCCACTGAAGAAAGGCTCAATTCTCACAGTGGTAACTCATTTTGCTAAAGATAGTGAATTAACAGACATTTAAGTGAAAATTGGGATTATATTTGTATTGTAATATTATAATTATAATTATAAACATTGAAGGCATTTTCCTTTGCTGAGCTCTGTGTGCCGACTGTGTGTCGCTGATAAGATCTTAACCCAGTTAATCAGGGTTGAAAATAATGCCCAGATGAATCAGGTTGTGCTCAGACTGGTCAGCCGTGCTAATGCTGTTAGCAGGGGACACATTAAAGATAAAAGAGTTGTTGGAGCTTTGGAGCTGTGAGTCTGTACAGGCCGGATAAAGCTGTGTTTGATATTAATTCATTATGCTAATTCAGCTGCTGTATTCCCACAGCTGAAGCCCAAGTGAGGGTGTTGTTCCTGTTGGAGGTTACAACTAAGATAACATTTCCACAGTGAGGACGGTGATACCCCCACTGATGTTCTGTTCTCTGTAATTATGAACAGTAAAACAGTACTGGTGTTCTTGAAACATACATAATGGGAAATTAATTCTGTGTCATTGATATAATGCAGTGTTATGTGTAGAGTCATCACTACTTTTGTTTAAAAAAAAAAAAAACTAAAGGCTAAAGGCTCTGGAGCATCTGCACAGTTCACATTTGTTCGGGGGCTCACTGAACACCTGTCATGACCTGGCTCAAGTGACAATAAGAAAAAGGGAAGCAATTATTAAAGAATATTATATTAAAAAAATGCAATAAATTACAGCAACTTGAAACATTATCTGTAATATCTAATGCATTAGGTGTGACAATCTGGAGTACTGAGTGCAAGAAAGCAAAGTAAGCAGTAAACCAACATAAGCCCTCAGGTGCAGCCAGTTAACCTAACGAGCACTAACGAGCAGCTGCAGGGACAGAGCAGACTGGCCAATCACAGTGTCATCACAACCCCACAGTGGCTGTAGCCAAAAACACAAGATGAAGATATTTTATAAGTTAAGTACAAAACTCATAATTTATTGTAATGCCTTGTTGATAATGACAAATACAAGATGTAAGCCAGGCCCACAGTGGCAGTGCTATCTGTTTGTTCACACACAATCTATGGATAACACCTCAGAGGTAAAGTTCTTCCATGCAGCAAGAGTGGAGTCAGTAGAGCGTATCAAACTTCTCAGCTCTTCCAGGCCGAACTCTCTGAGCCTCTATAGAAACACTCCCAAGAGTTTCAGCTGGTCTGTGTCTAAAGCTTATCAGGAAACTGTCACAGCCTGCTTCAGGGTCCATTTCAGTCTGTTGTGCAATAAAACTGTGCTTCAGCAGGTAACTGAGTTAAAGGTATCAATCCCGGCATTTGAACTGGTTACATAAACCTCCACATTGTTCAGTCATAATCATTGTAACAATCTGTACCAAGGTAAGCCTTTCAATCACTTCATATGGCCCAAATTACACAATAGGGCACACTTATGATCTTCCTGTGACAGCCACAGTTGCCATTTTTATTTTTATTTTTTATTTTTTTTATAGTGCAAAGATTCATTCCAAGGCTTTTATTCTAAATATTATCGACTGGGATTCTTTAAGAGATTGGATTAAGAGGAGAAATTGTCCCACTGCTGAGATGCCTGATTAGTATGTCAGACTGCAGGCTTACTGTGGAGTGTTTCCTAAGTATAGTGATTGAGTTAAGTACGGCTGAGCCAAAGCCTGGAACATATACCGTAATGAATGCAGCCTTTGGAGTGACACTCCACTTTACACACTTCATTTTACTATAAGACAAAGTACCTGGCTGGGAAATACTTTACCCCCCTGCATTTTGTTTTGGTCCACAGGTTTAAAGTAGTTATGATTTCCCAATAAAGGATACAGGACAAAATCCAGTTGCCTGTTGAACAAGAATCACACAATGTAAGGTTACTGTTCCTCCTCAGTTCAGAAAGCTCAAGCCCTTACACTTGTGCCTTTCATCAACCTTTACCTTACAGTCACGTCTTGCATGCACAGCTGTGTTTCAGCTCACAAGCAGTGAGCTGGAACAGAGGCATTGGTAATAGTGGGTCCTGTAACATTACCATAAGTGTATCTATGCTGTATTTCTACTTCATCAGGTTTGCAAGGAAACCCTGTCTGCTATGGTCTCTGCTGCCACAATAGTGGAGTTACTGTATAGTATATTTCAAAGGCACACATTTACCACTAGGTGTGGCACCTAAGTCAACTGTCATCAGACTTGTACGCATCTTCTCAGTAACAGTTATCAAATCTGTAACATATTGCATCAGTAATAAACAACTATAAAATATGTAAAATCTGTAAAAGGAACAGCTTAATGTAGCAGAGTTTTGATGCTGCTTTTCTAAATTTAACAGCCACAGCTTCTCCAGCATTTACAGCAAAGGCTTAGAAAAGTGACAGACCAATTCCATGCATTTGAAATCATTTAATGTGGTGCTACTCAGGCAATCAAACGTGTGCAGTACAACAAGCATGCCACTCGAGTCCGTGGGTGAGAAACACACAGAGAGACGACTGACTAAATAATTGAGTCGGATACATTTTATTTTACATGGGGTACTCTAAAAGCAGAAAGTAGACTGTATTACTCAACTGTAAGTCAATATTTCGGCTTTCAGAAGTCAATGTTTATATCACGTAGAACATTTTTGATTACTTCCATGTATCTAAAGTATTAGAATTGTCAAAACACTTAAAATACACTACTAATACACAGTGGCGTTTTCTTGCAGAGGCCAAGGGAAGCCAGGCTTCCTCACTTTTTTCAGAATATAACCGTCATTTAATAAAAACACTTTTTTAACAGTTTACGTAACCCTTCTGTGTTGTGTCTCTGTCGTCTCCTCCTCGTCTCTCTTCATTAATTGTTGAGCGTTTTATGATGTGTAAAACAGCGCCCCTCTAAATGTTACGTGGTGAATGAACGTTGAAAACATGGTACTGCACTCTGTTGTCTGTGAGGAGGCCAAGCTGAGTTGGCCTCCCTTGGTGAAAAAAAAAAGAATGATTAACCAATCAGGTGAGGCCATTGTCACGACACTTCTCCCCTGTGATTGGTCAGGATAGTATCAAGGGAAGCCGCGAAGTTGTTGGCATCACGCCAATCAAATCACAGTATGTCATCATCAATATCATTGAATGAAATAACGGAAGATTTGTTGATTTGTGTTGGTAGCTTGGTAGGCTAGCAAAATTATTAAGCGCAATGATGGAGGGTGGAGATTTGGAGTATTTAGTAAAAAATAATTTTACTAAACTGCCTCTACAGCAGCAACTCCAAATTAAATCAGACAGCAGGCCAACACCAAAACTCGAGCTCCGTACTGAGAGGAAGAAAGGTTTTCGGACTTTCAGTGAGGATAATTACGTCCGCACTGAGTGGCTAGCTTGTAGCGCCAATCTTCAGCAGCTATTTTGCTGGCCTTGTCTCCTTTTTGACAAGGATTCCTGCTCTCTGAACAATCCCTGGGTTACCAAAGGGTTCACCAACCTTGCCAACCTGTCTCGGGCAATTGAAGGCACGGCAAATCCAAAAATCACATCGATTGTGCTGTGAAACAGAAGGACGCGTCAGGATTAATGAGGCTCTGGATTTGGCAAAAAGTCTGAGCACAAATAGGGTGAGCAAAACGCATTTTTTTCCCTGTGTGCAGCTTAATAGTTACTGAACTGCCCAATTAGCATGTGTGTTATTTTTGATGGGATTATAGTCCTTATTGTGTCTTGCTTGCTTTGATTAGGCAGCATGTGAGTCCGCTGAAGTTGTTGTTTATTGTTGTTGTTTATGTGGAGAAAATGAGCACCACGGACAGTGGCCGTGACGGGCTGGGCGGTCTGAATACATGCACATGTCAGGTGTGCTGGTTATAGCCACTAGTACTGGGTTGTTGTGTTGCTGTATTTTGAACATTTACATGTATTATTATATATATAAACGACAAGGAAAAGTGAAAAGCATTTGTGTATCTAACATAGAGCGTACAAGTCGTGTTTGACGTGGACGCAGAACTTAACAGCTTCTGATTGAGTGTGTGAATTAATTTGCATATTTCCAATATCATGTGTACTGTGCTTTAAGTAGCTGGTTGTGCTTTTGGGAGGGTGGTTGCTTAATGTGTATGTGAGAGTGCGTGTGTGTGTGTGTGTGTGTGAGTGCGTGAGTGACTGAGGGAGGGAGGGAGGGAGAGAGAGAGAGAGAGAGAGAGAGAGAGAGAGAGAGAGAGCGCGCCGGTGATCAAAGTGTCCGTTAGATAACAAGTGTGTGTAAGTCCTGGTAAAATGATGCTGGGCGCTGTAATAGTTCATCTGACTACATGAAATAGCAACATATAAATTGCAACATACGATTTTCTGCCCCCACCCCCGTAGAACATACACAGTTTAGAGGTTGTGTCTCACTTGGCTTACTCGGAAATTTTCCCCACGCCACGCCACTGCTAATACACAACAACAAAAAAGTCAGCTTTGGGAGAGAAATTTGTGATTTCAGGGGCTGGCTCTGGAAGCCAAGTCATTCACAACACAGGAAATTGGCTCTCACATTAGAGCCCTTTGTTTGTGATGAAGAACACAAACACAACTTTCCCCTCTGATGAGGATTAAAAAGAATGGCTCATCAGGCTCCACAAAACTGAGAGAAAGTTAGATTTAGAAAATGACTTCAGGCTCAAACTGGCCAATATGAAGACAATTTCAAACAGTGTGTGGCAGGGCAATTTATCACTGAATTGGTTTTGCATTTAAAGCGAAATATACATGAATAAAGGAGAAGAGAAAAGAGGTGAAGAGAGGTTAAAGAGGGCAGACTAAGAATGTGACTGAATGATTACAATGACATTCAAGGTGTTTTCAAAAAGGTTTCACAATATCTTCACATAATGTTTCAAATGGACCTGACTTATCAGACTAATATAGTCCACTGGACCTCTGAAGTGACATTTTAGAGGTCTCATCTACTGTAGCATAAGGACAATGAAGTGAGGAATACGACTAAAGGTTAAATAACTTTTTTTTGTAATGCAAAAATAAAATTGGCAAAATGTCAATGGGCCAGGGAAACAAACAATGTCATTGGTTGGAATTGGGGGTCTGTGCTGGGAAGAGGACACACACAGACAGTAAACACACATGGACACACATTGTGGTTAATCCTGAGCTGTGTGTCATCTGGCATTTTCTATTCCACAGAGAAATGGATTATGACAGACATTACTGCAGCAACACTCTGAATAGGAAAGTAGCTTCTGCTTCTACACTGAGAACACACTCAAGGTTACACAGCACTCATAACACATGGAGAGACAAGAAAGAACAGTACTTGCAGAGACATGGTAATCATGGGATTACTTTCAGTTATATAAGAAAAGAGAAAGGGGTTTTGGCAAAGGGTGACTTCCTAGTCAAACAACATGGTTTTCATTATAATGAGCACAAGCACAAAGACCTTTAGTACCATATTACACATGCAGGGCATTAAAAGTTCCCTCCCAGAATCTATAAACCTTGATAAACCATCCATGTTTCTATGGAAATGACAGACTTACAGTCTGCAAAACTACATTTTTAAACCATGGGCAAAAACAAATTAGTATGCAATCATACGCACGTTACAGGTGTGTATTGGACAAGAAGTGGTATAAAGCAATGTAAGGCTGTGCATAGGCAAAAAATGTGGACTCATGAGGACTCCTGGGTACTATTAAGCTGCTGCTGCAGGAGATCAACATAATCTACACTCACCACTCAATCAATCAGCTGTTTACAGTATTCCAGAATCAACACACATCTAGCGATTGGAACAAGCTTTTACAATATTCAAAAAAAGTTAAATCAGGATCTAATGTCGGCTGCTGCAGTATAAAATGTGTACCTCCCTATATTTGTGTGAAGGTGGCTGCTCTAAATGAAAGGGACTTCAGATCTGAGCTCTGCTTTGATGGAATATGAGCTCTACAGGGCCCACAGCCTACAGAGACAAGCAACGACTGACACACTTCTGAGAGCTCTGTGGAACATGTGTGTCCCAATGGTGTTACGTCCCAAAAGTCACCCTACTGTGGCATGTGTGTGTCTGTGTGTGTGAGCCAGAGCTAATTAATTAGAGATTCAAAGCCAAGAAATAATCCTCTTTGAATTTGAAGGCCAAAGTTAAGAACTGCTCTGTTTTCTCATAAACAGGCTAAATCTCTGCTGCCTTAAATACATAGAAGAGGAATAAGTTTTTGCTAAGACCTCGACTGAAGGTTAAAAAAAAATCATTCAAACAGAACTGTGTGAGTTCAAAGATGCTTTCTGTAATCTCATTATAACTACAAGAAAAATCTTTAAAAAGATGAAAAGAATTCATGTAAAACTAAAAACACTTAATAACACAAAGCTTTGCTGCCAATGAGAGCATGCAGGGAGAACAAGCTGTTGATCAAAGAGACTGAAAGAGTCACAATAATTCACACAGTTTCTCTGATTCTCTTTTTAGATGCAGAAGTCTGACAGTCCTGATGTCAGAGCCACAAAATCATCATCATTTATCTCCAAACATCAGAATAAATTATTCAGCATGCAGACATGAGCTCATATAAAAACAGCCCGTGGAAACGTTAAAAATATCCAACAGCAGACTGAGTCCATTAGAGTCTGTGATCGTTGGATTTAAAGTAACACGCAAAGTTTTGAGAAGACTTTCTTTGATTAGCAAATCAATCACTTTCTCTCTCTCTCTGTCAGAGCTGAAGCAGACAGTTGGAGTCTTAGATCTTGAATATGGTTCTTAAGAGTTTCTGGTAAAGCCGTAATAGACTTTAAGGCATAATCAAGTATTTGAATTGAATGAATTTTAAGACTCTTTGAAAAACAAACCTTGAGCAGAAAACAATAAAATAATTAATCTATGTATTTGCCTGGATCTTGCTTGAACTCCAATAAGTCGCATGCAGTGAGAGAAAATCATATAAAGATTCTAACTTTGGGAAAAAGAGAGCACTGATGTTGGATCAGAATTGGCATACACCCTGAGTTTAGGTGTCTGAATGGGTCTTAAGAGATACAAATGAGTGGTTATTATCTGGTGTTTATCTCTAACAGTCGATGTGAAACTGATGCCATGGTTAAATAACACAGATTATGAAGAGCATAATCTCCATTGCATGAGCACTGAACTGGATAAAAAAATAGACGTGCTGAATGGCCCAATCCCGAGGATGCTTGGCTGGTTAGAACCCTGTGTGTTAAATCTGAATTTTGGTGTCGGTTCTGCTGTTTTGTCTCCATTTAAATTGCAGATTGTGTCTTGCAGGCATCAGTATCAGTATAAGATTTGAAGAGTAGAATAGGCTAAATATAAAGCAGATCAGGCTGCATGTAGCAGCAATATGATGTAAACGTAGATATGATAATGTACCATTTAACTGCTTTGTGTTTCACATTCATCCATTCAGCTGAGGACATTCAGTTTCAAAGTAAACAGTGATAAACAAAAGCATGACAGCAGCAGCTCCACACAGAGCTGGAGGCATTCTGAGCAGACACACAATTACATTCATCAAAAGGCAGATGCACATTGTGCAGATTGTTTCATTCTTCAGCTGTGGGCTGAACTCATCGAATAAAAGACGATGTGTGCAGCTTTACTCAAACAAAGCAGTCAAACTATCAGTGCTTTGCGACTGTGATTATAAAACCTATAACATGATAGTGTTATCAAGGAAAATGGCAATGGAAAATAGTCAAAACTGTTAGTTTTAACAAACACTGTTCCACAGGAAGTATGTGTTGACAGGAGCTTAAGAAAAAAAGTTATCAAAAGAAAAACATTAGATAATTTTTAATATCATTTCATGTTGTCGTCAATGACCACAAGTAACCTTTCCTCACTTCACAACATTCAGAGCTTTACTGTGCTCCACCTACACACTCCTGACAATTCCCCACACTATCTCTCTCAGCTGCTGTCACTATCAAACTGATATCACAGGCAACCTGCCAGACTGGAGAGGCTCCATATGCAGGTCAGACCTCTATGAGGAGTGCAGAGCCTCTGTAGATTTGAACGTGCTCCAAATTTAAGGGGCAATAAAAATAAAATCGCTCCAACTCTAATTGGCACCGAATTCAGCTGTGCCTACATAATACAGAACCATTCATTTTAATGGAATGGTTAAAAAGAGCTTCTGCGTGCGCTGTATTAATATGTGTAATAAAAGAGCAGAACTGTCAGCCTGAATTCTTGGCAGCTAATAAAACACAACGTTCATTATATGCAGTGAGAAGAAGTAACACAAGTAAAGTTTGGCTTCTGTTTCCATGAGGTAAAACTATAAACTGTGACGACTAATATCACTTATATTCTTAGAGACGGGCTGAATGGCAGAAAGCTGACACACTGAAGCTACATTACTGTCCCTCACTGTGTTTTGGGACTGTGTGTGTAAGTGTGTACATTGGTTTATATCTGTGTAATGGCCTACGGACTATCTGCCAGTTGGTATGAAATATGCATCTGGCAGAAAAGTCTCACAGGGTCAAAGGTCCCAACCCAAAACTGGGTTATTCCAAGAAAACTTTACAAACAGATTCCTGGTTGCAGAAAATATATAAAGTTGAATCACTCACATGAAGCAAAATGTTGCTGAATGCTGCCAATAAAAGCTCACCAGGAGTGCAGAGCTTTAAATAAATGGCTGCATTCCAAGAGAATTGCTCTCTCAAATTATTTATGTATATTGGTGGTGGCAGTTGAGGGGAGAAAAAAATGATATAATGCATCATTTATTCATTTATATTACTTTCTGATTGTCTTTACAAACCCCCCATCTTGTTTATGGAGACAAACCGATGCATTTTCATTAAGGGGGCTTTCTCATTTATTTCCTCTAATTAGTTTGACGTTAAAAGCTCCTTCAAACACAGCAGTGATGATGGATTAGTGACCTGCCTTGTTAGAGGAAGACACATTGTGTGGAGCTGCACAGAGACTAAATAAATAACTGCATGTTGTCCACTTTAATATCAGGCATTACAATCTAATTACAGACTGGCACTTTAAGTCACATTTATGCAGAAGTCTTAATTGCAGTTTCATCTAAGTGTAATTCTGTCGCCAATAAAATTATGTCTATAAGGGATGAGGTGCGACTGGAGAGAGACTGCACATTCCTTTAATAGTCCTTGTGTTGTAAAGCAAGTCATAGGTCTGATCAAAGTCAGCCACGAGTATCTCTCAAACTCCTGCAAGAACTTTGTCTCATGGACACCTCAGAGATATTTAAAGGGCTGGTCCACAACACTACTTTTGAGGCTTTGAAGCTTCAGAACTAAAACATTCAAACATTCATAATGACTAAAGTTATCACATCTTCCTCAAACTTAAGGTAATTATTTACACACTTTGCTGTTATTGGAACCGTAAGTCAGAGCAGACCGTTCACAAAGGTGGCTATTGCTACACTATGCTTCCATTATGATCAATGAAAGTGGATACACCAGGAATGAGAGCAGAGCATAAGTGGTGCACCAAACCCTGCAGGCGGCCATGTTAGTTATCTTAGAATTAAGATGCTAAACAGCACTGGAGGCTGTTTTTGTACCATGTGAGCATGATTGATTGACGGTCCTGGTAATCAACAAATCCTCCAAGTTAACACTTGGATATGTTGAAGGAAAGACACAGCAGCCCAGTTCTGCTCACACTCACAGGCAGAAAATCCTCAGCTCTCATGGTGTTCTCATCATCATAGATGGATCTTTCATTGGAAGAAGCATTCTTATAAACCTGGAATTCATTGGCTCTGTCTGCAGTGTGTAACTTGCCAGCAGTCACCAACAGTCTGTTTATTTCTATAACACAAACATCTTAACTCAAAAAAATGTCCCACCAACAATCTATTCCCATGGTGTACTCAGCCAAGCTAAGCTAAGCCTGGTCTCAGACCTCCATGTTAGTTAAAAGCATCATCCCTGTAGACATAAAGCTCAGAGCAGCAGCTAACTGTAATTGCCCTGGCCTGTGCTGAGGGTAGTGGAGTGTAGCTGGGTTAACAAGGTCACTGGTGAGAGAGAGCAGGAGGAGGAGGCTGGAGGAAAACATGTCCCTTATGCTCCAGTGTCTTTGGTCAGAAATAATGGCTCATTGCTCATGAACACATTTTCCAGCTGTCAAGAGTTTAAATACCCAACCCACTTCTACTGAAGTAATTACTAAACAAAAATAACTATATGCATGGAGAGGAGATCATGTATTGCTATAAAGGAGATCCCATTTATACTGCAGGGGTTGAAAGTACCATTGATTGAACTCAGTACAGTTAAATTATTTCCACTTTGTGATACATGTCACTTTAGCTCCATTGTATTTTAGAGTTTGTAGTTAGCACAGTCACTTTGCAGATTATGATTTCGCTTTATAAAACATACTGTACAATTTTATGGATAGAACAACCCGAACACACTTAAGATAAAGTATTGACACTAACTTCCGCCTGCAGATCAACATCATAGGAAAATAAGTACTTCCAGTTGCAGTGTACTGCTTTGTTTCCTTTTTCTATCACTTTAGAAATGCTCTCTATCCTGCCTGAATCTTCACTCCAGGGAATGTTCAGTCTGCAGGCAGCGCTGATAGAATATTTTATGTTTACAGGATAAATGTGCTTCTTACAGTGTAGAGAGAAATAATCCCCAAACGCCACCTCTAGAAAAGAAACATACAGAATTATATTTGCTACTTTGCACTTAAACTAAAGACAGATTATGTGTATTATATCCATTTTGACATCCAGTCGATGGTGCAACTGATCTCTTTACTCATTGTATGAGACATTGACATGTTATTAAACTATGATGAATGGCTGCTTGAATGTGATGTACTGTTCTATAAGAGGCTCAACAGGAGCTTCTTTGCCTGGTTTGTGGTTTAACTGTTTCAGTTACAGTCCAAAGAGAGAGAGGTTAGTTGGTCTCACTGGAGAAAGACAGAAAAATGCCCAAAAAATCCTGACAGCATAGTTATTAAACTGTCAGGAGAGCCAGAGAAGCTGTTACTTTTATTATTCACTTTATTCTGGTATTGGAAAGGGCAATGTGTGTTTTCAACATCCGCGACAGTCCACCAGTTCAAACTATAAAGTTCATTGAGTAAGTGTCTGTCACTATCTACAGTAAAGGGGAATATTGTGCATATCTGTGGGCAGCAATACGGCTCAGTGGCACCATCGCTCCACAGCAAGAAGGTCCTGGGTTTGAAAGCTAAAGCAATATTTTTGTGTTTACATTAAGCTGTGTAACATTTTCTTCCCGTGTTTATGTGGGTTTGCTAAAGCTGCTCTGCATACACCTGTCACCAAACACATGTATGTAAGGTTATTTCTCCTGTCAGGGGCCTTGAGCAAGGCACCGGCTGTGCAGAACTTATTGTACAGTAGCTGCCCACCCCTTCCAAGACTTAGACAGCACCCAGAATGAATTTCCCCAAACATATGTCAGCCAGGAAAAAAACAAATAATGACTTTTATATAAGATAAGATGTTTTTGGGTGTGATATGTTCCTGGTCTCTGTCATTGCCTTCTGCCTTCAGCAATCAGCTACAGCCTCTCACTTGGTCCAGCACTGACAAAGACTTTTATTACCAAATTAACTGTTATTGAAATGGAAGGATAACAGCTTTAAAGCCTGTAACTAACTCTAGAAGTGCTGTGTGACCTAATTTACAATAATGCAGGTCAGGTGGTTACTACATGTTCCCGCTGGGCTTAC
This sequence comes from Semicossyphus pulcher, assembly GCF_022749685.1. NCBI lineage: Eukaryota > Metazoa > Chordata > Actinopteri > Labriformes > Labridae > Semicossyphus > Semicossyphus pulcher. Next base: position 9,307,399 of record NW_027211700.1, read on the forward strand.
CATAGCTCACTGCCAAGATAGCTCAGCAATTCAAAGCCATATACTCGACCTGAGCAGACTACACTGCTGCTGAACATGATGTGACCAGCTGTCGTACACACTTGCTGCCTCTGATGCTTCCTGTACATTCAAAAACGCAGCCGTTATCAAAATGTACATGAGTCATACGGAAGACAAAAGTGCTCGTCAGCCTGATGATGATATTCCTGGCTGTCTGTGGAGGTCAGTGAGACTCTCTTCTTCAGTTACTGCTTTTAGTGACTGTAAGGTTTGTTTTCCAGAAGGATTTAACTGCTTGTGTCAGCTGCTCATCATTAACATTAACAGTATCTCTGCTCCTGTCTCCAGATATCCGTGCCCCTCAGACATCCATCTCCGCCCACACACTCTCTAAAACATCATATTGTGTCTCAGGGTGAACTTTGGAAAGATAGAAAACTATTCTCTGTGGGAGCAAAGGGGGAAGCAAGGAGAGCAATATTTGCCAAAATGACAACAATGTCATGTACAAAACTTGGAAAATATTTATCTGAATGTTATTTTCTCCTTAATGCCAAAAATGATACCTCTGATAACTGACTTGATAGAAAATCTCAAGACCTGAACTCTGTACTCTGCTCCAGGCATTACATCTCACCACCACCCCCTGTAGCTGTCATCAGTCTATTCTGCTCTATGTTCAATAACAGTATGCTATGAGATATGATTTAAGACACAGCACTGACTTAGTTTCCTGGTTTCCTCAGGCTGTTTGTTTCAGAGCCCCGGGGTCCCGATGACAAAGACTCCGCACTATAGGCCATCAACCTCCTGTGGACTTATTAACACAGACTGACTCTTTAACTGTAGCACACACTGATTGATTCAGCTGCTGAACTCTGCAATATATGAACCCTGTTTATGTATATGATGGCTGCATGTGAATGTTCCACACCTTAACTGAGTTTGTGTCTCCTGAAATGTCTGCACTGTGGGTGAGCTCTTGATATACATTCATACATTACAGAGAATACTGAACCTGATGTGATATATTTATCATCAGTCTGTTAGTAAATTGTCATTGTGAGCATGTTAGCATACAGATGTTTTAATTAATAGCACAGCCTCAAAAAGCCAACAGACTCTTTGCTCTCTCCCTCACTTTGTCTGTGTTCATCCCTCAAAAACTGCTTCTTTATAAAGCCCACCTTAGAAACACAAACCCCTGACAACTACACAGACCGACCACAGATCTCTTTGGGAAGTAATACTCTGGTTTCCTTCATGCCCGCTGCACTGAGACAGCATCTGTCAGCAGTGGCAATTATTTTTGACAGGGCAACTAACTGTGGGCTCCATGACTCCAGGAATGCATTATAAGTTATGTAGCACCATGGACTCACTAAAGCACATGAGCAATTATCAGTGTTACCGTCTATTCTGTCCTCTTTCACAGGTTAATCAGTCCAGGCGACATTTTCTGTTGTTCAGTTTTGGTGCTCAATGTAACAATGAGGACTGAGTTGCTGCCACCTGATTGGCTGACTTGATATTTGCCTTAACGAGCAGCTGTATCTCGTTAACCTATTTAATAACTTGCCAGGACAACTCAGGAGTTTCAGTGCTTAGAGTATCCTCAGTAAAATAATCCTCACTGTTTGAATATGATGTCTGAAAATTGTGAAATAATCACTTTGATTTAACAAAATACAAAAGTGGAAGATGCAACAGTGAATGATATGAACACAACCCACATCTCTAAAAGGTTTGCAGATATTCATCACTTGTGGAGTCTAAGACATGTTTCAAGGGTACATGCTGTGTTTTTCCTCTTACAGTCCTCTCTCCTCTTCCTCCTCCTCCTCATTTCTGTCTTGTAGCTCTGGTAAATGTGTGACCATGACAGCCTGTAGTGTAGATCTGAGGCTCTGCAGCAGAAACCTTTTAACTGTATTAAACTGTCACACCACCATTCTTCATGCAGCTCACAGACATTCAGGGTTTAACATGGTGGTTAGAGGACTACATCTCTCCCTCTCTTGATTCATGTTGTCTCTCTGTGTGTTTCTTATGTGTCCTGACAAGGATCCTGTTTGTATGATAACATCATTTAATGCAACTTAAAAAATGCTTTAACATTTGGACGACATATTTGAACTTCAATTAAGACTCAGCAAATTACTGGAAGCAGAAGAAAAGAGGAGAGAGGGAGTTGCTGTGAGATGGTGTGTATATACTCGTAGGTGTGTGTGTGTGTGTGTGTGTGTGTGTGTGTGTGTGTGTGTGTTTGCCTGCAGCATGGATGCAAACCTCTGATATGGCTTTCTTGTTTTTTAGGCCACTGAGTGCAACATCCCTTTGCTGCCCAACATGAAAGGATCCTGGTTCTCTGAGGCAGAAAACACACACAGCTACCTGAGTCTCAAGCAACCTCTGACACTGGATTTATGTCAAACTGCCAACTTCTTCTGAGATGACCTGACATGTGACATGTTTGTTTTGTTAGTTGTGAAACATCTCTGTCACTGAGATCCACATGGTCACTGCTGCTGTGTCCTGAATGCTGTGAATGTGGATCTGTCAGGTTGGAGTCAATAAAACCTGAAGAGAAAAGGACGACCTGCAGATTTGTGAACCTGCAGTTAGTGAGCAAACAGAGAAACTGAAGGTCCCTCATTCTGGTGCTCAGCTGCTTCTTTCACATCTTTTCAAACAGAGTAATAGTTCAACCTTTCATGCTGTTACCCTCCACCTACAAACATGACAAGTCTTCTCTTGTGTTTCTCTCTCACAGACCAGACAGACCAAAGTGAACTCAGCTGTTCTCCCGAGGATTCTCCTGCTTAGTCTCTGCCGACCTGTTAGCTTGTTCACTTTCACTTCTCCTGTCAGACCCAACCATTTCTATGATGTTTGTTTAAAACAAGAGCACTAAATGTCAACTCAACACACAATGCAGGTCGGAGCTTGCAGGCAAAAAAAAAAAAATCAGTCTTTCACTATGAGATAACTCTCCCTCTACAGACTGCTCTGCATTCACACACCAGCGTGTTCTGCATGAGCTGCACTGATGTGAAGAATTAAATCGGCTGCTTAACCAACATCTACAAAGTGACAGAAGGCCAAGTGTGACCTCCTCTCATGAATAATGACGACCTGCTGCAGAGCTGCTGCCTGCATCTCTTTAGGCTTTAAACCACCTACAGAAAGAAAAGCAGAAGACGACACACACAGAGACCTTTTTAACTGGTGTGCAGCCTCAATTATGATCTTTGGGTTTAGGCTGTGAGCAGTTCAGCCACCAAAGCAGCTGAACCTGACTCATGCAATTCATCACACAAACACACACAAACCATATGGCTGTCTCTGCATGAGGTGACATTAGACAAATAAGCAGCAACTGGTCAAACTCAACACAGTCTGATAGGAGGAAGCTGGAAGGACTGGAATGATTCAGAAACAGGAAACAGCTCTTTTTAATCCATCATCCATCCTTTAAATCAGCACCAAGAAAAGACAGACTTGTGAAAAGTAATGGGATCAACTCTGCCTGAAGCAGTCCTGGTCAGTTACACACAGCTCACACACGTACACAAATTCAGTAGACCACATGTTGGTACACACTCAAACATATGTGCAGTCTCTTTAGATATTTATAGAAGAACTAGTGTTGATTTACCTGCATTTGAAGATCCACAGAAGAAGGTTCAGGATGGAGACAATCAGGAAACAGCATCAAGAAAAAACAGAGAAAAGAAGATCATAAGTTAGAAACTAAACACAACATGCAACAAGCAGCACACAAGAATACAATTAATCCTACAACTATAAGACAGAGATCAGTGGACAGAAAGAACTAATTATGACTAATTCTAATTCTGCAGCTTCCAACATGGCTTTATTCAGATGCTGTTCTGACAGACGACCAGTTAAGTCTGTGCAGATTCCAGATCACAGTCAGAAGAACTTCATAAGACCTCATAACTCACATCAGCGTGTTGTGCGACGTGTTTCAGTGAAGCTAATAGAAGATTATAACAGAAGCATGGTGAACAGACAGAACTCAGTAGTGATGAATGAAGCTCTCAGGAAATGCCAAAGCAAGTTTTTCATTTCCAGCACTAAAGCTGTGTGAGTATTTATGACTGCAGAAAGATTTTATTGCCTTGAAATGTCAGACGTGTTGAAAAAACTTTTTCTCTAAGTGCAGAACTTATAATAATCTCATCTAATGGAGGAAAAAAGTCGCAGGGCTTTGAAGAAATTTAGCCTTCAAGTCCTTGTTAATGCAGAATACTCATCTAAGCAGTACTTATGACACACTACATCCCTCTCTTAATCTGACTCCCTCTTGTGATGGGCAAACAAATAAATGTGGAAGAACCTGTAGTACAAACAGCAGCAAAATACAAAGAAGGAAGTAAAACACAGTTTACTGTGCACAATTCTCACATTGTAATGATAGAAAGTTGGTTGAAACAAGTTTCTCCTTTAGTACGGACACGGTCTGTGTTAATCATGAGAAAGATACAGCTAACTGTTTAATGCGTGGTGATCAGAGCAGCAAGTGTTTCTGGAAAATTCTGTGTTTTGTTCAGCTCATTGTGTGAAAGCTTCACAAAGCTAGAAGGCTTTTTCTGTCTCTGCAGTTGTTCTGCTTGTTGGCTTTGATGTCTAACACAACTCCCATTTCAGTTCTCATGGCCAGATTCATCAGCCAAGTAATTTTAAATCATTACTTTAAGCTCACTGCAGTATAGATGTCCATGGGCCGCTGAGCCACAGAAACAACCTAATCAAACATCATAATCATGGTCACTAGCTATAAAGCATCATGGTGAACATCGTGTCAACTACTACAATGCATGTTCTCTCTCTAACTAATCCTTCATTCATTTTATCAAATCTCTCATCATGTACAATGTGACAGAGGAAAGAATTGAAAATAATATTGGCTTGACAAGTTATGTCATATGAAATGTCAGCAGTGTGACCTGGTTGGACACATTACAATCCATGGATCTTAGTCCGACTTCAATCTAAAGAATCTGCTATTCTAAGATGTCCAAGCCCTTTGCTTCTCTGCCTGTGGGTGAAAATACATCCTGTTTTACATGTATCTGATGAAATGATCAAACTAAAGGTGTATTTGAAGATAACATATACGTATTAATATTTATGAGACAGGCTGGAAACTAAAGCAGTAACCACATGATGAGAGACTCTAATATTACTGACAATCACACTTTATATCTAAAGTTTGATGTATTTTTAGCAGAAAATATCAATGAAGTTCATGAAATCAGAGTTGACACCATCAGTGATGGAGAATTCATTGTGACAGTTACCAATGTTTCAAAAATACTGCAGTCTATAAAATAGTGTTTGCTGTATGCAAAATGTTAACTAATGTTATTACCTTTTAAGTGAATGTAGATGTGATGCTCCCTGTGGTGTCATCTTTATGTGCTCTGTGATTGTACAGTCTGCTCTGTCTCTGCAGCTGCTCGTTAGTGCTCGTTAGGTTAACTGGCCACACCTGAGGGCCCAGGGTGTGTCCAGTCATTCACATCCAACACCACTGACTCTCAAGATCTTTATACCTCATGCCTTAGATGTTTCAGTTATTGTATTCATTTTGTCTAATTGGCTTAATTTAATTGATTAAAATGTAATTTATTAACTGCTGCTTCCCATGGAAACATCAGTGCATACATGCCAAAATACAGTACATCACATTATACTCTTGGCATTTGGCCTCAAAACACCAAACTCCATCCTGAATAACCTCTTTAACTCTGTTTGCTCTACACATCAGTGTGAGGAAAACCAGTGTTGTCACTCTGTCTGTTATTTCGATAATCACTGGATCACTGAACTCTGCTACCTGAACAAGAGTTCTGTCTGCTCTTCATCGTCCAGCTCTATTTTGCTCAGTTATTTCTCTGCCCCTGGAATTTATTTTGTGATAGTTCCTTCTCATGTATATTCCTTATTTTCTTCCCCACAAAATCTTGCAATTAAATGAGGTACGAGACAAAGAAAAGTGAAGGGGTAGAAGAGGAGAGCAGACCAGAGTCAGAGCTCCACCAGCTGTGAAGGATAAGAATCCCCTGTGGGAGCTTTTAACAGCACCCAGCCTCCATTCACTTGAATGTTTAATTGATTCCAAGGCTACCAACACGGCACATGGAGAACACTGATTGGACAGCACTGATCTGGAGCTCCAGAGAGTAAAATATGAGCAAGAGATAACTAAAAAAAGTGAAGGCAGAACAGTGAAACCACAGAGAAATTAAGGCCTGAGGCTGCACTCTGCATATTTTTTGTCTATGACTCCTGGAAGGTTCACACCTGACTTTAAATTGTCTTCACCTTCATGTTCATCTCCAAATAAGTTCTTCTGCAGTTTTAGTTTGAATATTTAAAGGGTTTCAGACTTCCCAGAGCTCCCAGCAGGATGTCATTGTGCAGTATACACAGTTACTTTGACATGCACACCTGCACACACACACACCAAGGGAGAATGTCTTGTGTGTATTATATTGCCAGCAGCATTATAAAGAACATGTATCTCTCTCCAAAGCCCAACTCAATGTACAGTTAGTCTGCCTATATTATTAGGCTAGATAATATCAGCTGTACATTCAAAATAATGATGTATGTTTACCAAGGAGAACTGACATCACTACGATGCTGATAACCCTTGGCCTATATTCATTGTTCACTGCAGGAGCCATCTCCATAACTTGTGAGAAGTAACAAGTAAAAAATCAGTTCAAATGAACCCGACCAACACTTTCAGAGGAGATTCAACATTCAGTAAAGCTGTTAATAATCTGTGCCTCAATAGTAGTTGATTTTACTGCTGAGGAAAAAACTAAGCAGCCTCATAAGTAAACAAAGCTTTTTGACTGATAAAAGGTAAACATGAAAAGAGGCTGAAGGGCAAAAAAAGGCACCATTCATACATCATTCTCATCTTTATTTAAAACACTGAGAACTCAAAATGTAAATTAGGTAAAGAAGGAAATAGTTTCTGTGAACCATTTATTGTCAAGGAGAGACAAGGACGACTTTTATCAACATGATTTCTGCAGATACATGAAGAGAAAAGCAGCAACACTGGATCTGTTTCACTCTCCTCAAACCTTTGAACAGCTCAATGAAAACTTAAAAAAATGGTGCTGTGTGTGATAGCTGATGATGTTTGTAAATTAAATTCACCTACAACAGTTGCTTTTGGTTTCAATAGCTGCCAGTCTACAAAAGATATTACCATACAGTTGTTGTAAAATCAATAACCATAATGTTTAATGTGAAGTGCAGTCAGCCTTGTGTGGCCTCTTTACTGAGGGTCTCTTTCTTCTCCCTCTCTAATGTTGCTACCCCAGGGCTGTCTAGGATTACAGGTATGAAGACGAGCATTTACACTACAATTCCTGCAGGGAGGACCAGGCCTCTGGACATCACACATTCATTATTTAAACACACAGTAGGAATCACAGTTGCTGCTAATATCACAGCTTGAGGTAATGTTTATGAGGTTGTTAATCAGAAAGAGAAGGGACATAAAACCCCAGTCCTCAAGCATTCAGCTACACAAGTGCTATATAGCTAATCCGTTGACAAAGTGCCTTATTGCACTAAACCCACATCGACATGAGGAGTCGTGTTTCTGGTCATCAGATGAATGTAAGCCAACATTTACTGCCCATTGATCTCTGCTTTGATCTGTTTTTATATAAATGCTAGATGCACAGCCACTCTTTACTATCCCCTCACTCACATCTGAAGGAGTATTTCTCACGGGAGTCAACCGTACCAACTATGTACAGTGGACAGGCAAAGCAATTGGCCTTCAGAGGCTATGGGGACATTTAAACAATATATAGTGCATGGTCCACAGTGCATTTCTCTCTTGTAATCCCCCACAGATCCATCCTGGCCTCTTCTGCTGTGACTTTATGATCCTTGTCCTGATCCTTGACTAGAGGATGTCAGACAGCCTGCTCAATGGTGGGAGTCTCAAAGGCAGCCAGCTGAGTAACCTCTGGCAGTGGATCATGATGTGTTGCTCTCTCCTGACCTCCTGCCTGCTGTGTCTCCCTTCACCTCTTTGTGGGACACATCCACTGCTTGAGCCTCTCCTGACACTCCCAGCACAGCACATAATATAACAGACCCTGATAGTCACACAATATGGAGATAGTGAACCTTGGTCAGTGTGTCCTTAGACTTGTCACTGTCTCTAGTCAGAATGTTTGCTCTCAATAACTCACTGCATGAAAAGCTGCAGAGATGTCTACAGAGAAACAAAGAGATAATGGTGAGCAAAATGAAAGAACATTTATTTGACTGATCTTAATCCGACTATAAAGAAATGTTTTGTGACATTTAAACAGTAAAAGCAGAATAAAAAGCATCTGCAGCGTATGAATAAAAGCTAAAAAAATGCAGCTTATGGATTTTCAGCATCTTTCTTAGAAAGAGAGCAGATATAAAACAGGAAGCCTTCAGGTTTAAATATTCTCACTCCTCATTGGCAAAGACAGAACATGTGAATCCCTCAATCTGCTGGAAGCTGCCAATGAAACAATAGCGTCCTGGTTGTTTCTCACTGTGTGTGTTTGTATTTCACATTAAGCTGTTTCATCTCCTCCCTCCTCTCATCCCTCCAATGTTCATGTGAACTCCTGCCTCCCACAATCCCCCTCTCCTCCCCTGCTCTCTCTCCAATAGGGAGCTGGCAGCTCTGATCAGGTGATGCTGAACTTTTCCTGTGGGAATCAATGGGCAGCATTAAGCAAATGGCTGGAAGCTAATGGCTTTAGTGGGGCTCAGGGTGAGGCCAGAGGACACTGATTAAGGTCACTATCATACTGGTAAAACATGTTGGACAGGACAGAGAAATATAGACAATATCCACCAATTGCAACTGTTTTGGATTTATGTCGTAAATTTATGTTCCAATGACCAAGTGCTGTGGTCTGGGTCATTTAATGTCACCTGTGTGGCTATTATCCTGTCTGTCTACCTGACATCTCTGGTCAAGGATAAAGTCAGTGCTTTACAACCATCGAGGTTGTAAATGATATCCTGATGAACGTCACTGAAGCTGAATGTAGAGTGTTTGTGCCGCCTGAGAAATGAATATGGGAAGAGAGGCAGCATTTTTTTTCTCTCTCCTCAAAGGAATCGCTGATGCCAACTGCCCTCTGGTTTCTATTTGCCTCTTTTAAAGTGGAAACACTTTCAAATTCTTTCAAAAACCTAAAAATAATAGCTTCATGTTGCATCTAAGAGCGCATTGTGACAGATTTCTAAAAAAGGCTGCTTCGAATTCAATTCCAGACAGAGCAATTTGGTGTGTGTGTGTGTGTGTGTGTGTGTGCGTGTGTGCGTGTGTGCGTGTGTGCGTGTGTGCGTGTGTGTGTGGAGCGGGGGCCTGTGTATATTGTATTTGATACTTAGATACTGATAAACAGGTTGGTGCCTTCATGGCTCTGCCATCAGTGAATATATGTGTTGATGAATTTGTGTCAGATGAATAAAATCCATCAATGAATAAAAATTAAATTTGAAGCAGTGTGTAAATGACATCAACATAAAGACAGAGCCCAGACATGCATCTGAATGAGCGAGCTGGTTAGAACAGTTTTATGTTTTAATTTTGACTCAGCTGACCTTTTTGACCTGCTGACTGCAGGTGTCTGTGAGTGAGGTTGTTCACTGGATTCCATATAGTGAGAACAAAAAGTGAACAGGTTCACTGTGGACAGACGGTTATTATTTATATGACAGGATATTTCCCAACTGTCACTCATTGATAGACAGCTGAATCTCCTGATGGATGAAGGTGTGTGAGATGATTGACAGCAGGGAGGCTGCAGAAATTGACACATGAAAGTCAGGTAGAGGACCAACAGCTCGTATACTGCCAATAGAAATGACTAAGAAGAGACAACATCAATCAACTGAGTTGGGTTTAATTGGCTGCTACCCATAAACCACTGCAGCTAATGCTGCACAGTCACAGTGAACAGAGGAAACATGGAGTCATTCAGCTGATGTTGAACAGTCGCTCTGTTCATTATGTGACAGTAAATCCATCACTGTGAAACAACATCATCACTGGAGTTACATCATGTTAGCAAATAGCTGCTCTGACCGCCATTGACTTTGCTCTAATATCACACTGATGATTTCAGACCATGTGTAATTAGTACCATCTCTGTAGTCTGTATTCATCTGCCCAACATCCACACAGAGCGATTTGTTGTTTATGAAGGTTTCTGATTATCTGTTATGATTATTTTTTCCTTGTGTGACAAAAATAAATGAATCAGAGTAAAGTGTGAAAGGGGACTGGACCATTTATAGCAACTAAAGGTTACACAGTTGTGTTTGACTGATGATGATCTGCTCTCTGTGTGTCTCTCTAATTAAATCCAAGCAGCATAAAGAGACGCTGCCAGGGGCGATAACTCTCATCTACAGATACACAGAACAGAACAAAGTACATCACTGAGATATGACATAAACATGATGCACCCAGCAGTGGATGCCATGACTTGTATAATTACTAATGAAGCAGAATTTCAATGTGCATGTAAACTACAGGAGCATACAGTATATAGCAGGTTCTAATAAGTAAAAACAACAGTAGTGAAATATTGACTGCATGTTTCTGCTGATGGGAGCTGTGTGCTCATCTATCCTGAAACTACACACACACACACACACACACACACACAGCAGACACACGAGGCATGCTGGCAGGATGCCTTTAACATCCTCCTGCAAGTGCTGCTACACTTGGTTGTTGTGCCTTCATAATGAATGTTTAATAGTTTTATTAAATGATAGAGGACTTTGATCAAATTTAAGTCTCAGTCTCTGTTTGATGCTGCAAAAATAAAAGGGATCAAAGAAGCATCTATTTTCATCTTCAACAAGCTTCTCTTCTGTAGAGATCTTTAGTTATAAGGAACCTTTCAGGTGAAAGTGTTGAACAAGAGAAGCTTTGATATTTTATCTCTAAAAGTAGCAGAAGAATCAATGGAGCAATAACATCCTGTTATTAAGTTATAACTGACAAATGTCCAGAGGCTGAAACACAACCTCTCTGTGTGAATATGCGACTTTATTAAACACTCTGACATTTCATAAAATATAAATGAGATGGAGATGTTATTACTGCTTCAGATTAATGAGACAGAAGTGAGGCACAGGCTGGCTTCACACTGTTAGTTGGCTAAATACCACTGTCTAAACTTAAGGACCCAGAGACTTAAAGCCTGCTCACCCTAAGTCTGCAGTCTGCACTACTGTTGGCTGACCTACTGTCAAAGTGCACAAGAGCTCTCTCACAGACACTTTGAGCCATCTGTGCACACTTTCAGTGAGTCCACATTTCTGCAGACTCCACCTAACAGATGCCATAATGAATAACAGATAGTTCATTGGGCATGTGACCACCAATCCCCACAGTCAAACCAAAGAGGCACTAAAGCAGGCCAGACTCGGGCGATATCAGTGTTACGTGTCTGAAGTGTCAGTGCTTTGGAGAAGCAAAAAGCAGAGACACAGAGAGCAGACATAAACAATACAGCACATCAGGAAACATGATACAGCAACAATCTCATCTCAGACTGAAGAGACAGCAGCTCTGCCTCCAGAAGAGGCAAACCAAGAGGAAATATGAAGGTAAAGAAAGAAGAAAGAAAACCACTGAGTCAGAAATATAAATGTAAAGTGGCTGAAGAGTGGAGAACAGGAATAATGATTTCATCTTTTTTTGCCCGCATCAGCACATTCAGGAATTTAAACAGAGACAAAGTACCCACTTTTACCTCTCAGCAAAGCATGCATTATGTCAGTTAAGCACACAGTAATTTAAGGCACTGCAGCTTAGAGAGTTTAGGGCTACATTAGACACAGCTTAGCAGCTTTCACTTCCACAGATGTAACGCAAACACACACTGATAATCATGATGAACACATCCAATCAGATGAGCCTGAAATAAATCCTTAACACCCAGACAGAGACACGGGGGAGGAATGAATGAGTTCCTCATTTATCTCTCTCTATTATTATTCTGCAGTTTATTGTCTGTATAGACATAAATATTTATTACATTTCCAGAGGGGATGTTTATATTTCGATTTTCACTATATTTCGACTTAGTGGGAAGAAATGTAATAAGGAAACCAAACAAAGCTGTTAAAAAAACTATAATTCTTACTTTAACTGCTGCTTTGTTAGAAGGAGACAAATCTGTCCAAGTATATTACGTCTCAAGCAAACAGGGTCAACATCCAAACCAATGGAGGACTGAGCAGACGACAGGTTAAAAGAAGCTCTGCAGTGAGACAGGCATCACTGCTCCCCTCAGAGGAAACAACGGCTCAGACACAGATTAACCGATCTGCTGTCAGTCATGTGCAGGAAGCTTTGGAAAATTATTCCACAAGAGAGACAAACAAAGAAGAACAAAGATGGCTTTAAATCATGACAGCCATAATATAATATCTGAAGGAGGATGAGGAAAGTAAAGAAAGCTCATAAAGTCAAACTGAGCAGCTGATTGGTCACTGAGCTGCTTCTGTCATCACTACATCACCATCCATTCACAATTCCTTTAAAGCTGCTGCACTTACAGTCTGCAGAGCATCATTACTTACTGCTGACATTTAATTACAGAAGCAGACAGAAGAAAAAACATGGAAGCTATATCATTCTTATCCTCCATCCAGCCTTTCTTCTCTCCATCCTCCCACCATCATCTCTCCTGCTCGCTAAAGTTTGCTCTGTTTGTGTCCTCTTTCGCCTTTCATCCACGTGTATCACACACACACTCTCTCTTTGATCCATCTCACACACACTCCACACTAACACGACTCCTTGTCGAATTGATCAAGACAGATTTATCCATTGGAGTTTATCCAGTGGAGTTGACAGCTGAACAGCCTCCACGTGTTTGGTCACTTCTCTACTTGTGTGCTAAGAGGAGACTCTCTACTGAAGCTGTCAGCTGGACCATCAGCCTCTGCGGCTGCTCTCTTCTCTGTGTCACACACTGCTACTGGACATAAAGGCTGCTGTCACATCAGCTCAGCTCATCACTAACTTTATTGAGAGCAAACAGAGCTCTAATGTCACAGCCAGCAGCAGAAAGTCACAGGCTTCTCCATGAGGAGATCTCTCTGTCATGTCAGTGTTTTCAGGTAAGGGAAGTCACTTCACATACCTTCAGAACGAGAGGCAGCAGCAGACGGACAGAAGTACAAGAAACATCCACGGTAGCTGTCATTTCTCTCTCATCTCCAGTGTTTCCTAGTGGAAAACGTCAGGACATGAAATGAAAAGAATGAAACGATCCCTTGCCTTGAAATCCAAAGAGGAAAGCGACGCCGGGGATCCACACGGTGTGTATCCAGAAGGAAAGCATGGTGTCCTTTAATCACACTGTGCAAAAGCTCCGCGCTCTTCCCGACGAAGCTCCGTCTGCAGCGGGTAATTTCCACAAGAGAAAGCGCTGAAAGTGAAGCCGAGCGGAGGAAGAAATCCCAGTCTGACCGGTGCTGATGAACACAAGCGCTGGAAGCTCCGTCACTGCTCCACCTGCTGCTTAATACGAACAGTAGCGACCCCTACAGGAAGTCTTATCCACAGAGGGAGTGCGCGTGCCTGCGTGCGTGTGGTCAGGAAGTTTCACAGCAGCAGCAGCAGCACTGACAGCAGGACTAATCAGAACAAATCCAACACATTTCATTCAGCACCACAACCATGATTTTACACATAGAGACAAACAAGAGCCAGTAAAAAAAAAAATATACATATAATAATTAATTAAATAGTAGATCAAGAAAACCAGTCCTTGTCTTAAAAATAAAGTGGAAAAAGATTCATTTGAGTCAGTTGTACAGTGGTACCTGTACACAACACTGAATTATACGCTCAAACGACTGCTGCTTCATGAATCCATACTTGATCATTAAAGTTCTGTGTTTTGACTTCCCTCCAGCCACAGCCCTGATCAGTAAACAGCAGTTAGTAGCAGGAGTAATGATATATTACAAAAGGTGTTCAACTGTTGTGCAACTATTTCACAAACAAAGGGAGATACACTGATGATATAATGTGAGTAATAATAATAGTTTACCAGTTGCTTTATGTGATGTAATGAAATAATCATTGCTGCTCACAGCTACGTTCTCAATATTATTTTTTATATTTGTTAATTTGTGTTCTCAGTTTTGTTTCCTTTTAGTTTCCATCTGTGAAGCTTCCACCCACCAGACCTGATGTCACAGGCTGACTGTGTTTGGAGGTTTATTTACATTCTCCACCTGTTTCCCTCACACTGCTCATTTGTATTCTAGGCGCAGAGGAGATAGATATTGTTTCATTATAACATGACAGCAGCAAGAGGAACAAAGCAAAGGTTGGATGTAATAATGAAAAAATAATCTAATGAAAAAAAAAAAAATAGTTTGCTGTTGTTGGATGAAAAGGTTTTCAGACACTGCTAACACACTGTATGATGCCACTGCCAACATGACAACATTTTGAGTTACACATTATGAATGTTACAATATCTATCCTAAAAAAATTGCATAAATATGCAAAGCCTCCAGCAGATGGCTGTTTGTAATGAGTAAATGTATGTGGGCAGGTGGCAATAATTGATTTCACATTAGCTAGTGTCATTTTGCAATATATTAAAATTGTGCCAAAGTTTGAAGAAGACATTAACATCAAATGATGCAAGAAATTAGGTAAATGTTACGATTTACTGCAGTCTATAAGGTCAGACAATTTCAACAGTTTTTACAGTTCTGCAATCAAAATCATCAGAACTGTAAGTGAAATTATGTCCTCCTCATTACACTCCCTCATTAGAGCGAAAACATCTCATCAATTTTACAGAGTACAGTCCACTCATGTCTTATCATACTGAACACTGAGTTCAAAGCTTCTGACCTCTAAGTATCTTGATTCATAGTTAGTCGGTGATAATGAGGCTGTGTTGACTGTGAGGAAAATATGTGATCACTCTGTGCAGGAAATATGAAAACATTTGGAGTCACATAACTGTCGCTTTAAACGCCACAGTCATCCTAAGTTCCGACAGTTGATCCGTCCTTCCATTCAGCACCATGGACAGAGACAGAGCAGCAGCAGAGCACAGAGTTGAGTTCATTGTGGAGACAGAGCTCTACAGAGCAGACTGCTGCTCTCACCGCACTACTGAACAACTACCAGAAACACATTATAACAGTTTGGCCTTGTTGCTTTCATTTATTTAGTATCAAGACTGATGAGATCAATGTTGCACAGTGCGCATAAGCAATTGCAGATGTTGTCATTCAACATAATTTGTGTGCTCGTTTTCAATAGAAAGGTGGTGTAGTTATTTTCTGTGTTCACATTTTTCCCACACTTTGAAAATGTCAAGTCCCCCTGTGCTACAGTGCAGGCCATAGCTACCCAACTGTTGGCCCAGGGACAAATCTCTACTTCAACACACTCAATGCCAGCAGCTTCCTTCTCACCAAATCCATCCTTTCTTGAATATCTACCAAGTTTCAGACATAAGCTATCTTCACTGAACATAGCGTGAGGTTCTACACAAGGTTCGTCTCCTGCCAGTTATTGTAAGTTGTAAAAAGTCTTTAAGTGGAGGTGTCTGCTGGACTTTCCATCCATCAAGTATCAGGATACAGCTCAAACCACACCACAATACACAGCACTCTCTCCACTCTGAGCTGTGACCTGCAGAAGTGGATCATTTACAGTAAAGTTGCAGATACTCTTTGGTTCTTGTACTCTGGTGCTAATGACTCTTGGAGCTCTAGTTTCCTCTGCTGTTGTCTCTGTCCTGAATAAAGAGCTCCTCTGTCTATTTTTAGTGACTCCATCCCAGTGGTTTCATCACACAGACCCTCAGCTGATTACCTGTGACTCTGTGGAGAGCTTTGATTTATGACTGTTTTGTTCTTAAGAAATGTGAGTTCACTGCTGCAACACTGCTGCAACACTGCTGTTCTGAGCTTCCCTGAAGACTTTGTTTGATAACAGTTTGCCTCTGACAGAGAGCCAAAAGTCTGTTGGGCAGAGCGTCAATTTCTGGTTTAGTAAAAAGAGTGCTCGTCCCAGTCAATGAACCTCATTGCTCATAAAAAGGGAAAATAAAATACACTTTATCTATAAAATTTAAATAACTTAAGAGTAAGCAGAAGAGCAGTGATTAAGAGAAATGCTCTTCTGCACTTCTTCATTAAAGTAGTTCCTCAGCTGTAAACAGAGAGCCACCAGCTGCAGTCTCTATTCATAGATTAGTCTGAGGAGGAAGATGATTGACAGCCACTTAAAAAGCTGGTGTCAGTGTTAAACTGTCTGTAAGAACAATAACAACATTCAAGACTGACCAAGATATTTATTCACAAAACATCTGACGACAATAAAGGCAAAGGCATGTTGGACAAATGCTCCTGTGTTAAGAGGCTCTTTGTTTCTGTCTTCACAGTGGATTTAGTCAGAGTCCCTGACCTTGCAATAACAATATCTTTATAAGTCTAAAGGTCATGTATTCAATCAACTTTTAACAGTGTTCCTGTAGTGAGTTTGCACACAGCATTCCTGCAATCCTTGGATTAGACCTGTGGTGGTGATGTCGGTGGATGTATGGATCAGTCATATTCCCTGAAAAGGGTCAACAGAGAACAAGTGGCTCAGATGATCTCCTGAGGATTCTCTGGTTGAGTCTCTGCAGACTTGTTAGCTCGTTCACTTCCTCAGATCCTGTCAGAACAAATACTCTCTGCAGAAGAAGATCACAGACCATCTCTAACTGTGTTTTTCTGTGTAGGTTTTACACTTCATTTGATTTTGTCAAACATTGCCATCATCTTAACTCAAACCGTGCAGCAAGGATGCTATAATTTGTTATGGTTACCTACAGTGTTATTTACCTTTCGTTCAGATTAATTTACTGTATGCTTGAGTTGTACTGATATACTAATCAAATGCACACCTGCCAGCCAATCAGAAGCAGGCATTTTCTGTCCACCATATTAACATCAATCTGCAGGACTCATTGATAAATGTCACAAGCATTAGTGGTCGAGAAACTGCAAAAAGAAGTTTAAAAAGGTTGAAACAGAAGCAAAGAATTTATTTAAAAGCAAACAACAGACGTGCTCAAGTTTACATTCAGTAGTCGAGGTGGAGAAGGGTAATTTGTTCAGCACAGCAAAGCAACATTGTAAAAGTATTACAGTGTTAAGTGCAGCAAAATAACAGCCGTTCTTGTCACATTGTGGAGGCAGAGGAGGAGGAAAAGAAAGTGCTGTGTGTTGTCACAGCAACAACTGGCAATATTTGCTCCATGCTAATTGTATGCTAATTGTTCTTGCACTTAACTGAACTGTTTCACACATTTTCATTAATGTCAGTGACTCTCAATAACCAACAGAGCTGAGGAATGAAACACATTTTCCCTGTGCTCTGCCTCACAGGCTGCTAGCCAGGTTGATAAATCACACTTTGCTGTTGCCTGTCGGTAAACATGACATTACAATCTCAGTTATTATTCACTGTTTGGTTAGCAGGTAAACTGACGGAAAAAAAGATTGCCAGTTTACACAGCTGGGAGCAAGCCCAAATGACAGGCTGCCTCTGACACAGCAGGTGTCCTCATCTGACTCTACAGATAATAATGACTCAGGACCTCAGTGAGTTTCCTGTAAAATTCCAAACAACAATCCCTCCATCAGCATTCATTCACAGTGTCAGTAGTTAAACAGAACTGAACAGCACACAGAGGAGCAGAGCACTGTGGAGTCATCTTCCCTGATCCATCCTGTCTGTCTCACTCACATCCTGTAAGACCTTCTGCTTGTCAATAACTCGACCATCATGAATGATTAGAATCCCAGACGCAGGACAAAAATGCTTGAGGTGTTACTCCTGCCACTGTACAGAGAAAACCAAGTCAGGTTGAATTGGCTTGTCATGGCTGAGCATTAGCATGCAGACTGCAGTGAGCTGATCTGACAGGATGAAGGACTAAGCCAATAAAGCCATGTTTGAAAGTGAAGGCTGTGTGAAAATAGGTACAACGTTCTCTTGGAAGGTTTGGAGTGATTCCTATTTTCTTTATGTGCTATTGTTGTCTTTGTGCTCCGACACTCAGACCTGTCCCTGCAGCTCAGTCCTCCTACATGCTGGGTCACACAGAGCTGTGGAAGTACCTTGTAACCTCACAGAGCTCCCAGCAGAACAGAGGCCAAGTACAGTTTGACACACTCTGGTGGTCCAGCTGTCCTGAGAGACTCCAGCTATCATCCCACTAACTTAGCTTGTGGCAAAGACATGTAGTGATCCCACACACAGAACAGAAATGCTTGAGGAGTGGTGTTACTCCTGCCACTGTACAGAGGAAGCCAAGTTAGGTTGAATTGCCTCGTCATGGCTGAGCATTAGCATGCAGACTGCAGTGAGCTGATCTGACAGGATGAGTTTGAAAGTGAAGACTGTGTTAAAATGGGTACAATGTTCTCTTTAAAGCTATCTGCTCGGCCTCTCCAATGTCATCATAAATGCTAATAGCCTAAAAATAAGTGGCAGTATAGTAAAAGGATGTGAATTATTCATTGCTTTCCTATTTGAGTCCCATTATTTAATAACCTCTGTTAACAGATGTGTAGATTATGAGACATGAAGTTTGAGAAGGATATTTCTTGACCTTTACATGCAGTTAAATAGAGCTGCTTTTGTAAGCTGCATCAGAAGGAATAGGGACAGGTCACAGCAAGAAACTCACCAGGTGTTAATAACACTGACAATGGCTGCATTCACATGGGACTAGTATCACCTGAGGACCTTTAAGAACAATTGCCGATCAAACATGGAGGAATTGGCATGTTTGTTCGTTTGTGTCTGAACCAACTCTATAAATAACTTAACACATTTTCAGTAATTCCTATTCTCTCAGTCTCTTCATTGTTGTCTTTGTGCTCCAGCACTCTGACCTGTCCCTGCTGCTCAGTCCTCCTACATGCTGGGTCACACAGAGCTGTGGAAGTACCTTGTAACCTCACAGAGCTCCCAGCAGTACAGGATGTCATTATGCAGCATACAGGACCCAGTTCAGCAGACCAGCAGACCTGACCTGCTGTTCTGCAGACACAGCTGAGAGCTACAACTTTTCACATTCAGAGCTACAAATACTCATCATACAGAGATATGAGATGCCTGCAGCTCACATGCAATAGTCAGCCATGATGCTTGCTATTTCACTTTACACAGTGCATCACAGAGAAAAATCACCCACACAAACACACCAAAAGAACAGTTCCTTTCTGTGTAATAAAGCCACTGGGTCTGAACAAATGCATGTATCTCTCTCACAAGTCCAACCTGCTCAAGTGTTTCGGCCTCAGGGTTTGTATATTAAATATTAACATTCAGCATCAGGGAGGTAACTACAAGTTAACACCCAGGACTCATTTCTGAATCATTCTTCAACTAGTTTTTTTTTAAAAGATATAAAGGCATAGTCTAAATTTCAGGGCTGATTCTCACACACATTTACAGGGATATGTAATAATGTTCCTTTGTGTCACACAGCCAACGTTTGCATGGTTAAACACTGACTTCCAGCTACCATCATGGCAGAAGAGGAGTAAAGTGATAAAACAGACATATTTGACCATCAGAGGAGAACGACAGGTGTAATTAATAACATCACTAACGACTGCATTCTTTCAGTCAGGTCCTGGATCCTGCTTTAGTGCTCACTGACACTCAACAGAGCTGAGCCCTCGTTTACTCAATTTGTCAGAGCAGGAAAAGTCCAGGTGTGACTGAGAAATATCTGATGTGAAAACTAAACCATGTATTCATTTAGACCAGGTGAAAGTACTGACATGACTGTATGTTTTTACATTTAGATTCAAGTGATGTCTTTTATCCTCTATCTCTGCATATGTCATGAGTAAGTTAGTAAATGTAAATGTTTCCACAGGATTGAGCATTTAATGTTCATGCACACAAAAAAGAAAAGGCTCAGATGGGACTGATTTCAAACCAAACTTTTAAACATTTACTGGAATTCTAAACTTTGTATCCACAGCCTTTATAAATAAATATATAGATGTAAGTTAGTTAAAAGTGTTGATTGGATATAAAAAGCTAATTGGAGAGCTTAGAAGCAACAAATCCCACAACAGGTACTTGGCTGGCAGTCAGCAAAGCGTGCCAGGTGTCCAGCAGCACTGTGCAGCATACAACAGGGAGGTGGAAATAATGTCTCCATGCATGAACGAGTCCAGTGTTGGCCTGTGCTCCTCTGTGGTGCAGTCATTACTGTGATGATTGTGCTGCACAGGATTGAAAACTGACAAAAAGAAGCCTTGTGACTGAAACAAAAAAAGGAGGAAGAGGAGGATGGGGCCCAAATTGTTTCCTATTCTGCTTTCATAAACAGACAAACTCAGTGTGGTTTGCATGAACACAGAACACAACAAAAAGGATTAAACCAAACACACTTTAAATATTCATCAATGCCTGAGTCATCCACAGAAAACCTCACAAACACATACGCACAAACACATCACCCTACTGGAACAACACATGCAAAACAAACAGACATTTTTAAACAGCATTTAGACCTTCTATTTAATGAGGTCCACACTGGGACACATCTGAGGTCATCAGGAAAACAGCCACAGAGACTGGAACCTGAACTTTAAAAAGAAGCTTCTCCAGACTTGACCTTAATCTTAGAAACAGGCTTGTGTGAGACGACCTGCTGCCCTCAGGACGATCTGCAAAAAAACTACAAGTTGTCGGACGAGATATTTTTGAGTTGAGTCAACTAAATTTGAGACTCTTTCTCTCTGCACGCCTTTCAGCATTTTCATCACATTACTTTTCATTTTTCACCTTTGAAGCTTTTGTGCAATAAAAACACTGAAAATATATTTTCACTGTTCCTGCGTTTTTATTTGTTCTCCTGTTTATTCAGGGTTTTTTATCCCTTTTTGTTGTTTTCTGTTCTGGGTGATAATGAAGGTGGACTCAGCTGCTTTCAGAAGGTTGGAGAGAGAAAAGGTGAACCTGCTGTTTATCTGAAAAGGGAAATGTTGCTGTTGTGTTTGGCTCTGGACTGAAAAATGCTGAGGCTGTTAGTCTTTTGCTTTAGTGCAGCAAACAGAACATCCTCACACCTCTGATCCTCTGATTCGAGAGAAAGTTTGACAAACAAAAATGTTGAAAACAAAACTTAAAAGAAAATTAAGGTGCATCCAATAATTAAAATGGTGATGTTTCTTTCCAGTGTTATTTACTGTTATTATGCTGCAGTATACAGAAATGTGGACATCACAAGTTATGTTAAATATTTTTAATATATTCTTTGACATTTTTCTTGCTCATAATGTGAGAAATCTCACACTGTGATTATCATATTTCATTATCCTTTCACAGAACCAAAGGTGATTGAATATTATTTATAACCATTTAACATTTAACAGACAGACAAATCCTCACTTCTCCTTCCATGCACATTTCTGAAGCCATGTTAATGAGTGACGTGGGCTTTGAAGCTGTTATCTGAGAGGATCTCACTTTGCCTTCACATCCATATTTTTCTATTGTCCCAAAAAATCAGCTGCAGATGCAGTGTGAAATTATTCAGAGTGGAGCCACTGAATCAAACTGTTTGCCAGAATTACTGTAAGAAAGGCTAAAAGAGGGAACGGCTGTACTTACAGAGACACCTACACTTATGTTAAACAAGTGATTCACTGATACAGACTCTCTGTCTCTCTCTCAGCTCCTCTGTTCCAGGTTGTCATATTAAACCTCCATCACTGTGTCAGTCTTGTGTCTCTCCAGCAGCCAGCTGAGTCACCTGTGGCAATGTGTCATGTATCTGTGTAGGTGTGGAACAAAACAAAACAAAAAAGACCAGAATCCACATTTCTCCTTTGCTCTCTTTTGCACTTTTTCTGTTCTGTTTGGCGGACTGTGACCTTCTGGTATCTCGAAAAGTAGCAACATTAAGAGGCAGCAGATGGTTCACAGTGAGACTCTTGTCCTTCATGGACACGCCTGTCAGGAAAATTGTGTGTGTGTGTGTGTGTGTGTGTGTGTGTGTGTGTGTGTGTGTCCTGCTATCATTACTGCATTTTACCATGACCCAGATAGTTGACTTTAGCCACTCTGGCTTCACAATATGAAAAAAAAATGCCTGCACAACATGTGTGATAATGTGAAACTCTAATCTACAGCACAAACACAGGCAGCATGTGAGTGTTCTGTTAGCAGGTGATGATGTTCTGCTTTTCTCTCCTGGCCTCCTGCCTGCTGTGTGTCTCTTATCCTCTCTGTGCATCACATTCAACACTAAAGTCTCTCCTGACCAAATTCAAAACACAGCCAGCATGACCCACATCCTCACAACAGCAGAGCCTGTCCACATCTGAGGCACAGCAACCAGCACATGCTGTAAGTGTTTGTGGAAGAGCGAGAGAAAGAAAGAGAGAGAGAGAGACAGAGACAGAGAGAGACAGAGAGAGACAGAGAGCAAGAGCAAGAGAGAGAGACACAGAGAAAGAGAGAGTTTAATTCAGCACAGAGGACCACAGTGTGATTCAAGTGCTAAACACTGAGCGTTATTCACGACCTCTCTGACAGGAGAGAAACAAACTATGAAACCTGCAGCTTCATAAGTGCTGCTGGAAAAAGCTTCACTGAAACATTTCTAAAGACACTTGTTGGTTTGTATTTTTTCTTCTCCAAATGGGACAGAAGTGTCTTTTCACTGAGTAAAGTTATTAATAATATTGGCATGCTTTTTATCATGATACCTCTCTTCTTCTAATAATATTTCATTGCAAAGCACTTTGTGTGTTTTTGCAGATATTTCTAATAGCATTCAGAATCTCTATCTCAAAGAACACAAAGAGACAAAGGCATGAACCATCTTTGTACTCCTGTCCTCAGGTCTGCTGAACTGCACAGGCTGTTTGAATCATCAGTCAGACAGTTTAGTTTAGCAGACACATTAGAGCCGTAGTGGAGCTGTCTGTGCCAGTTAGTCTGCAGAGTCCTGCAGCACAGCAGCCTGAGGAGCTCACAGGAAATGAAGTGAGGCTCGACTGTTCAGGAGAAATAAGAGCTCAGCTGTTTGTTCAAGAAGCTTTAACTCCACGAGTAGTTTATCTAGTTGCTTCCTGTGGCGGTGTGACAGTAGTATGATGATGGCAAAGATTAATGTTTCCATCCTGAGTTCCATATGAACTGAAGAACCAAACAGCTGGAGCTCAGCAGAAAACCCTGCAGCGAGCTGGGATGACACCAGCTGAAGATAAACAGCTTTACTCTCCTAAAGTGTGACGAGATTATTGAGCTGCTTTGAATAAGAATCATATTATCTGTGAATGCTGAAAGGGAGATTTCAACAAAGGCAACAAAGGTGCAGAGAATCAGACTCTTCTGACAGAGGCTAATGATCTGAAGTGTGTGTATTGTGCTGCACATTATGCCGTTAACTTTGTGACAGTGATGCTACATCTCAAACTGCAACAGCAACATCAAGAACCTCCAGTTTATTTCAATCCGTTGGTCATCAGGGAGGAAATTTAACCAATGTAACTATGACAAAAGCGGTCTGCTGAGGGTGAGGAGTATTGCAGGCTCAGACTGGATTTTGGTGTGTGTGTCTGTGTGTTCAAAATGGATTAGCACACAATGATGTGTACATAATGGAGTGCAGAGGTAATCCCCAGTATTTGCTGCAGGGACAGGATTTGCATTAATCTGCACACAGAACATTTATCATGCTGTTACACTGACATCAAAGTTACCAACTGCATCCAGAATAATAAACAGCAGAGGATACTTTACTGTTCAGCAATGACAAAGGTTAACTGTGACCAGATATGAAGCACACACAGACCAGTGATTGACTACATTACAAATGGACTTCATTCAGCAACCAGTGGCGTCACACCCTGGCCTGCCATTAGAAAGAATGTAGGTTTCAGACAAGCCTGCTTTGCATGAACTCTTTAGACCTGGAAGCTACTTCCACTTGTTTATACAGTCTATGGGAAGACCGGAAGATTATATTTCTTCAATAATAAGTAAGGCAGAAATGATAACATTACCCAGCCTCAGAGAATGTCTCTTACAGCACTGTGTATCTATTGAAATGTAAATGATCTGAGGCTGAGGTGAGGATTAGTTACAGAAACACCCTGTAACACTTTAGAAACAGGAATCAGTGAAAGGAAGTTCAGTTTAGTTTCTTTAAACCTCCAGGCAGACACAAGTTTAAACTTTTCTGTCTTTTAGTATCTGAGTCTTTTTTTCCTTTCCTACTCACTGATTGTTTCTAATGTTCTCATTAAATGTGGAAGTCAATGAAGTGTCCGGAGGAGAGCCCATTACTGCTCACAGACATCTAACACCTGTAGATGGAGGGAACCAATTTGCCTGAACAGCAAATAAGACATTCGGTGATTTCAGCGGCAAGAGAGAAAGAGGGAAGACAGAAAATTACATTAATCTTTGTCTCTTAAAGCACACAGTGATCATTTTCATTTCAGCATAATGAAAAGATGTAACAGGAACGAAGCAGGTATGAGCAGGATTCATCTGTCTGTTGTGATGATTACACAAAGTTCATGAAGGATATACAGTAGGACACTTTTTCCCACACTTTTTCCCACACTTTTTCCCACACTTTTTCCCCCCATAAGATAACAGTAGATCATCTCACAGTTGTGTCATGGAGAAAACACTATATCATGGTGTGCCGGGAGGGCCTATTTCAGAGCAGAGATTGTAGATTACAGGACAATGGATGGAACAATATACAATGTGTATGAACCTCATGGAGTGCGTCATTATCTTTCTGCTGCAAACATGAACACACATTAAGCTTCTGATGAGGGCATCTATAAGGAAACATTAAAGTCAGACTCTCCTGTGTTCTGATCACCAGCTGAACTCACAGTGGGAGGAAGGATTGGAACACAACCAAATTACTAATTACAGCTTCTGTCATCTGGGGACATGTTATCATCCAGAGAGGGGGTGTAGATTTGTTAAATATGAGTAACATTTTTTATCTCTGTTTTAAGGAATTCATACATTAAAGACATTAGAGCCTGTGGCATTGTTAGAAACTCTTTCCTGCACAATTGCACAGTGGATTCATGAAAGAGAAACGTTTATAACATTGTGTTTTTGTGTGCACATAAAGAGTACTAATGAGCATACTGGGATCCAGGAATAGCCTCTGCTGTAACAAAAATACATGAGGCTGATGGGACCAAGTTTGACATGAGACCTCACTGGACACAAGTTTGAAATATTTCTGTTGAGAAGTAAGACTAACTCTGAATGTGACCCAATCCATGCAATATTTCTCACCACATATCAAGATACTGGACCTCAAGTTCTCTCAGGTATGCTGGGAGATGAAGTCTCTGTGCTCTACATCGACATCTCCAAACAGTCAGTTTGGCATGGAGTACCTTGACAGCAAACACTCACATACCGAGCTGTTGCACTGATTCCTTAGTGATGCAGTTGAAACATAATCATGTCTCAGCTGGATCCCTCCTCAGTGAATGCACACATTTGTTATTCAGAACACATCCTGTAAGTTAATTCATGATAACAGAGTCACATCACAGCATGCAATTGGAATAACAGCATTTTAATCCTGCTAATTAGATGACTAATTCATGAGTGATTACTCTCATTCTCTTGGCGTCATCAGACACAGTTATTAACTTCTGTAATGAAATAATGAGTGTTTACATTAACTGTCCCCTGCAGAGTAAAAAAACCCCAAGCAACAGGACTTACTAGCGAATTCACACCTCTTTTCAGTTTGGTGAGAAAAACAGACTCACATCTCCCGAGGGAGAGCCAGTGGAGTGTTAAGTCTTCTAATAACTATTATCAGCTGTCTGAAGAACCAACGAAACATAATATACCAATGTATGAGAAACGCTGAGCTAACAAGCCATGTACCTGCTAAAAATGGCTAAAACATCAATAAAATAATCCTAGAATTTTACTCAACAGAAGCTGGAGCGAATAATTATTGGACAATATGTCACTACAATAAACTTTACAGCATTATTTGTCTTATATTTGTTTGACAAAAATCCCTGAGTGGCACCAACAACACAAACACTTCCAAGAATCAAAGTTAGCTGAGGTGACATCTAGAAGACAGCTAGCAGCATCCACCTGCCAGTCAAAGTGGCCACTCCCTAATATTGCCTAACTTTAAGCGTTAATGTAAAGTAAAGCTGCAGTTAAGTTTTTTTAATATGGGGCCTTATATGGATTGACTTGCTTTACGAGCCGGCCTCATGCAGCAGTGTTTTTGGCACTAAAAACAAAGGCGTTGGCTTACTTTCTGGCTTACCCAGACATTGCTACTTGATTTTAAGAACGAAAGAAACAGTGAGGTTAATGTGTGAAACTTAAACACCATCTGCAATCCTGACCCAGCAGATCTTTATTGGCAAACGTCCTGCTGGCCAATGGACAGGCTCTATTAAATAAACTGGACAATTTCCACACTGTCATCAGTTCCCAAGAGAATATCAGGAGCTGTTACTTCATTCGTTTACATGAAACTTGGCTTGACCCTGTTATACAAGGCACCATAATTCAACCAGTTGATCAAGAGTTGCTGTGATAGTGAGAATATGAAAATGCCATCGTGTTCCTGCTCACTGAATTTGAGTTATTGGATATGCCGACAGCACCAGCAGCACCAGCACCAAGGGCGTTTATTTTGATTACCACAGTGAGCCAAACCACTGACGTACACAGAGGCAGCCCTGTCAAAGCTTTGCAAAGACTTGAGATACTTATAGGGTAGAGGATTTAATCTGGTATCTGACAAACAGTTTTCATCAGGCCCTTAAGATGCTGTCAAAACCTGCATCTGACAGGAACAATGCAAGTGAGCTGATACATACTTTGTATGTACATACATTAATTACAGGGGAAGTGCAAAAGGAGGTCTTATTTTTAACAGTATCTGAGGGGTCTTCCACATCTAACCACTCCAACAGAGCAGTCAAAACATCTCATTAGTGCTTTGGGACTGTGTGTTCATTTAGGGGGATGTGATGAGATTAAGGAACCTACTAAAACTCTTCCCCTTGGTGTCTCCCTGTTTCTCCCTGTCAACCAAATAAGCAAACAGGTAACTCATTAAAATTACAAAGATTAATCTGTCCAAATTAATTGGATGGATCCCACAGAAAGGGGCATCCTGGTACCCTGATGAACAGTGAACAATCAAACTACAAGCTTCAGTCAGCTTGAGGAGCAGCAGTGCAATATGGAGCCTCTTGGTATCAGCTGCAGAGGTCTTAACAATTACACCGCACACAGCGTGGTATCAGATCAGCTTCCTTTAAGATGCATCTTGTTTTAAAGTCCTGAATTCACCTTCACCTTTAGACTATTATTTCTCACAACAGCTGCTGATGATTCTGCTGCCTTAGGAGAAGCAGATTATCTACACATAGATATACATTTAATAATTTCAGAACCTCCTAAGAACACAAACACAGATGTCTTGCTCCCGTCTGCTCCCAGCTAACCTGAGCTGACCTCCCTGTTTCTCATGAAGTCACTGCTCAGCATTTCTTCTGTTGCTTTCTCACAGAAACCAGACCAAGGGAAGCAGAAAACAAGCACAAACCAGACATTTAGTGGAGTCAGCAAACAAATGTTAAACTATACGGAGTGTAAAACTGGTTATGAAATAATTATGACAGTGAAATGAAACACTGTAACTGTGTAACCACTGTAACCACACTGTGTTTAAATAAAGAGATGTGAGGGGAGATGTGATGGTGAGCTGGTTTTACCAAAGCTGTCAATCTTAAAGCACAAACTGTCAAACTGTGGATCCAGTCTGACCCAGGCAGGATGATGAAACATGTTTGAAGTAGAGATCAGAAATCTGTCTGGAGAGGGATACAGGCAGATAGAGAGGTGTGTGTGTGTGTGTGTGTGTGTGTGTGTGTGTGTGTGTGTGTGTGTGTGTGTGTGTGTGTGTGCATATATCAGTCCTACTATTCAGGACAAGACAAGACACCTGTTGCTGATATATTCAACATTATTTCAAGTGTTCATGATCATTTGTTAGTTTCTCTCTGTGGAGCTTCAGCACATGAGACCTTATGGTACAGGTGAGCTGTTTGAAAAAGGGGGGATATAAATGAACTTTACCACTCTGCTCATTTTAAGACAAAGCACAGGGTGTTGAGTTCATTAGTGCCAGCAGAAACACAAAAGCAGAAAGAACACAAAGGTTCAGTGAAATCATCAAATTAATATGAAGAAAAAGGAAGTAGAAAGAAGTAAAAGCAGATAAAAAACCTCATTCCCCTCCTTTATGAGGCAGAAAATATTCATCTTACACGCTCCATTATACTCAACTCTTTGAATTGCTTCTGACCCCTGGGTGTCCTCATTCATTGTTAATTTACAGCCCACAGTGTTTCTGTTCTCTAACTACGCTCCAGCTGTCAGTGAGAAAACCTTCAGCTCAGGTTTTACAGATTTTATATAATGTTATTAATTTAGGAACTGTGCAGATTTCAAACTTTGTGATTCTTTAGTAATACTTCAGAAACCTCAGGGTGGGCTTTGTTGGAGATATTATTTTTAATACTTTGTTTGTGAGGGTAGGGCCGTAAAGTTTTGATCATAGTGTTTCGAAACTCACCGTAGACTAAGGAGGCATAATAAATGAGAGATAAGAAAAATAAGAAGATACTTTACAGTCAGCAAGAATTAAACAAGACATAACAAGTAAGCAGTGGTGGGGTGGGAATAAGTAAATACCACATCTAACGTAAGTGATGCATCAGTTCGTCTCAGGTTAGAGACTCACAGCTCGTCTGCCCTGAAGAAACCTAACGGGTAATCCCAGGATTCCAGTCTGCTGAAGGCAACTCACGAAGCTATCCATTAAATCTGCTCTCACTCTGTTCTGGAGGTGAAACCAACAGTGAGTCTTCCGACAGCTCCTGCTGAGAAGGAAACTTGTCAGGAAACTCAAATTCTAATGCAGCGTCTTTCGTATGGAAATGCAAGCAAAATTCTGAAGTACAGTTGACACTAACTGTGACATGCTTTGCACTGGTCCATAGAAATGATCTCCTCTGTCTGTGATTCAGCACCATGGACAGAGACAGTGTTGTTCCAGAGCACATGTACATGTTCACTACAGTGAAAACACAACTTTTTGGATAGCACATACGAGTTGCATTACATTATATTCATATTAACCACCTGACAATTGTGTAACAGGACTCACAAATGTCAACAAACCAGATAGAGGCTGGAGTGTGTGAGTATTATTTCATACAAAGAGGGTCAAAGGTCATTCATAAAGACCATTCTTAGACCAGTGAGAGGAAATATGAGCCTGTGGCCTGTATGTTTATCACTTAATATCCATGCACACATCACAAACATCTATTTATCTATATAGGCCACAGCATGGGAGAATCCAATTCATGTATCCTACTGACAGCACTGGAGGTTTAAAATAATCACCAGTGGGACACACAGAGCTTGTTGTCATCAGTACTAAACTATATCAGAATTTTTTGTTACCGAGACTTCAGTATAATGTGAATTTAGATCAAGCACAAACTTGTGCACACACACAAACCCACACATGAAGTCACAGAGCAAATCTAATTTCAATTCCACTGAATCCTAAGTGTGTGTGATGTGTGTCTCTGCTGAATTACCATATACATAACTGCAGCTGATTATCAACATTTGTTCAAGAAGCCAGAACAGAGGGACAGAGAGTGAAACATTACACCTCTCTCTAGAAGGTGTCTCCTGAACCTAAACTCTGTTATTTAAATTTGACTGTAATTTTATACTTTTTGTGTTAATACTTGTAGTGATGTTAACTTTATGATTGTGTTCTGACCTGCCTGGTTGTGCTTCATTGTATATTCTACTTTCACAGGAATTGGTCAGTGAGACGTTACTTCTTTCCTCTCACGATATAATCCTGCTCTTGCACAACACAACTCTCAAAGAAAGCTTCATTACGTGTTTCTTTTCAATCATTCATCCTGATACATACACATATCCAAGTAAAGGCTGAAACAAATTCATAACATAACATATTTGTTTCAGCATTTGGATATCTATTAATATTTAAATCATGTTTTCTTTGTTTTCTGTGAAACATCCTGTCTACCTCTCCTTTGGCTGACTTTGAGATATATTTAATCAACAACCTTAGAATCATTGTGGATAGAGAAATTAAAACACTAGTGTGTGCTATAATTTAAATGAATATTCATTGACAGCTATTTGCATTCAGTGATATTACTGCCTGTGTTTAGTGGAGATTCTTCTAATCTCTCTCCCACACTTAATTTGTCTTCTCATTAACACTTAATTCACAGTCTAAAAGGACGTCAAACCAAATGAAGCATTCAGTGTGCCTCATTTAAAGTTCACTCCAAAGTGCCTGACCTTACATGTTGAATAGTAACCTCACCTCATAAATCTTAATTACATTCTAATGTGTATAAAATTACTTTAGACATTGGGATTTACTTGGAGTGGACTAAGCCTGGACTTTTACCTGGACACACCCTGGGCCCTCAGGTGTGGCCAGTTAACCTAACGAGCATTAACGAGCAGCTGCAGAGACTGCAGAGCAGACTGGCCAATCACAGTGCACAACAAGATGACACCACAGGGGCACAAGATTCACCTGAATGATCAGGTTAACACTAAAAACAAGGATTTGCAGGTTATGTTACGATTCATCCCTCTCCTCGCCATTTCCCCTCCCCTGGTCAAACTGTTTCACACGTGGCCTCTAAGCAGTCATAGAATTGGAATTTTGATGATGTAGTGGAACAGAATGATGATCATAAAGGTCTGTTCTACTAAAGAGCCTGACATAAAGAGCAGGAGGAGTCTGTAATGTTGAACCATTTCATGGACTAATTGCTTCATCAATCACACAGCAGAGCAGCAGAGCGAACAACTGTGAAGAAGCTGAGCTGAAGATGTGCATTACTCTTTTAACTGGAGACGCTTCCCCCGAAAGTCTTCCGCACGATGGTTATACAGAGTGTATCAGCAGGCTAATTATGAGTTTATAATGTAAACTTACAGTGTGAAGGTTCAGTGCCCTTATTAGCATGTTAAGCTAATCTAAAATTAAAGCTGAATGAAATTGGATTTCAAAGGTTGTAAGTACAGGAAAGGTTCAAGAAATGTAAATATAAAGGAAAACCTCAGGGAGTACAAGATAACATGTATTTCATAATCATGTTGTGTACAACATGTACAGTCTTCTACCACATCATGAGGACTGACCACTTGTTTAAAAGAATAGCATGATATGAGATACACTATCATCCATCAGGTTTCTGTTTTGTAAAAAAGGTCAAATCTAGCCAAATGTATCAACAACACAGAGGTCTGTGTGTGTGTCGAGTGTGTATAGACTCCATAGCCACTCTAATCTGCTCTGCATGAAGGAAAAGGTAATGAGAAGACAAAGATTCTCACAGAGCCTCTCAAACACTAAGAGCACACGGACTGGAATCCAAACATCATCACCACCACATTGATGGAGAACATACTGTATGTTTTAGAGCTGAATACATTGATGAGCATCCCTGTTGTCTCACTGTGATTGTTGTTAGAAGCTTTATCAACAGGAGAGGGAGGGAAAAATCTCATCAGTTCCCTGTCAGTGACCAAAACAAGATAATGAGTACATTTGGCAGGAAACCTTAGGAGAGAAGCCAGAGACAGACATTCAGTATTCCATATGATGTGCAAAAAGCAGGAAACTGAGTGCAGTTTTATATTCCTTTTATTTGTGTGTCTTCATCAGTGTGTCTGTAGGTCCCTCTATGTAACCGACATTCTCTCTCTGCAGTGACAGATAGGTGTTTCAGGGCTTCATTACTTTCAGACCTGCTGCAGTTCCATCTCATTCGTTACATGTCATGCTGCTTTGTCTTTTAAAAGTAAAATCTTGGTTAAAGGCAAAAGAAAAACGAGAGTTTGTCAGGGTAATTAGTTTGGGGATGAGTTCCTGTTTGTGAGACGAGATGCTTGAGGAAAGAAAGGAAATAAAGAAAAAGTCTTCAATGATTTATAAGCTGGAGGATAAACTATAATGAAATAATGAATCAGTGAAAACTCAAGTGCAGAGATAATAATCACTGTTGCCTTTAAAGCTGACTGAGCGTATTTAATACACAAATTGAGAGGAAAAAAGAGGACACAGGAAGTATTTCAGTGTGAAAGGAAACACACTGATGTAGTTACTGCTTGACAACCAATATGGGCAAGTATGAAGCGATGGCTACTCATGGCACAGAAGAACTATTCAATGAAATAAACTGCTGTGGTCTGAGATACATGGCACATGGTTTGACACAAGGCAATGCAAGTTTACTTATAAAGCAGCTTTCAGATGCAAGGCAGTTCAAAGTGTTTAATCTAAAACTAAACCTGCAGGTTCATCAGGAACAGATTAGTAGAGTTCAAATCTCACTGAACACACAGACTTAAGTTTATGATGAAGACAATGATATTTCATAAAAGATTGAATTTAGAATAAAAATTGAACAACAACAACAACCTCAGTCCTTCAGTAGAAACTAAGAGTCACAACTGTGCACCCATATCTCTGCAGCAGCAGAGGTTAGAGTGAAGGAGACAATCTGACTAAAGCATCTCTGGCAAGACACAGCATGAAAGCACACCACATCAGCTGATCATCAGCAGATCAGAAGCAATCATGTTCGACACTTGTGAAATATCAGAGTAAAGGTCGACATTATCTGAGCCTGCAGAGTCAATTAATCTACCTGCTCCCTGACAGAGAGACACCTTCAGCCCATCTCTCCCCACAAGAACCAAACACCTGCCGATTCTGCTGCCTCAGAGGGGAAATCCAGTCAGGTGAGTGTCACAGAGTTAGCCTGTGCTCTGTAGAGTAAGATGCACACTCACACACATGCAACACCACCACTCTAAAATAATTAAATCAATCCAGCTGGAGGAGGAGCTGTTTTTATTATTAGCCTAGCATGTTTTTATTCATTGTGAAGCATGTTTAGCAAGAACAACAATTGTTTGTCACCTGTTTGTTCTCTGCTGTACTCTCCCTCCTCTGTTTGAACCAGGAACTGCCAAACTGAACAGAAGCTGCCATTGGCTTATGAGGAGGTGTTCCAGGGGAATGCACCAAGTATGGTAGAGTTAGAGGGGTGTTTATTGTGGCTCCTATCACAAATGCTATGTAATTGCACTGTGAGTGCATTCGTTCTAAATATGCTTTATACATAATGTACATAATGCTGCACAAGATAATTATTTTACACAGTTAAATAAATACGTCTTGACTGAATTAATTTTTGCCACAGTTTGTGTCTATCCACTAGGTCATCCTTAAAGTGAGGGGCTTTACAGTAGAGACGGCAGAGGACATTAGAGAAAACACTAGACTTTAAGCTTCACCACCCCTCAATGCACTCAGAGATTTCCCTTATTCCAAGTATGCACAACATCAACAGACTATCTTTGGTTTTTGAAATTGTTCTGAAATATAATCTAGTCAGCCCTGCCAAGACAAGCACATGTTTGAGAATAACACCTGAGGGGAAAAAGCAAAAGCCTGTACCTGTACAAATGATACATGGTAAAAGCCTGTCACCCTTTGTTGATACATGTTGAATAATGAAAGGCCAATTTCCTGATGTATGTTCACATTGACCATTAATCACATTTAACGCTAGAATTTAATGTCAACGTATTTCATCATTATAGAAAATGTATCAGCATGCATTTCCCGTCTCCGAGTCCTTCACATTTCCAATATGTTTGACTCACATCAACCTTGGGATGTAGGAGCCATAACATTTCACTATTTATATCTTAAATAGGAGGTAGAGCTCTTTACCTCTAAAGTGTTAATACCAGATGCCTGAGATTTAAAAAAAAAAAAAAAAAAAACTAACACTGCTTTACATCAATTTGCAGTTGTAATTCTCTGACTTTCAGGTTCGGGTGAAAAAAAAAAAAAAATTACTACTTTTTATTTAACAGTCCAGATTCAGTGGAAAAGCACTGGGATGGATTTTGCCTTCACTTGAAATTCTGACCTCTGGTTGTTTTGATATATAGTTAATGAGTAATGTCCAGCCAACGGTGTTTCAGTATTGACTCACAGCATTGGATGTTGGTGGGTTAGAATCACTAATCTTAACAGGCATCAATCAGCCCAGGCAGGGGTCCTCTATGCTGTGACTGACAGAGGGAGAATAACAAATAATAATAACAACCTCATCCTCGTTCATGCCCCTGGTGAGTGAGAGCATGGTGGGCTGGTAGAGTCTGACAAAGAATAGCGGGGGACCTCACTTTTAGTTCAAAGAGTTGGACTACACAGGTAGAAACCACACAGTTTGAACTGAACTACAGTGATAGACTCAATAGATGGTAGATCCAAGCTCTTAGTCAGCACCATGGTCAGTGACAGAGCACTAACAGCACAGTGTCCAGCTCACTAAAACCACAAGTTTCTTCAAAGAGTCAGTTTGAAAGAAAGCCAAAACCTTTTTGTTACGTAGGACATTTGGCTGGAACAGATTTCCAACCCCACTTATTCCTAAAAAATCAATCACTTTAAGTTTGAACATTTTGCATGCATAAAATATATATATACACTACCACTCAAAAGTTTGGACACACTTTCCCATTCACTTCTACGGGAAAATGTGTCCAAACTATTGTCTGGTAGTGTATATATACTGAATATATGATATATATTTGATGAAAATTATACATTGGTCTTTTTTTGTGGACTTACTAAAAACTGCTCAAAACAATGCACAACAGCTCATCTTCCACAACTTAATAATGCAACACAACATGTTCCTTGTCAAAGTGAATGCTCACGTGTTCCTTAAAAGGATTTTTAGACCCAGCAGGACCCTGACAACTACCCCCCACTGTAACTCTGGACCTCTCAGTGACCACTTGCCACAAATCAGCAGCACCCTGGCAGCCTGACCTGCACACAGACAGCATGCTCTACCTGCCTGATTTTATTTGAAAATGCTCAGAGAAGCAAGAGAGCGAACCCTCAAGAAAGACACAAACTTTCTAAATACCAGATTTGGTTGTAAAGCGTTTCTGTTTGAGGCTTTTGTTTCAGCTCTCAACATGTTTCTCACAGGAGAAGTTTTTACTTGTCACAAAGCAGGAAAGTCATAGGTATAATAAATGACACTAACGAGGTGTATGTTCCATTGTGGTGTCTCGTTAAACATTAGCAGTGAGCTACATGCACATTAACAGAACCCTGGAACTGGAGAAGCTATGTGAACATGCCCTCGTTAAGTGTGATTAATTACACCTGTGATGCTCCTGCTGTGACATATCAATACATCATTCAACAGTCAACCACTTACAACACAGAACTGGTAACAGATTCAACTTTGTTTGCTGATGTTTTGGCAAAAATACAGTTTTCCAACAATAAATGTTAAAAGTAATGTTGTTCCTCATGCTTGTATATTTTTAAGTTCATCATTTCATCAGACAATACTTCAAACAAGCATCCATATATGTTAAACTGCAGTAGCCTATGTGTTACAGTGAAACTAGTAAAATATATTTTTGTCTTTGTCTTCACACATCATGTCAGTCTCTTGTAGGCAGTAAGTGTTCAAACCGAAGAATAACTTTCCCTGACGTCTCTTTGGCTCACCATGTTCCCTGTGTCTGTATTCCTGCTTGACTGACAGCTTCTGTGTGGTCCATTTCTGCACGAAAGAAATATGCCTTCCCCTCCTTGCATGTCAGGAAAAAGAAACGTTCTGTCACAGCAACACACAACCTGAATGAGTCAGCAGAGACCTGAGCTAACTGGACACTAATGGTGTGTGCTGACTTTAGAAGAGATGAGGTGGTAACTCAGAATGTAAAACTCTCTGAAAGCAACAAATTAACTCCTTCTAAACATAAGCTGTTATAATAAAACCAATTACTTACCTAATTAAACTTGATAATTATTAAATATCAGTCTGAAACTAGAATGCAACAATTATTCATTTTTTACTTTAGTTCAAACCAAAGCACTGAAAAGCCCAGCTGCAGTCTTATATCCTTATAACTTGTTCCATGTTGTTTACTAAACTGCAATATAAGGGTGAAGATTAATATGTACCCTGAGAATAAATCCCTGTAATCTGGAGATCTACAGCCTCACACTGTCTGCTCAGAGAGGTCAGACAGACCTTGAAGAGACTGTGTGATGTGTAGGGTTGCGTCAGTATTGCATGTCCAATAATTAATATGTAGAATGAAGAGCAGCATAAGAGTGTGAGAAGTTGGACAAATGAAAGTCAAGCGCTAAAGTGAAACATTGTCTTTTAATGTGAGGAAAGAAAATACACACACTGCATTGCACTCATTTAAGAGAAAAGTAGAGAACAAACTTGAGAGACTGCATGACTGGACGGGAGAGAACTGGGAGGAGGATGAAGACAGAAAGGTGAGAGGGTCATAACAAACTGCAGTCATGAAGAAAGAAAAGAGAAAAGATTTTTAAACTTGTCATTTAGACTGTGAGAGACAAAGACAGAGCAGAGGAGGAGACAGAACACATTTGTAAACTCCCACAGGCAGTTCAGCATGAACGTCAAACATCTGTCCTCAAACTGTTGGAATATCAGAAGAGACGACATTTATCTCATAAGTCAGTTAAAATTTCAGCTAAAACTTGTGATTGATCCAACTTGTCTTGTTTTCCTGCAGTAACTGCTAATATCTCTACAGTTTTTTTAAAGTTTACTTTTGAAGTTCAAGCAGAATAGTTTTGCCCTTCATGAAATCTTTTGTAACACAAACTTCCATTTAAAATAAATGTATCAGCCAGTTTTTACTTTGATGTTGCATCACCATATCTCCCTTTCAAAGAGCAGAAGAACATAAATTGTCTCAAGAAGGAAGCACTATTTTTTTCTATTTACTTTATAAAAATGGTTTCGCTCAGAGAGTGTTTGTTCAGGTGGGACATAAGGCTCATATGTTGGCAGTCTGCCCTCTGAACACTACACAAAGAAAAATCGATTCTCATAACAAGATGGTGTATTTAAATGACTATAAAACGTGCTGCTCCTTCACTGGCTTCTGGCTGTCTGATAGTATTATCCTGCTGAATACAATGCCAGAGCTACAGCTCAGTGAACATCCACAGGGGAGATTTCTGAAAAGCCCATTTTCCTTACAACATTATAACTTTCAAAAGGTCATCGATCCATAGAAATATCTCAATGAGATGCTCTGGGGCATTAGTATCCAGAAAGAGATCAATCTGTTTTTTCAAGCTTTAACAATAATTCCGAACGAGCAGAGAGACTGAAAATAGTGTTTTCAGATACAGAAATAAATCATCACATAGGCATACAGTAGTAAACTAATTACTCAAACAGCAGTTTCTTATTATTTGTTTGTTCAATCATTCATTTGGTTCAGCAAACACAACTAGTAGCTTTGGTTGCCTGTGTGATTCAGAGGTACCAGTTTAATTAATCAAAACACAGACCACCTGCTATATCGTTAATTAATGATATTCAGAACACCTGGCTGAGGCGGAGTGATACACATAGTTAATAGTCCCAGTGATGTTGTAGTCTAAATCAGCACTCATGTAATGCCTGTTGTCAAATCAGATTACCTGGTTAGAACTAACTGTTGTTTAAATGCTGAACACACGGTGACATAAACCACATGTTACTTGTGCTTTTCTGCTACAATGTGTAGTGTGTAGTGCATACCATCATAAGTGTGCTCAGAGGGATACTGGCTTCTTAAAGAAGCACGTGGTAAAGAACTTTTAGCGGATATAAAATGGCAGTCTATTTAGCATTTTACAGTATAAATAACTAATTTTACATTTGAAAGCTGGGCTAGTTTTGTCTCAAGCTTAGTATATACAAGTTTAAAGTGCTTTGAAAATGAATTCTGTCTGAATTAGAGAAGAACATAATCTGAGCTGTCTTTAGTGTGAAAGATAACATGTTCTTTAACTTAAAGTGATAACTGGATTCAACAGCCTTAATATCTCTAATGAACAGCTGCTTGGCTGCTCAGCTGTGCTTATCACACACATGCACACCCTGCTCACTTACTGCTGTGCAGCAGAGGAGGGATGCTGCCTCCTCCAATATAATCACAGCTCCATCAGCAGTGTGAGATATAAACAGTCCTTATGGGAGCTTTCAAACATCCCTCTGCCTCCATTTACTTGAAGGACAAATGATGTAGAGAATGCTCCATGTTTGACAGAGAGCCAGAACACTGAGATATAAAACATTATATCTGGACTGATACTCATAACTCAAACATATCAAAGCATTACTTATGGCCCATACAATACACAATCTGTTGACTGATCAGGGAGCAGAACGTTGCCAGGTTTCACTTCATCAGGAGGTCAACCACCAAAACATATCTCCAGTTACTGCCATACTGTGTACAGTTTTCACTTCTTAGAAAGACAGAATTAAGTGCATGTGGATTGTGTTGTAATCGTTCAAGATGGTCTTAAAGCAGATACATTATGAAAGACACATACAGACTAACAATGTTTACAAGTATAACAAGTTCTCAGTCAGTATTGTAATGTTTATAGAAGAGATCAGTGTGATCAGTGAGCATGTATCACTATAAGAACACATAGAAGCACAAAAGTTCTTAATAAATAAATAAATGATGCCATTGGACATTATGTGCTGCTCATAGATCTATAACTAGCCTCATATTAAGCAGGAAGACAACGTAACAGAATTACTAAACCCAAACATATACAGAGGATGAACTGGGAATATCAGACTTCTTTGTAATAATATTTCTTGAATCTCAGTGGGCGTTGAGGCAGAAGCTCAAAATCATTCAGCAGTTTCCTCTCACCGCCACTGAATCTGAATACTTAACATTTAAAAACAGTAGAATAATCATTATACAGAATCCCAGTCAGTGGGTCTAAATGTTGGCTATTTAGAAGAGTCGTCTGTCCTGGTGACATGAAGTGCAAATGCTCCTTGAGCAGCTTTAAATACCTGTAAAGCTTTGAGGTGGCAGCATTACAGTGGTGAAGGAAAAACACCCGTTCTCTCCTCTGATACTCTAATTATGAAATGCCACTCGCATTACTCCTGCTCCCATAGATCTGGGTCTACCCACATGGCTTGTGCATCCTCACATACCGAATACTGAACCGACACAGGAATAAAAACATTAATCTCGGACTTCTGTACATTTCTTCATTACATGCTCCACAGACTCCTTTCATACTGTAGTCCTCCCACAGAGCTCAGACCTACTGGCTTACTCTTAATGATTTCTCAGCAACGGCTCACAGCCAGACTAAATAATAACAGAAAGCTTTGCAAGGAAGAAGCCAATGAAAGTCTAGAAATGTAGACATAAAAACAAGACATTAAATTTGGCAGTATACACCAGTTAAAATGTAATTGGTGTCTCTGTAATGGCTGCTGCTGTGTAAGCAAATGCTCTCTGTGACATAATGTCTGTTTGTTCATGCTCAGAGTTCAGAGAAGCAGTGATTGAACTGGAACTCACATGATTGCTTATTGCTTGTCTGTTTCCTCATCTCTCCGTCAGCCTCTGAGCTCCTACTCCAGATGCTGCTGGAGGAGATGTTCAGTCACTGGGAGCCGTCTATCATTTCCTCTTTCCTCCCTGTATTAAACTCTAGCAGAGAGGTAGAGTTGTGCTTACAGCTTCCTGTTTCACACACTGAGTTATTATTCATTCAGCTGTCAGACGGGGCCAAGATTATTCAGTGGGAGGTCTGAATGAAACCTGACATTATGGAAATGTTCAGGTACCACCTGCATGTGAAACAGCTGAACTGGAAAATTAAACACAGAATTGTGTGCATTAGAGAGTAATGATTGGTAAAGGTTCTGTCTCTGATGATGGTAATAAAAGTGGTAAAATCACTGAGCCCAGCGGTTCAGTCATGGATCCAGTGCCATCACTACAATCTGATTGGCAGCCCCAGTTGCCATCTAAAAATGTCTGTCACGTCACTGGTCTTCATCTCACTGTGGGGCAGGTGTTTGGCAAGATTTATTTTTTCTGCTAAGA
The DNA here is from genome assembly GCF_022749685.1 of Semicossyphus pulcher. NCBI lineage: Eukaryota > Metazoa > Chordata > Actinopteri > Labriformes > Labridae > Semicossyphus > Semicossyphus pulcher. Next base: position 9,347,642 of record NW_027211700.1, read on the forward strand.
CTGTTTGTTAATATTTTCTGCTCCAGATGGATCTGACAGATTGGGAGTTGATACTTCCCTGATACATGAAGAACAACAAGAGCATGTTTATTTTTCTGTTGTACAAAACTCTGAATTATGAAAATATCTTACCAGCGCAGTCCACACTATCTAAAGGATATACAAAAACGAAGAGTAGCAGTTTAATGAAACATTTTTTTAAAAGCACCTGCAGCCAAATGTGTTTTACAATCTTCTCCAGGGAGGAAACTTCAGTTAATTCATGTTGTGTTTGAGAAAAATCTGCCTTCAATTACAATTTCAGTCTGAATTTGACCTTTTGAAAGAAGGAATCCTCATTAAAATGTGGAGCAGCTATTTCCTTTATCCCTCAGTTGTCTTTTCTGCTCGAGTCTTCTTTTCAACATTTAAGTATTTGTATTCCAAATTCATCATCTTGAAGATTTTTAGTTAAATAAATTGTGCCTGTGACCCTGTGATGAAAGCTCTTGCATTTGCAATGTTCTTTCATATCATCAGTGAGTGAGTCGGCAGAAGTGTAAAATGTTCTCTAACCTCTGAATTGTGAGTAAATAATTAGTATGGACAAACATAGAAGAATACAGGTGATGGAAGTAAAAAAAACAAACCAAAACAAGTGCAAATCAAAATAAACACTGAGCACAGGAAGTGCAGTGACATTTCCTGCTTTGTAAGATGTTCTACAAACTTTCTCTGGATTAGCTTTTTAAGATTGAGTATTTTTTTTTTCATCTGTAGAAGACACGAGCATGAAGTGAAAAGACTCAGACAGCTCTATTTAATTACAAACAATATCTTCTTTTGAATCCAATCTGACTGCCAACAGTCTTACAAAGAGCTGAGTCCAGCGAGGTCAGAGAGACGGCATGAGAGTCAGGTCACCTCCTCTTGTTTCTACACTAATTCAGCCAACTTCATCCTCTGGACCACCTGCTGTTTCTTCTTCTAGAGATGGAGTGTGACAGAATGTTACAACAGCACTCACACAGATTAAAAGTCTGGGAGTGTTTCCCACACAGAGGCCCTTTGTGCTGTTATTAATCTTCTCAGCCGGATATTTACTAAAGTAATCCAATAAAGGGCCTTATTTGAGGGAACAACAGCAGAACATCACAAGCATAAACCACTGTATTACTTGGCTTAAATAAACCCAGCTGTACTGTTAAATAAATGACTTGTTCTTAAGTCTCCTGACTCTGTTGGTGTGTTGGTGAACGACTGAAACAAATGCATCTGTATCCAACATCACTGTTCCCCACCTACTTGATATTCAGTTCATAATCTAACACAAGCAAATTGACAATAATACAGTGATAACCCAGCATGCAATTGGGTGTTTGCCTTTTAAGCCTTTTGATAAGAGCTATCTGATTACCCACAATCCCCTGGTTTCATCAGGGAGCAATTATCTCGTCACTGATCTGTGGCCGTCTCATAAAGAGTATCTGATCAGGATGTTGTTGCTTTGACAGCCGTGCATACTGTGTGTACATTTAATGATCTGCTGCTGAATAAGGAATGGCTTCAAACCAGTTTTGTTTTATGTAACAGCATCCAGTTACTGAAAAAACAAACATATAAAAACAGTAAACAAACAAACACACACACACACACACACACACACACACACACACACGTGTAGGAGCCTGGTGAAGTTGGAGTCACAGATGTTATAGAGACAAACAGCTGGGAGTTAGATTGGAGTGTAAACGTGCTCAGGAAATAAACTGTTTTAATAAAACTAAGCTGCTCCACTGAGACTGTCTTATATTACAGAACTCAAACTGAACGTTATTAAAAACTGAAAATTAATAAGTGAGAATTAAACACTTCAACGTGCTTTCTGTAGAACTGCTAACTGTGAATCACACTTTGTGTCTCTGGGAATTTCACTGTGCTTAATGTTCCCAAGATAGGACCAACATCAAAACTGTTCAGTTTAATACATAAATTATGAATATTAGTGGACTAAATGTGCCAAGCTTGCAGAACAGGGGAATCAATGGCAGACTCGTCCTTGAAGGAATATAGGTGAGCATAAAAAAAGAAGCAACACCACAAAATCTCACTTAAACACACACACTTAATGAAGGATTAACATGATGTAAGGAAATACATCCTAATAATACATTTAATGATACATCAAGTAACAAATCATGTGATTAAGGCTTTGGACTATTCTATTTCAATGACAATATCCTGAGTGTCAGATGTGAACCGCAGGTGTGTAAAATAAAATCAATGTTAAACTTTTTTCGGACATCAGACTCAGTAGATTAGAGTTAAATTCCACTGTATCTCATAGGAAAAAAAGGATAGCGACTCACACATAAAGTACTAAAATGCCTCTTCCTTTTTTTCATTAAGTGCCAAGTATTTGATAACATGTCCAGAGACTTTGTCTTCCCTGCTGGAACTGAAGGGTAAAAGCTCATTGAGCAGCTGTAAACACAATCCTGCAGAGCTCTGGGGTGGCAGCATCAGAGAGGGAGATGAAATCATCCCTGAATGAAGAGTCTGCAGAACACTGACCTCACTACAAGTACAGACATCATTATGCAATGCCTTCATAGACAGATAATGTAAACCAAATATAGACCAGAATATAAATATTATGGATCCAATATACTATCAAAAGTAAGGAAGTATCATCTATTTTACTTTCTGTCAGTGGATTCACATTTCTATCATTATATCCTGAATGTTGAGCGGTGAAACAACACTTCATCACACAAGGACAATTTAGCGCTTTCAAAAGGGAGCTATTAAAACAATTTATTTTTGCTATTTGAAATATTTATTCTCTCTTGTATTAGACACATCTCCTACCTGTTAGAAATGTGGTCCTTATGACTATAATCACTCACCATGTTACTGATGAACCGTCTCTGTGTGCTTCTGCTGCTGTCTCCTCCTGTCTCATGTTTGTGTTGTTGGACAGAATCAGTCATGTGTCACCTGTCCATCAGGCATCCTGCTGCTCTGCACACCTGTTCCCAATCATCTCATCAGCCTGCTGACCTGTTACAGGACCTGCCTCCACAGCTCAACCTGATTGGTTAATCACTCTCTCTGCTTTCTCTCGTTGACTCTTAGATTTGTAAAAAAAAAAAAAAAAAAAAACTGTGACAGAGAAGTCTGAGCTTGAATAAAGAGACACAGTCACATGAGCTTCAAACAACAGAGAAATGAATTAATGGGATTTAGACACCAAAGCAAAGCCTCCAGCACTTCAGTCACTTTAATCCTTTCTTGTAAGGACAATGAATTCATGAGGACAATAATAAGCTCTAATTACATTTTTCAGCTCATGTTTGCCCCTGACTTACAAATGTAAATGAAGACATGATCCTGTTTGGGTATTGAAACTATTCTCCCTTTGTGAGAGTAATAATATACAGCTGTTCTGTCACAAAGCTTTACTGTCACTGCAGAGGTCTGCATCATGTAAAGAAGCTCAGGGAGGTCTGTGTTTTATAAAGTGTCAGTCTCTGGATATTAACTCATTATTAAGGGTTAACGGTTTCATTAGAATGGATATGAAGGGTTTTAAGAATCTCATATCTGACACTGAAAAGTAGCTGCCATGAACTTATCTCATGAAATCCAATCAGGATTTTAATTTTGTCTGCTTTTCCATCAGTGAATTTGTGTAATGGCGCCATGTAGAGGCATTAGTCTCATACGATTCATGAGACATTCAAAAATTTACATAAAAGTGATACAATCAAAAATAAACTTTCATCACATATAAAGAAACAAGACACAACCTATGACTAATATCAGTGCATCTGATACAGACACTTACCACATTAACATGTTTGGTCATGCAGATAATGGAGCTAGACATGCCTGTGTACACGTTGGGCTCAATTCTGGACAAAATACTGGAGACCACACATGAGTTTAACAAAAAGTATGTTTATTTAACAGATATAAAATCAGAATCAATGTAAAGAAAACAAACAACAGGATGGAAGCAGAGGGAGAGAGAAAGACTGACTGACTGCTACCAGCGTATATCAGCAGAAAGACCAGGTGATCCTAATCTACTAACGAGCTGACTCCGCCCACCAGGCTCCTGCAGGGAGAGGTCTGCTCACAGAGGGCCGTCACACTAATGACCTCATACCAACGAGCGCTTAATCAACTCGTCATAAGTTGGTCATGCATTCTTCTATTTTCACAGAGCATGTGTCAGATTTTAGTTGAAAGTTAAGAGTGTCTGTGAAGCAGGTGAAGCACAATGATGTCATTTCTACACAGTGTAACATGCGACACATGTCAAATGCTCAAATATGAGTGCTGAGCTTTCACTCCATGAGAACTTGGCATTCAACGCTGTGGTCGTTTTAACCATATAATCAGTCCCTGATTAACTCAGTGTTGTGACCTCAGATGAAAACACTTGAAGTGAACCACTTCCTCCCACTTTGCATGTAAACAATATTGTTTTATTCCAAGCAGCTCGACAGAGAGCAGGGACAGACAGAAGAGAGGCTCAAACAATCAGGTATCCCTACATCTATTTATGGAGTGAAATTTGACAAGAGCATTAAACCAGACTGATGCATGTGCAGAGCATATTGGACAGACAGATGGATCAGACAGCAGCAGCTTTACCCGTCCCGTCCTTCCTGTCAGCAGCTTAATATTTGTCAAATGGAGCTGTCAGGCTTTAGATGTTATTAGGATGTCACAGTAACAGACAGCCAGGTAAGTGGCTGAAAATCAGTCAGTTGACCAACAGGTGAGACAGCTGACAACCACAGAATGGACACCTCGACAGCCATTGCAGATAAAACTTAAGCAGACTTTAAGAAAGTGACACTCATCTCCAGCAGATTAAATTTCTGGTGTTTCAACTTCAAGAGAAAAGATGTCATAAATGTACTTTAAGCCATCTAACAAACCATATAATGTGCCTTCTAATGCATGGCCAATGTCTCGTCAATAAAGTAGGCCTTTATTTTAAAACGACATATAAAAAACATGGACTGTTTAACTCCAGAATAAAGATTCAACAGTTCTGTCACAGAGTGGTTGTAGCTATCTAACACAGCAGCGAGAGGAGGTGAGAGGCTCTGTATAATTGTATTCATCTGCCATCACTGTCCAGTTAAAGAGCTGTCATTGCCCCCCCTAATCTCATTCTAAAGCCCCTTTCATTTGGACTGCATTAAGAAGTAGATGTGACAGTGTCTGGTGAGAAAGAACAGCTAACCAGAACATTTACTGAGACGTAATAATGAGATAAACAGAGACGGAGAGAAACTAGAGAAAGAGACGCTGAGTGACATTCTTTAAACCACGTCTCAATCTGTGTGTCTTCATGGTGTGTGATCATCTTCAGTACAGTTCAGTATGAAACGTGTGGGATAGCATCACTGAAAATCACATCTCAGTGATCAGACAAAACAGGTAGGTCAGTGCAGTCTTGATATGGTGCAACAGATATGTAGGGAATCATTACATCTCTCCAATGTGCTGATGAGTATGCATAAGTAAAGGAATCTATGATGATGATGTTTGCAGCCATCTGATGAAATTTCTACTAGCACACCCTGTTTTCCACTGAACTGAAGTATGTGACACTTGAGGTGCTTTCAAGCGCCTCTTCAAGGTATACATGCAGATGTGTAATCGATGGGTCTGGATTTTAAAAGAACTCTTTAATGTTCAGTTCTTTTCAAGGTTCAATATTTGAAATTAACCAGACATGAACCAATCAAATTACATCTGCACTGCAGAATTGTTAAAATTTCAGCTACCATGTCTTTACATTTGAGAACAAAAAAATTTTGTTCAACTTGCACTCATTACATGACCAAAATAAACAGCCCAAACATTCAGGATCCGATGCAAACATAAACACCTGTGATACAATATTTCAAACAGGACAGACATCATTATGATTGAACAGATATTTAATTGATATGTGCAAACTTTAAATGGCAAATGTGACAAGTCTTTGGCGATTATCCCCATTATGTAATCTTCATGTGAGATAGTGAAGCTGAGAGTAGTAAAGAACACCCTCTGATGGAGTCTAAACACAGCTGTTGATGGCAGTGAAAAGATGCTTGGTGTGATTAGGAGGGGACTTTTGAGAGCTTGATCTGGACACTGGATGTGGTGAAGTGGAGACAGTGGATGACAGCTGACAGCAACAGAGAGGAGAACACATTTAGAGTTTGACAGCAGCAAGATGACGGCTGATGGAGATTGCTGTAAATTCTGTTTTCCGCTGGTTATGAAACCAACTTAAATTATTCTGATGACTCTTTATTACTCTATAAGAGGTACGGCTTCGTCCACAGGGGTCGCCAAAATCAACACAAACTGAAAGTTCCTCACAGTAGCTTTTAGCTTGAAGAGTAAACGCCCATGATCGACGGTTATAGAAGCAGGAAGAGAGAGAGAGAGGGAGAGAGAGAGAGAGAGAGAGGCGTAAATGAATAAAGAACTTCCTGCTTGAACTTACGCTGAGCTTTACGAGGATGTCATCCCTTTTTTTGTAAATTAGTATTATTAGTATTTTAAATTAATGAGTCTGAACAACCCCTGTGATTATAATATGGCCCATGGACATTTGAACTTACTAATTATAATCTATTTTATGTGACATTGTCCTGACACTTGTTTTATTTAAATACAGCAGTCAGGAGTTTTTCAGGAAGTCCTCCCTGAGGCTTCACAGGCTTCATACCATCAAGTTTCACTGCTGCATTTTAAACTACTTCTGGAGGTGGAGGTGGAAGAAGTACCACTCATGAATAGCAATTACAATACAGTTCAAATTCATACCATACACTGTAGAAAAAGATGGACGACATGACAGCTCAAAAAGACATCTCAAATTCCTCCTCCTGACTGCAGTACAGATCATAAAGCCCGCCTCCTCCATGTTAACAGATGGGACATGGGTCAAATTGTAATACCAAAATACACGTCAAATAAATGTTTCTCTAACATTGTTCCCGTCACTATAGCTAGTTCTTACCATGCCAATCCAACAGATCCAAGACAGCAGAGGGTAAAGAGTTGAGGTTCAAACAGTGACTGATTAAAATGATATCCAAGCTGTCAGATGAAGAGCTGTAGGGAGATTTAATTCCTCCTCTTGAGACAAAAAGGACAACTGGAGGTGAAGTTGACTCTCCGTCTCAAACTGCTTCATTTAACTGATGAAACACATGAAAGACTCCTGCTGTTGTTCTTTAAAGCCAGGCACCAAACTGAACAGATGAGGTTAACATCCAGCTGAGGAGATTAATAACCTTATTATTCACATTCACACAGTGATGATCAGCTTCATGTAGGGGCCTCTGAGGTGAACAAGAAGGTACACACGTCACACACCACACACATTGTCCCTCGCAGTAAGTTATGTTAGAAGAGAGTCACAGCATCAGAAAGACAACAGAGGACACATCTCAGTCGTCTCTCTTGGATCTGACCTGGGAGCTGATCTACTCAGAGTCAGTCCTGCTACCTGGCAGAAATACTTTTAATAGAAGTATGAGACATCATGAGCAGTCTGATGAAACTCGCTCAGCTTTTACTGTAGCTGTTGTTTAACTCACCCTGGACAGTTTCACATTCATGATAAGAACAACAGTCAGAAAAAGTCGATGCTCTAGTGATCTTCTTAATCTGTTCTTTGAAACTCAATTTCTTCTGCAGAAGTAAAAAGCCTTGAAACTGAGCTCAGAGACTCTGTGGGATCTTCACATCATTTATTCAGCCCTGACAATGTGTGTGTTTCAGTGTGTGTGTGTTTCAGTGTCTGCAGCCACACTCACTCGTGTTCCCTGTGGCCACTGTAAGTCCTTCTCAGTGGACAGAAAGTATCTTGTGATCAATAATGGCTACTCTGGTTAGTGTGGCTCACTAAGTCTCACTGTAACTTTAAGAAAAACTGCCGCAGGATAAAACACCAGACATGGAGCGCTCATCGAATCTGTTCTGCTTCTTTTTTGGTTTCCTATTTGTGTGTGCAGCACAAATCACCTCTGATCCTCACAGCAGCCAGTCAGAGAGGAAGAGAGCAGAGCAGCAAGAACGACTTCACTACTGAACTATTCAAACCAACAGTGACCTCTGGGTTTATGCTACATACAGTCAGCTACAACAACACACTGCAGCATATGTCGAGGGGAACTTTATGAGTGTATATGTAGTGTTTGTACATTAGATTTTATGTTACATCTATGTGCTGGAAGTCCCACCTAAGTTATGTACTATTATATTGTGCATTCTGAGTATGTACACATAGCGACAGGTTTCAGCTGGCCAGCCTGCACACATTACAGAAGTACTTTCTGGCACTTCCCTGATCAGCCCTAATCCCAACATCCCCCAAACACAAACACTTCCCACCTCACTAAACACACTTGCATGTAAAATCTAAAACCCCACTGATTCAAGAACAAGATCATGTTTTACCTGCATTTCAGGATCCACAGAGGAAGATCCAGGATGGATGAGACAGCACCAAGAAAAGAAGGAGAAAGAGAAACATACAATTAAGAGATACTCAGAGACAAAAATGCAGAATCTACATAAAGTCTTTGCAATAAACACAGCCAGTTCTGAAGTTTGAGCCAGGAGTGAGAAAAATGTCAATAGTTGAAACAGCTCGGTAATATTGTCAAACTTCTATAAGCAGAATAAGATGATAAAGTGTCCGTTTGAACATCATCTTCTCAGATGAAAGGTGTAACTATGATTTGAGGAAGACAAGAGAACAATTTAAATATGTTCACTTAATTGCAAACATGCAACCATGTTGTCAGTAGTGTCAAAGGTCAGCTCATCTATCTCTACTGAAGACAAACATTTGGTCTCTTTATTCTTTGTTGTGTTGAAGAATCTGCACAATTTCAGCTAACAGGTTTTGTCACATTTAAAAGTCAGTGCTTTATTATTCATGTTTGGAAACTTCATCCCTTGACATATTTTTCAGGACCTGCCATTACCCTGCCAAGTTGTGACACCAAAAGTGTATTTCAGCAGAGCAGGAAGCTGTAAAGAGCTTGTTTACCGGAAACAGCTTCCTATAGTTTCATATGAGAGGTTTTAAATCAGCCAAACCTTTGAAAAATGTATCCTTGTCCAAAACATTTTTTGAGACGCTATTTTTTGCAGCTTAGTTTCGTAGCTGTTTCGCAATTCAATCAAGGCTGAAGCTAAAAATCCAAGGCCTGAAGAACAACAACACGCTGCAGCCCGGAGACAAGGACAACATCAGCATTATTCATGGATAGAAGGATAAATCAGCTCCAACACAAACCAGCTCCAAGACTCGGAGGGATGTATTATAAAAAAATAAGATTGTTGACCTGGTTCTACCCTGACATACATAAACTATAATTAGTTATCGGGAAAGCGTGTTTGGCAAACTTGTGAACAGAAGGGTCTCATCTATCAGCACAAACAAACTGCCCTTTGTTTTCTGTTCAGCAGTTAAAAAAGATTTACTTTCACAGCAAATATGAACATAATGTTTCAAGCAGACACATAATTACACAAAGGCTAAATGCACTTTCTGTCTCATTTGTCTGAATGGCTGAGAGCTCTGCAACATCTACAAAAGTAATGTGTGTCCCACTTCACTCCAACACAGCAGTCACATAATTTCCTTCATGCTTCAAGACTGTAAAACTTCTTAGTGTTAAATTCAGCAGGATACAGTTTTCAAGCAAACTGATATCTTCCCTGAAATGATTCTTCCCTGAAGCTTTTTGTCTCTTTCAGCAACAAGCAGCTCAGGAATCAAATCTCTGAATGTAAACGTAAGAGTCTAAATCACATTCTTAGTTACATTTAGGGTTAAAGATGAGCTATCTAGTTAAATTATAGTTACATCATGTACATAACTTTAAAGAAGCTGTTGCACAGAAAATATGTACAGTGGTATTTTTGTTGGTTAACAGCAACTCACACAGTCTCTGTTGCTGTACATACATGTACACATAAATACACATGTAGTAAATCAACACGCAATGTTATTCACTATTGAGATTCTTCTTCTACGATCTTTTATCAGCAGATTACTGGTCAACACTGAATCAAAACAATTGCAAGCCAGTATCGGTTTCACACAATGCTACTCAATAAAAGTTTCAGACTGGGTGAGCACATATTCTCACAGTGGCAGTGGTGTTTGGAGGGAGGCTAGAAAAACGCTTGAGGAATATTGTATTGAAAAGTCATTTCCCTTCTATGATCTCAACACATAGTATTCTCATGGACCACTGACCCTGTGTAATAACCAACACTGGAGTTCTCACATCATCATTGTGGTCGAACATAAAGGACTGAGGCTGACATCAAAGTGTCACTTATAAAAAAGAGTTCTTTTTTGTTTCTTTCTATATAATTACTTCAGATGTGATTTGATATGATTACGTTTTGTACAACTCACGACAAATAATTCATTGTCATCGGTAAAACTCCTCGCTGTTAAAAGAGATCACTGTCCAGCCCTGTTCTGCCTCAGGACCCGTCTGAGAACAAATCAATTAGTGTGCCTTGGACCTGCTCCAGTGTTTCTTTCAGACGGCCTCAGTAAATATGACCATCCAGTAGTGACTGCAGTCTGATAACACAAAGCCTCACCATGTCAGGCACAAGACAAGGCCAACACTCTCAAGGTAACAAGGCTAAAACAGGTAGCTGTTTGGTTCTGCTGTAAGGGAACTGAGAAAGCTAATAAAACAATAAAGCAACAAAGACCGAACAAGGTCAGGAAACACTAAACACACACTTTCTGCTTGTTCTTACTTCAGCCTTTTCCTGCCTTTATCTGGAAGACTCAGAACCTTCATCTCACAAAAAGTCTGCAGTTATGACCAAGCAGAGCTACTATGTCTTCTTCTTAGGCTTCTCTGTGGATGTTTGTATGAAACAAAAGAGGCATATAATCAGCAAAAGAAGCCTGTGTCTTAGCGTAAGCGTTATCACAATGCTGTTGCTTTATTGAAGGCGCTTTGTTCATCTGAAGACCCCAGTATGTAAGGACCATTGGCCCTCCGGTCCTCCTTGTAGAATCTACATTCCTCCTTCTGGCTGCTGGGACAGCTAATGACCTTAGCCAAGGAAATGATCCACAATGCCTCTTCTTTTACCTCATTGTCTTTTTATTTTAAAACCAGTGCACAGAGAAAATGACAGACACTGTATTCATTTCACAGTTCAGACTCCAAATATCCTTGTTCCTCTTTCAGGCACAGCCAAACACACAGAGACATCAGACACAGAGGCCATTAGACTGATGAGGCATTTACAGCAGAAACTATTAGAACCCCACAAAACCACTCTCTACTGTGTATAAGGTTATTGCACTTAAGGCCTGAAACACTTTAAAGTGAACTTTTTATTAGATGAACAGCAAGCACACAGTCCTGACTTTAACATCTAATTTTCTGAATTACCTCTTTAATACATTTATTTTCAATGTCTACGTAGACAGACCAACATTGGGTCGATGTCAATGCTGTACAACTGACCTAACAGAGGATGATCCAACAACAAGCCCAACCCCAAATAAAAAGGGACTAGAAGGAGACTGGAAGACTTCTTGTAAGAGTAATACACATAAAAGTAGCAGTAGTCGAGAGTTGATATCATCAGGCAGAAACAGCAGACAACACACCTTTCTCTTGTCCCTCCCTGTCCAAAGCAATAGGGAACGATATGACAGTGATTAAGGTGTTCAGATCCCAAACCTCAGATTTGTGTTCAGCTCTCAGAGGAGATGCCAGTGACAGATTCAGAAGGCTTACTGGTTTATGTGTTCAACCCCGAGGCAGGAGGCCAGAAGGATATCAGAGCAATACGACAAGATGAATAGCACAGCACAGCCAAGGATTATCTGTGAGACCACTGCAAAGTGCTCGATAACACAGATCATCTATATCTGCCCCACCAGCTTCTTCTAAGATCACCAGCTTCTTGTTTCTCAGCTGCTCTGTGTCTGGTTCTCATTTTAAACCTCCATCAGATCAGATTCTGACTTCTTGCTCCCCCACTGATCCCATCCTGGCCTCTCCTGTTGTGACTGGCTGCTCCTTGTCCCTGACCTAGAGGCTGTTAGTGTAAGGATCTTGGTTTCATTGGTAATTATCTTTCTACCAGTCAGTTTGCTAACCTCTGGCATCCAGCAGTGTGTATGCAGCTGCTTAGGTGTGTAACCTTTGCAATATGTTCTGCCTCCTGTCTGCTGTCTGTCTAACCTCTTTGTGGGTCACATTCACTCCTGAACCTCTGACACTGACAACATGAGGTCACACAACCTGTGGATGTGTGTATCTCTTGTGCCAGCAATCATCAAAGTATTGTAAGTATTGTAATAATAGAAACTATCTTAAGAAGCTGACAATCAGCCTTTTAAACAGCAGACATGTTTGCTGTCATAGTAGGAGCAGCACAGGTGTTACTAATCACCTAATTAATAACTGTTCTATTGTGACTGAGCCAGACTCCAACAGCACCAGGCCGCTGAGACTGAAGCAGGTAATTAGCTTTAGTAATTACACCTGGGTGTGTGTGTGTGTGTGTGTTTGCCACGTCATATCAAAACGGCTTCTTTAAGAGGATGAATTGTGACTCACTATATAACTGTATTTCCTATTATATTTTTGTCTATGTGTAAAATGTATAGAATTACCCATTTATATTATTATAGACAACAGGGATGAGACAAGAAACACAAGCTCATTACTTCTCTCCCATCACTCTGTCTGCTTGTCTGACTCATTAAACAAGTCTAACTTTTACAGAAACTTAAACAAAACACTTAAAACAAAAAACGGAATTAAAATTATTGTCAACCCCCCCCCAAAAAAAACAACAACAAAAAACAAAAAAACAAAACAAATCCAGTCCGTGTTTTCGCTCCAATTATTCCCAAACAGTTCAGGTAAAGACAGTTATAGCAACCAGCAACCTAATATTGTCATCCCTAGAGCCATGGTGCCAGCAACAGCAACAATAATATGTGGTGTGAGGACATGTGTGGACAGGGTGTGGGGGTGCTATCCTTCCTCCGTCCTATGTATGTGTCATCATCATATTGACATGCTCTTTAATTATATGGAAACAACTTGATCTACACCCACCCCTATAAGCGAACAGGCAGAACAACAGATGCATGAACAGGTGTACATTGGTGTGATTAAATGTCTGCAGGATGACAGCCAAGAACATTTGTCAGACAGGAAAATGTGCATAATAGATACAAGCTGCTGTGGACAGATCTGCATCTTTCTGTCTGTTTATGTTCCATGCCAGAGCTTTAAAAGCTGTGACTGTTGCCTGCAACATATGTTGCTAACTGAAGAGCAACATCCTCAACAATCAGGCATGCATTTATTTATAGAAAACTCCAACAGAAGGATAACTTATGGTTAGATGCTGAGAGAACGAGGACCATTGTGTTATTGAAAGTGGGTGCTGCAGGACAGCTGACAGGATGAGCTTGGTCATCAAGCTGTACATCTAACACACGCCCACATACATGCTACACTTCTGCTTTCCTCTCCAGTTACATGTGAGGCAGCACATTAAAAGGTTTTATGGGATAAACAGTTGCACACCCATGCATGCCTGAAAACAGGAAACCCACTGGGGAACACATACATTCTGATACACTGGGAGTGATTTTGCAATGTGAATGAGCTTCCTCAGGAGCGGCTGTCAGGGCTCAGAGAAGCCACATTGTAAAGGGCAGTTTGAATAGGAGGATTTCAACCACTGTGTTGCATCAGCACCTCGATGACGTGCTGGGAGAGGAGGCTGCGTTTGCTGTCATGGATAAAAACAGCTTGAAGTCAAACAACACATTGCAATGACAGAGAAATTGACACACTGAGGCAAGGTGTTCATGGAATAGTAGGTGGAATACTGAAGGAGGGGAATACAAGGGAAGAGTATCAGCAGGAATTCACTGAGTAATGCTGCAAGTGGAGCGCAGACATGACATTTCCTAAAGTCTGTGTAGAGAAAGACTGAACCACAGCAGGTGTAATGTTTTGTCTGCCACTTTAAATGCCACAGTGTGTAAGTGTCTGTGTGTTTGCAAAATTGATGTAATCCTTTGATAAGGTTGTTTCAGTGTCACTGTGTACTGCAATATCTCTGTGATCCTCAACACAAGCTTATCTCCAGGGCACACATAGAATGGCTACAGTAATACTGGGAGGAACACTAAAAACCTGACCCATGCTCGTTTGTACTGTAGAGATGAAAGGATGACTACAACAATAAAGAACTTTGGAAGAAACAAAGCGAGGGAAAGGAGAATACAACTTGGTTCAATTGGACAAAACCCCAAATCAATGTAACGGTGCAATCTTTAAGATTACACCCACAAAGGAAGAGATAAAGAGGGAGACCCAGAAACAACTTGTGGAGGTCAACAGACACAGAGGCAAAGGGAGTGCACTTGGATGGATTTGCAGAGGGCAGCCAGGATTGGGGCTGATTGAGGAGAGTTTAGGTTGAACTGTGCTCCAATTAGAAAGATTGGGTTAGTCAAGTAAGTCAAGCAGCATGCTGCACCAATAAATGTGAGAATAAGACTTATTTTGAGTTAAGAGTTAAGAGTTATTTTGGCAGAGGGAGAAGCAAAGCTCGTTCTACTTCCAGTCCAGTCGATCCAGCTGCTGAAATCTCTTTGTCCCTTCAGTTTCAGACTAATTAGCTGATTCCTCCTGTAGGACCGGAGGCTGACAGAGTCTGCTCCATGCCAGGATGAGACAGTGTGTGTGTCAGCTCAGTCTGGCAGGGCAGCATGGGAGAGGTTATGGGGTCAGGCTGGAGATGAAGTGAAGAGAGCTCGGGCATAAAAGCATAGAGTGAGAACATCTTTGTGCTTGATGACCAGGGAAATATCGAGCTTATTAATTTAGCCAATATGAAATTAATTTGAATCTGTTGAATAGTTGAAGGCAGGTAATAGGGCCAGTGAGATAAACAGAATCATAGTCAATTTTCAATGAGTTGTTTGAGGCAACAGCTGCTTCTGTGTTCTTGTGTGTGTGAGTGGAGATTGAGTAATGAAAGGCAGGCTGGAACCTGGAATGCCTCCATCTTTGAAGGTGAAAAACGATTGAAAAAAATGCACAGAACGCACAGCACGCCATTCAAAGGGAAGGTGAACACAACCTTTAGAGACTGAATGACTTTGTGATGAAATGGAAAAGAGAAAGTGGAAGAAGGAAGACAAAGACAGAAAAGGGAGAACACTCGTGGCTTTGCATTCATGAAGTTCGACAAAAAAGGACTGTTTTCAAACTCAGGAATACCTTGAGAGTTGAAGATGGAGATTACTATGAAGACACACTGGCAGTTCAGCATGCAAAGAAAGCATCAGGCCTTTAAAACCTGCCAAGAGCAGAGCAGCTCTCTCTCCTGAAAGCCTTTAATTCCTCCTCTTTACTTCTTGCATAGCAGGTGGTAGTCTGTGTGGAGTGTGTGATACCAGTGCAGAAGTGTGTTTATGTACTGTATCTTTGTTTGTTCTAAATGTATGACTATTTAGAGATGTAGGGGGTCTTTGAGCTGGAAAAAATTGGTGTTATTAACTGATGATTAAAGATTTGTTTTTCACAATCTTTGTTCATGCAGACCAAAGACTGTAAAAAGCAGAGGCAGATGAGGCTTTAGCGAGGCCAGTCCAAATCCCAGCATGCAAACAAACACAGTGAGAAATGCTTTTTGTGTCCTGCAGAAGTGAGGTCAGAAATCATACACAAACATACATGCAGACACACTGTCCTCATGAGAGGAGAAACAACACAATGTGATGAACAGTCAGTACTTCTCTCTCTGGTGGGACAGCACAGCACGGCATCTCTCCCTGCTGTTTGCCTCTAATCTGTTTTTATCTCTCAGCTGTGTTTCTTTGTCTTTCCACACTTTAAGTCCCTGTTTCTCTGACATGTCTTCCATCCTTATACTCCATTTGTTTTTGCTACACATTCTGTATGACATTTATTCTCACATCATGGTTGATCTTTCTTGCTAGAACTCCGTATCCATACAACCCCATACATCCTGGTTCCAATGCTACGGCTGGCTGATTCTTAAGTGATTTACGACACAGACACTTAAGTCTGGGCTGTATCCACTTCACACTCAGTCAATAGCAGACAAAGCCTTAAAAGACAGAGCCTCTCCTTTCCCTCTGAAGATGTGAAGCTTTGTCCTGGTTTATAGGACAGAAGATGGAGGTCAGTCTGTGTGCGGTCGCTCTGTTTGGAGAGTCTGGTGGAGAAGAGACGGAGAGAGCTGAGGTCCAAACACTGACAGGACACAAGAGAGCAGCTGCAGCCCTCTGGCTCTGACAGAAGACAGGAAGAGGTTCAGGTAGATGAGGAAATGGTAAGCTATAAGAGGAAAGGACCAAGGACTGGACACTGACAGGACACACAAACCCCCCACTCACAGTGACAAGCTCACATCATGTAGCCTTCATTTAAACTGAGGACTGCAGGGTGCTGGTTTCCATTTGAATAGGACTGCTCTGCTTTACTCAGGGAAACCTCAGATGTGCAGACTTCTAATACAGACTCTGAAGGCTCCCAAGATAGAAATAAAAGCCAATCAAAATTTTATTATCAGGTGATTCAATGTTCATATTCTCCATTATGAACGGTCATCATCTCACCATCTGCTGGGCTACAGTGCTGATCAGCTCAGCAGGTGTGTTGTGATCTAATAGGATCAGACAGGTGTGAGACATGCAGGATAATAACACCTCTGCTCCAACAGAGGAAGCTGGAGGGAAGTCAACAGCTCAAACCAATGCTGTAAAATGCTCCAAGTCAATCTTCTGAATTAAATATATATTACACAATAAAAGCTTCATAAGAACAGCACTTCAAGACATGTTTTTTCTAAAATGATGAAAGCAAAACATAAGAGTTATTTTTGCAAGACAAAGTTCACTACAAAGAGAATGTAATGTCTGTGATTAACTGAGAGAACAGTGTCTTTACCCCTTCTTTCTTTTTTGGCAAATTTCCACTAATGTTCCTGTGATAATTTTCCTTTGAAGCAGCATCAAGAAAAGCTTTAAAAATGTGTTGCTGTTGTCTTCATCCCCATCACAACCACCAAGAAAAGTAACAGTCCTTGCTGTATGTGGATACACAGTATGTATGTATATTTTTATGCAGTAATGTCTAACTGAGGATCATGAAACAATAATACTCTGTTGAAAGTCATGTAACTTGTTTTACATTATTATGTTACATATAAAGCCTCGGCCTTTAATAACTGCATCACAGACACTTGAACCATCACCATGGGCGCAGGCAGATTAATGTGTCACAGAGGTATCAAACATTATTTTTCCCATTGTTAAAATTCAGGGTAAAAGTAACAATCAGATTTAATTGTTGAATATTATGACAGTTATCTTCTGTTTCCCAAAGCTCAAGGACAAAAATATATATACAATTTTGAGATTTGGAGCTATTGAAAGCTTTGTTAATACTGAACACTGGTGTGCAAACTCTTATTAGACGTGGGGAAAAAAGCTGCTTGAGGAAATGATGACTGACTTCCATCTTGATAAAAATATTCCATTTAAATTCAGGTTGTAACGATGTGCTGATTTGTCACATCTGACTGATTCTCTCTTTTATATCGTTCACTGAATATTAACTGACAAGCTGATGTCAATTATCATCAACTGTGCTGTCTGATAGGTCATAAGAATCACTGCTGATGGCTGATGCTCATCATCATTTGTCAGATAAATAACCTTCATTAAATTAAAGCAGAAACTCAGCATCAGTATTAATAAACTTTTGACACATGACACAGGAAGTTTGGAAACAGGAAGTTTGTGCTTTCTTCACTCAGTCATCATTTACTGCTGTCAGAAGTTTGAAATGCTCCCATTTCATCCAAACATATTAAATGTCATTTGAAAGTCAGATTTCATAATTATATCTGATTGTTCATATGCATATCAAGATCTGAGGAGCACAGAGGAGCACTGGAATATTACCTGTCATCCAACAGACGGTTAAAAAAAAAATACTGTTAAGAATGATATTTAAATATGCTAAATGGTAAATGGACTGCACTTATATTGCACTCTTATAGTCTTCCAGACACTCAAAGCACTTTACACTACATGTCAACTTTCACCCTTTCACACACACATTCACACACTGATGGCAGACGCTGCTATACAGAGAGCCAAGCTGCCCATCAGCACTGATCTAATCACATTCACACATCGATGACTGTCGGCCTTAGGAAGCAATTTGGGGTTCAGTGTCTTGCCCAAGGACGCTTCGACATGTGAACAGCAGGAGCTGGAAATCAAACTGCCAATCTGCAGATGAGAGCTGATTACTACAATGTGCTACAACGCCAAGTGGCTCTGGTCAGCCAGCAAGCTAATGCACACAGTAACCATGGAGATGGAACACGATGACTATGATTAGCCCCAAGTATCTGTGGTGCAACAAATGTTAGTGCTTGATTTAGTTACAAACTATTTACCTGCCATTGACTCTTTATAAACAGTGTTAGAGGTTAGACATATGCTTACTCAAGCTGGAGCTTTTAACAGTCCACATAATGACAACAACAGATGATAAAGAGTGTCAACAATCTGAGAAAGTACTGAGTTATGAAGCTCTTTTCCTCTTGAATCTGTGACCTTGAAAAAGTTCCATTTGAGAGCTTCAGTGAATCTGAGAGGACTTATTATGGACTGATGGGAATGAAAAGGTACTACACTGTCATTTCTACCAGCAGCCAGCAGACAAACACTCCTCAGAAGTCCTCTTCACCTCGCTCTGACAGAGAAGTGGAGTCGAATTCATGTGCAATGGGGATATTTGGACACAGTGGAATTAACACATTTTTTAATGGTTTAGTGACAATGGTTTTCAAAAGAGTGAAAAACCTTTGGGATATTGAAAAATGATTCTCATCATCTCTCCATAGTGACACTGGCACAGTGAGGAAAATGGTGAATCGCAACAATCTGAACTGAACCCAATAATAAAGCAATTTTATGAAAATGTTTTAGCCCAGTGCACAGAGAGAATGACAGACAAAGTATTAATTTCACAGTTCATATGTGTATCTCTTTCAGGCAATGGTTCATCAAACACAGACAAAGCTGTTAGACTGGTAGAGATACTTTGATCTGCTCATCAGAATGCTTCAGAGGCATTGGTTCAGAGTCTAGTGTGTATTCAGTTAATCACAGCAGTGCAGCCAATTTCATATGGAATGGTGATTGATGTCAGTTTATTTAATTCAGAGAAACAAAAATCAGAGAAATAATGTTATAATATATATAATGTAAAGTTCCTTTCATAATTCTTTATAAATGATTTATTGTGGAGCTGATCAATAGTTGCACCAATGACTCCAACAAGCCAATAGTCTTTCTACATAGAACAAGAGAACAATAACCAATAATTCCCCTCATAAAGTGTGTGTCTCCTACGAAGATATGATTTCATCTTGTAGATTAGACACGGACATCCATTCTGCTGTCAGAGCTGTTCAATGCTGAGGATGATTGAGGACCTACAAGAGTTGATGACATTCACCCAGAACCTGCACTTTCAACAGTCCCCACCCACCCAGCCAGCCTCACAGAGGAGAGCCAATGTTCGGTCAGTGCAGCACATAAAAGCCTGCCTTACACTTTGCATTTAGAGAGTGTGGTGGGTGGGTTTTGATTGAAGGATAGAAGGAGAAAAAAACCCCACAAAGTAATTTCACCTCCTGAACTCTGTCGACCCAGAGGGTTTCACATGGAGGACAGATGGTCTGTGATGGACAAGTAAACTCATGTCAAGCCTGTCATCAGCCGTGACACGGAGACATCAGTTTTCACCTCACACGCTCTCCAAGATAATGACACATAATAATCGAGTTAGAGGGCTTTAGACGTGTTGAAATGAGAGGAGGTTTTATGCCACAGAGGGAGGGAGTCAAGATCACGGTTTGGGGTCATGGAAGATAAGCACGCTGCCGTGAGTTGTACTTCAAAAAGCAGCAGAGAAACATGTATGCTTCTTTTGACTGCAGCACGATTCTAACCTTCATTAAACAAGTACAAAAAGTAGCTATTAAAGCTTCACAAAGTAACCAGAGTCTGGACCTTAACTTAGTTTCAGCTGAAGCCTGAAATTGCAAGACAAGGTCAAAGTAGACAATGATGACCTTTTGATTGACTTAACCCTTTAACAGTCACACTAAGAATTACATTTACAAAAAATTAATTATTGGTAAAATTGTGTTCCTGGCCCTACATTTAGCAACTTTTCAGAGTTGTTTTGTATTTCTCAGATGGCCTTGCTTCACCCCTTCTGCTCTACCCACCATCACTTAATAATTTTGCTGCGATGAATAAAGATAGAATAAAAGAGAGACATCTTGAATTTATCTGACTCCATTCTTTGTTGGCAATTTAAACCCAAAGGACAGAGACCCATTCTTCTTCTTGTCCCACCCACATTGTCTCTCTGATAACTCCTTCCCTCTTCCTTTTCAGTTTTTTTGCTCTTTTTTGCCTCTTTTCTCATTTTCTTTAATCACTCTTTATCTTCTTTTCTCAACCCATCTTCTGTGTCGACCTCCCCCCTAGCTTTCTTTTATCGAGTCTAAACCACATTTCCACCAAAGTATTTATTCAGGGAGACCATTTTCTCTTCAGGTGCCGAGCTTCTGTCAAATACAATCAAGTTCCACAACTATCCATCATGTTTTTCTTTCTTCTTTTCTGCCATTCAGTCAGGTCTTTTCTTCCTCTCAACTCATTGTTTTCTGCTCTGAGCGATAAGAAGAAATTGATTCAGTTCCTTTTGGAAGACTGAAGCAAGGACATCATTTCTATGAGTAACACTGTCGTTCATCTGATGGGAGCTAAATAACTCATTATGCATGCTGCACTGTGTTGTAGGTGTGTTTGTTTCTTCCAACAACAGGATAAAAAGTGATGATTCCAGTTCAGGTGACAAAATGCTTTAACCATATAGTTACTCATGTTACTCTTGGGCACTTTATACAATCTGTTGTATGTAGAGAATGTATAGTCATAACCACATCTGTAGAAATGCCAAACATTGTTTCACAGCTGCTCGCTGCTCAAAAAGCACACAAAATAAAACATCGTACATTTTAAAGTTCACACTGGTCCATAAAATATTTCAGCTTTTCCAATATCTGTATTCAATTTTTACTATTGTTTCAATGGTTCATGACTTCAATCTGTTTTTATCAGACAGAGGTGAGGCAGTTTAGATTGTATTTCTTGTTCCCGGAACATGAGGTCTCTCTCCCTGTGGGAGACATCCAGGCAGCTCTCTCACCCACATAACTAAGACGACAGCAGTGACAAACAGCAGGACCCCACACACCTCTCTCTTTCTTACATGTTCCCTCCTGAGAGATGTCGTCCACACCTCACTCCCTCTGTGCTCGTCTTCTCTATCTGTGAGCAACACTCACCTTTCTACCAGCACCTAATCTCATGTTCTCTTTGTTCCTGTCACTTCTTTACCCTCTTTTACCAACAGCTTTTTGCCCATTTGTCCTCAGTTGTTTCAGAAGCTTCAACCTCTTATGTTGAAGGGCAATTCTTCAGAGATCAATGTGACACCCCACACACATAATGATCACTGTCATTATATATTTGCACCTTACATTGGATGGTTCACATCTCACTTTCCAAGGCTTGACCCCTAGGAGACTCACCTTCCTGCTATTTCTACTCATTTCTTCTCAAAATGATATTTTGTTGTTTAAATTCACATTATTCAAATATCTTCATAAATTTGTCAGGCCTGTTATATGGCCTGCAATAGGGAAAAATGAGGGTAGTGTGAGGGAGGCCAGTTTCTTCTCCCACATCCCTGGTCATGGAAATTATTCAGTGCATCATCGGAAAAGCTGTTTTTTGCTGCAAATGAGAAAGAGCAATGGGGACAGGGAGAAAGAAATAAACAGTGCTTTAATTGGCAGGCGCCCACATTAGACAACCATGTTGTCAACAAAATTGTGTTGTGGACAGTGCAAACTCTCAACAAATACTGTATGCATGAATATGTATGCAGAGCAGTTCCTGGATGGAGGTCACAAATGATTCCTAGACTTTACATTCGATGCTATGTAATCATACAGCTCAAGTGATATCAAAGCATGATCTCATTATGACCTGCAAGGTAGAAGATGTATTCATAGTAGAAAAAATATATGTTCCCTCTTTGATGACGTTGATGTTGTGCACTGTGATTGGCCAGTCTGCTCTGTCTCTGCAGGTGCTCGTTAGTGCTCATTAGGTTAACTGGCCACACCTGAGGGCCCAGGATTTAGCTGCTTACTGTGCTCTTATACTCCATACAACAACCTCACACACTCATTGTTCACTCATGCACAACCACAACACTGACTCTCCAGATTGTCACACCTCATGCCTTAGATATTTTATTTAATGTTGTAGTTTAATGTCATAACACAACTTGCACATTTGTGTTCCTGGTCATAGAATCTTCTACTCAGTGGCACCGGCTTATTGACATACAAATGTAACTTTTCAGCAAATGTTTTAAAGTTTATCTTAACTATTAACGACATAAGATATATTTGTATCGATCATAATAGGGCCTAACCAGAAATAAAACTGACTGAATCCTAAAGTCAAAATCTACTCTCTTCTAATGTTGTTTCTGCCATATGATGGAGGTGAATAGACCATTTTTTATAGTACTCAAAGCACTGAAAAATATATTTTGAAGGACACTGTGCCATTCATTGCAGCCAACATCACTGGAAAGCACAAACACCATGGTCAGGAAAACATATTCTGAGCCTTCACTACCTCAGGGCACCTCAGCTGAGGAAATTCAGAGTCAATCTGAGGATCTTACAATCCTTCTACGATCTGACCTGAACTGAGTATCATGCCAGGCAACATCATTGTGGGGTTGGCAACAGCTCAGCTTAGGACAGGAGTGCATTTGTCTGTGCTACACTCGCCTCTCTGCCAAACGTATACACCAATGTGCAGAACCAGAGCCTGCAGGACCATGACTGATCTACTCTCCACATTTACAACAAACAGTTCCAACTGTTGCAGTCAGGCAGTTTTGTTTTTATGACCATATTCCTTTTTCTATTCCCCTGCCCTTTTGCACTTTCTGCGGCTGGATATACACAAACCAAAAAAGCTTTTTTTTCCTAGGAGACGCCCACACAATCCATGCTCCAAAGACCTCATGTGTAGAGTCATGGTAGTGCTTCATCAACAAAGCTTCGACTACCTAACAGTCTTGATCTGGACCACATTTTCTATCTTATAAAAATAAATATTTGTTGTAGTGCAAATGGAATAAATTAGTTTTGATGCTGGATACACCAAGGTTTGCGGATTTCCAGGCAACTGCAACCATGTTAATGAGAGAAGTGTGTATGTCTGTATGTGTCTTTGTTTGTGTGTTCGGCTGTGATCTAAGGTGATCACTGCGAACAGTTTCCACAACCCAAGGACACGCAGTCAGCAATCAGTGTGCTGATTTCTGACAATTCCCATCTCCTTGATGTATCCTTCCAAATAATCAGATTCGTCAGAGTGGAACCAGTCAATTAGACCATTTGCCAGGAAATACTTCCGAGAGGCAAATGTTCTTACTGAACAGTCTACATCTCTTGTTCGTACAATCTCTGGTTGATGTCAGAATTCAGAAATTAATGTAATTCAGTAGAACTCTGAATGTGTTGCTGGTGTTTATAAGTGGGGAATAAGACACGCATGGAGAATAAAACAAAGTCACCAGAGGCAGAGACATTTTTTGTTCCATTTTAACCTCATTAAACATGTCTAAGTCTGCTGTGAAAATTAGAGTGAACATTTTGGTTCCTCCACAGGCCTCTAATGGATATGTATCGTGTTTCCTGATCAGTACCATGTGTAATATAAAATAAATCTAATTTTCAGATCAGATTGATTGAAGATTATTTTCCTCAGCATCGGCTGATTCAAACTGTGTTTGTTTGTTTTCTTCTCACAGAGCAGAATTGTTCCATTCTTCAAATGTCTGATCCCAAGACAACTAACTGCCAGACAACTATTGTATCATTGCTCCTGTCTCAGTTACAGTATTAAATGTTATGCACACATAATGTGGCTTTTGAATCGTCTATCTGATATATTTGTCATGGCTTCAGAGAAGATCAATAATCATCTATTGCTTTGTGTGTGTTCTACTTCTGGGCACACTGCCAGCTCGATATCAGAACAGTGTAGGAGACTGGAAACAGTGATCACAGCACAACTAAGATGTGTTCAAAAAGTCCCAACACTTTGATAAAAAAAAAATGGTTTGTTGGTCAGCTCCTTACATATTACTTTTTTAATGCATCATTGTTTTTTATAGTCAAATTAAGGCAACTGCTTGATTAAGAGGAGGATAAAGTCATGTCCAATGTTTGAGGAAGATACACCGATAAACCAAAACATTATGACCACTGACAGGTGAAGTGAATAACATCGTTGATCTCGTTACAATGGCACCTGACAGGAACGCAGCGCTATAGTTGGGCAGTTAGGTTTAGGCAAAAAGATGACTTGTTGGGGAGACATCACTGTTTGTGTTAAAAACAGCATTGCGTTGTTGGCATTGCCATGATTGTTACTGATCATTGTCTTACAGAAACAACACTACTTGGCTTCGTCTTTTTAAATAGTGTGGCTCAAAGGCAACAGGTAGAACAGATATGTAACAAATCACATTTTGTCATATATGCTGTGTCAAATTAGACACCGAAACACATGCAGACAGTCTGAACAAGGCCATCTCTCAACCTGAGTTATACTTCAGTTAGGTCGTCTTGGGTTGTGTCAAAGACACATCCAGGCCCGTAAAAAGAGCCCACCAAGGCTAACAGTAAATTTGGAATTTCCCATGTTTTAGATGTATTGGTTGTCAAGTCACCGATTTGGCAGGGTGAGAGTCGTGTTTTCAACCTGTGCAGAAGGACAGCTGCTGCAGAGACATCAAATCTGCTGAGGTTGACTTCAGCCATCTGCATGGAGTATTTGAGGTTTAGTCATAAGTCTGAGAACGTTTAAGTTATTAAGCAGCCAGCCACACTTGTTAGAATTCAAACAGCACATGGATAAAGTAGATTCATGATGCAGTGCTTTATTACTAAATGTATCTTATTCAAAATAAGGACATTCAACCTGTGGGGTATAAACCTCTTTATCTGGTTGGTTTTACAACAAGGTCTTAAAAAGTTCACCTTCATTTGTCAGGCTATAGTGTTGCTATGGTTGTGAGTGTCTGACACCTACCATGTCATAATCCTCCAAAAAGTTTCCAAACCTTGTTGTCCTTGTTTAAGCAAAAAGAGGGCTGAACTAAAATTCAGATTCACAAAATAAATTCACCATGACAGTAACCACCAGCATAATGCTGAGTTAATGGGGCTGGATTTTCACACTCTGTTGAACCCTGTGCTGTCGAGGCACTCTGTTAGGTATAGCTCTATTACTTTAGTCTACCAGACAGACCTGTCATTGCTATGCATTCAGTCAAGCACCCTGCTCTATGGGTAATAACAAACTGCATCAAAATCCACCCGAAGTGAAATCTGCGGAACATCCATCCAGTAGACTATACATTGTTCTGTACATCTTTTATTTACCCTAATTATAATGTCCATCAATAGGAGACAGGAGACTCATTTAGTAAAGTGGGTTGAATCAACATGCTGTATTGATTATCTGTGCTGCTGCTGGACTCGACTTCTGTACAGACAGTCTAAAAGGATTTGCTTTGCCCTTTTAACCTCAGAGAGGCAGAGAGAGAGACAAACGGACACCTGAGGGGACAGTGATTGACTTTGTTTTGGTTCATAAAACACTCAATAAGTTACTGAAAAAAGTGCTGCACACTGAGCTCTGTAACACAAACACGACTGCCTACCCTGCAGCTAATCCTGAGTAGGAAACATTTTAGTATCTTTTATGGTGAGAAAAAGTGCACAACAGAATTAAACAAACTACTTAGAAAAGTCTCCCTCACCTGACACTGAAGCTCACATGCCTGGGGTGTGTCCCTCCTCTAATGTATTATTCCCATTGATCACTGTCTATAAAATCAGGTTGGCCTGTTTTACAATTATGGACCTTGCTGGTGCCTTCTAATTCTTTCTTATTGAATGTTATGTTGGCAAAATGTTTCAGTCTGTATATTTTTAACCAGCCTATAAGATACAAATATACCAAAAAGACGCGTCCCTGCAGGTTATGTAAAGGCATCATGAAATAAAGATGGTGAATTTGGAAGTTGGACAGAAAATTCAGTTCATTTTGTTAATTATGCAGTCGTCAGACTGTGGCGACGCCAGCACTGGCTCTGAAAATGCAGACAATAGCAATTAATATACCTCTCTGCCCAGTCCACACAGGCAGCATCACATTCACTCACTGTTCAGCACCATGGTCAGCTACACAAAATACCCACTGGCCTCATTTGAATGTAAACCCACAGTGAATAGGATCCTCTTTTCCTCTGTAACAGTCCAAATTATCTGACGCACAGACTCAGTCCGACGCTGTCGTTGCAGAATATTGGTTTTTATGCATCCTAAACACCATCTACATAATCCTGAACCCATATTTCATATTTATAAATAACACTTTACAAACAGTACACAGTACGCTGATATTGGCTTAATTTGCTAGAAGCTTTTCATCCAGACAAACTGTATCTGCAGAATCTCACTTCAAGATTCGGACTAAAAAGAATAACCTCTCCAGAGATAAACTTCAGCTCACACTGAACACTTCCCTGTTTCTTCTGTGTGAACATCAATGACTTTACGATTATAAAAATAAAACTGTGTTTGAAACCAGCAGTTTTTGACTCCAGTAAATCAAAGTGAAAAGTGTAACCCTGTCTTCATCTCCCCTCTGTTCAGAAGCAGCCCTTTCTTCACACTTTTTACTCTCCCCTTCAATCCCTTCATTCATCTAAGTGGCTTACTTTTGGCTCCTGTGTTAGTAAGTCATATCCCTTTTTATTCCTCAGGAAACATCACAAGATTTTTGGCAATCCTCTGCCGTGCAGAATCAGACATGGAGAAAAACGCTCCTTCTTCCCTCCCATTATAGAGAGATCCATTTTAGATAAGAAAGCTCCTTCTTCAGAGACGACATACATCAAACCTCCTCATGATCTCTCTTTAGACCAGGACATGCACAGAATCTCAGACATGAACTCTGCAGCATTTTAAGAGAGCCACACAACATCCAATCCACTGTCCATCACTGAGTGAAGATGGTCCTTAAGGCAGCCATGTTCTTCTAGAAACCACAATAACACAGATCTCGCTTTTTTAATGTATTTAACAGACAAAGACAGGATGAGCTGGTTATCTACCTCTCTCTAAACTGTGCTGTTTAGAGTTCAAGTCAACACTTCATTGTTAAAGAGCTTAAAACTGTACTTTAAAATTGAGTTGTAATTGTTAAATGTGAACAACATCCACATCTATTTTCATCCAGGTCTTACCACACATGTGCTTAAAGGTCAATGTGGTCTGTGAGTCAGCAACAAAAGTCGACCATGACTACCAGAATCGTACTAAACAGTCACACAGTAACAGAGAGACATAGTGAAAATGTTGGACATGACATGACAAATGTCTGGACCTCAAGTTAATGTTGGGTTTTTAAAAATCTGAGACTCACTTTAACTGGATTCATAGATTCAAAGCATTAAAAATGTCCTGTTCAGTTCCACACACAAGTCTAACTCTAAACATCAGCGATAAAAGCTGCTGCAGGAACTGTGTCATCAGAGGAAATGTACCTCTTAAGTAGGGGTAGTAGACTGAGCAAATAGAGACAAGCAGCAGATTTCCTGTCAACTGTAATTAGGAACAAGACAATGCTGAGCTGCTTTGAAAACCATTGGGGTTGCTGAAGCACTCACATGTAAAACAAGTTTCTAAAATCCATCATTTATTTTGCCTGCCTGAGGTTTTAAAACATGCTCTCACTTTATCTTCACCCTAATGTTTCTCCTATTTTTCAACTTTCTGCTGATCTCCAGCAGAGCTGCCACCCATGGTGAGCAGAAAGCAAATCTATCCAGAGCTGTCATGTCAGAAGGGAACTGACTTAATAACAAATGTGTTCTCACAGGGGACGTGTGAAGACAAAATGTGTGTCAAAAACCATAGTGCAGGCATAATTCAACCCAGCAATGTGCAGGTTCAGTGTGTGAAAGTGGATTTTGTCTCTCTGATTTCTCTCATGCTGCTCTGAGTCTTTCATTGTTCTCCATGGGTCAGTCTGACTTTCTGCTGTCCTTTCAAAGACAACCAACATTTTTAATAAAGAGATGTATTCTCACCAGAGATAAAAAATAAACAGCCATCACAGATATAGTAATACTATTCAATATTCTACAGCACAAATATAACAGCATGTATATGTATGCTTCTGTGCATTTACTGTTGTTCTGCCTCCTTCCTGCTGTGACTCTCTTCACCTCTTTGTGTGTCACACCCACTCCTGAAGCCTCTCCTGACACTGTGTCCAGACCACAACACAGCCAACATGACCCTTATCATAACAAGAGCAGACTCTGTGCATAAACGTGCCGCAGCATATGCTTCAATGTTTCTGTTCTCTGTATGAAAGGTTCATTCAGGGCAGTAAAACTGAAACAAAAACCAAATGCATTAACATTCAGCAGCACTTCCATTTAGAAGGAGAGAGACATGACAGCAGCATGGAAACACAGACAGACAGAATCTGCTGTTGGAAAATGGTGCTCAGCTCTTACAGCAGCCTTTTTTCTGTGTTTAAGAGAGATAATGGGATGTGCTGAGTAGTTTTAGCCAAAATAAGAGCCATTTTATGGATCCAAATATTCAGCTATTTTTCCAGGTCGTTTCACTTTTCTGCTGAGTTCAGATGATAACAGGCCACATCTCTTCTTGATCGTAGTCAGGAGCCATCTACAGCATGTCTATTCCACTGTAGGCTACTTAGTCTCAGAAGACATTTTAGAGAAGGGTCCCTCAGACTCAAATCTCCTATGTCCCTGGTTTTTAAAATAGTATATTACCCTTCATTTGCAATGACTTTTATAGACAGACATACACCCTGGTATGGAAATGTGTCCATAGTGCATGTAAAAAATGTTTTACTTCAAAGCAACATTTGACATTCCCCTTGCAGTTAAGGACTACTTGCTCCAAAACACTTCTTAACCAAGCAGATAAATAGAAACATGCCAAGGTGATAACAAAGAGAAAGCTGTTGGACTGAGACAGACAGAGGTGATGTACCTTGTCTTTTTTTATTTCAATACTGCAGAGAAAACCTCTTGTCTAGAAAAGAGCCAAAGTGAGAAACAGAGTGGTGTTCTTTCTAGATTTAAACAGGTTGCAAACATTTCATCTGCCCAGGATGAACTTTCTGTTTCTGTAGAATCAGTTGTGGTGTGATAGCATCACTCTGAATCGCTCTGTGAGCTGACACCAGTAAAGTGGGGAAAGCAGCAGAGAGACTTAACTCCAATCTCCACCTTCTCAGGCAGTTGAGAAATCACATTGATCCTGTCTTTGACTAATGTCTTGATATACTACTGATCGAGCAAGCAGCCCATTTATGGACCGGACACATTAATCAACAACTGTATACCAAATGGAAACACACATACAACTTCTTAACAACATCTCCAGTCTTTTGTGTGACATATATCACATGCATAATCAGGACAATATTCTCAGCCTCAGTTCAGAGAGGACTCATGAATATCAGAATTACAGTTGAGGTGAGCAGATTGTTGTAAACAGTCCAGACAGCTCTTTCATAATTGACTCACAACAAGCTTTAAATCTTCTGAATAAGCTGGAAAGACGTGGGCAGTAAATCCAGGAGCCTGATGATAAATTATCTGAGTAGATAAACATCACTGAAGAGAATGAGGAAATTATTTCATGCGAGGCACATAAGATTCACATAAGATAAGGCCCTCTCCTGTAAGAACACTGTTGCGTTCTCACTTACAGTCCCAAACATCTTTACTTCTCTCTCCTCAGTAAGTGACAGTAGAGCTGATGAGATCAGAGGCAGGCTGAAGGGCATGTCTGTGTCACTGCTCTTAATCTGAAGTGCACAATAGCTTCCTGCAGCCCAGTGGAGTGGATCATTGCAACTGAGCAGCTACAAGCTCCAGAAAACCCTGATGCATCTCATGTTAACATAAACCCAAGGTGGTTTTTAAAAAACCTGAGCTGTATAAGAGATGATGTGCATCATTGCCAGACTGGTTTAGACAAGCAGGGGGAGGAGGAGAGGATGGAGAATGATGAGAGAAGAGATGTTGTTACAACACAAATTTTATGTATGTCCTACTTGCTCTGCAAGAAGCACACAAGTACTCACACTCAGCAGTCGTCTTCAGAGACAGAGATAACCCAGCAGCGAGGTGGGATGACCCCCTGCTGAAGTTTCACAGCTTCACCCTCCTTTAGTCTAACAGGATTATCACTGCCGCTGCTTTGAGTGAGAATCACATTATCTCAGTGCTTGTAGCGATATTACAACAACGGATAAAAAGGTGCAGATAATTGTATACAGTGTTTTTATAACTATAACATGTACTGTCTTTGTCACACAGCTGGAAATGAATTGTCAAAGGAAGGGAGAACTGTCTGTCCCTATGTTGTAAAGGGATACTTGGGCTGGGAACTCAGAACAACTGGATCATTTAGGTAGTGGAGGATTGGAGCAGATTTGGCTCAGAAAAGCCACAAATGAGAATGCAGAATAAGCTGAGGAGGTAAGTCACAAAGTGAGGGATGGAAACACTCACAGCTTCAGAGAACTTCTCGGTCACAGTACAAAGAATAGCCGACCCAATCCTCTTGTGAAACAGCTGTAGAAGAACATCAGCTACAAGTGGAAGCCTCTGTCACAGCACACTGTGATTAACTGCAGCTCAGGGTTAAAACTAAACAGCTCCCTTTCTTACACATACACAGGAACAACATGTTCTGTAAAGTAGAAAACCTTCTTGAGACAAACTTCTCTAAAATAGTTGTGACCATGATTTTCATGAATATAACATGACTTATAGTAAGTTCTGCTAAACATGCATCACCCAATACTTGTCTTCCTTCTATTAATTTTCTGCTTCTAACTCTACAGTGTTCTTGCCAGAGGGTAAACTGTCCAGTTTAGCTGAACTGGGTCAGGACCTGAAGAGAGATATTACAACACAGAGATACTAAAAGTGTTGATTTAAAACTCCAAGGTCTTCAAATGTCAGAGTTCGTTCCTCATTTCCAACTGAATGCCCTCATGTGCACGTACTGTATTCCTCTACAGATACCCTGATGCTTAATAAATATTTATCTGAATGCATCAAATATACCTGACAAAGTTATTTCCTCAAACTGCAAATAATCAATCTGACTGTATCACATGTAGTGCAATCTCATTCAGAAAAAGTACATTGTGTAATCATAAAACTAATCAGATATGAATCAAGCTTTTCTGACAAAGTCACTCAACATGTAAGGCAGGTCTGTTCTATGAAAATGTGAGCTGCACAGGTGCTCATCCACCATCCGCATGTTCTGCATCGTTCCTGCTGCTTCTGAACGAGATTCCTTCTCACATCTTTTCAACCCGACATGATGACAGCAGCTTTGATTTCCTTCAGATCCTCATGACTAAATTAGAAAACCTCATCAGTGAAACTGGAATCAAACCAAAGAGCCGTCAGGATGGAAGAGTTGCTAGACGAGTAGGAAGGAAGATGTTTTCAATAGATTTTTGTCTGTGTGTGTGTGTGTGTGTCCTGAAATCTCATTTTCTCTTCAAATCTCAGTGATGTCCTTACCCCACACGTGGCAGACACGAATAACAAATTCAGTGAATCATTGAGTCCAGCCAACATTTCCCATCCAGAAATGTCACACATTGTACACTATGCCAACAAGAAACCAGCAAGAACCCACCGATCCAGCTGAGCCACTCGACTGTTTGTAGTGATTCATTCTTTAACAGGCACATTGAACATCGTCTTCTCTCTTTTGGGAAACCACAAGACCCCTTTCCTAACCACTTGTTTACAGAGCTTTGCTTCTGTTAGGCTGAAATAGATTCACACAGTCTAAATAACACAGCTGTTATCTGCAGCTTACCAGACTGAAACACACACATGCAAGAAAATGATGCTTCCTGGATCAAAAAGGCGCTCTATGAAAGCCAAATTCAGTTTGATTGCTCCAATTTAGATTCAGCTATATTAAAACACCAGCTGAAGGCTTACATAGCACTCAAAGTGAGTGTCAGTCGCTACCTAAAAACCCTTATACTAATGGACTGGGATAAAACAGCTTGGCATTGAAAGATACATTTCCTTGAGCTTGAGGAAGTTTGAGACAGTGTTAATAGACATTATGTTTCGTGATGATTATGGAAGGACAAAAAAACATACATGAAAGAGACGAACCTGAAAAGGTTTATAAACAATACAGATTCATGGTTTAAGCACTCATTTTCTTATAATATTTCCCTATATTTGGGATGAAAGCAACAGTTGAGTTATTATTGTAAGTTCTGATCCTCTCACTTAAATTCAGTACGTAGCAGACTGCTGTATGTGTATTTCTGTAAGAGAGAGAGTGACAATTCACTCCCTGCAGAATGGACATATGAAAGCCAGGTTGTGGACTCACAGCTCATAGAAAACTGTGCTTTAAGACACCAGAGACACTCCATCAGTCCACTGAGCTCTACTTTAGTGTGGCACTACTCATGGACAACACCAACCTATAACCCACAGCGAACTGCAGAAACACGGCCATTATTGTGCTGATACACAGCTGTGACTCTGTCACAGATAATTACAGATAAACACAGCTATGCTGATACTCAGTAGAAGAGCGAGGCCTCGACTGTGATCCTGTTTTCATACAGCAGCTCTATCAACAACATAAAGTAGTTAAAATTAATAAGCAACAACAGATAAGGCAAAAATCCAAATCGAAAAACCAGGCCAGAGTTAAAAACTGTTGATTTAGTAAACTATGAATAAGCTGGAAAGTGATGTTCTCACAGGGATAAACAAAGACAATCTGGCAAATGAGGAGGGCAAACAAAGGGGTATATAAACCAGGTGGCTAATGACATAATCAGGGGCAGGTGTGATAAGAGCACAGGTGTTGGTAATCAATGGAAGACACATGAGAACAGGAAGTGAAATGACAGGAGATGTTAGACTTCAGAATAAAAAAGTAAACGTAATATCCAAGATTAAATTAATGTGACTCATGGTTAAATGTCCCATTGCTGCTGTAGCCTACTCTTTATCAGTGCTTATGGGATGCTTCTAATCTAATCTAATAATTTTGTCAGAACTATAATATATGACAGTGAGCCCCATTACTGTGAAATATCACTGGAGTTAGCAGTCATACATCATGTGAGCAAATAGCTGCTCTGACCGTCGTTGACATTGCTCTGTTGTTACACTGATGATTTCCAGAACACATTAACCCTCGTTGACTTTGTCATTACAAACAACAGCTTTGGTGATATGACTAATCATATTTTGGTTCTTAGAGAAGATCATGTTTGTCCCCCCTTCAATTAAGAATAAAGCTGTCAGTCAAGTCATGTCACTTTTACTAAGACAAATAAGAACCTTCTGTCAAGTCTCTCACCCAGTATAAACACCCACCCAGGGATTGCAACAAGAATGAGCTTTTACAATATTCAAAAAAAGGTCAACCAGTATCTAAAAGGGCCTATTTTCACCCCATTCCCTTCCAAACAGGTCGAAGAAAGTCTGAGTTATCCTATCCTTGTTCACATATTCTAATCAAGTAACCCTTGGGGAAAGGGAAATGGGCAGGTGCTGTGGACTTACTCAGAGACACTTGATGCACAGGTTTAACCAATACCATTAATAATGTACATTATATTCAGGTGTGCCAGTTCCAGGGGTCTGGTATTGTGCACACTGGCTCATCGGGACATTTCAAAGGAACAGAGGCACCATCAGTGTTATGGATTACACCTGTGCTTTTGTTACGGAAAGTCAAAAGGTCTGTTAAAAAGTACAAAGCTGCACTATATTAAGAAACAAACAGAATTAAAAGTGGAAAATGTGGATAAAAGACATAGAACCATCGGCAATGATAATAATGATAATAGAGCCATGAGGAAAAAAACTGAGCTGACACCGTCATAAATCATGTCATCCAAAGCTCTGCTGAGAACAAAACAAAACAAAAACACACTGACATGTGCAGTATGTAAAGAAGGTCAGACAGGAATGTTAATAAATCTAAAATTCAATAAAACAACACTGAAATTCAATAAAACAACACGACAATAAATCCAGTGACCAGGAAGTTACTGTATGATGTTCAGTTGTTGCTGACATTGTTTCATAAAGGTGCTGATTCAATGATTTCAGTGTTCTGGCTGCAGTGATCAGTGATGTTATATCATCTAAAATATCAGTATATGTTTCTAATACTATAATAGTTGTATTTGTGTACACTGACCCAATAGTGTATGTATCTGAAAAAAAAATCACAATATACTGAATATAATAATATACAATAATAAAAGACTCCAAGAAGGCCACTGTTTTACTGAATTACATACATGGTACTGTTAAGAGTTTCATAGTTACACAGCACTCAAACAAAAATAAGGGTGTGAGTGTGTCTGAGTGTTACAGCTTGTCCATGTGCTGCTCTGCATGTTAACTGCTGCTACAGCCAGAGACCATGAGGGAAAACAGGCATCATTAGGCTGCCTGACAGCATCCATCTGGGATGATGGGACACCATGACAGGATGGAATATGTAAATTAAAAAAAAGAAAACAGCTCCCTGACACACACAACACATGGTGCAAATTCAAATGTATTCACACTGAGGAGACAACTCAGAACCAACAGAATTAACTACAGATGTGTACAATGTAACTTTGCTAACTGGAGAGTTGGAGCAGAGTGTTCAAGTGAAGAAGGGCAAAAGTCATAAATCCAATGCTCTCTGCAGAGTCATGGAAAATCAGATGTGTGTGTCATTGTGATGGAAAACACTGGAGTTGACTCATTAGAAATAGATACTATAAGTTAATTTAGGACAGAGAGCAACATGAAGGGAAACTAGAGCTCCCAAAGTCATCAGCATCAGAGATCAACTGTCACAGTGTTTCTTTATTTTACTGTTAATGATAAAGTTCTGCTGCTCACAGCTTCAAGAGGAAACACTGATGTGTAGAATTGAACCAATAGATTTTGTTTTATTCTGTAATTTATTCTCACTTGATGGATAGTTGGGTTTTTAGCTCTGCAATTTCTCTGCAACACTGATATCATCAATGTGTAACATGTAATCCATACTAAACCCAAAAGCTCTACACTAAAGTCACAGCTTAATAATAATCGATTTGCATCTGTTACCATGACGATAAGGTCATGAACCCATTACCTGAGTCTTAATTGTGAATGGAGAACAGAAAGCTGTGCATCAGTGCATAAAACAAGTACAGAGAGAAAGAGAGGGTGAAGGGGGGCTCTCTACACCACTTCAACAGATCGTGTTCCTGCATTGCATCATGGTCACTGCGGCAGGGAAAGTTGTTTTTTCATGCAACAAAGTACTTGAAGGTTGCAGCCGTGCATTATGTTTTTCAAAAAGATGAAATCCATTTTTCATGTTTGCTGTTACTTCTAAACAACATTACATATAATAAATGATGTCCTGCAGCATGCAGAGTGAAGAAATGTTGAAACCAAAGTGACTGATGTTATGCAGATATACAAACTACAGACCGATAACACTGAGTCATGACAAGGTCACTGAGGACACATCAGCCTCCATCTCTCTGCTGGAGACATGCTGTGAGCTGTGAGAGCTTCCATCTGTCACTTTGCTCCCTGTTTTTCACCTGCTGCTTTTCATCTCTGAATAGTTTCATATTTACTCTCCACCTCTTTTCACTCCTTCTTGGCCCTGACTCTTTTTTTTTAACAATGGTCTAAGGTATTAAAAACAATACTATAACCATCTCATTCATTAAAGTTTTCTAATGTAGAAATAGTTGTTGAAATTACTGGAAAATTCAGGCTTACATAACTTTCTGAGTGGATATTTTGATAGTTATACCATTATCATTCACAAAAAAAGTTTAGAGCCCTTTATGATCAACAAGTTCCAATGTCCGAAAAATAAATAAATTAGTCATTTTTGTTCAATGTTTGGGTTCCACAGCAACGATGTAGACTCAACAAATTAGCGGACAGATGAAAACATGACACTTGTGTTTAAACGGTAATTTTCACTAATGGTTTTATTACATCCAAATTTTCTCCTTCATTATCTTGCTTTTAAAAGTAGTAGTTTTGTCAAAAACAAACTTAACTTTGCTTTAAAAAAAATAATTAATTGTTGCTGTATTAATTAAACAAGACATGTCCATATCTCATCCAAATAGTAATAATAATGTCACACTGTTGTTCCGGCATCTCTGTTTAACTGATCTGCAAAGTTCAGCCCTGCAAACTAAGTGAAGTTTATTCGTTACTCAAAGGATTTTTGTTGCTGCTGTACAAACGCCTTAAAATTGTTTGTCTACTTAGTCATTGCTTTCATACTTTGCAGGCCTCAAGTAGACAATGTTGACTTCATTTTGCTTGCAGATATTTTGTTTTTTGCATAAATGAAAAACCAGTCACAAAGATGTCTAACTAATAACATAGAATAAGTGAACACAAAGCTTTACTGCCAATGAGTGCATACAGGGAGAATAGGTTGATCAAAGAGAATGAAAGAGTCACAATAATTCACACAGTTTCTCTGATTCTCATTTTAGATGCAGAAGTCTGACAGACCTGATGTCAGAGCCACAAAATCATCATCATTTATCTCCAAACATCAGAACAAATTATTCAGCATGCAGACATGAGCTCATATAAAAACAGCCTGTGGAAACGTTCAAATGATTTTGGTGTGACAGAAGAAAAATATCAGACAGCAGACTGAGTGGATTAAAGTCTGTGATCGTCTGATTTAAAGTAACAAGAGAAGTTCTGAGAAGACTTTCTTAGATGAGCAGATCAATCACTTTCTCTCTGTCAGAGCTGAAGCAGACAGTTGGAGTCTTAGATCTTGAAAATGGTTCTAAAGAGTGGCTGGTAAAGCCGTAATAGACATCAAGGCATAATCATTTATTTGAATTGAATTAATTTTAAGACTCTTTTCAAGGGAAAAAAAACATGTCTTCTATTTATGGTCTGATAATGATGGAAAATAAATGCCTGCTTTACCCCATGTCTACAAAAGCTACTGATGCAAACAAGACTGACCAGCATCACAACACAGACATCATGCACTAAGCTACCTCTGTTACCGCTTGCATGTGCTTAACTATAAAAGAGAAAATGAGCACGTCATCTCATGAACAACAAACCTTGAGCAGAAAACAACAATAGTAAATCTATGTATTTGCCTGGATCTTGCATGAGGTCCAATAAGTTGCCTGCAGTGAGAGAAAGTATTATACAAATTATAACGTTATTAAAGAGAACACTGATATTGGATCAGAATTGTCAGACACCCTGAGTTTCGGTGTCTGGATGGGTCTTAAGAGATAAAATATGTACAAAATAACATCTAGGTTGGTTGTTATCTGGTGTTCATTGGTATCAGTCAATGTGAAACTGACAGCATGCTTAAATAACCCTGTCAAAGCTTGTGTCTCTGCAAAAGCCTGGATTCGTTGAATCAACCATTTTTAAATGATCACTATAATAGTTTTTGTGAAAGAATCGATGGCACATAATCTGAGGTCAGGATATGGCTACAGTAGGACAACTTAAATACCTGGTTGTAAGGGACAATCATAGTTAGGGTTAAGAAAAAGTTTAACTGCAACTCTCTGACAGAACCCAAACTCCTATCTCCACAGCCTTCCTCTCTGCTTTGCAACAGAACTTACAGAACACCATCTTTACTGCATGAGCACTGAACTGGATGGGAAACAGACGTTCTGAATGGACCAATCCCGAGGATGCTCGTCTGGTTTAAATCCTGTGTGTAGAGTGTTGGTGTTGGTTCTGCTGTTTTGTCCACATTTGAATTACAGATTGTGTCTTGCAGACATCAGTGTCAGTATAAGATTTGAAATGTAGATTAAGCAATGTATAAAGCAGATCCAGCCACATATAGGCACGTAACGATGTAACCGTAGATATGGTAATGTACCATGAGATCTATTCCTGGATCCTGGATCTAAAAAAAGGCAGGATGTGACTTTGGCTCCCATCTGCCTCTCTCTGTCTGTCATTCTGTACTTCAATGTCTGTTCAGACTCAGATATATGGATGACATGATGACTTTTTCCAGACTAAAACACCAGACTCTAGTTTCCTCTAGTGTGTTACAATGCTGTAAATAACTCATCATGTGTGTATTTCAGATATGGCATCTTACATTAGTACTACTGGAATCAGTATGCACAGCCTGCCTTTTACTGCTCTGTGTTTCACATTAATCCAGTCAGCTGAGAACATTCAGTTTCAAAGTAAACAGTGATAAACAAAAGCATGACAGCAGCAGCTCCACACAGAGCTGAAGGCATTCTGAGGAGACACACAATTACAGTCATCAAAAGGCAGATGCACATTGTGATCGTTTCATTCTTCAGCTGTGGGCTGAACTGGTCGGATAAAAGACGATGTGTGCAGCTTTACTCAAACAAAGCAGTCAAACTATCAGTGCTTTGCGACTGTGATTATAAAACCTATAACATGATAGTGTTATCAAGGAAAATGGCAATGGGAAATAGTCAAAACTGTTAGTTTTAACAAACACTGTTCCACAGGACTCGTGTGTTGACAGGAGCTGAGGAAAAAAAGTTATCAAAAGAAAAACATGAGATCATTTTTAATATAATTTAATGTTGTAGTCAATGACCACAAGTAACCTTTCCTCATATCACAACATTCAGAGCTTTACTGTGCTCCACCTACACACTCCTGACAATTCCCCACACTATCTCTCTCAGCTGCTGTCACTATCAAACTGATATCACAGGCAGCCTGCCAGACTGGCTCCATATGCAGGTCAGACCTCTATGAGGAGTGCAGAGCCTCTGTAGATTTGAACGTGCTCCAAATTTAAGGGGCAATAAAAATAAAATCGCTCCAACTCTAATTGGCACCCTCTTGTGCCGAATTCAGCTGTGCCTACATAATACAGAACCATTCATTTTAATGGAATGGTTAAAAAGAGCTTCTGCGTGTGCTGTATTAATATGTGTAATAAAAGAGCAGAACTGTCAGCCTGAATTCTCGGCAGCTAATAAAACACAACGTTCATTATATGCAGCCAGAAGAAGTAACACAAGTAAAGTTTAGCTTCTGTTTCCATGAGGTACAACTATGAACTGTAACTATTAATATTACTTATATTCTCAGAGAGGGGCTGCTTGGCAGAAAGCTGACACACTGAAGCTGCCTTACTGTCCCTCACTGTGTTTTGGGACTGTGTGTGTAAGTGTGTGTATACCTGTATATCTGTGTAATGCTCTACAGACAATCTTTCAGTTGGTATGAAATATGCATCTGGCAGAAAAGTCTCACAGGGTCAAAGGTCTCGATCCAGCTGGGTTATTCCAAGAAAACTTTACAAACAGATTCCTGGTTGCAGAAAATATAAAAAGTTAAATCACTCACATGAAGCAAAATGTTGCTGCCAATAAAAGCTCACCAGGAGTGCAGAGCTTTTTAATAAATGGCTGCATTCCAAGAGACTTGCTCTGCCAAATTATGTATGTATAAAATTGATGGTGGCAGTTGAGGGAAAAACAATGATATAATGCATCATTTATTCATTTATATTACTTTCACATTGTCTTTACAAACCCCCTGTCTTGTTTATGGAGACAAATTGATGCATTTTCATTAAGGGGGCTTTCTCATTTATTTCCTCTCATTAGTTTGATGTTAAAAGCTCCTTCAAACACAGCAGTGATGATGAATTAGTAGCCTGCCTTGTTAGAGGAAGACACATTGTGTGGAGCTGCAACCTGTGTGACTTCAACATAGCTGAATGAAATGAAACACTGAGAGACGAAATAAATAACTGCATGTTGTCCATTTTAATATCAGGCATTACAATATAATTGCAGACTGGTACTTTAAGTTACATTTATGCAGGAGTCTAAATTGCAGTTTCATCTAAGTGTAATTCTGTCGCTAATAAAATTATGTCTATAAGGGATGAGGTGCGACTGGAGAGAGACTGTACATTCCTTTAATAGTCAGCCACGAGTAACTCTCAAACTCCTGTAACCACTTTGTGTCATGGACATCTCAGAGATATTTTAAGGGCTGGTCCACAACACTACTTTTGAGGCTTTGAGGCATCACAACTAAAACATTCGAAACATCACGATGACTAAAGTTATCACACCTACCCCAATCTTAAGGTAATTATTTACTTCCACACTTTGCTGTTATTGGAACCTTAAGTCAGAGCAGACCGTTCAAGAAGGTGGCTACTGCCACACTATGCTTCCATTACGATCAATGAAACTGGATACACCAGGAAGGAGAGCAGCACATAAGTGGTGCACCAAACACTGCAGGCATCCATGCTTGTTATCTTAGAATTAAGATGCTAAACAGCACTGGAGGCTGTTTTTGTACCATGTGACCATGATTGATTGACGATCCTGGTAATCAACAAGTCCTCCAAGTTAAAAGACAGTTGTCATTTGTTGCCCAAGCAGGACAGAGTAATTTGTCTGAACTGTCACTTATCACAGTTGAATATGAAATATGTTTTAATATGTAACATCGCTCTAGTTAACACTTGGATGCGTTGAAGGAAAGAGACAGCAGCCCAGTTATGCTCACACTCACAGGCAGAAAATTATCAGCTGTGAGAGTGTGTGTGTGCGTGTGTGTGTGTGTGTGTGTGTGTGCATTAAATGTTTGACATGCAGTTTGTCTCGGGAGCATCTTGGGTCTAAATAAATATTTCCAAAACACAAACATCTTAACTCAAAAAAATTCAATCCACAATCTATCCCCATGGTGTACTCAGCCAAGCTAAGCTAAGCCTGGTCTCAGACCTCCATGTTAGTTAAAAGCATCATCCCTGTAGACATAAAGCTCAGAGCAGCAGCTAACTGTAGTTGTCCTGGCCTGTGCTGAGGGCAGTGGAGTGTAGCTGGGTTAACAAGGTCACTGGTGAGAGAGAGCAGGAGGAGGCTGGAGGAAAACATGTCCCTTATGCTCCAGTGTCTTTGGTCAGAAATAATGGCTCATT
Organism: Semicossyphus pulcher; assembly: GCF_022749685.1. NCBI lineage: Eukaryota > Metazoa > Chordata > Actinopteri > Labriformes > Labridae > Semicossyphus > Semicossyphus pulcher. The sequence goes on from NW_027211700.1 coordinate 9,389,048, forward strand.
GCTTATGAACACATTTTCCAGCTGTCAAGAGTTTAAATACCCATCCCACATCTACTGAAGTAATTACTAAACACAAATAAGTATATGCATGGAGGGGAGATCATGTATTGCTATAAGGGAGATCCCATTTATACTGCAGGGGTTGAAAGTACCATTGATTGAACTCAGTACAGTTAAATTATCTCCACTTTGTGATACATGTCACTTTAGCGCCATTGTATTTTAGAGTTTTTAGTTAGCCCAGTCACTTTGCAGATTATGATTTTGCATTATAAAACATACTGTATTATTTTATGGATAGAACAACCCGAACACACTTAAGATAAAGTATTTACACTAACCTCCGCCTGCAGATCAACATCATAGGAAAATAAGTACTTCCAGTTGTAGTATACTGCTTTGTTTCCTTTTTCTATCACTTTAGAAATGCTCTCTATCCTGTCTTTTCTGCCTGAATCTTCACTCCAGGGAATGTTCAGCCTGCAGGCAACACTGATAGAATATTTTATGTTTACAGGATAAATGTGCTTCTTACAGTGTAGAGAGAAATAATCCCCAAACGCTGCCTCTAGAAAAGAAACTGTCACTGTGTCAGTGAATAACAGAATTGTATTGACTGCTTTGTACTTTAACTAAAGACAGCTTATGTGTATCATATTCGTACTGACATCCAGCCAATGGTGCAACTGATCTCTTTACTCATTGTATGCAACATGACATGTTATTAAACTATGAAGAATGGCTGCATGAATGTGATGTACTGTTCTATTAGAGTCTTAACAGGAGCTTTGTTGCCTGGTATGTGGTTTAACTTATTCTGTTACAGTCCAAAGAGAGGGAGGTTAGTTGGTCTCACTGGAGAAAGACAGGTATCCCTTTGCAGGGTCTTTTGGACCAAAAATCCTGACAGCAGAGTTATTACACTGTCAGGAGAGCCAGAGAAGCTGTTGCTTTTATTATTCACTTTATTCTGGTATTGGAAAGGGCAATGTGTGTTTTCAAGATCCGCGACAGTCCACCAGTTAAACTATAAAGTTCATTGAGTACGTATCTGTCACTATCTACAGTAAAGGGGAATATTGTGCGTATCCGAGGGCAGCAATGCAGCTCAGTGGAACCATCGCTCCACAGCAAGAAGATCCTGGGTTTGAAAGCTAAAGCAATATTTTTGTGTTTACATTAAGTGGTGTAACATTTTTTGCCCATGTTTATGTGTGTTTGCCCAAGCTGCTCTGCATACACCTATCACCAAACACATGTATGTAAGGTTAAATCTCCTGTGAGGGGCCTTGACCAAGGCACCGGCTGTGCAGAATTTACTGTAGAGTAGCTGCCCACTCCTTCCAAGACTTAGACAGCACCCAGAATGAATTTCCCCAAACATATGTCAGCCAAGAAAAATAAAAATATATTTTTTATATAAGATAAGATGTTTTTGGGTGTGATATGTTTCCGGTCTCTATCGTTGCATTCTGCCTTCAGGAAACAGGTACATCCTCTCTCTTGGTCCAGCACTGACAAAGACTTTTATTCCCAGATTAACTGTTATTGAAATGGAAGGATAACAACTTTAAAACCTGTAACTAACTCTAGAAGTGCTGTGTGACACAGTTTACATTAAAGCAGGTCAGGTGGTTACTACATGTTCCCGTTGGGCTTACCGTAGCTCGTTGCCAAGACAGCTCAGCAATTCAATAAAGCCACCTGCCCATTTAACTGCAACACAGCACTGATGGTTCAGTGGTTCATGTTTTGCTGCCTTGCAGAAGAACCAGATTTGATTCTCAGCCAGATTTCAAGTTTGGCTGGAAAACTGAGGAAAACAGCCAAGTGCAGTCAGAGTGCTGGCTGTGATTCTGTTTGTTGCTGTTTCAATGCCTATCAGCTCACTTCTGTTCCTCCAACTCGCTCTGAGATGTAAACTAATACACTACATGAGGCTGCTTACAGTACACAGTATATGATGGCTGCATGAGACTGTTCCACTCTTACACTCAACTCTCTCAGAACAATTGTCAGCTGAGTTTGAAACTCATGAAATGTAAACAAGCTGTTAATATACATTCACACATTACAAAGAATATTGAACCTCAGAAGAAGGCAACATGGTAAATACTTCAACATCAGTTTTTTAGTATCGTCATTGTGAGCATGTTAGCATACAGATGTTACAATCTAGGTTATAGCACATGAGCTCAGTCTCAAAAATGTTAGTCCATTCTCTCTCTCTCTTTTAGACTTTGTCTGTGATCATCCCTCAAATAACTGCTTCTTTATAAAGCCCACCTTAGAAACACAAACCCCTGACAACTACACAGACCGACCACAGATCTCTTTGGGAAGTAGCACTCTGGTTTCCTTCATGCCCGCTGCACTGAGACAGCATCTGTCAGACTCGCAATTATCTTTGACAGGGCAGCTAACCGTGGGCTCCATGACTCCAGGAATGCTTTATAAGTTATGTAGCACCATGGACTCACTACAGCACATGAGCAATTATCAGTGTTACCGTCTATTCTGTCCTCTTTCACAGATCAATCAGTCCAGGCGACATTTTCTGTTGTTCAGATTTGGTGCTCAATGTAACAATTAGGACTGAGTTGCTGCCACCTGATTGGCCTTAACGAGCGGCTTTACCTCGTTAACCTAAATAATAACTTGCCAGGGCAACTCAGGAGTTTCAGCACTTAGAGCACCCTCAATAAAATCATCCTCATCGTGTGAATATGATGTCTTACAGTTCAAAAATAATCCCTTTGACAGAACAAAATATCAAAGTGGAAGATGCAACAGTCAATGATATGAACACAACCGCCAACTCTGAAAGGTTTGCATATATTCATCACTAGAAGTATCTGACATGTTTCAAGGGTAAACGCTGTGTCTTTCCTCTTACAGTACTCTCTCCTCCTCATTTCTGTCTTGTAGATCTGATAGATGTGTGACCCTGACAGCCTGTAGTGTAGATCTGATGCGCTGCAGCAGAAACCTTTTAACTGTATTAGGTATGGTGGTTAGAGGACTACATCTCTCCCTCTCTTGGTTCATTTTGTCTTGCTGTGTGTTTCTTATGTGTCCTTTGAAGGATCCTGTTTGTATTATAACATCATTTAATACAACTTAGAAAAATACTTTACCATTTGGACAACATATTTGAATGTCAGTGAAGACTCAGTGAATTACTGCAAGCTGAAGAAAAGGTATATGTATATGTGTATATACTGGTAGTTGTGTTTGTTTGCCTGCAGCATGGATTCAAACCTTTGATAAGGCTTGCTTGTTTTTTATGCCACTGAGTGCAACATCCCTGAGCTGCCCAACATGAAAGGATCCTGGTTCTCTGAGGCAGAAAACACACACAGCTACCTGAGTCTCAAAACAACCTCTGACACTGGATTTATGTCAAACTGCCAACTTCTTCTGAGATGATCTGACATTTGACATGTTTGTTTTGTTAGTTATGAAATATCTCTGTCACTGAGATCCACAGGGTCACTGCTGCTGTGTCCTGAATGCTGTGAATGTGGATCTGTCAGGTTGGAGTCAATAAAACCTGAAGAGAAAAGGCCGACCTGCAGATTTGTGAACCTGCAGTTAGTGAGCAAACACAGAAACTGAAGGTCCCTCATTCTGTTGCTCAGCTGTTACTTAAACATGCCAACATACTTTGAGTCATAGTTCAACCTCGTACAAATGTAACCTTCCACCTACACTCTGAACCAGCTTACTCATATGTTGCTCTCTCTCCTGAGGATTCTCCTGCTGAGTCTCCGCAGACCTGTTAGCTCGTTCACTTCCACATCTCCTGTCAGACCAGACCTGATCTTCCCTCCAGATTAAGACCACCGACCATGTTGGACATTTCAGACATGTCTATCTGATGTGTAACTTCAGCTTCATCTGCTACTGTCTTTTTTTCCTTTTTCTTTTATATATTTCAACATGGGGAATAACCTTGGAGTGTATCTGCCCTCTTAAAGGAACAGTAACATATTTTACATGCAGGATTGGACTACAAAGTTATGGTGGATGTACAGCCATTAGTATATGATTAACGTTATCACTCGCTGATATCGCATTTATCTTGATTACAACTACAGGAACATGTAGCTCCAACATCCACTCTCTACAATAATGCTAACCATATGATTGGTGGATTATAGCATTCACCTTTAAACATAAGGAACAACTCTCTCAAATTGCTGTAAGAAATGCAAGAAGCCTATTTTGAGCTTGTTTGCAGGAAATCTCCTCCACAATGTTTGTTTCAAACTGAAGAGCAAAATGTCAACAAAACTCACAATGCAGATACAAGCTTCCAGGCAAAGAAAATGAGGACAATAATTGACAGGTTTGAAATGTATCATACAACAGTGTTTCAGAGTGAGGGAGACTGAGGCTGGGTAAACAATCAACATGAGCATGTCAGAAACACACATCAGTCTTTCACTATGAGATAACTCTCCCTCTACAGACTGCTCTGCATTCACACACCAGCCTGTTCTGCATGAGCTGCACTGTTGTGAAGAATCAAGTTGGCTGTTTAACCAACATTTAAAAAGTGACAGCGAGGCCAAATGTGACCTCCTCTCATGAAAAATGACGACCTGCTGCAGAGCTTCTGCCTGCATCTCTTTAGGCTTTAAACCACCTACAGCAGAAACACAGAAAACTACACACAGAGACCATATGGCTATCTTTGCATGACGTGACATTAGACAAACAAGCAGAGACTGGTCAAACTCAACACAGTCTGATGCAGGGGGAAGCTGGAAGGACTGCAATGATTCAGAAACAGAAAACAGCCTTGTTTTAACCCATCGTCCATCCTTTAAATCAGCACCAAGACAAGACACACGTGTGAAAAGTAATGGTGATTCGTGCACACTTTCAGTCAAATTTTGTGAAAGCTTCACAAAGCTAGAAATCTTTTTTTTGTCTCTTAAGTAGTTCTGCTCACAAACTAAGCTGCACACTGGCTCTGATGTCTAATGACAATTGTATTACAGCTCTCATGGCCAAATGTATTCAACAGCAAAGTCAGGAGATCTTCATATTAAATCTCAGCTTTAACCTTACAACACTATTGCTCATCATGCATCATGGTGAGTTTACATGGTGAGAGAGTGTGCACTTAAAATGTTATTACCTTTAAGTGAATGTGGATATGATGCTCACTGTGGTGTCATGTTGTTAGGCTCTGTGATTGGCCAGTCTGCTCTGTCTCTGAAGGTGCTCGTTAGTGCTCGTGAGGTTAACTGACCACACCTGAGGGCACAGGGTGTGTCCTTTGATTTGTCTTTATTAACTGTTTCACATGCTTTGCCTACCAGGTACTGAAATAATATATAAGCATGTTAAGAGACAGCTATAAGGTAGAAAACACCAATTTAACATTTTTCAGTGAAAACATTTTCTTGTATATTTACATCTTGAAATGTACTCATCTTATCATCTTTTTTTTTTTAAATCAGCATTCTTATAAGATGTTTCACTGTTTGGGAATCAGGATGCAGACATTCAAAAATTTTTTTTTTTAAATCTACTATGGCCATTAAACACTAGCCTGGCATTTTGCCTCAAAACACCGACTCCATCCTGAATAACCTCTTTAACTCTGCCTGCTTGCTGTACTGTTTGTATGATTTCCTCTGTTCACAGTTCTGATCTGATCTCCTGTCAGTATCAATCAAACAGAACAGGTTTTCTCTCAGCAGAGGACCGAACCAATGAAAGAGTGAGATGAGAGTATAAACAGTGTATGACTGATTCTCACAGTAAAACCAGTGCTCTGCTATTTCAAAGCTCTTCATCCAACAGCACTGATCTGAGTTCAGTAAACTCTGCAACCTAAACAGGGTTCAGCTCGTGTGTGTCTCCTGGACCTAACAGTATCTGCATCTGCAGATAGATGCGTCTGTTTTGTTTGTTCTTCATTGTCTATCTCTGTTTTGCTCAGTTATTCTTTCCTTATGCTTCCCTGTATTCTTGTAATTAAAAGAGGTAGAAGTGAAAGAAAAGTGAAGGGATCAGAGAGGAGAGCAGAACAGAGTCAGAGCTTCTTCAGCTGTGAAGGATAAGAATCCCCTGTGGGAGCTTTTGCAGCACCCAGCCTCCATTCATTTTAATGTTTAATTGATTTCAAGGCTACCAACACAGCACATGAAGAACACTGATTGGACAGTGTTGGTCTAAAGCTCCGTATAGTTAAATAAAAGATGGGGAACAGGTAACTCAAAGATGTGAAGGAGGAACAGAGAAACCACAGAGAAATAAGGGCTTAAGGGCTCATATTTATCATGCAAAACATGACATAAACAATTCCTCTGTTATATTCATCTCTGTAGAAGGAAATGTGACACATGCAGTTTTATGTTTCACTTAATGAGAAGTATAAAAAGATGAGGGCCCTCAGGGAGGGAGAAAGCTCAGACGCTGGAGAGGAGAGAGGAGAGAAAAACAGAGCGAGTGTTTGAAACAGAAGAAGAACAGGATCCTCTGAGGGAGAGAGAAGACCAGGAGCTGATCTGTGTGAGTCAGCCATGATGCTTCACACTGTAACCCAAACAGATACTTTTACACACACACACACACACACACACACCTGCACATGCACGCATAAAACATAGCAAAAGGTAAATTCCTCTATCCATTGTTCTACCAGCAGCGCTCATCAAGCACACGTTTCTCTCTTCAAGTCCAACCAGCTCCAGTGTTTCAGTCTGAGGGTTTCTGTGTAGCTGTAGTCAGCTCCTCAATGCCACACAGACATGTTTAAACCTCCATCACTTCCTGTGCCAGTCTTGTATCTCACCGTCGGGACAGTTTATGACTCTTCTCTCCCCCACTGATTCCATCCCGGCCTCTCCTGCTGTGACTTTATGATACTTGTCCTGATCCTTGGCTAGAGGATGTCATGACTGAGCCTGTTCGATGGTAGGAGTCTCAAAGGCAGCCAGCTGAGTAACCTCTGGCAGTGGATCATGATGTGTTGCTCTCCCCTGGCCTCCTGCCTGCTGTGTCTCTCTTCACCTCTTTGTGGAACACATCCACTGCTTGAGCCTCTCCTGACACTCCCAGTACAGCACATAATATAACAGACCCTGATAGTCACACAATATGGAGATAGTGAACCTTGGTCAGTGTGTCCTTAGACTTGTCACTGTCTCTAGTCAGAATGTTTGCTCTCAATAACTCACTGCATGAAAAGCTACAGAGATGTCTACAGAGAAACAAAGAGATAATGGTGAGCAAAATAGCAGAACATTTATTTGACTGATCTTAATCCGACTATAAATAAATGTTTTGTTACATTTAAACAGTAAAAGCAGAATACAAAGGCATCTGCAGCGTATGAATAAAAGCTAAAAAATGCAGCTTATGGATTTTCAGCATCCTTCTTAGAAAGAGAGCAGATATAAAACAGGAAGCCCTTAAGGTTTTAATAAACTCACTCCTCATTGGCAAAGACAGAACATGAATCCCTCAGGCTGCTGGAAGCTGCCAATGAAACAATAGCATGCTGGCTGTTTCTCACTGTGTGTGTTTGTATTTCACATTAAGCTGTTTCATCTCCTCCCACCTCTCATCCTTCCATTGTTCATGTGAACTCCTGCCTCCCATAATCCCTCTCTCCTCCCCTGCTCTCTCTCTCTCCATTAGGGAGCTGGCAGCTCTGATCAGGTGATGCTGAACTTGACTCATTTCCTGTGGGAATCAATGGGCAGCATTAATCAAATGGCTGGAAGCTAATGGCTTTAGCGGGGCTCAGGGTGAGGCCAGAGGACACTGATTCAGGTCACTATCATACTGGTAAAAACACAGAACATCGAAATATAAATTGTGTGTGCCTGGACTTGATGGAACAAATTACACCAGAAGACACCCCAAATAGTTTACTGTCAGAGCCCATTTAATGTTGTGGAACAAGGTTTTTAGTATTTCGAACCTTTCCTTCTAATTTAGCTTTTATGTAGTCCAAATGGAAAATATAAACTTTAATATGACACCAACCAAAAATATATTCAATACAGTCTGATTTAGATTTGAGCTGGGAAACGACTGTGCATTAAAAACATTCATAAATAAAGGTTATACTGAATTAGAAGATGGTACTAATGATGGCTGAATGACTGAGCAGTTTGCTCTATTCTCTTCTGAATGAACATGAATCGTTGTTGATTATTACTGGATGGAGGTCTAGTTGAGATCATCGACTGCTGCTGAAGACTGATCTTGTTCTTATCAACTACAATCAGTGAAAGGAGAGAAGTGCTGCTCTGTCAGCTTCTTCTGTTTGCTCACAAGCAGTCTGGCTTTATTTTCTTCTTTACTGTTCACTCCTTTTGTTTATGTTTTATATGTTTTAAACTTCCCTGAAAGTAGCAGTGTGCTGAAAGAGCGCACCATCACAGAGACAGCTCAGGATCTGACCTTCTGAATGATCTTTTCAGGTGTAAACGTTTTGTACAGTTTAGCTGCCCTGAGGTTCTCTGGGTCAAACTGTCCATCTGTGTGACTATTATCCTGTCCGTCTGCCTGACATGTCCTGTCAAGGATAAAGTCAGTGGAGAAACTCCCACCATCAAGGTTGTAAATGATATCTTGATGAATGCCACTCAAGCTGAATGCAGAGTGTGAGTGCTGCCTGAGAAGAGAATGTGAGCAGAGAGGCAGCAATTGATGCTTCCTGCTCAAATGAATCACTGCTGCCAACTGCTCTGGGATTTCAGTTTCCAGCTTTCTACGTTGAAAAAGTTTCAAATGGATTCAAAAACTCTGATTGGCTCAAAAACCAAGTACTCTGATTGGCTCAAAAACCAAGTACTCTGATTGGCTGAAAAAACAAGTACTCTGATTGGCTCAAAAACCAAGTACTCTGATTGGCTCAATGAACAAGTACTCTGATTGGCTCAATGAACAAGTACTCTGATTGGCTCAATGAACAAGTACCCTGATTGGCTCAATGAACAAGTACCCTGATTGGCTGAATTAACAAGTACTCTGATTGGCTCAAAAACCAAGTACTCTGATTGGCTCAAAAACCAAGTACACTGATTGGCTCAAAAACCAAGTACTCTGATTGGCTGAAAAAACAAGTACTCTGATTGGCTCAAAAACCAAGTACTCTGATTGGCTCAAAAACCAAGTACTCTGATTGGCTGAAAAAACAAGTACTCTGATTGGCTCAAAAACCAAGTACTCTGATTGGCTGAAAAAACAAGTACTCTGATTGGCTCAATGAACAAGTACTCTGATTGGCTGAATGAACAAGTACTCTGATTGGCTCAAAGAACAAGTACTCTGATTGGCTCAAAAAACAAGTACTCTGATTGGCTCAAAAACCAAGTACTCTGATTGGCTGAAGGAACAAGTACTCTGATTGGCTCAATGAACAAGTACCCTGATTGGCTGAATTAACAAGTACCCTGATTGGCTCAAAAAAGAAGTACTCTGATTGGCTCAAAAACAAAGTACTCTGATTGGCTCAATGAACAAGTACCCTGATTGGCTGAATTAACAAGTACTCTGATTGGCTGAATGAACAAGTACTCTGATTGGCTCAATGAACAAGTACTCTGATTGGCTCAAAAAACAAGTACTCTGATTGGCTGAATGAACAAGTACTCTGATTGGCTCAAAAAACAAGTACTCTGATTGGCTCAATGAACAAGTACCCTGATTGGCTGAATTAACAAGTACTCTGATTGGCTCAAAGAACAAGTACTCTGATTGGCTGAAAAAACAAGTACTCTGATTGGCTCAAAAACCAAGTACTCTGATTGGCTGAAAAAACAAGTACTCTGATTGGCTGAATGAACAAGTACTCTGATTGGCTCAAAAAACAAGTACTCTGATTGGCTCAATGAACAAGTACCCTGATTGGCTGAATTAACAAGTACTCTGATTGGCTCAAAGAACAAGTACTCTGATTGGCTGAAAAAACAAGTACTCTGATTGGCTCAAAAACCAAGTACTCTGATTGGCTGAAAAAACAAGTACTCTGATTGGCTCAAAGAACAAGTACTCTGATTGGCTCAGAAACCAAGTACTCTGATTGGCTGAATGAACAAGTACCCTGATTGGCTGAAAAAACAAGTACTCTGATTGGCTCAAAGAACAAGTACTCTGATTGGCTCAATGAACAAGTACTCTGATTGGCTCAAAAAACAAGTACTCTGATTGGCTGAATGAACAAGTACTCTGATTTGCTGAATGAACAAGTACTCTGATTGGCTCAAAAAACAAGTACTCTGATTGGCTCAAAAACCAAGTACTCTGATTGGCTGAATGAACAAGTACTCTGATTGGCTGAATGAACAAGTACTCTGATTGGCTCAAAAAACAAGTACTCTGATTGGCTCAATGAACAAGTACCCTGATTGGCTGAATGAACAAGTACTCTGATTGGCTCAAAAAACAAGTACTTTGATTGGCTGAATGAACAAGTACCCTGATAGGCTGAATGAACAAGTACTCTGATTGGCTGAATGAACAAGTACTCTGATTTGCTGAATGAACAAGTACTCTGATTGGCTGAAAAAACAAGTACTCTGATTGGCTCAATGAACAAGTACCCTGATTGGCTGAATGAACAAGTACTCTGATTGGCTGAATGAACAAGTACTCTGATTGGCTGAAAAAACAAGTACTCTGATTGGCTCAAAAACCAAGTACTCTGATTGGCTGAAAAAACAAGTACTCTGATTGGCTCAAAGAACAAGTACTCTGATTGGCTCAGAAACCAAGTACTCTGATTGGCTGAATGAACAAGTACCCTGATTGGCTGAATGAACAAGTACTCTGATTGGCTGAATGAACAAGTACTCTGATTGGCTGAATTAACAAGTACCCTGATTGGCTCAAAAAACAAGTACTCTGATTGGCTCAAAAAACAAGTACTCTGATTGGCTCAAAAACCAAGTACTCTGATTGGCTCAAAAAACAAGTACTCCGATTGGCTCAAAAAACAAGTACTCTGATTGGCTGAATTAACAAGTACTCTGATTGGCTCAAAAAACAAGTACTCTGATTGGCTCAATGAACAAGAACCCTGATTGGCTGAATGAACAAGTACTCTGATTGGCTGTATTAACAAGTACTCTGATTGGCTCAAAAAACAAGTACTCTGATTGGCTCAAAAACCAAGTACTCTGATTGGCTCAAAAAACAAGTACTCTGATTGGCTCAAAAACCAAGTACTCTGATTGGCTGAAAAAACCAAGTACTCTGATTGGCTCAAAAACCAAGTACTCTGATTGGCTGAAAAAACCAAGTACTCTGATTGGCTCAATGAACAAGTACCCTGATTGGCTGAATGAACAAGTACTCTGATTGGCTCAAAAACCAAGTACTCTGATTGGCTCAAAAAACAAGTACTCTGATTGGCTCAAAAACCAAGTACTCTGATTGGCTGAAAAAACAAGTACTCTGATTGGCTCAAAAACCAAGTACTCTGATTGGCTGAAAAAACAAGTACTCTGATTGGCTCAGTGAACAAGTACCCTGATGAATAATCAATAATTGTATAATAGGCTACCTAACGGGTTAGCTTTTATTACAAGGAAGTCATAAATATAGTAAGAGTCTCCCTTTACACAACAAATGCAGTAATGTTAGCTACCTTACTAAACTAGCTAACATTAAAGTACTAACATTACTTTGTAGTAAGCTAACTATTGCCTACTTTGTAGTTAGCTAACATTAGTGTGATAGTGTTATACTCTCACAGAAAAGTCATGGATGTGGAAAATAAGTTCATAAATGAAGATAATATTTACATGTATGTTGCTGTGTAAAAATGACCTCCTGGGTGGTGAGACTGCTGACATCAGATGTGTAAGTGGGACAGTAAATGTATACTGACAGTCAGAGTTGATAAGAATCAAAGGTTCCTAGGAGATGCCTTAGGAAATGCTTGGGGTCATTTTTGACCCCGCTTATGGAAACGTGGGGTAGTGATACAAAAACTGCAATTTCTTAAAATTAATGATTTAAAAAAAAAAAAAATGCAAATGGCCTCATGTCACAAACATGTTTTATGAGGAATACCTGGAATATGAAACTATAAAAACTTTTAATTTCAAAGATTTTGAAGAATAACAACCCATGGGGTCATTTTTGACCCCACTTATGCATCTAAGGGTTAAAGTGTATGTTGCAAGTGCAGCATGAGAGACTCATGCACTTTACTGTATTGTTTTGCCTTATGTAGCTCATTATCTTCATGTTGAGCTGCTAGCAATGTCAAAGCAAATTTAATTTAGCTTTATTCCATCCTACCCTACAGCAGAAAGTGTTCAAAGCAATAAAACCTTGTACGTTGTAGCTTTAAGATCTGACAGGCCCAAATATCAAGGTAGGTTTGCATGTAACATACACTTAAATATTTCCCTGAAGTCAGCACTTATATGTGAGAGATCCTGCACACATTTACAGGGATGTCCAATAATGTCAGCAGTCAACATTTGCATAGTTAAATTCTGAGTTCTTCCTACCGTGACAGCAGCAGTGGAGTATAATGATGAAATAGAACCATATGTTCACAGCAGATATTCTTACAGCAAACAAGAAGCACAGGTGTAATCAATAACTTCACAAACGACTGCTCTCTGTTAAGAGGAGTCAGGTTCTGAGCCCTGCTATAGTGCTCACTGACACTCAATGGAGTCCAGACCTCGTTAGCTCAATTAGTTACACCTGTGCTTTTCCTGCTTTGACAGAGTCTCGTGTGATTACTAAACCATGAGAACACTTATATTTTGTTACATCACGGAGGCTGTTATTGGCAGATTTACATTTTTAAACAAAGTGACCAGGTGGAAGCATTCCCACTACGACCTGTCGTGTTTCCAATGATTTACTCAAGAATTTTACATTTAGATTCAAATGATTTGTTTGATCCTCTGTCTGTATGTGTCTGTATTGTTAACAGTAGAAAAAGCTGTGACAGTCTGTGGTCGTGAGTCGCATCCAGTTTATGATTAGGAACAATAGGTGTGATCATCGTCCATTCCAGATAGTTGACTTTAGCCACTCTGGCTTCACAATATGAAAAAAAATATGTGCGTGTGTGTGGGTGTGGGTGTGGGTGTGTGTGAGTGTGTGAGAGAGAGAGAGAGAGAGAGAGCAAGTGTGGGTGTTTTTGTTTATTTTCTCACTATGAGTCTAATCACTGTTTAATTCTGTACTTGGCCATGAGGACATTGATTCACTTCCTCTCCTCAGGTCTGCTGAACTGTACAGGCTGTTTGAATCATCAGTCAGACAGTTTAGTTTAGCAGACACATTAGAGCCGCAGTGGAGCTGTCTGTGCCAGTTAGTCTGCAGAGTCCTGCAGCACAGCAGCCTGAGGAACTCACAGGAAATGAAGTGAGGCTCGACTGTTCAGGAGAAATAAGAGCTCAGCTGTTTGTTCAAGACGCTTTAACGTCACTAGTAGTTTATCATAAGGTCAGAGGTCATTCTGGAGGGCAATGACCCTTTATATGAGAGACTCATGAAACCATTACAGAGCTGGAGAGAGATGCACACTGGAGAGACTTCTCTCTCAGGTTGCTGTAGGAAATGCAAGAATCCCTTTTGACCATTTCTAGGGAATCTCCTCGATAATGTTAGTTTGAAACTTGAGGGCTAAACGTCAACAAAACACATAATGCAGATAAAAGCTTGCAGGCAAAGAAAAATGCAGAGAATAATTCACGTTTTAAATGTATCATACAGCAGCGTTTCAGAGACCTATGACTTGGTTGGAGAATTGTCTAGACATGGATCTTAGTCCGGCTTCAGTTCAAATAATCTGCTATTCTAAGATGTCCAAACCCTTTGCTTCTGCCTGTGGGGGAAAATACATCCTGTTTTACATGTATCTGATGAAATTATCAAACTAAAGGTGTATTTGAAGATAACATATGCGTATTAATATTTATGAGACAGGCTGGAAACTAAAGCAGTAACCACATGATGAGAGACTCTTATATTACTGACAATCACACTTTATATTTAAAGTTTGATGTATTTTTAGCAGAAAATATCAATGAAGTTGATTAAATCAGAGTTGACACCATCAATGATGGATAATTTATTGTGACAGTTACCAATGTTTCAAAAATACTGCAGTCTATAAAATAGTGTTTGCTGTATGCAAAATGTTAACTAATGTTATTACCTTTTAAGTGAATGTGGATGTGATGCTCCCTGTGGTGTCATCTTTATGTGCTCTGTGATGGAACAGTCTGCTCTGTCTCTGCAGCTGCTCGTTAGTGCTCGTTAGGTTAACTGGCCACACCTGAGGGCCCAGGGTGTGTCCAGTCACTCACATCCAACACCACTGACTCTCAAGATCTTTATACCTCATGCCTTAGATGTTTAAGTTATTGTAATAATTTTGTCTAATTGGCTTAATTTAATAATTAAAATGTTATTTATTAACTGCTGCTTCCCATGGAAACATCAGTGCATACATGCCGAAACACAGTAGACTATATTATACTACTGGCATTTGACCTTGAAACCTTAAGCTGAATAACCTCTTTAACTCTGTTTGCAGTACACATCAGTGTGAGCAGAGACAGAGCAGGGCTGCAGTTTGTATAAATTACTCTGTTCAGAGTACTGATCTGATCTCCTATCAGTATTAATCAAACAGAACAGGTTTTCTCTCAGCAGAAGACTGAACCAATGAAGAGTGAGATGAGAGGATAAACAGTGCTGTCACTCTGTTTGTTATTTCAAAGCTCTTCATCAAACATTCAAGTCATCCAGCAGCATTGACCTGAGTTCAATGAACTCTGCTACCTTAACAAGAGTTTTGTCTGCTCTTCATTGTCTATCTCTGTTTTGCTCAGTTATTTCTCTGCCCCTGGAATTTATTTTGTGATAGTTCCTTCTCATGTACGTTCCTTATTTTCTTCCCCACAAAATATTGCAATTAAAAGAGGTACGAGAAAAAGAAAAGTGAAGGGATGGATGGGAGAGCAGACCAGACTCAGAGCTCCATCAGCTGTGAAGGATAAGAATCCTCTGCGGGAGCTTTAAAAGCACCCAGCCTCCATTCACTTTAATGTTTAATTGAATACAGGGCTATCAACACAGCACATGGAGAACACTGATCGGACGGTATTGATGTGGAGCTCCAGAGAGTAAAATATAAGATGAGCAACAGGTAACTGAAAGATGTGAAGGCAGAACAGTGAAACAGAGGAAGAGGCTGCACGCTGCATATTTCGTTCTATGACTCCTAGATTAATTGTCTTCACCTTCATGTTCATCTCCAAAATAAGTTCCTCTGCAGTTTTAATTTGAATATTTAGGGGTTTCAGACTTCACAGAGCTCCCAGCAGGATGTCATTATGCAGCATGCTGGGAACATGTTCAGAGAAAGGTGACAGATATTCACCAACACTCACTGCAGACGAAGGGTTCTGCACAGACTGCACATACGTGTGCAACTCTAATCAAAATATGTCTGGAATTATGCAAAGCAACATGTCACAGGACCACAACGTTTTTTAAAGATTTTCTGAATGTGACATTCCTCCTTACACTGTTTATTTATCATATTTATCATGTAAAACATGATATTAACAATAGCAAATCCTCTGTTATATTAATCTCTTTAAAGGGAAATGTGAGAAGTGTAGTTTTATGTTTCACTTAATGAGAAGAGTAGAAATATGAAGTTACTCTTTGGGGAGAAAGCTCAGACGCTGGAGAGGAGAGAGAAGAGAAAAACAGAGTGTTTGAAACAGAAGAAGAACAGGATCCTCTGAGGGAGAGAGAAGACCAGCAGCTGATCTGTGTTAGTCAGCCATGATGCTTCACACTGTAACTCACACAGATACTTTTACATGCACACCTTCACATACACACATAAAACATGCCAAAAGATAAATGATTCTATGTATTGTGCTGCAAGCAGCGCTCATCAAGCTCACATTTCTCTTTTCAAGTCCAACCAGCTCCAGTGTTTCAGTCTGATGGTTTCTGTGTAGCTGTAGTCAGCCCCCAGTTTAAACCTCCATCACTTCCTGTGCCAGTCTTGTATGTCATCTTTGGGACAGATTATGACTCGTCTCTCCCCCACTGATCACATCCCGGCCTCTCTTTATGAGTTTATGATCCTTGTCCTGATCCTTGACTAGAGGATGTCAGACAGCCTGTACAGTGGTTGGAGTCTCAAAGGCAGCCAGCTGAGTAACCTCTGGCAGTGGATCATGATGTGTTGCTCTCTCCTGGCCTGCTGCCTGCTGTGTCTCATTTCACCTCTTTGTGGGACACATCCACTGCTTGAGCCTCTCCTGACTCTGACCGACACATAACGTTATAACAACAGACCCTGATACCATACACAATGTAGAGAGTGAACCTGCAGTACAAATATTGTGTTGTTAGACCTGCCACTATGTCTTTATATAATGTTCACTCTCTTAACTTACTGCAGGGACAGCTACAGAGATGTTATCCAAAACACAGTAATAACCTGGCATTTGTACTTTCATGCTAGCGAGCAGCATCATTTGGAGGCATAATGGCGAGAACAATAGCAGAACATTGTATTTGACTGCTCTAAATCCACTATAAAGAAATGTTTTATGACATTTCAAACAATAAAAACAGGAGCAAAAGAAATCGACAGCATATGCAAAGAAAGCAAGTAATAGTGAAAAATAATGGTAATAGTGGTTTATGGTTTTTTCAGCACTCTTATTTAGAGGAAGCAGATAAAAAATTGAAGTCTTTTATATTCAAATATTCTCACTCCGTATTGCTTAAGCAATACAATGAGAATCCCTCAGGCTGCTGGAAGCTGCCAATGACTCTGAAACAACAGGCTGCTGGATGTTTGTCTGTGTGTTTGTATTTCACATTAAGCTGTTTCCTCTCCTCCCACCTCTCATCCCTCCATTGTTCATGTGAACTCCTGCCTCCCACAATCCCTCTCCCCTCCCCTGCTCTCTCTCTGAACGTGACTATTTTCCTGTGGGAATCAATGGGCACTGTTAATCAAATGGCTGGAAGCTAATGGCTTTAGTGGGGCTCAGGGTGAGGCCGGAGTTCACTGATTCAGGTCACCATCAGGCTGGTAAAAACACTGTGCGGGACAGAGAAATATGGACAATGTCCACCAATGGCAACGCATAACTGTTATGGTTTACGTTACGTGACAATAACCAAGTTAATTAAAATTTGGCGAAAGATTTCCTTCCAATGAAGCCCTTACATCAGAAGTCTGTAATGCAAAAGGCAAAATATGTACGTATTGTTGCACCTTTTAGAGGCCAAACACAATATTTAATGAGCACTGTGTCGTCTGTCTGATGAATTAAAAGAAACCATCATTGATCTTAAAGAGTTTTGTCCCTCATCTCCAGGTTTGCAGCACAGAAGCCGGGTCTTATCTGCCTCGCAAGAGCTCTCAGATATGATTTCATTGTGAACTGACATTCATTTCTTAGATTGAACCTTTTTTTTTTCTCCACATTTCTGGTTGAAGTATTGGAATAGGATCCTTGAAATGCTGATAACACTGGGATTTAGAGGCTTTCTATTGGAAAACTCGTGAAAATGAATGGCAAAATGTCAGAGGGTGAATGAGGTTTAGCTCAGAGAAACAGCTTAGTCCTTCATGGCTGAGAGCAGAGAGAGCTGGCATATGGAAGAGACATGATCTCACCAAGTGGGAGATTCTTCAGCATCAATATTAATAACGGAAGATTTAAGGAGCTGTGTAAGAGGAGACACAAGATAAGGGATGCATGCAGTGCATCCATATTTATTAGAAAACAGCATCTATTCCATGTATTAACATGAAATAAGTAGACATATTAATAAATTACTGGAATTAGGTTTTTGCTCACATGACTTTAATTACACTTACAGCTAGTGGTTAAGTGTGATTGCCATCCACTCTCCAACAAGCAGGGTCTTCAGGTAGCCCGCATATAAACGTCATGCACCCTATATGACACCAAAACAAACTCACACTGAAAAGAAACAAATGCACATTAATTATGCAAATAACATAATCATTCTAATAATGAATTTTGCTGCCTGTTCATTCTGATTCATTTTATAATGCTGTTGGCAGACTTCAGCTCACACTCACTGAGCTCAGGGGATCTGATGAGAAAACACTTTACAGAGATAACTTGGCAGAGACACCTTCATAGCTCTCACTAAGACTCACTCTGTATGTTATCTCCTCTCCTTGGTTGAACCTACTTAAACTTTAAGACAGTTTGTGGTGCAGAGCAAAAATATGTTTTAGTCTCCACAGGGCCATTATTCTAACAAGGCAGGGGACCAAACTGCTTACATCGTCATCCACGATAGCTAGTTGTCTCTGCTTAGTTGATTCTATACAGACTTCTAAAGTTATAAAAGATCCAATTAAGGTGCCTTGATTACATCTTACATGAAGAATGCTGTAGATTCTTCTAATGTTCTCAAGCGTTCAGACAAACTGATCACCAAACTGTGTTTGGATAATGAGCTCCTCTCAGTCGGCTCAGAGGTTCCCTCCATAAATCAGTCTGTACTCATGGTATGAGGAACTCTTGTGAGAGCACGGCTCTGCCTGCCAGGCCTGAACTCCCCGGGCTCTGCTCCTTCTCAGCAACCAACTGTCCCCTCAGCTGTCACCATTCTTTTAGCATCATCATGAAGTGTGTTCCTGCTCAATACTGAACATTTTGATTTTGAAAAGAAACAGTAACAGGGGTTCTGAAATGAAAATAGTGTTGTGTATATGTATGTAGTTTGTGTATTATTCAAGATAATATTCATATACTTTATATATACTGTCACCAGTGTTATACACACAGACACACCCTCAGTGAAAGCTCCCCAACAGTACTGGACTGAGAGTGGGTGATCCACAGAGACAAACAACAACAATGTTACAAGAAAGTTTGTTGTCCGTCAGTATGTAATGAATCATGGCCTCCTGTCTGTGATTCTTCAATGAAGTACAGGAAGAATAGAAAGCTTGACACATAATGGCCTCTCTGCTCCTCTCCATACAATCAAAAGGTCAACAAAGCCTGTGCTAGCAGAACTCTCAACCTACACAGGGCAAACAATGTTTGATGCTTTGGCCTTGAAATAAACAAGTGGGACCTGAAATGTGCTCTGATATTGATTTCTGGGAAAACTAACAAGACAAGACAAACAAACGCCTCCTTTCACTATGAATCTGGCCTTTTATCTGTCTGGGATCTCTGTGTGTTGAGCTCTCTGAGAATACAGAGCAGAGCTAAGAGCTGCATGTAGAGAAAACTGTTTCCTCACTTACAAGACCGTTATTTTATACACTAAGAGCAAATGTTACGTCAGCTAATCTGTTGGTCTTCCAGTATCTTTACTCCTGTGATTTCCAATTACTCTGCATAACTAACATGTATCCATCCACACAGCAGAAGCAGTTCATACTGTGAAGAGTAATTCAATACCAGCAGGAGTAAAAAAGAAAGACTTGAAATCAGCCAACTGTGGTGGATACATCAGTGGAAGGTCTTTGCTTTGGACAAACTTTCACCAGCTGCTGGTCGAAAGTTTAATTGGTGTTCTGTCAGTGAAAGAGCTGAACTGAGCCTACAGAGGGTTTCCTTTATCACCTATTGTGTTTTAACCATCTGCTACAACTCAATACCAGCAGCACACTAATTGCAAGTTTCAACTCTCAATGTATTTGCCAGAGTAGCAATCATTGCTAATAGTACTGATAGCATGATACATTTAACTGAGAGTTGGTTTTTGCAACAAATTGATGAAGCTGTGGTGGATGAAGTGTGGGCTATCAATACATCATGCTAAAATAGATGCTGTATTCCCTCATCTGAAGCCCAAGTGAGAGGGTGTGATGGGATATGCAAGTGTGTATGAGCAAGCTGGAGGTGTCTGTGTGTGTGTGTGTGTGTGTGTGTGTGTGTGTGTGTGTGTGTGTGTGTGTGTGTGCTCAGTGGACTCGTTTTTAAAGTACAGAAGTGAACAGGTGAGAGGCTGTGGACTAACTGTTCTTGTTCATCACAGTATATTTCCCAACTGTCACTCATTGACAGACAGCTGAATCTCCTGATGGATGAAGGTGTGTGAGATGATTGACAACACAGAGACTGCAGATTTGGACAGATGAAAGTCAGGTTGAGGACCAACAGCTCGTATACTTTCAATAGAAATGACTAAGAAGAGACAACATCAATCAACTGAGTTGGGTTTAATTGGCTGCTACCCATAAACCATTGCAGCTAATGCTGCACAGTCACAGTGAACAGAGGAAACATGGAGTCATTCAGCTGATATTGAACAGTCGCTCTGTTCATTATGTGACAGTAAATCTATCACTGTGAAACAACATCATCACTGGAGTTACATCATGTTAGCAAATAGCTGCTCTGACCGCCACTGACTTTGCTCTAATATCACACTGATGATTTCAGACCATGTGTCATTAGTACCATCTCTGTAGTCTGTATTCATCTGCCCAACATCCACACAGAGCAATTTGTTGTTCATGAAGGTTTCTGATGATCTGTTATGATTATTTTTTCCTTGTGTGACAAAAATAAATGAATCAGAGTAAAGTGTGAGAGGAGACTGGACCATTTATAGCAACTAAAGGTTACACAGTTGTGTTTGACTGATGATGATCTGCTCTCTGTGTGTCTCTCTAATTAAATCCAAGCAGCATATAAGAGACGCTGCCAGGGGCGATAACTCTCTGGGACTGTAACTGAAAGGTGGCAGAGGATATTAAACACCAGACTTAATGTTTTGGCGTAAAACTTCTCCTGGGTGAAGTTTTCAGAACAGAAAGGCCGTTCAGATAAAATCTGATTTCAGCAAAATCACAACAGGCCTCATCAACAAAGCCAAGACTGAATATCCTTTAATATTTTATGAGAGCTGCTTCTATTCCTGGGGAAAGAAACAAGGACAAGTGAGAAAACAGCTGGCTCACCTTCCTCTTTCAATTATCTAACTTATCTAACGAGTAAAAGAGAAGAAAACATCAGATGAGCCTGAAAGAAATCCTTAACACCCAGACAGAGACACAGGGGAGGAATGCATGAGTTCCTCATTTATCTCTCTCTATTATTATTCTGCAGCTTATTGTCTGTACAGACATAAATATATATTACATTTCCAGAGGGAATGTTTACGTTTCTGTTATTGCTCGACTTTGTGGGAAGAAATATAATAAGAAAACCAAACAAAGCTGTGAAAATAAACAATAATTCTCACTTTAGCTGCTGCCTTGTTAGAAGGAGACACAGCAGGTGGAACAGAGATCTACTTGTGAGAGTCAAACTGATGCTCAGCAGAAGATTTGTGCTTTGTGTAACTAATAGAAGTAGCTGAATCTGGGGAATCATACCAGATGTATATCCAGCCTGCCCAAGTATATTACATCTCAAGCAAACAGGGTCAACATCTGAGCAGACGACAGGTTAGAAGAAGCTCTGCAGTGAGACGGGCATCACTGCTCCCCTCAGAGGAAACAACAGCTCAGACACAGAATAACCGTTCTGCTGTCAGTCATGTGCAGGAAGCTTTAGAAAATGATGCCACAAGAGAGAGAAACAAAGAAAAGAAGAAGGCTTTAAATCCTGACAGCCATAAAATAAGATCTGAAGGAGGATGAGGAAAGTAAAGAAAGTGATCATAAAGTCAAACTGAGCAGCTGATTGGTCACTGAGCTGCTTCTGTCATCACTACATCACCATCCATTCAAAATTCCTTTAAAGCTGCTGCGCTTACAGTCTGCAGAGCATCATTACTTACTGCTGACATTTAATTACAGAAGCAGACAGAAGAGAATACATGAACACTAAATCTTTATTTTCCTCCATCCAGCCTTTCTTCTCTCCATCCTCCTCCCATCACCTCTACTGCTCGCTAAAGTTTATCCAGTGGAGTTGACAGCTGAACAGCCTCCACGTGTTTGGTCACTTCTCTACTTGTGTGCTGAGAGGAGACTCTCTACTGAAGCTGTCAGCTGGACCATCAGCCTCTGCGGCTGCTCTCCTCCTCTGTGTCACACACTGCTCCTGAACATAACTGCTGTCACATCAGCTCAGCTCATCACTAACTTTATTGAGAGCAAACAGAGCTCTACTGTAACATCCAGCAGCAGAAAGTCACAGGCTTCTCCATGAGGAGATCTCTCTGTCATGTCAGTGTTTTCAGGGAAGGGAAGTCACTTCACATACCTTCAGAACGAGAGGCAGCAGCAGACGGACAGAAGCACAAGAAACATCCGCGGTAGCTGTCATTTCTCTCTCATCTCCAGTGTTTCCTAGTGGAAAACGTCAGGACATGAAATTAAAAGAATGAAACGATCCCTTGCCTTGAAATCCAAAGAGGAAAGCGACGCCGGGGATCCACACGGTGTGTATCCAGAAGGAAAGCATGGTGTCCTTTAATCACACTGTGCAAAAGCTCCGCGCTCTTCCCGACGAAGCTCCGTCTGCAGCGGGTAATTTCCACAAGAGAAAGCGCTGAAAGTGAAGCCGAGCGGAGGAAGAAATCCCAGTCTGACCGGTGGGGATGAACACAGAAGCTGAAAGCTTCGTCACTGCTCCACCTGCTGCTTCACACGGACAGTAGCGACTCCTACAGGATGGCTCATCCGCAGAAGGAGAGCGTGTGCGTGCGTCAATTCTGCGTGTGTGGTCAGCATGTTTCGACCAAAGCGGTTTCTCCTACTATCACAGCGTTGACAGCAGGACGAATCAGAAGAAATCAAACACAATTCATTCAGCACGATTACCATGATTTTACACATGGAGGGGAACAACATGACCCAGTCACCTGTCTTTGTGTTAAAAAAAAACGTTAATAAAAAAATGAATTTTCGGGAATCCAATTCCAATCATCTTCTACTTTAGACATGCAATCCAAAATTAAAACCTGTTCTGAGTCAAAGCAATATGTTAGTGTCCAAAGCTAAAAGAACCTCACTAGTCCCTCTGGTAGAGCTAGTTGGTTATCTGTGTGCATACTCCTGACAGCAGATTTATCACATCTCTCAGAGTCACATAAGTGCTTGCTTTACTTATTATAATTGGTCCAACTCCAGCTACAGTGTACAAAAAGTAGGCCCATTAGGAACAGAGGAGCTCAAAATAATAAAGAATGCAGTTGAACTTATAATGTAATGACACATCCCAGGGTGAGTTTAATTGTTTGACTGTTGTGTTCAGTAAATAGCTGCACAGTTTTCAATAAGGGAGATAAAGTGATGATATAGTACCAATAATTAAAGTCTGTCTACCAGTTTCTTTCTGTGATGTAAGGTAATAATCACTGCTGCTCACAGCTACATTCTCTGTGTTTTTAGTTTTGTTCATTTATGTTGTTGGTTTTGTTTCCTTTTAGTTTCCATCTGTGAAGCTTCCACCCACCAGACCTGATGTCACAGGTTGACTGTGTTTGGAGGTTTATTTACATTCTCCACCTGTTTCCCTCACACTGCTCATTTGTATTTTAGGCACAGAGGAGACAGATATTGTTTCCATTATAACATGCCAACAGCAAGAGAAACAAAGCAAACCCATCAAAACAATGTAATGAAAAATAGTTTTTGTTGGAGGAAAAGTGAGACTGCAGGTTTCAGATGCAAATTAAGTATTTTCTCATGGTGGAGTCAAACTCCATAAGTCACCACTCACTGGATGAAATGTGCATTATTTCTGAATACACACTGTATGCTGTATTGCATTCTTTATGTCCATATCATTTCTCTGTGTGTCTGAATATTAGCTTTGTAAAGACAGGTTTTATAGTTACATTTTTAGGGTTCTTTAAAGTGTAGAAACAGAATAATGGTGTCAATGTTAAATCAGAGCCAAAATCAGTTAACACACTGGAATCCCAGACCATCTCTCAGCAAACTGTGAATAACATACAGTGTGTGAAGGCATCACAATTCATTTTCTGTTTGGTCAAAATCTGTTGTGTTGATGGTTACGTGCATCACACTGCATTAATGTGCAAAGCAAAACCTTTGTCTAATGAGTCATTCTATGTGGGCAGGTGGCAATAAATTATTTCACATTAGCTAGTAAGCAATGTATTGCCAATGTTAATGTTGCCAATGTTGGAAGGCGACATTGACATCAAATTATGCAAGAAATTAGGAAAATGATGCAGTTTATATGCAGTTTATTCCAATCTATAATGTCAGACAATTTCTGCAGCATTTACAATTCCCCAATCAGAGGCACTGTGAGTGAAAACACATCCTCCTCATTACAGTCCACTCATGTTTTATCAGAGTTCAAAGCTCCTGACCTCTAAGTACCTTGATTCATAGTTCAATTTCCACCCACAGTGTTTCTGCCCACAAGACAACCTTTGGACGTCAGTGTGAAAGCCTAAAGTTAATTTAGGTGATAATGAGGCTGCATAAACTGTGAGGAAAGGAGATGTCATCACTCTGTGGAAGAAACATGGAGACATTATGGTAGTGACATGACACCACCATCAAACCAACTCCAGTGAGTTGATCCGTCCTCCCAGTCAGCACCATGGACAGAGACAGAGCAGCAGCAGAGCACAGAGTTCAGTCCACTGTGGAGGCAGAGCTCTACAGAGGAGACTGCTGCTCTCACTGCATTATTAAACAACTACCCGTAGCACATAGTAACATCTTTACATTGTTAATTGAATTGTTTCATTATAACTTAACAGTGATAAAGTCACTGTTTCTAACTGTGCATTTAAAATGATCCATTTTACCTCATGTCATTATTCTACCTACTCTGTATGCTAGCTTTCAAAAAGTTGGTTTAGTTTGTTATTTTCTCTGTTTACATTTTGACCAAACTTGGAGAGTGTCCAGTTCCCCTGCACTGCTGTGCAGGTCACAGCTAACTAACTGTTGGCCTTGGGCCGAAATGACGAATACATCTCTTCTTCAAAACACGTGTCCTATGCCAGAACCAAGGCCTAATGAGTTCACACAGGTCACAGTTAATGTTTTAACAAGGGTACATTTTTAAATTATTAAGTCATGAAGATTCATCCTTTCAGTAGCATGAATATCTACAGACATAAAACTGCCAGGTATCTTTACTGGAGATAATGTGAGGTTCTTTACAACAGGCCTGACTCCAGCCAGTTGCTGTAAAATGTAAACAGTCTTTAAGTGAAAGTGTCTGCTTCACTTTCCATCCATCAAGTATCAGGATACAGCTCAGAAAAATTATTTATCTAACCTGTAAACACGACACCACAAGACACAGCACTCTCTCCACTCTGAGCTGTGACCTGCAGAAGTGGATCATTTACAGTAAAGTTGCAGATACTCTGTGCTTCTTGTTCTCTGGTGCTAATTACTCTTGGAGCTCTAGTTTCCTCTGCTGTTGTCTCTGTCCTGAATAAAGAGCTCCTCTGTCTATTTCTAGTGACTCCATCCCAGTGGTTTCCATCACACAGACCCCCAGCTGATTACCTGTGACTCTGTGGAGAGCTTTGATTTATGACTGTTTTGTTCTTATTAAATGTGAGTTCACTGCTGCAACACTGCTGCTCTGAGCTGTTTTACAATGTGTGAAAGCTTCCCTTAAGACTTTGTGTGATAACAGTTTGCCTCTGACAGAGAGCCAAAAGTCTGTAGGGCAGAGCGTCAATTTCTGGTTTAGTAAAAAAGAGTGCTCGTCCCAGTCAATGAACCTCATTGCTCATAAAAAGGGAAAATAAAATACACATTATCTAGAAAATTCAAATAACTTAAGAGTAAGCAGAAGAGCAGTGATTAAGAGAAATGCTCTTTCCACTTCACTACTTCTTCATTAAAGTAGTTCCTCTGCTGTAAACAGAGAGCCACCAGCTGCAGTGTCTATTCATAGATTTGTCTGAGGAGGAAGATGATTGACAGCCACTTAAAAAGCTGATGTCAGTGTCCAACTGTCTGAAAGAACAATAACAACATTCAAGACTAACCAATATATTTATTCACAAAACATCTGACTACAATTAAGGCAAAGGCATGTTGGACAAATGTTCCTGTGTTAAGAGACTCTTTGTTTCTGTCTTCACAGTGGATTTAGTCAGAGTCCCTGACCTTTCAATAACAATATCTTTATAGGTCTACAGGTAATGTATTCAATCAACTTTTAACAGTGTTCCTGTAGTGAGTTTGCACACAGCATGCCTGCAATCCTTGGATTAAACCTGTGGTTGTGATGTCGGTGGATGTATGGATCGGTCATATTCCCTGAAAAGGGTCAACAGAGAACAAGTGGCTCAGCTGATCTCCTGAGGATTCTCTGGTTGAGTCTCTGCAGACTTGTTAGCTTGTTCATTTCCTCAGATCCTGTCAGAACAAATACTTTTTAATAATTTGTTATGGTTACCTACAGTTTTATTTACCTTTCTTTCAGATTAATTTACTGTATGTTTGAGGTTTACTGATATACTAATCAAATGCTCACCTGCCAGCCAATCAGAAGCAGCCATTTTCTGTCCACCATATTAACATCAATCTGCAGGACTCACTGATAAATGTCACAAGCATCAGTGGTCGAGAAACTGCAAAAAGAAGTTTAAAGAGGTTGAAACAGAAGCTCAGGATTCATTTAAAAGGAAACAACAGGCGTGCTTAAGTTTTCATTCAGAAGTCGAGGTGGAGAAGGGTAATGTGTTCAGCACAGCAAAGCAACATTGTAAAGGTATCACAGTGTTAAGTGCAGCAAAATAACAGCCGTTCTTGTCACATTGTGGAGGCAGAAGAGGAGGAAAAGAAAGTGCTGTGTGTTGTCACAGCAGCAACTGGCAATATTTGCTCCATGCTTATAATTCTTCCTCACAGGATGCTAGCCAGGTTGTGTAATCACACTTTGCTGTTGCCTGTCAGTAAACATGAGATTACAATCTCAGTTATTATTCACCGTTTGGTTAGCAGGTAAACTGACAGAGAAAATATTGCTACTGGCAGAAAAAATACAGCCAGTTTACACAACTGACAGGCTGCCTCTGGTACATCAGGTGTCCTCATCTGACTGTACTGATAATAATGACTCAGGACGTCAGCGAGTTTCCTGTAAAATTCCAAACAACAATCCCTCCAACAGCATTCATTCAGTGTCAGTAGTTAAACAGAACTGAGCAGCACACAGAGGAGCAAAGCACTGTGAAATCATCTTCCCTGATCCACCCTGTCTGTCTCACTCACATCCTGTAAGACCTTTTGCTTGTCAATAACTCGACCATCATGAATGATTAGAATCCCAGACGCAGGACAAAAATGCTTGAGGTGTTACTCCTGCCACTGTACAGAGAAAACCAAATCAGGTTGAATTGGCTTGTCATGGCTGAGCATTAGCATGCAGACTGCAGTGAGCTGATCTGACAGGATGAAGGACTAGGCCAATAAAGCCAAGTTTGAAAGTGAAGACTGTGTTAAAATGGGTATAATGTTCTTTTTAAAGCAATCTGCTGGGCCTCTCCAATATCATCATAAATGCTAATAGCCTAAAAATAAGTGGCAGTATAGTAATAGGATGTGAATAATGCATTGCTTTCCTATTTGAGTCCCATTATTTAATAACCTCTGTTAACAGATGTGTAGATTATGAGACATGACGTTTGAAAAGGATATTTCTTGACCTTTAAATGCAGTTAAATAGAGCTGCTTTTGTGAGCTGCATAAGGAGGAATAGGGACAGGTCACAGCGAGAAAATTAGCAGGTGTGTTAAATAACACTAACGAAGGTCCCACTCGCATGGGACGAGTATCACCTCCAGACCTCTGGCAACAATTGCCTAATAAATACAGATTAATTGTGATGTGTGTGTGTGTGTGTGTGTGTGTGTGTGTGTGTGTGTGTGTGTGTGTGTGTGTGTGTGTGTGTGCATTTTTATTTTTATGTCTTATTTTTCCTTTTTTTGTTTTTTTGTTCTCCATGCTTTTCTTTTACCAATTTTAAATAACAGTTTTGACACCATTTTGTGTGTAAATTCAGGAGGGTCATATTGCAGGACAGCATGTAGACCAATTCTTAATCATGCAGTCTCAGGACTATAGTGTTACTGTGATAGCTTTCATATGATAAGTCATGAGACAAAATGTCCAGTGACACAGCTACAGTCTGAAAGTTAGAACAGAGACACACCTGGCGTTAATTAACACAAGTACTGGCAGCACAGAAAACACTACAGATGGCAGAACCAACTCTCAGCAACTATTCTCACATATTTTCTCTGCGATTCATATTCTCTCTCTGTCTGTTCATTGTTGTCTTGTGCTCCTACACTCTGACCTGTCCCTGCAGCTCAGTCCTCCTACATGCTGGGTCACACAGTGCTGTGGAAGCACCTTGTAATCACAGAGCTCCCAACAGGCTGTTATTATCCAGGACCAGCAGATCTGCTCTACTGGCCGCAGCCACAGCCTGAAGCTACAATGTATTCTCACAGTCAGTGCTACAAATACTCATGATACATAGATAAGACTGCAGCCTGCAGCTGACTTCTGTTAGTCAGCCATGATTTTTTCCATACACACAGAGCATCACAGAGGTACACACACATATGCCATGAGAACAGTTCATTTCTATGTAATATTGTATGTACCCTCTTCCAAGTCCAACCTGCTCAAGTGTTTTAGAAAATATGACCTACCACAAATTTGGTAACACAAAGCCCTATCTGGCAGCTATAACACACAGCCCGGTCAGAGACCTGTCGCATTCACTGAACATCCTTTACATGACAGATTGGCAACAGATTCTCGTCTCAAAGAGTGATATGTATCAGCCTCTAAACGTGTATGTTGCCAGGGCAACATGAGAGACTCATGCGCTTTACTGTATTTTTCTGCCTTATGTAGCTCATTATCTTTATGTTGTGCTGCTAGCAATGTCAAAGCGATTTCATTGAGCTTTATTCCATTCCACCCTACAGCAGAAAGTGTTCAAAGCAATAAAACCTTGTACGTTGTAGCTTTAAGATATGACAGGCCCGAATATCAAAGTAGGTTTGCATGTAACATACACTTAAATATTTCCCTGAAGTCCAGCACTTATAATGTGAGAGATTCCGACACACATTTACAGGGATAATATAATGTCAGCAGTCAGCATTTGCATAGTGAAATTCTGAGTTCTTCCTACCGTGACAGCAGCAGTGGAGTGTAATGATGAAATGAATCCTTATTTTCACAGCAGATATTTTCACAGTCAGACAAGAAGCACAGGTGTAATCAATAACTTCACTAACGACTGCTCTCTGTTAAGGAGTCAGGTTCTGAGCCCTGCTATAGTGCTCACTGACACTCAATGAAGCCCAGGCCTCGTTAGCTCAATTAGTTACACCTGTGCTTTTCCTGCTCTGACAGAGTCTCATGTGATTACTAAACCATGTGAACACTTATATTTGGTTAAATCACGGAGGCTGTTATTGGCAGAAGTCATGTTTCCACACAATGATTTACTCTAGAATTTTACATTTAGATTCAAATGTTTGATCCTCTGTTTGTATATGTGTCTGTATTGTTGACAGTAGAACAAGCTGAGGCAGTCTGTGGTCATGAGTTGCATCCAGTTTATGATTAGGAACAATACTTGTGATAATTTTTGAGATACACACAGTAAGACGTCTCAAAAAAGAACACATACATAAAAACACGGTAAAAGCTGGTAAAGGAGAAAAGCAGCATTTATGCCTACTATTAAATGAGGTCCACACTGGGACACATCTGATGTCCTCTGACAAACTGCCTCAGAGACTGGAACCTCAGCTATAAAAGAAGCTTCTCCAGACTTCACTTTAATCTTACAAACAGGCCTGTGAGAGATGACCAGAGAGACCTGTGTGGCTGATAATCACTGAGCAGGTCTGAGAGGTGATGTGGAGCGAGAGCATTTAACGCTTTATACACAAGGAGCAGAGGCAATTATAAAGTCTTACAGGAGCCGACTGAATTATCTGAGAACTGGTGTTACACACCTTTACCCGAACACATGAGAAAACCTGGCAAGTTTTGCATTAATGGAAAGATTCTGAGGGCTCTGCAACATGACAGAGCAGGACCAAAAAGATCAACACAGTTTTACTGAAGAAACAAAGTGTTTTTATAACTGCCTGACTGGCTGCCTCGTAGTGTCTTAAAATGTGTTAAACCAACAATCAAACAATGTCACTCTTTCTCAGAGGCAACAGGGAACCCTGCTGCCCTCAGGACAAGATTGATTTTTGTTCAGCGTCTTCTCTTCTGTCAAACCTCAACAGATCACAAATACAACATCCTGTAAAACAGCAGAGGAGCAGTTTTATTGCAGCAGACGAAACTGAGTGCTTATAGAGTCCTATAGGGAAGACAATAACCTGATACATTATTGTCCATGAGCGAACACTTACAGTGTCAAAGACGTCACCCAACCCAGGGTCAATACAGACAAACATTTGAATATTATCATCTTACATCATCTTACTGTGAATAACAACATGTAACATAAGAAAGAAAAAGGTTGTCAGTTATAAACCGAGTGTAAATTATTTGTAATCATATGAGTTGAAACATGTTAACTGCACCTGGAACAGTTATTGTAAAAAAAAATTTTTTTAATTTTTTTTACAGTTCTTTCCCTCTTTGTACCTTTTACCCTTCCCTGCTCTGGGTGAGAAAGGTCGATTCAGCTTTCAGAAGGTTGGAGAGAGAACAGAGTTTCTGTGACTCACACAGTGGGATCCTGACGTTTCTGAAAAGGGAAATGTTGCTGTTGTGTTTGGCTCTGCACTGAAAAATACTGAGGCTGTTAGTCTTTTGTTGTAGTGCAGCAACAAATCTTCACACCTCTGATCCTCTGATTTGTGAGAAAGGCTGCCAAACAAAGTTGCTAAATAAATTAATAAATTGAAGAAAATTCTTGAGGTGCATCCAATAATTAAAATGGTGATGTATCTGTCCAGTGTCATTTACTGTTATTTTACTGCAGTATACAGAAATGTGGATATTACAGGTTATGTGAAATATGCTGATATATTCTTTGACACTTTTCCTGCTAATAATGTGAGAAATCTCACACTGTGCTTTTATGTATATTTAATTATTCCTTTACAGAACCAAAGGTGACTGAATATGAATTAATCATAACCATTTAAGGTCAGACAAAGGTCTCTGAAGACATGTTCATCAGTGAAGTGGGCTTTGAAGCTGTTATCTGAGAGGATCTCACTTTGCTTTTATGCCATTTTTCAGCTGTTCTTTATCTCTGTCCCCATTTTCCCTTGATGTTTGTTTTCAAACAGAAATGCACTGTGAAATTATTCAGAGTGGAGCCACTGAATCAGTCTGTTTAGCAGAGTTACTGCCTGAAAGGCTGACGAGGGAACGACTGTACTTACTCAGACACCTAAATGCTTGTGATGCACTGACTCACAGATAAAAGTGTTCCTGCAGACAGACATCAGTTTGCTAAATACTGTATGTTCCTGTCTGTCCGAGTGCAGAGTGAGGAATTATCAGTGAATAATAAGAGATACAAGGCGGACACGATTACATGTGATTACTTGAGATAGGACATTTCTTCTTTATAAATATTGAGTGGGGTTATCATTACTTATCATCAGAAGTTTAGTCACTACAATGTAAGTATGTAAAGAGCTCGGCAACCAGACAGCTGCATCACATGATAGTTTCTGATGTCATTGTCAGTGACACCAAACAAGAAGCAGATATTTGGTTCTGAGTAAAGGTCAGTACGACATGAAGACTTCAAATATCTGCATGTAAAGTAAAACAAATATGTTACCAAAGACTTGTTTCTTTTGATTCTGGGCAGGAAGCCAGAGAGACATCAAAGCTATATTTCATAATCAATGTTATTGCCAAGTGTTACACAAGATCTGTAAAATTCTGTCAGAAACACATCACCTCTCTCCCTCTCTTTCTCTGACTGCCTCCCTTTCTCTATTTCATCCTGGCTCTCTCTCTGTCTGTGTCTGAGTTCCTACAGTGCCAGGTTGGCACAGACAGGGATGGGTGTTTAATATGACAGTGTTGTGTCTCTCCTTTGGGACATATTATGTCTCTCTGCTCCCTCACTGTTCCCGCCCATTCACACACACACATACACCAGATTCCTCCACACCAGAAGTCTTTTTTGCACTTGTTCTGTTTTCCATGGATGACTGTGACCTTCTGGTGTCCAGGAAAAGGAGCCAACAATAAGAGGCAGCAGATGGTTCACAGTGAGACTCTTGTCCTTTTCATTCTGCATGATGGTTTATACACACACACTAACACACAAATGCAAACACACACTATTTTCAAAATACTTTGAAAGATCATCTTCCCTGTGTGTACTGACAAAGGCTTCCCCTCCTTACTTTCAGTAATGAACTAAATGCAGCACATCAGTGATTTTTAACTGTGCAAAGCAAACTTGTATCAGCGCCTCCTTTACCTCTGACTAATGGGTCAGTGACCCTGTGCACGTGTGTGTGTGT
Source organism: Semicossyphus pulcher (assembly GCF_022749685.1). Lineage (NCBI taxonomy): Eukaryota > Metazoa > Chordata > Actinopteri > Labriformes > Labridae > Semicossyphus > Semicossyphus pulcher. Next base: position 9,421,502 of record NW_027211700.1, read on the forward strand.
GTGTGTACTGCGTTAGTGTCCCTGTTAGCAGGTGATGATGTTCTGCTTTTCTCTCCTGGCCTCCTGCCTGCTGTGTGTCTCTTATCCTCCCTGTGCATCAAACTCAAAACACAGCCAGCATGACCTTCATCATCACAGCAGACATGAGGACATGAGGACATTGATTCACTTCCTCTCCTCAGGTCTGCTGAACTGCACAGGCTGTTTGAATCATCAGTCAGACAGTTTAGTTTAGCAGACACATTAGAGCCGTAGTGGAGCTGTCTGTGCCAGTTAGTCTGCAGAGTCCTGCAGCACAGCAGCCTGAGGAACTCACAGGAAATGAAGTGAGGCCCGACTGTTCAGGAGAAATAAGAGCTCAGTTGTTTGTTCAAGATGCTTCAACTCCACTCCAAAAATGAGACAAAGGCTGCCGCTCAAGAGTTAAAACGCTCCAGGGTAACTCAGTGTTTCACTCTGCAGAGGGATTCTTATTAAACCACTGTTTTGAAAAATCAACACAAAATAAATATAAACACTCACAGCCCTTTCACAGACAGCTTTTATGCCTAATGGTGCCTCCATATTCAATCTGTCCTTCTGCAGGGAGAAAATAACATTTCATTGTTTATCATTAAACAGACTGTGAGGCTCAAATCTCAGTTTTGTCTTTTTGCCCCACTAACATGCACACGATGTTGTTAGTATTAATTTATCATTCTGTTCTCAGGGTTATAACCTCAGATTATTATTATACTTACAATTGTATTCATTTATGCAAAGAACATGCTGACCTCTTCAGTGGCAGTTTTCAAGTTTTTTGTTGTCATTGTGAGAACAGTTTATTTTCTTCAGATATCAAGAAAGAAAATCACTCTATTTAATAAATTCATTGGTTGCAATCAGTTGGTAATTTTCACCTTTGTATTCCTTTTAACAGTAAGCAGAGCTAACATTTCTATTATATCACTTCTTTACAGTGTACTTCCTGTGGTGGGGTCACATTTGTATGATACTGGGAAAGATTCATGTTTCGATCTGACTTTAATATGAACTAACATGATCTTGTGTGTGGGTGTGTGTTTGTGTGTGTGTACAAAGTGGATTAGCACACGATGATATGTACATAATAGAGGGCAGAGGTAATCCCCAGTATTTGCATCCATCTGCACACAGAAACTCATCCTGCTGTTACACTGACATCAAAGTTACCAACTGCATCCAGAATAATAAAACAGCAGACCAGAGGATATTTTACTGTTCAACAACAACCAACTGTCCAACTGTGAGGCTGATCAACTCTTTACTGATTAAACCAAACAGTCAAACTCTCTGCTGCTTGTTAAGGAGACATGAAGAGCCCACAGACTGTAGACTGAATGGGGCCGTTGTATGGAACACCTAAAGATTCCATAAAGCAGCTTCTGTGTTTACATTCTTTCCACTGCTTCTGTTTCCTATTAGATAAGTTATGATCACATTACCCCCAGCCGTAGAGAATGTTTATTTATATAACTGTGTATCTATTTAAATGTAAATTCTCTGCATCTGAGGTGAGGATTTGTTGCAAAAAGCCCTGTACTACTTTATACACAGGGATTAGAGAAAGGAAGTTTGGTTTTGTTTTTACCTTCAGGCAGACAAAAGTTACAACATTTCTCCTTTCTCGTATTTCTGTGAGTGTTTCTCTCTCTTGCACACTCACTGATTGTTTCTGATTTTGTCATTAAATGTGGAATTAAATGAAGTGCTCGGAAAAGACCCGATTACTGCTCACAGACATGTATGACCTGTCGATGGATGAAACCAATGTGCCAGTGCAGCATATAAGAGATTCAGTGTCTTGGGCACATTGAGGGAACATAGAAAATTGCATTTGTCCTTCTCTCTAAAAGCACACAGTGATCAGGGCTTAATGCAAACATTTACCAGGAAGAGAGCAGCTCTGAGGACGAAGGATCAACAGAAAGACAAACACAATTCTAAAGTTTCAGGATTGATCTCTCTGATGATATTTTTCCCCTTAAGGAAACATGAAGTTCATGAAGGACAAACAGCACGTCACACTGTAAAGCTCTTCTATTATTATTTCTCCCTTAAATCTTTTACACCAACAGCAGTAGCAGTGCACTGTTTGTTCATACATAAAACAATCCACTGATAATCAAATATAAAGAAATGAAGACAAGACTCTGACCCAGATGAAGTATAGAAATTAATCCATGGAGAAAATTTGATCCCTGTTGCTCTTTCATTATCAGGCTCTTCTACTTTCCTGCCAGGAGGCTCAGTGACAAAGCAGCAGAATCAATGGGCAGGACTTCTTTTCTCTCTGTCAATGTCAGGTCAACATGAACAAGGCTGCAGGGAAGGCCTTTTGAGCACAGCCTGTGTTGAATGAACCGACTGTGGAGGCTTTCCGTAACATGAACAACCTCTTCAGTTAATCTGCAGCTTTCAGATTAACTTGATTTGTTTCATGTCTGACTTAGAGGAGCTTAGAGTTTACAGCACTTCTCCTGTTTAGAGCGGCACTCGTCTTGGGATGTAAAACATGACTTATATCAACTCACACTGCTGACATCTGAGACACTGATGCTATTTTATTGTCTGTCAGTGCTGTACTGTGTGCTCTGACTTCCTGTCCAGAGTCTGTCCAGAACACGGCTGGTGGCAATTAATTGAAACATGTTAACAAATAAAGAATAGTGAAGCACAAAAACACTGAGACCTCTGAGTTATTCTCCAACACGTCAGGGAAACTGGACCTCTTCCAGCTCCTCTCTGGGAACCCTTCAGTTCTCTCAGGGAAGCAGGGAGAAGAAGTCTCTCTACTTAACCTTGGAGTCTTCTTACAGTCAGTTTGTGTGTCGAGTACATTTAAAGGAAACACTCAGGAGGTATGTAAGCTATTCCACTGATGCCATACTGATACATATTCATCTGTGTCTCAGCTGGATCCCTCCTGGGTGAATGCTCCTTTTTGTTGTTCAGAACACATCCTATCGGTTAATTCATGATAACAGAGTCACATCACAGCATGCAATTTGAATAACAGCCTTTAATCCTGCTGATTAGATGACTCATTCATGACTGATAACTCTCGATCTCTGGGCGTCATCAGACAATTAATAACCTCTGTAATGAAACAAGTGAGTGTGTACATTAACTGTCAAATGCAGAGTAGAAAACCATCAGCAACAGGACTTCACACCTCTCTACAGTGTGGCAAGCAGTACAGACTTGCTCGCTCACCCGCCAACATCTCTGTAGACAGAGCTAGCAGAGGGTGAACAGCACAACTGGGCTGTGCAAAATAACCGCTCTTGTAATAACTATTGCCAGCTGTCATCTCTACAGGGAAAACCAACTAACAATCCTGACTCCTATACACAGGTCGCCAAACATAAATCAATGTATGACAAACACTGAATGAGCTAACAAGCAAGGTACAGGAAGCGCAGACACACATACCTGCTAATAACTGCAAACATATCAATTATCAAATTATCACAGTGTACCAAACCACTGACATATACAGAGGCTGCCCTGTCAGATATTTATTATCCTGTAAATAATGGTGCTGCATATTTAGGGTGTTTTGAGATACATAATTACATTCATGAAAGTAAGACAGTAGAAGGGGGTCTCATTTTTAAATAAGAAGCTGGGGGGTCTACCACATGCAACCACTCCAACAGAGCAGTCAAAGCATCTCTTTAGTGCTTTGGGACTGTGTGTTTATTAAGGGGGATGTGATGAGATTAGGGATCCCTTGGTGTCTCCCTGTTTCTCCCTGTCAACCAAATAAACAAACAAGTCACTCATTAAATTACAAAATTTAATTTGTCCAAATTAATTGGATGGATCCCACAGAAAGGGGCATCCTGGTACCCTGATGAACGGTGAACTATCTACATACAAGCTTCAGTCAGCTTGAGGAGCAGCAGTGCAACATAAAGATCCTCTTGGTATCAGCTGCAGAGGTCTTAACGATTACATCATGCACTCTGCGATAACAAATCCACTTCCTTTAACATGTATCTTGTTATAATCCTGAACACACCTTCACCTTTAGACCATTATTTCTCACAATAGCTGCTGATTCTGCTGCCTCAGGAGAAGACAGAAAACCCACATATATAAATATATAAATAATAAATTCAGACCCCCAAACACAAACAAAGATGTCTTGCTCCTGTCCTGTTGCTCCCAGCTGACCTGAGCTGACCTCCCTGTTTCTCATGAAGTCACTGCTCAGCATTTCTTCTGCTGCTTTCTCACAGAAATCAGACCAAGGGAAGCAGAAAACAAGAACAAACCAGACATTCAGTGGAGCAGCAAACAAATGTTAAACTGGTTAGGAAACAGTTATGACAGTGAAATTAATCACTGTTGAAATAAAGTTAAAGTAAAAAGTTTTAGTGAGAAAAAAATATCAGCTCCTCAAAGTGAAGACAAATCAGGTTGTCAATTTAGAAAGTGTCATTTTTTTTGTGAAGGTAGACCAGGGTGAACATGGGTACATTATGGGATGATATATAAAAGTGTTACCAATAATCAATAATTCATGTGTGAGGGGGCAAGTAGAGGTATAAACATGGGAAATGTGAGGGTGAGCTGGTTTTACCAGAGCTGTCAATATTAAAGCACAAACTGTCAAACTGTGGATCCAGTCTGACTCAGGCAGGATGATGAAACATGTTTGAAGTAGAGATCAGAAATCTCTCTGGAGAGGGATACAGGCAGATAGCGGTGTGTGTGTGTGTGTGTGTGTGTGTGTGTGTGTGTGTGTGTGTGTGTGTGTGTGTGTGTCAGTCCTACTATTCAGCTTATTCTAGGATGTAGAAATTCACTATATTTCTGGTGTTGTGTCTCGAAATGTGGAGTGACCACAAAACAATGTATACTGGTTGTGTCATTTTCACCAACTATAAACAGCCTTCTCTTGTTCATGTCATGTTGATTTTGTATCAGCAATATTAGACTTGACATTAACCAACCAAGTGTGTGTCCAGAGGCTGAAGTTCATGTTTACTTTCAAGTGGGAGAGAGGAAGCTGCAAATGATGACGGAAACTGTGAATAATTTGAATATAACAAGACACCTGTTGCGGATATATTCAACTTTATATTCTGTGTTCTTGATGATTTGACTGCCTTTAGTTTCCCTCTGTGTAGCTTCAGCAAATGAAACCTTGTGGTACAGGTGGATTGTTCGGTCCATTTATATTCCCCCTGTTTCACTCTGCTCATTTGTATGTTAGACTCAGAGCAGAGGGTGGTGAGTTCATGATAAAGTTCCAGCAGCAACACAAAGGCAGAAAGAACAGAAAGGTTCAGTGGATTCATCAAATGAATGTGGTGAAAAAGGAAGTTGAAAGAAGTCAAATGACTGTAGATAAAAAGAACACCTCATTCCCCTCCTTTATGAGGCAAACCATTTATATTCATCTTACACACTCCGGTCTACTCAACTCTTTAACTGAACGCAAGGTTCAAAGCTTCTGAACCTTGGGTGTCCTCATTCATAGTTAATTTACAGCCCACAGAGTTTCTTTAATCTCACTAGATATCAGCTGTCAGTGAGAAAACCTTCAGCTCTTTAATGTTCTTCATTTATGATCTGTGCAGATATGCAGATTTTAAACTTCAAGATTATTCGAGGAGAGACTGAGAACTTCAGGGATTTTCTAATACTGTATTGGCTTGTGATGGTAGGGCCTTTACGTTTTAATAATAGTGTTAGTAAATCACACCATAGATTAAGAAGTAGAAATAAGAGGTAAGAAAAAGAAATAAGATGTTTTACAGGAAGCAAGAATTAAACAAGGCATAACAAGTCAGCAGTGGTGGGGTGGGAATAAGGAAATACCACATCTAAGTTCAGTGATTTTGCATCAGTTTGTCTAACTTCAGAGACTGTCAGCTTGTCTGCCCTGAAGAAACGGATAATCCCAGGATTACATTCTGCCCAAGGCAACTCATGAAGCTATGACCCATTAAATCTGCTCTCACTCTATTCTGGAGGTGTAACCAACAGTGAGTGTTCAGACAGCTCCTGCTGAGAAGACTTGAGAAACACCGAACTCTAAGTCAAGTTCTTTTTTTATGTAAATGTGAGCAAAATGAATCAGTACAGCTGTCATGAACAGTGACAAACACTTTGCACTGGTCCAGAAACAGTAAACAGAACTTTTTTTGTCTATGAATCAGCACCATGGACAGAGACAGTGCTGATCTGTGATGGAGAACTGAACTGAACTTTATATTTCTCCAACACAAAAGCCTGACTCTGTAGGGAGAAAGGCTTTTATGAGGTTCTGTCTTTCTTTACCTCAACTACTTCAACAATGCAAAAGGTACCCATGACAATATACTTGCTGAAGCACTTGCAGAACATATCAAATCCTGTAGAACAAACCAAATGAGATCAAGAAAAAGATACAGAAACAACTACAACCCTTGAACCTAAAACTTTGTAAACCCAACTGAATTAAGTAATTTACCAGTACTGGTGTTAAAGTACAACCCACCATTAACTGACTGTTTAGCCAAATGTATCTCCTTAAAAACTCCCAAAAAAATTACATTGTTTAATCTGGAAAATGGAGCCCAAAGTGACGGTGCTGCTACCGTCTCCCTCCTTTAAACCCTGCGAGATCTGTGTGAACTCTCACCCCCTTTGCAGCTTTAAGCTACAGATCAGCTGCCACAGTGTTTCATTAGTTCTTATCTTTACACCTTGAAGCAGGAGTGTCTCTGCATTTTTCATATCTGACGACACACCACATGTTCACAGAAACCTAACTTATGATCGTAATGTAGCTCATTACTGATTTATACTCTCTTAGTGTCAAGGGCTGAATCTCAATCAATAATCCTAAATATGTCAAAGTGCTAAAATATCAACAGATATGAATCATGTTGAAATGGCCCCACTGCATAAAGGCAATAAATCATCCAGATACAGAACATTGTTCTTGCTGTTCCAACAAACCTTGTATAAAAAGATTCAATGTATGAGTTCCTACTATATACAAATATCCAACAGTGAGTCTGTAATACACAATATGTTGGACCCTGTAGTCTTGGCTTACATAGACATTTATTCAATAGAAGAATAGAAATAAAAACACTTGTGTGTAATATAACTCAAATGAATATTTATCAACAGCTATTAGCATTCAGTGATATTACTGCCTGTGTTATTTTTATGTGTACCTCAGTCCGTCTACTCAAGTGTAATTCAGCATATAAAGTGTAGTGGACTATGCCTGGACATTTATCTGGACACACCCTGGGCCCTCAGGTGTGGCCAGTTAACCTAACGAGCACTAACGAGCAGCTGCAGAGACAGAGCAGACTGGCCAATCACAGTGCACAACAAGATGACACCACATGAGTCATCACATCCACAATTCATGTGAACGATCAGCTTGATAATAAAAACAATAATTTGCAGGTAATGCTATGATTCATCCCTCTCCTCACTTAATCCAAGTGGAATGTTTTAGTGAGCAAATTATCACTGACAAACATTTTGAGAATGTCCTCCTCGACAACTTACAACAACGACATTATGGCATTTTGTCTTTAAATTAGCCTCCAGATTTATCAGCACCAGTTGCTCTATCAAAACAAGGGGAATAAACTAGACTATACCACCTGTAGTTAGTTTTGTGTATGCAGTGACTGTGTTGGATTGTGATTTTGATGATGTAGTGCTCCAGAATGATGATCATAAAGCTCTGCTTCACTAAAGAGCCTGACATAAAGAGCAGGAGGAGTCTGTAATGTTGAAACATTTCATGGACTAATGCTTCATCAGTCACACTCAGCCGTGCTGAAGATGTGCATTACTCTTTTCAATGGAGACGCTACCACCAAAAATCTAAGCCGGCTAATTATGAGCTAATAATGTTAGATTACAGTGTGAAGGTTCAGTGCCAGTATTAAAAAGGTTAAGCAAATTAATTATGGATGCTTAATGGATGAAACTGGATGACACAGATTGTGAGTAAAGAAAATGTTATAAAACAATACATATTGAAAATCCTCAGTGAGCAAAATTCAACATTTAACTCATTACCATGTTGTGAACAACATATACCATCTTCTGCTGTATAATAAGGTCGCAATATATAATAATAATAAAACACATACTCAATGCTCTGACCAAAATAGAGTCAAACCAGTGACACTGCGGTTCATGGTCAAGTTCTTAACATAAGCTATAGAGGATCTCACTACAAGGTCTTATGCAAGTCATTGTTTTCAGTCGAGAGTGTGGGAAGAGAAAAGAGGTGAAAAAGAAGAGACAGGAAGCATTAAAGTACTAAACTATGGCTACTCATGACACAGAAGAACAGAAATGACCTGCTACGGTCTGACATACATGGCACATGGTTTGACACTGGGCAATGCATGTTTAGTTATAAAGCACCTTTCAGACACAAGACAACTCAAAGTGCTTAATCTAAAACTAAACCTGCAGGTTCATCAGGAACAGATAAGTAGAGTTCAAAGTCCGCTGAACACACAGGCTTATGTTTATGAAGACAATGATGTGTAATAAAAGATTGAATTTAGAATAAAAAACTTGACTAATCAGCTGTGAATGATGGGAAATAATGCTGACCGATGCTTGAAAGCCAGGCACCACTTGACGGGTTCACACAGAAACAAAGAACAGCAATGAAGCCAGTTCTAATCAGCTCCAAGAATCTCAAACATTTTAGCAAAGCAACATGTTTCTCATGCAGCTGCTCCTGGAACCAACAGCAACCTCAGTCCTTCAGTAGAAACTAAGAGTCACAACTGTGCATCCTTATCTCTGCAGCAGCAGAGGTTAGAGTGAAGGAGAGAATCTGACAAAAGCATCTCTGGCAAGACACAGAATGAAAGCACACCACATCAGCTGATCATCAGCAGACCAGAAGCAATCGTGTTCGACACTTGTGAAATATCAGAGTTGTTCTTACTGTCAGTTCTTAAGATCACTGTGATGCAGCAGGTTGTCTTTCTCATCCAGCCGTCATGACATAAACACACACATAAAACAGACACACACACACACAATCGGCCGCCTTACCTAGAAAAGACACAAAAAGAGAAGACAGACTTAAATAATTTATCCATGACATCATCAACATCAATATCATTCATTTATTTTAGCTGCAGCCATGAGTCCCACTGTTGGCCAGTCACAACTTTGATGGGAAACCTTTATCAGCCTTTTTTAGTGTAAAGGCCGACATTATCTGATCCAGCAGAGTCAATTGTTCTACCTGCTCCCTGACAGAGCGACACCTTCAGCCCATCTCTCACCACAAGAACCAAACACCTGCTGATTCTGCTGCCTCAGAGGGGAAATCCAGTCAGGTGAGTGTCACAGAGTTAGCATGTGCTCTATAGAATAAGATGCACACTCGCACACACATGCTACACCAACACTCTAAAATAATTAAATCAAGCCAGAAGGAGGAGGAGCTGTTTTTATTGTTAGCCTAGCATGTTTTTACATTGCCATCATTACTGTAATATATTTATGTATCTCTGGTCATAGAAAAGAATGTGGGGATTTTAAAAGAATACAAGGACATACCGTCTAATAAAAGTGTTTTTTATTCATTGTGAAACATGTTTGGCAAGAACAACAATTGTTTGTCACCTGTTTGTTCTCTGCTGTACTCTCCCTCCTCTGTTTGAACCAGGAACTGCCAAACTGAACAGAAGCTGCCATTGGCTTATGAGGAGGTGTTCCAGGGGGAATGCACCAAGTGTGTTAGAGTTAGAGGGGTGTTTATTGTGGCTCCTATCACAAATGCTATGTTAATTGCACTGTGAGTGTATTCTTTCTAAAGATGTTTTATACATAATGTACATAATGCTGCACAAGAAAATTATTTTACAGTTAAATAAATACGTTTTGACTGAATTAATTTTTGCCACAGTTTGTGCCTTATCCACTATGTCATCCTTATAGTGAGGAGCTTCACAGTAGAGATGGCAGAGGACATTAGAGAAAACACTAGACTTTAAGCTTCACCACCCTTCAATGCACCCAGAGATATCCCTTATTCCAAGTATGAACAACATCAACAGAATATTTTTGTAATTGTTCTGAAATAAAATCTAGTCAGCCCTGCCAAGACAAACACATGTTTGAGAATAACACCTGAGGGGGAAAAGCAAAAGCCTGTACCTGTACAAATGATACATGGTAAAAGCCTGTCACCCTTTGTTGACACATGTTGAATAATGAAAGGCCAATTTCCTGATGTATGTTCACATTGACCATTAATCACATTAAACACTAGAATTTAATGTAAATGTATTTCATCATCATAGAATATGCATCAGCATGCATTTCCCGTCTCCTGAGTCCTTCACATTTCCAATATGTTTGACTCACTTCAACCTTGGGATGTAGGAGCCAAAACATTTCACTATTTATATCTGAAATAGGAGGTAGAGCTCTTTACCTCTAAGTGTTAATAGGAGATATCTGAGATTTAAAAAACAAAAACAAATTAATACTGCTTTACATAAATTTGCAGTTGTAATTCTCTGACTTTCAGATTCGGGTGGAAAAAAAAAAAAGTTACTACTTTTTATTTAACAGTCCAGATTCAGTGGAGAAGCACTGGGATGAATTTAGCCTTCACTTTAAATTCTGACCTCTGGTTGTTTTGATAAATAGTTCATGAGTAATGTCCCGCTAACAGTGTTTCAGTATTCATTCGCAGCACTAGATGTTGGTGGGTTAGAATCACTAATCTTAACAGGCATCAATCAGCCCAGGCAGGGGTCCTCTACGCTGTGACTGACAGATGGAGAATAACAAGGCCCCACTCATCCTCGTTCATGCCCCTGGTGAGTGAAAGCATGGCGGATTGGTAGAGTCTAGAGAATAGCAGGGGACCTCAATTGTAGTTCAAAGAGTTGGACTACACAGGTAGGAACCACACAGTTTGAACTGAACTACAGTTATAGACTCAATAGATGGTAGATCCAGGCTCTTAGTCAGCACCATGGACAGAGACAGAGCACTAACAGCACAGTGTCCAGCTCAAGAGTCAGTTTGAAAGTAAGCCAAAACCTTTTGAGCAATGAGGACATTTGGCGAAAACAGATATCCAGCCCTCACTTATTCCCAAATCTTTGACTGCAATCACTCTAAGTTTTAAAGTTTTTGATGAAAATTGGACATTGGTCTCTTTTTGTGGACTTACTAAAAACTGCTCAAAACAATGAACAACAGCTTATCTTCCACAACTTCGCAACACAACATGTTCCTTGTCAAAGTGAATGTTCACCTGTTCCTTAAAAGACTTTTCAGACCCAGGGCCCTGACAACTACCCCCCACTGTTGCTGTGAACCTCTCAGTGACCACTCCGCCACAAATCAGCAGCACTCTGGCAGCCTGACCTGCACACAAACAGCATGCTCTACCTGCGTGATTTTACTTTGGAATGCTCAGAGAAGCAAGACAGTGAATCCTCAGAAGAGACACAAACTTTCTAAATATTAGATTTGGTTGTAAAGCTGTTTGAGGCTTTTGTATCAGCTCTCAACATGTTTCTCAGAGGAAAGGTTTTTACTTGTCACATAGCAGAAAAGTCACAGGTGTAATTAATGACACTAACGAGGTGTATGTTCCATTGTGGTGTCTCGTTAAACATTACCAGTGAGCTACATGCACATTAACAGAACCCTGGAACTGGTGAATCTAAATGAACAAGCCTTCGTTAGTGTGATTAATTACACCTGTGATGCTCCTGCTGTTACATATCAATACATCATTCAACAGTCAGCCACTTACAACACAGAACTGGTAACAGATTCAACTTTGTTTGCTGATGGTTTGGCAAAAATACAGTTTTCCAACAATAAATGTTGAAAGTAATGTTATTCTTCATGCTTGAATATTTTTAGTTCATCATTTCATGAGACAATACTTCAAACAAGCATCCATATATCTTAAACTGCAGTATGTGTCACAGTGAAGCTAGTTAAATGTATTTTTGTCTTTGTCATCACACATCATGTCAGGCTCTTGTAGGCAGTAAGTGTTCAAAGCAAAGAATAACTTTCCCTGACGTCTTTTTGGCTCACCATGTTCCCTGTGTCTGTATTCCTCCTTGACTGACAGCTTCTGTGTGGTCCATTTCTGCACTAAAGACATCTGCACGCCTTCCCCTCCTCGCTTGTCAGGAAAAAGAAACATTCTGTGACAGCAACACACAACCTGAATGAGTCAGCAGAGACCTGAGCTAACTGAACACTAATGGTGTGTGCTGACTTTAGAGGAGATGAGGTGGAAACTCAGAATGTAAAACTCTCTTAAAGCAACTAATAGCTGTTATAATAACACCAATTACTTAGACTGAATAATTGTTAAATATCAGTCTGAAACTAGAATGCAACAATTGAATGAATATGTAGCCTGAGAATAAATCCCTGTAATCTGGAGATCTACAGCCTCACACTCTCTGCTCAGAGAGGTCAAACAGACCTTGAAGAGACTGTGTGATGTGCAGGATTGCGTCAGTATTGCATGTCCAGTAATTAATATGTAGAATGAAGAGCAGCATAAGAGTGTGAGAAGTTGAACAAATGAAAGTTAAGCTCGAAAGTGAAACATTGTCTTTTTATAGGAGGAAAGAAGATACACACACTGCACTGCACTCATTTAAGAGAACAAAAAAAGTTGAGAATGAACTTGAGAGACTGAATGACTTTGTGCTGAAGAGAAAGACGGGAGAGAACTGGGAGGAGGATGAAGACAGAAAGTTGAGTGGGTCATAAACTGCAACACTGAGGCAAAGAGTGCAGAGGAGTTGACAGAACACATCTGTAAACTCCCACAGACAGTTCAGCATGAACAGCAAACATCTGTCCTCAAACTGTTGGAATATCAGAAGAGATGACATTTATCTCACAAATCAGTTAAAATTTCAGCTAAAACTTGTGATTGATTCAACTTTTCTTGTTTTCCTGCAGTTACTGCTAATATCTCTACAGTTTTTTTTTTTTAAAGTTTACTTTTGAAGTTCCAGCTAAATAGTTTTGCCCTCCATGAAATCTTTTGTAACACAAACTTCCATTTAATAAATGTATCAGCCAGGTTTTACTTCGATGTTGCATCACCATATCTCCCTTTCAAAGAGCAGGAGAACATAAATTGTCTCAAGCAGGAAGCACTATTTTTTTCTATTTACTTTATAAAAATGGTTTCGCACAGAGAGAGTTTCTGGCTGAATGAGTGTTTGTTCAGGTGGGACATAAGGCTCATATGTTGGCAGTCTGCCCACTGAACACTACACAAAGAAAAATCGATTCTCATAACAAGATGGTGTATTTAAATAACTATAAAACTTGCTGCTCCTTCACTGGCTTCTGGCTGCCTGATAGTATTATCCTGCTGAATACAATGCCAGTGCTACAGCTCAGTGAACATCCACAGGGGAGTTTTCTGAAAAGCCCATTTTCCTTACAACATTATAACTTTCAAAAGGTCATCGATCCATAGAAATATCTCAATGAGATGCTCTGGGGCATTAATATCCAGAAAGAGATCAATCTGTTTTTCCAAGCTTTAACAATAATTCAGAATGAGCAGAGAGACTGAACATAGTGTTTTCAGATACAGAACAAATAAATCATCACATAGGCATATAGTAGTAAACTAATAACTCAAACAGCAGTTTCTTATTATTTGTTTGTTCAATCATTCATCTGGTTCAGCAAATACAACTAGTAGCTTTGGTTGCCTGTGTGATTCAGAGGTACCAGTTTGATTAATCAAGACAAAGACCACCTGCTGTTGTTTAAATGCTGAACACATGGTGACATAAACCACGTGTTACCGTGTTTTTCTGCTACAATGTGTAGTGTGTAGTGCATACCATCATAAGTGTGCTCAGAGGGATACTGGCTTCTTAAATAAGCATGTGGTAAAGAACATACTAAACTTACTAAACTTGGTAAAGTGATAACAGGATTCAGCAGCCTTAACATCTCTAATGAACAGCTGCTTGGCTGCTCAGCTGTGCTTATCACACACATGCACACCCTGCTCACTTACTGCTGTGCAGCAGAGGAGGGATGCTGCCTCCAAAATAATCACAGCTCCATCAGCAGTGTGAGATATAAACAGTCCTTATGGGAGCTTTCAAACACCCCTCTGCCTCCATTCACTCAAAGGAAAAAATATATAGAGAATGCTCCATGTGTGATAGAGAGCCAGAGCACTGAGATATAAAACAATATATGTGGACTGATACTCATAACTCATAAACATCAAAGCATTACTTATGGCCCATACAATACACAATCTGTTGACTGATCAGCAGAACGTTGCCAGGTTTCACTTCATAAGGAGGTCAACCACCAAAACGTATCTCCAGTTACTGCCATACTGAGTTTTCACTTCTTAGAGAGACAGAATTAAGTGCATGTGGATGGTGTTAAAAACAGTAGAATAATCATTATACAGAATCCCAGTTAGTGGGTCTAAATGTTGGCTATTTAGAGGAGTCGTCTGTCCTGGTGACTTGAAGTGCAAATGCTCCTTGAGCAGCTTTAAATACCTGTAAAGCTTTGAGGTGGCAGCATTACAGTGGTGAAGGAAAAACACCCGTTCTCTCCTCTGATACTCTAATTATGAAATGCCACTCGCATTACTCCTGCTACCATAGATCTGGGTCTACCCACATGGCTTCTGCATACTAACACACTGCATACTGAACTGACACGGGAATAAAAACATTGATCTCTGACTTCTGTACATTTCTTCATTACATGCTCCCCAGACTCCTTTCATACTGTAGTCCTCCCACAGAGCCCAGACCTACTGGCTTACTCTTACTGATTTCTCAGAAATGGCTCACAGCCAGACTAAATAATAACACAAAGCTCTGCAAGGAAGAAGCCATTGAAAGTCTAGAAATGTAGACATAAAAACAAGACATTCAATTTGGCAGTATACACCAGTTAAAATGTAATTGGTGTCTCTGTAATGGCTGCTGCTGTGTAAGCAAATGCTCTCTGTGACATAATGTCTGTTTGTTCATGCTCAGAGTTCAGAGAAGCAGTGATTAAACTGCAGCAACTCACTGCTTATTGCTTGTCTGTTTCCTCATCTCTTTGTCAGCCTCTGAGCTCCTTCTCCAGATGCTGCTGGAGGAGATGTGCAGTCACTGGGAGCCGTCTATCATTTCCTCTTTCCTCCCTGTGTTAAACTCTAGCAGAGAGGTAGAGCTGTGCTTACAGCTTCCTGTTTCACAGACTGAGTTATTATTCATTCAGCCGTCAGCCGTCGGCCAAGATGATTCAGTGGGAGGTCTGAATGAAACCTGACTTTATGGAAATGTTCAGGTACCACCTGCATGTGTAACAGCTGGACTGGAAAATTAAACACAGAATTGTGTGCATTAGAGAGTAATGCTTGGTAAAGGTTCTGTCTCTGATGATGGTAATAAAAGAGGTAAAATCACTGAGCCCAGTGGTTCAGTCATGGATCCAGTGCCATCACTACAATCTAATTGGCAGATGCCTTCTAAACATTTATGTCACGTCATTGGTCTCCATCTCACTGTGGGGCAGGTGTTTGGCAAGATTTCTTTTTTCTGCTAAGACTGTTTGTCAATATTTTCTGCTCCAGATGGATCTTACAGATTGTGAGTTGATGCTTCCCTGATACATGAAGAACAACCAGAGCATGTTTATTTTTCTGTTGTACAAAACTCTAAATTATGAAAATATCTTACCAGCGCAGTCCACACTATCTAAAGAATATACAAAAACGAAGTGTGGCGATTTAATGAAACATTGTTTTAAAAGCACCTGCAGCCAAATGTGTTCTACAATCTTCTCCAGGGAGGAAACTTCAGTTAATTCATGTTGTTGTGTGTTTGAGAAAAATCTTCCTCCAATTAAAATTTTAGTCTGAATTTGACCTTTTGAAAGAAGGAATCCTCATTAAAAGGTGGAGCAGCTGTTTCCTTTATCCTGCAGTTGTCTTTTCTGCTCGAGTCTTCTTTTGAACATTTAAGTGTTTGTATTTCAAATTCATCATCTTGAAGATTTTTAGTTAAGTAAATTGTGCCTGTGACCGTGTGATGAAAGCTCTTGCATTTGCAGTGTTCTTTCATATCGCAGTGAGTGAGTCGACAGAAGTGGGGTCAAATGTTCTCTGACCTCTGAGTTGTGAGTAAATCATTTGTACGGACAAACAAGTGCAAATCAAAAGAAACAGACACAAATTGGACATTTAGCTGAAGGCAAACACTGAGCACAGGAAGTGCAGTGACTGATTTCCTGCTTTGTAAGATGTTCTACAAACTTTCTTTGGAGCTTCTTTTTAGCTTTTTAGGACTGAGTAGTTCTTTTTTTTCCTTAAATATCATCTTCTAGAGACACAAGCACTCAGTGAAAAGACTCAGACAGCTCTATTTAATTACCAGCAATATCTTCTTTTGAATCCAATCTGACTGCCAACAGTCTCACAAAGAGCTGAGTCCAGCGAGGTCAGAGAGACGACATGAGAATCAGGTCACCTCCTCTTGTTTCTACACTAATTCAGCCAAGTTCATCCTCTGTGTCACCTGCTGTTTTCTAGAGATGAGGTGTGACAGAATGTTACAACAGCACACACACTGGTTAAAAGTCTGTGAGTGTTTCCCCACACAGAGGCCCTTTGTGCTGTCATTAATCTCCTCAGCTGGATATTTATATTTATTGAAAGTAATCCCATGAAGGGCCTTATTTGAGGGAACAACAGCAGAACATCACAATCATAAACCACTGTATTACTGGTCTTAAATAGACCCTGCTGTACTGTTAAATAAATGACTGTTCTCAGTTCTACTGACTCTGTTGGTGTGTTGGTGAATGACTGAAACAAATGCATCTGTATCCTTCATCACTGTTCCCCACCTACTTGATATTCAGTTCATAATCTAATACAAGCAAATTGATAATAATGCAGTCATAACCCAGCATGCAATCCGGTGTTTGGCCTTTTAAGCCTTTTTATAAGAGCTATCTGATTACCCACAATCCCCTGGTTTCATCAGGGAGCAATTATCTCGTCACTGATCTGTGGCCGTCTCATAAAGAGTATCTGATCAGGATGTTGTAGCTTTGGCAGCCGTGCATACTGTGTGTACATTTAATGATCTGCTGCTAAATAACGAATGGCTTCAAACCAGTTTTGTTTAATGTACCAGCATCCAGTTCCTGAAAAAACAAACATATAAAAACAGTAAACACACACACAGACACACACACACGTTTAGCTAACCCATGAAATGATTGTCTCTGAGCAGCACTGTGACAAATCAAACAGTATCATCTGTTGTCTTAGTGCAGCGTTCAGTGTTGACATGTGTAGGAGCCTGGTGATGTTGGAGTCACGGATGTTAAAGAGACAAACAGCTGGGAGTTAGATTGGAGTGTAAACGTGCTCAGGAAATAACTGTTTTAATAAAACTAAGCTGCTCCACTGAGACTGTCTTATATTACATAACTTAAACTGAATGTTATTAAAAACTGAAAATTAATACGTGAGAATTAAACACTTCAACATGCTTTATGCAGAACTGCTGCGTGTGAATCACACTTTGTTTCTCTGGGAATGTCACTGTGCTTAATGGATGACTGCATGTTGTAGCTTCAGTAATTAAAATGATTCAAATCACTAAATTTTGTATCAGTTCTGTTCCCAAGATAGGACCAACATCAAAATCGTTTAGTTTAATACATAAATTATGCATATTTGTGGACAAAATGTGCCAAGCTTGCAGAACAGGAGAATCAATGGCAGACTCGTCCTTGGAGGAATATAGGTGAGCATAAAAAAATAAGCAACACCACAAAATCTCACTTAAACACACACACTTAATGAAGGATTTACATGATATAAGGAAATACATCCTAATAATACATTTAATTATACATCAAGTAACAAATCATATGATTAAGGCTTTGGACTATTCTATTTCAATGACAATATCCTGAGTGTCAGATGTGAACCATCGAGTGTGTAAAATACTGACAAAGAAATCAATGTTAAACTTTTTTAAGACATCAGACTCATTTAAGTACAGGTGAATTCCACTGTATCTAATGGTTAAAAAACAGGATAGCGACTCACACATGAATTATTTAAATACCTCTTCCTGTTTTTCATTAAGTGCCTAGTATTGGATAAAATGTCCAGAGACTTTGTCCTCCCTGCTGGAACTGAAGATTAAGGCTCATTGAGCAGCTGTAAACACATGTAAACCTGCAGAGCTCTGGGGTGGCAGCATCAGAGAGGGACATGAAATCGACCCTGAATGAAGAGTCTGCAGAACACTGACCTCACCACAAGTTATCATTATGCAATGCCTTCATAGACAGCACATTTCTGTCATTATATCCTGAATGTTGAGCGGTGAAACAACACTTCATCACATGAGGACAATTTAGCTCTTTCAAAAGGGAGCTATTAAAACAATTTATTATTTTTGTTATTTGAAATATTTATTCTCTCTTGTATTTGACACATCTCCTGCCTGTTAGAAATGTGGTCCTTATGACTATAATCACTCACCATGTTACTGATGAACCGTCTCTGTGTGCTCCTGCTGCTGTCTCCTCCTGTCTCATGTTTGTGTTGTTGGACAGAATCAGTCATGTGTCACCTGTCCATCAGGCATCCTGCTGCTCTGCACACCTGTTCCCAATCATCTCATCAGCCTGCTGACCTGTTACAGGACCTGCCTCCACAGCTCAACCTGATTGGTTATTCACTCTCTCTCTGCTTTCTCTCAGCACTTGGCCAAATAGTTTCAGTTTTGTGTCCTCCCGGCACTTTGCCTGTTTACCCAACATTTCTCGTTGACTCTTATATTTGTCTAAAAACAGCAAACTGTGACAGAGAATTCTGAGCTTGAACAAAGAGACACAGTCACATGAGCTTCAAACAACAGAGAAATGAAGTAATGGGATTTAGACACCAAAGCAAAGCGTCCAGCACTTCAGTCACTTTAATCCTTTCTTGTGAGGACAATGAATTCATGAGGACAATAAGAAGCTCTAATTAGATTTCCCAGCTCATGTTTGCCCCTGACTTACAAATGTAAATGAAGACATGATCCTGTTTGGGTACTGAAACTATTCTCCCTTTGTGAGAGTAATAATATACAGCTGTTCTGTCATAAAGCTTTACTGTCACTGCAGAGGTCTGCATCATGTATAGAAGCTCAGGGAGGTCTGTGTTTGATAAAGTGTCTCTGGATATTAACTCATTATTGATGGTTAACGGTTTCATTAGAATGGATATGAAGGGTTTTAAGAATCTCATATCTGACACTGAAAAGTAGCTGTCATGAACTTATCTCATGAAATCCAATCAGGATTTTCATTTTGCCTGCTTTTCCATCAGTGAATTTGTGTAATGTCGCCATGTAGAGGCATTAGTCTTCTTATTATATGATTCATAAGACATTCACAAATTTAAATTAAAGTGATACAATCAAAAAATAAACTTTTATCACATTTAAATAAACAGAGCACACAACCTATGACTAATATCAATGCATCTGATACAGACACTTACCACATTAACATGCTGGGTCATGCAGATAATGGAGCTAGACATGCCTCTGTACACGTTGTCACAACTGGGCTCAATTCTGGACAAAAGACTGGAGACCACACATGAGTTTAACAAAAAGTATGTTTATTTAACAGAAATAAAATCAGAATCAATGTAAAGAAAACAAACAACAGGATGGAAGCAGAGGGAGAGAGAAAGACTGACTGACTGCTACCAGCGTATAGCAGCAGAAAGGCCAGGTGATCCTAATCTACTAACGAGCTGACTCCGCCCACCAGGCTCCTGCAGGGAGAGGTCTGCTCACAGAGGGCCGTCACACTAATGACCTCATACCAACGAGCGCTTAATCAACTCGTCATAAGTTGGTCATGAATTATTGTATTTTCACAGGGCATGTGTGTGAGATTTTAGTTGAAAGTTAAGAGTGTCTGTGAAGCAGGTGAAGCACAATGATGTCATTCCTACACAGTGTAACATGAGACACATGTCAAATGCTCAAATATGAGTGCTGAGCTTTCACTCCATGAGAACTTGGCATTCAAAGCTGTGGTCGATTTAACCATATAATCAGTCCCTGATTAACTCAGTGTTGTGACCTCAGATGAAAACACTTGAAGTAAACCACTTCCTCCCACTTTGCATGTAAACAATATTGTTTTATTCCAAGCAGCTCGACAGAGAGCAGGGACAGACAGAAGAGAGGCTCAACAATCAGGCATCCCTACATCTATTTATGGAGTGAAATTTGACAAGAGCATTAAACTAGACTGATGCATGTGCACAGCATATTGGACAGACAGATGGATCAGACAGCAGCAGGTTTTCTCGTCCCGTCCTTCCTGTCAGCAGCTTAATATTTGTTAAATGGAGCTGTCAGGCTTTAGATGTTATTAGGATGTCACAGTAACAGACAGCCAGGTAAGTGGCTGAAAATCAGTCAATTGACCAACAGGTGAGACAGCTGACAACCACAGAATGGACACCTCTACAGCCTTTGCAGATAAAACTTAAGCAGACTTTAAGAAAGTGACATTCTCAACTCCAGCAGATTAAATTTCTGGTGTTTCAAATTCAAGGGAAAAGATGTTATAAATGCAATTTAAGCCATCTAGCAAACCATATAATGTGCCTTCTAATGCATGGCCAATGTCTCGTCGATAAGGTAGGACTTTATTTAAACCAACATATAAAAAAACATGGACTGTTTAACTCCAGAATAAAGATTCAACAGTTCTGTCACAGAGTGGTTGTACCTGTCTAACACAGCAGCAAGAGGAGGAGAGAGGCCCTGTATCATTGAATTAATCTGACATCACTGTCCAATTAAAGAGCAATCAGTGCCCCCTTAATCTCATTCTAAAGCCCCTTTCATTTGGACTGCATTAAGAAGCAGATGTGACAGTGTCTGGTGAGAAAGAACAGCTAACCAGAACATTTACTGAGACTTAATAATAAGATAAACAGAGACGGAGAGAAACTAGAGAAAGAGACACTGAGTGACGTTCTTTAAACCACGTCTCAATCTGTGTGTCTTCATGGTGTGTGATCACCTTCAGGAATAGAAATTTGAAGCATTTGAATGAAGAGTGGGTATACACACATCGGCACATTGGTGAATTTCTACCTGATATAACAACGTGTATTACGATATAATGTCCTGATCTGTGGATAGCATTACTGAACATCACATCTCAGTGATCAGACAAAACAGGTAGGTCAGTGCACTCTTAATATGGTGCAAGGGATATGTAGGAAATCATTACATCTCTCCAGTGTGCTGATTAGTATGCATAAGGAAAGAAATCTATGATGTTTGAATCAAAAGAACTTCAGTGAAAAAGGACAGTGTTTGCAGCCACCCGATGAAATGTGAAAAGTATGTGACACTTGAGGTGCTTTCAAGTGTCTCTTCAAGGTATACATGCAGATGTGTAGACAATGGGTCTGGATTTTAAAAGAACTCTTTAATGTTCGGTTCCTTTCAAAGTTCAATATTTGTAATGAACCAGAAATTAACCAATCAAATTACATCCGGACTGCAGAAGTGTTAAAATGTCAGCTACCATGTCTTTACATTTGAGAACAATAAAGTTTTGTTCAACTTGTACTCATTACACGACCAAAATAAAAAGCCCAAACATTCAGGCTCCGATGCAAACATAAACACCTGTGATACAAAATTTCAAACAGGACAGACATCATTATGATTGAACAGGTATTTAATTGATATGTGCAAATTTTTAGATGACAAATGTGAAAAGTCTTTGGTGATTATCCCCATTATGTAACCTTCAAGTGGGATAGCCGAGAGTAGTAAAGAACACTCCCTGATGGAGTCTAAACACAGCTGTTGATGGCAGTGAAAAGATGCCTGGTGTGATTAGGAGGGGACTTTTGAGAGCTTGATCTGGACACTGGATGTGGTGAAGTGGAGACAGTGGATGACAGCTGACAGCAACAGAGAGGAGAACACATTTAAAGTTTGACAGCAGCAAGATGACGGCTGATGGAGATTGCTGTAAATTCTGTTTTCCGCTGGTTATGAAACCAACTTAAATTATTCTGATTACTCTTTATTACTCTATAAGAGGTACAGCTTTGTCCACAGGGGTCGCCAAAATCAACACAAACTGAAAGTTCCTCACAGTAGCTTTTAGCTTGAAGAGTAAACACCCATGATCAACGGTTATAGAAGCAGGAAGAGAGAGAGAGAGAGAGAGAGAGAGAGAGGTAAATGAACTTCCTGCTTGAACTTACACTGAACTTCACGCTGATGTCATCTCTTTTGTTGTAAATTAGTATTTTAAATAAATGAGTTTGAACAACCCCTGTGATTATAATATGGTCCATGGACATTAAACTTGTCTTTTATGTAACATTGTCCTGACACTTGTTTTATTTAAATACAGCAGTCAGGAGGTTTTCAGGAAATCCTCCCTGAGGCTTCACAGGCCTCATACCTTCAAGTTTCTCTGCTGCATTTGAAGCTACTTCTGGAGGTGGAGGTGGAAGAAGTACCACTCATGAATAGCAATTACAATGCAGTGTAAATTCAGCTCAACAACAGATTGTATAAAAAGATGGACGACATGACAGCTCCGCAACAGTAAAGAGAGAGTAAGGGTCATAAGGCCCGCGTCCTGTTTCTCTAACATGGTTTCTGTTACTATAGTTTGTTCTTATCATGCTGACACAACAGAAAGACAGCAGAGGGTAAAGAGTTGAGGTTCAAACAGTGACTGATTAAAATGATATCCAAGCTGTCAGATGAAGAGCTGTAGGGAGATTGAATTCCTCCTCTTGAGACAAAAAGGACAACTGGAGATGAAGCTGACTCTCCGTCTCAAACTGCTTCATTGAACTGATGAAACACATGAAAGACTCCTGCTGTTGTTCTTTAAAGCCAGGCACCAAACTGAACAGAGGAGGTTAACATCCAGCTGAGGAGATTAATAACCTTATTATTCACATTCAAACAGTGATGATCAGCTTCATGTAGGGGCCTCTGAGGTGAACAAGAAGGTACACACGTCACACACCACACACATTGTCCCTCGCAGTAAGTTATGTTAGAAGAGAGTCACAGCATGATAAAGACAACAGACGACACATCTCAGTCGTCTCTCTTGGATCTGACCTGGGAGCTGATCTACTCAGAGTCAGTCCTGTTACCTGGCAGAAATACTTTTAATAGAAGTATGAGACATCATGAGCAGTCTGTGGATGTAGCTGGTGATGAAACTCGCTCAGCTTTGACTGTAGCTGTTGTTTAACTCACCCTGGACAGTGTCACATTCATGATAAGAATAATAGTCAGAAAAAGTCGATGGTCTAGTGATCTTCTTAATCTGTTCTTTGAAACTGAATTTCTTCTGCAGAAGTAAAAAGCCTTGAAACTGAGCTCAGAGACTCTGTGGGATCTTCACACCATTTATTCAGCCCTGACAATGTGTGTGTTTCAGTGTGTGTGTGTTTCAGTGTCTGCAGCCACACTCACTCGTGTTCCCTGTGGCCACTATAAGTCCTTCTCAGTGGACAGAAAGTATCTTGTGATCAATAATGGCTACTCTGGTTAGTGTGGCTCACTAAGTCTCACTGTAACTTTAAGAAAAACTGCCGCAGGATAAAACACCAGACATGGAGCGCTCATCGAATCTGTTCTGCTTCTTTTTTGGTTTCCCATTTGTGTGTGCAGCACAAATCACCTCTGATCCTCACAGCAGCCAGTCAGAGAGGAAGAGAGCAGAGCAGCAAGAACGACTTCACTACTGAACTATTCAAACCAACAGTGACCTCTGGGTTTATGCTACATACAGTCAGCTACAACAACACACTGCAGCATATGTCGAGGGGAACTTTATGAGTGTATATGTAGTGTTTGTACATTAGATTTTATGTTACATCTATGTGCTGGAAGTCCCACCTAAGTTATGTACTATTATATTGTGCATTCTGAGTATGTACACATAGCGACAGGTTTCAGCTGGCCAGCCTGCACACATTACAGAAGTACTTTCTGGCACTTCCCTGATCAGCCCTAATCCCAACATCCCCCAAACACAAACACTTCCCACCTCACTAAACACACTTGCATGTAAAATCTAAAACCCCACTGATACAAGAACAAGATCATGTTTTACCTGCATTTCAGGATCCACAGAGGAAGATCCAGGATGGATGAGACCGCACCAAGAAAAGAAGGAGAAAGAGAAACATACAATTAAGAGATACTCAGAGACAAAAATGCAGAATCTACATAAAGTCTTTGCAATAAACAGCCAGTTCTAAAGTTTGAGCCAGGAGTGAGAAACATGTCAATAGTTGAAACAGCCCGGTAATATTGTCAAACTTCTATAAGCAGAATAAGATGATAAAGTGTCCGTTTGAACATCATCTTCTCAGATGAAAGGTGTAACTATGATTTGAGGAAGACAAGAGAACAATTTAAATATGTTCACTTAATTGCAAACATGCAACCATGTTGTCAGTAGTGTCAAAGGTCAGCTCATCTATCTCTACTGAAGACAAACATTTGGTCTCTTTATTCTTTGTTGTGTTGAAGAATCTGCACAATTTCAGCTAACAGGTTTTGTCACATTTAAAAGTCAGTGCTTTATTATTCATGTTTGGAAACTTCATCCCTTGACATATTTTTCAGGACCTGCCATTACCCTGCCAAGTTGTGACACCAAAAGTGTATTTCAGCAGAGCAGGAAGCTGTAAAGAGCTTGTTTACCGGAAACAGCTTCCTATAGTTTCATATGAGAGGTTTTAAATCAGCCAAACCTTTGAAAAATGTATCCTTGTCCAAAACATTTTTTGAGACGCTATTTTTTGCAGCTTAGTTTCGTAGCTGTTTCGCAATTCAATCAAGGCTGAAGCTAAAAATCCAAGGCCTGAAGAACAACAACACGCTGCAGCCCGGAGACAAGGACAACATCAGCATTTTTCATGGATAGAAGGACAAATCAGCTCCAACACAAACCAGCTCCAAGACTCGGAGGGATGTATTATAAAAAAATAAGATTGTTGACCTGGTTCTACCCTGACATACATAAACTATAATTAGTTATCGGGAAAGCGTGTTTGGCAAACTTGTGAACAGAAGGGTCTCATCTATCAGCACAAACAAACTGCCCTTTGTTTTCTGTTCAGCAGTTAAAAAAGATTTACTTTCACAGCAAATATGAACATAATGTTTCAAGCAGACACATAATTACACAAAGGCTAAATGCACTTTCTGTCTCATTTGTCTGAATGGCTGAGAGCTCTGCAACATCTACAAAAGTAATGTGTGTCCCACTTCACTCCAACACAGCAGTCACATAATTTCCTTCATGCTTCAAGACTGTAAAACTTCTTAGTGTTAAATTCAGCAGGATACAGTTTTCAAGCAGACTGAGATCTTCCCTGAAATGATTCTTCCCTGAAGCTTTTTGTCTCTTTCAGCAACAAGCAGCTCAGGAATCAAATCTCTGAATGTAAACGTAAGAGTCTAAATCACATTCTTAGTTACATTTAGGGTTAAAGATGAGCTATCTAGTTAAATTATAGTTACATCATGTACATAACTTTAAAGAAGCTGTTGCACAGAAAATATGTACAGTGGTATTTTTGTTGGTTAACAGCAACTCACACAGTCTCTGTTGCTGTACATACATGTACACATAAATACACATGTAGTAAATCAACACGCAATGTTATTCACTATTGAGATTCTTCTTCTACGATCTTTTATCAGCAGATTACTGGTCAACACTGAATCAAAACAATTGCAAGCCAGTATCAGTTTCACACAATGCTACTCAATAAAAGTTTCAGACTGGGTGAGTACATATTCTCACAGTGGCAGTGGTGTTTTGAGGGAGGCTAGAAAAACGCTTGAGGAATATTGTATTGAAAAGTCATTTCCCTTCTATGATCTCAACACACAGTATTCTCATGGACCACTGACCCTGTGTAATAACCAACACTGGAGTTCTCACATCATCATTGTGGTCGAACATAAAGGACTGAGGCTGACATCAAAGTGTCACTTATAAAAAAGAGTTCTTTTTTGTTTCTTTCTATATAATTACTTCAGATGTGATTTGATATGATTACGTTTTGTACAACTCACGACAAATAATTCATTGTCATCGGTAAAACTCCTCGCTGTTAAAAGAGATCACTGTCCAGCCCTGTTCTGCCTCAGGACCCGTCTGAGAACAAATCAATTAGTGTGCCTTGGACCTGCTCCAGTGTTTCTTTCAGACGGCCTCAGTAAATATGACCATCCAGTAGTGACTGCAGTCTGATAACACAAAGCCTCACCATGTCAGGCACAAGACAAGGCCAACACTCTCAAGGTAACAAGGCTAAAACAGGTAGCTGTTTGGTTCTGCTGTAAGGGAACTGAGAAAGCTAATAAAACAATAAAGCAACAAAGACTGAACAAGGTCAGGAAACACTACACACACTTTCTGCTTGTTCTTCATCTTTTCCTGCCTTAATCTTGAAGACTCATAATCTTCATCTCTCAAAAGAGTCTGCAGCTCTGACCAAGCAGAGTTATCACAATGCTGTTGCTTTATTGAAGGCACATTGTTCATCTGAAGACCCCAGTATGTTTCTGCAGAGAAGGACCATTGGTCGTCCGGTCCTCCTTGTAGAATCTACAGTTCATTCATATTTTTTTTTTACCTCATTGTCTTTTTATTTTAAAACCAGTGCACAGAGAAAATGACAGACACTGTATTCATTTCACAGTTCAGACTCCAAATATACTTTTTCCTCTTTCAGGGCACAGCCAAACACACAGAGACATCAGACACAGAGGCCATTACACTGATGAGGCATTTACAGCAAAAACTATTAGAACCCCACAAAACCACTCTCTATTGTGTATAAAATTATTGCACTTAAGACCTGAGTGAAACACTTTAAAGTGAACTTTTTATTAGATGAACAGCAAGCACACAGTCCTGACTTTAACATTAAATTTTCTGAATTACCTCTTTAATACATTTATTTTCAGTGTCTACGTAGACAGACCAACATTGGGTCGATGTCAGTGTTGTACAACTGACCTAACAGAGGATGATCCAACAACAAGCCCAACCCCAAATAAAAAGGGACTAGAAGGAGACTTTAAGACTACCTGTAAGAGTAATACACAGAAAAGTAGCAGTAGTAGAAAGTTGGTATCATCAGGCAGAAACAGCAGACGACACACCTTTCTCTTGTCCCTCCCTGTCCAAAGTAATAGCTATATGACAGGGATTAAGGTCTTCAGGCCCCAAACCTCAGATTTGTGTTCAGCTCTCAGAGGAGATGCCAGTGACAGATTCAGAGGGCTTACTGGTTTATGTGTTCAAACCCGAGGCAGGAGGCCAGAAGGATATCAGAGCAATACGACAAGATGAATAGCCGTGATCACAGCACAGCCAAGGATTATCTGTGAGACCACTGCAAAGTGCTCAATAAAACAGATCATCTATATCTGCCCCACCAGCTTCTTCTTAGATCACCAGCTTCTTGTTTCTCAGCTGCTCTGTGCTTGGTTCTCATTTTAAACCTCCATCAGATCCATCAGTTAATGTAAGAAGCTGACAATCAGCCTTTTACACAGCAGACATGTTTGCTGTCATAGTAGGAGCAGCACAGGTGTTCTTAATCACCTAATTAATAACTGTTCTATTGTTACTGAGCCAGACTCCAACAGCACCAGGCGGCTGAGACTGAAGCAGGTAATTAGCTTTATTAAATACACCTGTGTGTGTGTGTGTGTGTGCCACGTCATTTCAAAACGGCTTCTTTAAGAAGATGAATTGTGACTTACTATATAACTATATTTCCTATTATATTTTTGTTTATGTGTAAAATGGACAAAATTACCCATTTATATTATTATAGACGACAGGGATGAAACAGGTAACATAAGCTCACTTCTCTCCTATCACTCTGTCTGCTTATCTGTCTCATTAAACAAGTGTAATTTTAACAGAAACTTAAACAAAATGCTTATATAACAACAAATAAACAATACACAAAAACTGAAGTGAAATTATTGTCAACTCCACTGTGTGTGAATTCTGTATGCAGACATTAAAGTTGTGTTTCTCCCTTGACCTCCTGCATGCTCTCTCTCTCTAGTCATACCACACTCAAGCAAAGAGAATAAATATATAACTCGTATGTTGAACCGACAAGACACATACCTGAATGCAAACCGTATTGACAAATCAAATACACAGCACAAAAATGTACAGCTGTGAATGAACTTAGATGTATTCGTAGTTCAAGTGCAGCTAAAATCAACAGAAAAAAGAAAAACAAATCCCGTCCGTGTTTTTATTTCCAATTATTCCCAAAACAGTAAATATTCAATTGTTGCACTTAATTTCGGTTCAGTTCAATTGTGGAAAAGATAAATTCAAAAATTAAACATATATAGTTCTTCCATATTTTACAGAAGTTACATGCAGTCCTCGAGTCACAACCACCCATGGAGGTAAAAACCCTCCTCCCTTTAACACAGCATCAGTTTGCTAACACACAATCTACACAAGAGTCCTCTGAGTGTGGATGTGTAAAATTTAAATACACTGCATGGTACACTTACAAAAGTTGGACCAGAGCCATATAAAAAACAATAAAATATTAAAAGCCTTGTTACTGTTTTAGCACATAATAAAAGCTGAGGTGAACATTTTGTACTAAAGCTGATGTATTAATAATTTACATCATGCACAAACCTCCATTAAAACTACATCCCCTGGTGATTTCTGCAAATAAACATCTGATCACTGCAAATAAATGGTAATGTGACAAAGTGTGCTGTTATAAGCTAAAGATGAGGATACACAAAAATAATCAAAAGCCCACTTCCTGCTCTGTGTTCTCTCCCAGCACACAGCTGTAATCACAAACATCTCTCTGTTGAGATTAACTTTCACTGCTGGGATCACAGAGAAGCAGACAGGAAACAGAGCAGGTGAGATCAGATGGTGATGGAGGACATGTTGGTCGTCTAAATCAGAAATCAGAAAGGCTGGCTGAGTACACTAATTCAGGGAACATATCACCACCAACTGATTAAATGTGTGAATGACTTTTGTTGGTATAATTATGTTAGTAGTTACATCAACAGAATATTGTGTGTAGTCTAAACTCTGGCGGTGCTGCTAAAGGCTAAATTCAGCATGCTAACATGACTTTCATTAGCTGGGGCTACTGGGAATGTCATTGGTTTAATGGGATTTAGTCATGAACATATGGCAGTGTTGGATGATGAAGCTTGATTAAAAGTCTGAGGCTGACCAAAGTACAAACCCTCATTGCAATACAGCCATTAATTGTTAAGTCACTACACTGAAAACCCTGATTGTAAACCTCATGCAGGCAGTAAAGATAGCAACAGCAAGCAACAACCCAATATTGTCATCCCTAGAGCCATGGTGCCGGCATGGCTGTAAATATCAAAAGAAAATAAATTTGGAAAAGCAGCAACAATATTTAGATTTATTTACATACTCTGATCTGACTTCTCAGTGTGTGTGTGCTATCCTTCCTCTGTCCTCTGTAGCTGTAATCATACTGACAGGCTCTTTAATTATATGGAAAACATCATCATTTACACCCACCCTTATAAGCGAACAGGCAGAACATTATATGCATGAACAGGTGTACATTGGTGTGATTAAATGTCTGCAGGATGACAGCTAAGAACATTTGTCAGACAGGAAAATGTGCATAATAGATACGAGCTGCTGTGGACAGATCTGCGTCTTTCTGTCTGTTTATGTCCCATGTCAGAGCTTTAAAAGCTGTGACTGTCACCTACAACATGTGGTACAAGCTAAATAATAACATCCTTAACAATGAGGTATGCATTAATTTACAGAAAATTCCAACGGATGGATAACTTATGGTTAGATGCTGAGAGAATGAGGACCATTGTGTTATTGAAAGACATCATGGATGAGCTTGGTTATCAAGTTGAACCTCTAACACACAACCCACAAACATTCTACACTACTACTACTACATGCTACACTACTACTACTTTCCTCTGCAGTGACATGTGAGGCAGCACATTTAAATATTTTATGGGATAAACAGTTGCACACCCATGCATGCCTGGAAACAGGCAACCCTCTGGTGAACACACACATTCTTATACCCTGGGAGTGATTTTGCAATGCCAATGAGCTTCCTCAGGAGCGTCTGTCACGGCTCAGAGGAGCCACATTGTAAAGGGCAGTTTGAATTAGGAGGATTTCAACCACTGTGTTGCATCAGCACCCCGACGGCATGCTGGGGGAGGAGACTGTGTTTGCTGTCTTTGCTGAGCACAGCTTGGATTTATTTAACACACATTCCAACAGATGAAATGATATTTCCTGAAGTTTGTCTAGAGACGGACTGAATCACAGCAGGTGCAATGTTTCATGTGGCACTCAAAATACCATGGCGTATGAGTGAATGTGTTTGTGTGCACAAAAACGATGTGACCCTTTGATAATGTAGTTTAAAAACACTGTGTTACACTCTAAGATGAAAATAG
The DNA here is from genome assembly GCF_022749685.1 of Semicossyphus pulcher. Taxonomy (NCBI): domain Eukaryota; kingdom Metazoa; phylum Chordata; class Actinopteri; order Labriformes; family Labridae; genus Semicossyphus; species Semicossyphus pulcher. Next base: position 9,452,140 of record NW_027211700.1, read on the forward strand.
CAAGAACCTCTCCTGGGACCACATCCAGTTCAGAGGAACTGATTCTGGCTTCTTCTGTTGAGATGTATTTTCGGTAGACTGATCATAAGACAGAGAGGTTTATGTCTAACATGTCCTTGTCACTCAATACGTCAGGAGTCAGCTTGGGGGCACAGTCCCTGCCTCAACGGAAGAGAAACAAGAAGCAGCAGCTCATCAGCTTGTTTGTTACCTCTTTGTGAGTCAGCAAACTGACACACTGACTTCCTCTGTCCTTTCCTCCTCTTTCACATCCAGGCGTGTTTATTGATCAACTCAAAGGTTATTGTGTGACAAAGGTCTGTATGTGACAAACGCACTGGCCATATGGCTGTCACTCAAAGAGCTCCAACAACATTGGCAAAAATACAATACAGACACAGCTGGTCATGTCCTTTAAACCTGACCCAAGCTGGTATATGTAGTGGTGGAAGAATGACGAGGAACAATAAAATTACTAAAATATTATTATATATTGTCAATATTGGGCAGCGTTAAAGGTTTAGAAGATAGGGGAAACGTGTAAACAGATGCAGACATTGAAGACAGAATTGTGGTCTTGTTCTGAGTTCTAACAATGACCTCTGACCTCGAAACACAAGCACATCCACATGTTCAGCCTCTTTATGATAGCTTCAATTCTTCTATAATGAGACTTAGTGTTATTGAATTAAAGTTGCAGGATAGAGTAGGGTTGAGAGAAAGAGAAAGCAACATAACAACTCAACTAGCTTCGTCCATGTAGGAAACCAAACAGAGATAACATGTTCACCAGTAAGAGAGAATAAATCATGACATTACAGCTTGGGCTGGGTGACTTAGATGAAAGACTCTCTCCAACTCAATGCAGCTGAAAGTAAAACACTATTCATCACAAACACTCCCACCGTGTGGCTGCTGCTGCAGGGGCTGGAAAAACACTGGCAGCCACACAAACAGCAACAAGTGCAGCACATTTCACTGTCAGATGGATGTGGTCCAATTACATTAACTCAGTTATGAATAATGTCCAATGTCTAAAAATGTCACTGACATCACTGCAGCAAAAAATATTTACAGGCGGTGCTGACAGAGTCAAAGTTAAATTAGAAGGAAAGAACCAACAACCCGGTCACATCATGACCACATGGTATGAGAACACTAAACATTGGACTTGGCTGTTGTTTGCGGCAACAGCTGCTTGTGTGTTCCTGTGTGTGTGAGTGGAGATTGAGTAATGAAAGACAGGCTCTGAACTAGAATGCCTCCATCTCTTGGGGTGAAAAACAAATGACAAAAATACACAGAACACACAACACTTCTTTCAAAGTGAAGGTGAACACAAACTCGACAGACTGAATGACTTTGTGTAAAAGAGAAAAAGCGGCTTAACTTTACCTACTTGTGACTTTGCATTCATGGAGTTTTACATAAAAGGACTGTTTTATAACTGAGGAATACCTTGAGAGGCAAAGATGGCGCAGAGGAGAAGATGGAGTACAACTATAAACACACGCTGGCAGTTCAGCATGCAAAGAAAACGTCTCGCCTTTGAAGCCTGCCAAGAGCAGAGCAGCTCTCTCTCCTGAAAGCCTTTAATTCCTCCTCTTTACTTCTTGCACAGCAGGTGGTAGTCTGTGTGGAGTGTGTGATACCAGTGCAGGAGTGTGTTTATGTACTGTATCTTTTGTTTGTTCTAAATGAGCGACTATTTAGCGCTGTAGGGGGTCTTTGAGCTGCACTTTAAACATCTCCTTGAGGCTCAGACTGTAAATCGGTGTTATTAACTGATGATTAAAGATTTGTTTTCACAATCTTTTTTCATGCAGACCAAAGACTGTAAAAAGCAGAGGCAGATGAGGCTTTAGCGAGGCCAGTCCAAATCCCAGCATGCAAACAAACACAGTGAGAAATGCTTTTTGTGTCCTGCAGAAGTGAGGTCAGAAATCATACACAAACATATATACAGACACACTGTCCTCATGAGAGGACAAACAACACAATGTGATGAACAGTCAGTACTTCTCTCTCTGGTGGGACAGCACAGCACGGCATCTCTCCCTGCTGTTTGCCTCTAATCTGTTTTTATCTCTCAGGTGCGTTTCTTTGTCTTTCCACACTTTAAGTCCCTGTTTCTCTGACATGTCCTCCATCCATCCTTATTCTTTTCTACAACACACTCTATGTTACATACATTCTCAAATCATGGTTGTTCTTTCTTGCTAGATCTCAGTGCATCTTAAACACCGCTCCATATATACTGGTTCCTGCTACGGCTGGCTGATTCTTGAGTGATTTACGACACAGACACTTAATTCTGGGCTGAATCCACTTCACACTCAGTCAATAGCAGACAAAGCCTTGAAAGACAGAGCCTCTCCTCTTCTACTCCCCTCACTTTTTCCTCTTTGTTGACTTCCCTTGTACCCAGCTGTTCAGTCAGTCAGGAGGTCAGTAGCTTGTAGAGCTAGCAAGGTGGAAATGCTTTAGCTGCATCATCTAGAAAAGGATTTCTTTAAATGAGATTTGAAACATTTCAAACTTCGTATCACATGAAGAAAAATGTCTAGATTTAAATTGGAGAGGGGATTGCCTATGGCATCTGCTTTCCTAGATTTAACAATTCATAAAATATCCTGAGGAAATTTTGGTTAACGATGATTAAAGCTTGAGAATAAAATATTGGAGTGTGGAATAAAGGAGCAGCTGGTAGGAGAAATGAAGAAAGATTAGGGAAAGCAGTGGCCCTCGAGATAAATTACCAATGTTACAAAAAATAAAATGAAGTGCATTCATTAAAGCAACTAAAATAAACATAATGAAGCATCCGTGCACACAGTGAAGGAGGGGAAGTGTAATAATGATGCAATGTTTGGATAAGGATGTAGACAAAATTGGAAGCTTTATACACAGAGAATGTTTCAAATGGAGCATGGCTCCAAGTACATAACAAATCCCACCAAATTGCTGGGCTGGATCCTATTTAAAACTCTGTTAATCGGTCAAAGCAGACAGCAGGACAGTGACATGACTGAAGATGTGAAGCTTTGTCCTGGTTTATAGGACAGAAGATGGAGGTCAGTCTGTGTGCGGTCGCTCTGTTTGGAGAGTCTGGTGGAGAAGAGACGGAGAGAGCTGAGGTCCCATTCTCACATAACTATAAAGTTGCACAAAAGTTTTAGGCTGCTTCTTAAAGTAATTTATATTGTTTTTGAGTGAAGTGTTATAGTAGTTCTTTACTTTCTAAGGTGTCATTGTAATTCTTCTCTTTCTGTCACTTGTCACCTGAGTTATGAAAGCTTTGCAGAGGGAGAGATCTCTTTCTCTCTTTCAGATGGTTTATGTCCTCTGCAACTTTTGAGCAGAGCTCAGCTAGCTTTGAAGTCTAATGTACTGTAAAGCTTATTTTAGCTGGGGAAATACATTAAAGAGAGGATATCTTACAAAAGCTTTTAAAAGTTACATGATACTGTATGCAATGACGCATACTTATAATAATATCTACAACGCAATGACAAAATAATATGTTTGGGGTTCTTCCTCTTTAAAGGTCAGGCACACAGTGTCTGATGTGATGATGCATCTGTGTACTGCAATAATCACCCCAAGCCTCTTTTGAATGCGACATATTCTATTGGATATGTACAACTGGAACCTTTTGCCCATTCAGTGAACCCCACTGTGACAAACATTGTTATGTTAGAGAAATGGAGCAATGATGCATTAAAATAACTTGAAGACAGAAATGCTGAAGAAGAAAAACTTGATCATCTGAATACATTAGATAAATGTAACATCATCTTCCCTGCAACAATGACCCAAGTGAATGCTTTAAAAAGCTTCAAGTCGCTGTTTTTTTAGAGTGATGAAAGCAAAACATAACAGTTATTTTGGCGAGACAAAGTTCACTCCAAAGAGAATGTAATGTCTGTGATTCACTGAGAAAATAGTGTCTTTACCTCTTATTTCTTTTTTGGCACATTTTCTTTGAAGCAGCATAAAATAAGCTTCCAAAAATGTGTTGCTGTTGTCTTCGTCACCATCACCAAGAAAAGTAACCACAGTCACAGTCCTTGCTGTCTCTATATATACAGTATATCTGTACATTTTCATGCAGCAATGTCTTCCTGAGGATCGTGAAACAATAATACTCAGTTGAAGGTCAATCAGCTGGTTTCACATTATTATGTTAATCTGATAAATAAAAAGACACTCGATCCATCACCATGAAAACAGGCAGATTTATATAGCACAGAGGTATCATAGATTATTTTTCCCATTGTTAAAATTCAGGGTCAAAGTAACAATTAGCTTTCATTGTCGATTAATCTGGCAGTCATTTGCTCTATTTTCCAAAACTTTAGGAAAAATATATTATATTATGAGATCTGTAGCTATTGAAAGTGTTATTAATACTGAAGACTGATATGCAAACTCGTATAAGACGTGGAAATTAAAAAGCTGTGTGAGGAAATGATGACTGACTTCCATCTTGATAAAAAATATTCCATTTAATTTCAGGTTGTAACGATGTGCTGATTTGTCACATCTGACTGATTCTCTCTTTTATATCATTCACTGAATATTAACCGACAAGCTGATGTCAATTATCATCAACTGTGCTGTCTGATAGGTCATAAGAATCACTGCTGATGGCTGATGCTCATCATCATTTGTCAGATAAATAACCTTCATTAAATTAAAGCAGAAACTCAGCATCAGTATTAACAAACTTTTGACACATGACACAGGAAGTTTGGAAACAGGAAGTTTGTGCTTTCTTCACTCAGTCTTCATTTACTGCTGTCAGAAGTTTGAAATGCTCCCATTTCATCCAAACATATTAAATGTCATTTGAAAGTCAGATTTCATAATTATATTTGATTGTTCATATGCATATCAAGATCTGAGGAGCACAGAGGAGCACTGGGATATTACCTGTCATCCAACAGATGGTATTAAAAAAAACACTGTTAAATATGAAGAATGATATTTAAATATGTCTGCTAAATGGTAAATGGACCGCACTTATATTGCACTGTTATAGTCTTCCAGACACTCAAAGCACTTTACACTACATGTCAACATTCACCCTTTCACACACACATTCACACACTGATGGCAGACGCTGCTATACAGAGAGCCAAGCTGCCCATCAGCACTGATCTAATCACATTCACACATCGATGACTGTCGGCCTTAGGAAGCAATGTGGGGTTCAGTGTCTTGCCCAAGGACACTTCGACATGTGAACTGCAGGAGCTGGAAATCAAACTGCCAATCTGCAGATGAGAGCTGATTACTACAATGTGCTACGATGCCAAGTGGCTCTTGTCAGCCAGAAAGCTGATGCACACAGTAACCATGGCGATGGAACTCGATGACAGTGATTAGCCCCAAGTACCTGTGGTGCAACAAATGTTAGTGCTTGGTTTAGTTATAAACTGTTTACCTGCCATTGACTCTTTATAAACAGTGTCAGAGGTTAGAGATCTATTTACTGAAGCTGGAGCTTTTAACAGTCCACATAATGACAACAACAGATTATAAAGAGTGTCAACAATCTGAGCAAGTACTGAGTTATTCAGATTCTGCAAACCTCTCTGGGCGAAAAAAGTCAACAGGCTGAGTTATGAAGCTCTTTTCCTCTTGAATCTGTGACCTTGAAAAAGTTCCATTTGAAAGCTTCAGTGAATCTGAGAGGACTTATTATGGACTGATGGGAATGCAAAGGTACTTCACTGTCATTTCTACCAGCAGCCAGCAGACAAACACTCCTCAGGAGTCCTCTTCACCTCGCTCTGACACAAAGATGGACATTGATGACATTCACCCTGAACCTGCACTTTCAACAGTCCCCTCCCACCCAGCCAGCCTCACAGAGGAGAGCCAATGTTCGGTCAGTGCAGCACATAAAAGCCTGCCTTACACTTTGCATTTAGAGAGCACTGAGGCTGAATTTCCACAATAACAAACAAACAATAAGACTTCCCTTTTCTACCTCATGCCACCTCAACTGAGAAAATTCAGGGTCTCTCTGAGGATCCTTCAATGCTTCTACTCTGCAACTATGAAGCATCATGACAGGAACATCACTGTGTGGTTTGGCAACAGCTCAGATGAGGACAGGAGTGCATTTGTCTGAGCTACACTCCCCTCTCTGCCAAACGTATACACCAATGTGCAGAACCAGAGCCTGCAGGATCATGACTGATCTCCTCTCCACCCCATCGATGAACTGTTCCAGCTCTTGCAATCAAGCAGAAAGTTGTCACTTCCTCCTCTCTTTCTTTCTCTCTCGATCGCCCTGTGTTATATTTCAAGCTGGTCTCCTTGGATTGAGTCAAAGACACACCAGGCCCTTGTAAAAAGCCCACCAAGGCTTTAGTACATTTGAAACACCCCCAATGTTGAACTGAGTTATTGTCAAGTAAGTGTTTTGGCTGGGTGTGATTTGTGTTTGGGCCTGTGCAGAAGGACAGCTGCTGCAGACACATAACATCTGCTAAAGTTGATTTCAGCTGGGCTTTTGATGTTGCTCTCCTGGTAGTCGTACTAAAGTTGTCTGCATGGAATAGTGAGCTGCAGCCAGTTGTCTGGTTAAAATTGTCATTAAACAGTCAGTGAAGCCTGTCCTTGTTTAAGCTAATAGAGAGCATAACTTTAAATGCCAGTTGTGCAAACTGGGAAAATCCACCATGGCAGTAAATGGCAACTGAATGCTGAGTTATTGTGGCCTGATTTTCACACTGTCGCTCTTTTTAACCCTGTGCAGCTGTGCAAGGAGGCAATCTGTTAGTGACTTATGTGCACCAGACTGACCTGGTATTACTTTATATTCAGTCCACCGACCTGCTAAAGAATCAGCATCAGAAAAAGTGCCTCAAGTGATAAACTAAAGTGAGTTTCACCAGCTGCCAAAAATAAATATTTCCTGAGCTGAATATTTTGCAATACAATTTTATGTCAGTCAAAAATCCATTGCTTAATGATGTCGGCAATATCCTAAACACAATTGTCAGTAAGACAACAAGACAACAATTCTTAGAGTAAAAGTCGGAAAAAACAAGGACAGTTCTGCAGAATATCGATCCAGTCTACGATACATTGTTCCAGGCTTTTAACGACCCTGATTATAATGTCCATCAATAGGAGACAGGAGACCCATTTAGTGAAGTGGGTTGAATCAACATGCTGTATTGATTATCAGTGCTGCTGCTGGACTCGACTTCTGTACAGACAGTCTAAAATGGTTTTCTTTGCCCTTTTAACCTCAGAGAGGCAGAGAGAGAGACAAAGGGATACCTGAGGGGACAAAGATTGACTTTGTTTTGGTTCATAAAACACTCAATAAGTTACTGAAAAAAGTGCTCCAAACTCAGCTCTGTAACACAAACACGTCCACCTAGCCTGCAGCTAATCCTGAGTGAGCCCCTTCTCTCCAGCACAGAGGAAGAAACTTTTTTTGTAGATTTCATTTCATTTCATTTAAGGATATATTTTTATTTCAACTGCAAAGTGTAATTTAACAGACTACCTAGAACACTCTGAAGCTGATGCTAACACTCCTGGGGTGTCTCCCTCATCTGTGTTATTCCTATTGATCACTGTCCTTAAAATCAGGGAGGCCTGCTTCATCCTTGTTTGTGCCTTCCAAATCTTTCTGTTGGCTATAACATATCAGACAAAGTAATGTTATGTCGTTAACAGAAGTGGCAATATCAGACCTGAAAATACAGACAATATCAATTCATATGCCGCTCTGCCCAGTCCACACAGGCAGCATCACATCACTGTTCAGCACCATGGACAGCTACACAAAATACCCACTGGCCACATTTGAATGTAAACCCACAATGAATAGGATCGTCTTTTCCTCTGTAACAGTCCAAATTATCTGAGAGTCCGCACAATATTATATCAGTTCAGAATATTGATTTGTATGCGTCCGAAACACTATGTACATATACATCCAACTACCATACCTTATTTATAAATAACAGTCTACAAACAGTATACAGTAGGCTTATATTGACTTAGTTTGCCAGAAGCCTCCATCCAGACAAATGTTGTATCTGCAGAATCTAACTTCCTGAGTAGAAGATTCTGAATGAAAAGAATAACCTCTCCAGAGATAAACTTCAGCTCACCCTGAACACTTTCTTCCCTTTTTTCTCTGTGTGAACATCAACAACTTCCTGCTTGTTGAAATAAAACTGGATTTGAACCAGCAGTTTTTGGCTCCAGTAAATCAAAGTGAAAAGCACAACCCTGTCTTCATCTCCCCTCTTATCAGAAGCAGCCCTTTCCTCACACTTTATTCTCAAATCCCTTCATTCAACATAGTTGGCTTATGAGATACCTTGGCTCCTTCTGTGTTAGTGAGTCATATCTCCATTTTATTCCTCAAGAAACATCAAAAGCTCCTTGGCAATCCTCTGCCATACAGAATCAAACATGGAGAAAAACGCTCCTTCTTCCCTCCCGCTATAGTGAGATCCATTTAAGATAAGAAAGCTCCTTCCCCAGAGACTACATACCTTAAGCCTCCTCATAGACTTTCTTTTAGACCAGGACATGCACAGAATCTCAGACATGAACTCTGCAGTATTTTAAAACCAGAGCGACACAATATCCAACCAATTATACAGTTTAACAGATGGCAGTAGTTTTCACTCTGCTGCCTTTCACAGAGTGTAGAGAGTCCTTAAAGACACCAGACAGCCATGTTCTTCTGAAAACCACAAAAACACTAATGTGTCTTCATGAATATAACATGTGTGAGACAAAGACAGGATGATCTGGTTATCTGTGCCTCTCTAAACTGTGCTGTTTAGTTCAAGGGTTCAAATCTGCACTTCACTGTTAAAGAGCTTAAAACTGTACTTTAGAATTGACTCGTTACATGTGGATAATGTTCTCTTTTCAGAGACAGATAACTCATCTGGATTCATAGATTCAAAGCATTAAAAATAGCCTGTTCAGATCCACAAACATCAGTGATAAAAGCTGCTGCAGGAACTGTTTCATTAGAGAAAATGTACCTCTTAACTCAGGGTAGTAGACTGAGCAAAAAGGGACAAGCAGCAGATTCCCTGTCAAATGTAATTAGGAACAAGACAATGCTGCGCTGCTTTGAAACCCATTGGGGTTGCTAAATCACTCGCATGTAAAACAAGCTTTCAAAATCCTTCATTTACTTTCCCTGCCTGAGGTTGTTCACTTACTTCATCTTCATCCTAATGCTTCTCCTGTGGAGTCAATATTTTTCAACTGGCTGCTGAACTCCAGCAGAGCTGCCACCCATGGTGAGCAGAAAAAGCAAATCTATCCGGAGCTGTCATGTCAGAAGGGAACAGACTCAATACTGAATGTGTCCTTACAGGAGACGTGTAACAACAAAATGTGTGCCAAAAACCATCTTGCAGGGAAAACTGAACCCAGCAATGTGCAGGTTCTATGTGTGCAATGGGATTTTGTCTCTCTGATTTCTCTCATGCTGCTCTGACTCTTTCATTCTTCTCCGTGGGTCAGTCTGACTTTCTGCTGTCCTTTCAAAGAGAACCAACATTTTTAATAAACAGATGTATTCTTACCAGAGATAAAAATAAACATCCAGCCATCACCCATCATCCAAAAGATAAGGTAATACTATTCAATATTCTACAGCACAACATGTGTATGTATCCTTCTTTGCATTTATTTTTGTTCTGCCTCCTTCCTGCTGTGATTCTCTTCACCTCTTTGTGCGTCACACCCACTCCTGAAGCCTCTCCTGACACTGTGTCCAGACTACAATACAGCGAGCATGACCCTTATCATAACAAGAGCAGACCCTGTGCATATATTTATTATATATATTCTGTTCTCTGTATGAAAGGTTCATTCAGGGCAGTAACACTGAAACAAAAAGCATCTACATTAACATTCAGCAGCACTTCCATTGAGAAGGAGAGAGATGGCAGCAGCATGGAAACACAGACAGACAGAATCTGCTGTTGGAAAACGGTGCTCAGCTCTTACATCAGCCTTGTTTGTGTGTTCCAGAGAGGTAATGTACTGAGTAGAAGTACCCCAAAAAAGCCATTTTATAGTGATACTATGATTCAGCTACTTTTCCATGTAATTTCACTTTCTGCTGAGCTCAGATGATAACAGGCCACGTCTCATCCTGATAGTAGTCAGCAGGCATCTAAAGTACGTTTATACTTCACCTATTCCGCTGTACTGAATCTAAGAAGACATTTTAGAGAAGTAGGGGACCCTCAGACTTAAATCTTCTATTTCCGTATTGTTTTTAAAATAGTAGCCTACCCTTCATCAGCATGTGCAATCACACACACACACACACACACATTTGCATCATAGTGAGAAGAACGACAAAACAATCCTGGATATTTATTTCACAGTATTGAATGATCAGAAGAGACAGAATCACTGTTAAGGACAGATGATAATTGCTAAAGGTGCATTATCAGGTGATGTATTAACGGCTGACCTACAGTGTTGGTCCTGCTGTTGCCTCTCTCTGTGATGTGACTGCAGTCCAGTAAAACTCGTTCTTCTCTCTTTACAGGTTTACAGCTACAGAGCAACAGCCAGAGCGTTTGATTGCTTCTTATCTTCTTTAACCTGCAGCAGCTGTGAAATATTAATAATGTTCTCAAAATTGTATTGACATTCTTGATGTGTGATATAAGGAAGACAATGAGCAGCAAAACACTGCTGATGCAAACACCAACATTAAGCATCTCAGCTCAATGTTACACATGGTTGCAGACAATCAAACAATTACCATACTGTACTAGACTGTCTAAGATCAAAAGACATTTTTCTCAGTCTTTTCATACGCCTGCTGTCTAATCTCTTTGAAGTGTGATCTTATGTGTGTGATACATCTCCACTCTTTTGTGTGTGTTATAAAATACATAATCACAAAAGCATAAACGGCCTCAGTTCAGAAAGGATTTACGAATATCTGAATTACAGTTAAGATGAGCAGTTTGTTGTAAACAGGCAGCTCTTTTCTCTGTGACGAGTTTTTAATCTTCTGAATCAGCTGACATGAGCAGGACATCCATGAGCCTGATGATGAATTCTGTGAGCAGATAAACATCACTGAAGAGAACAACGGAAATATTTTATGCCATAAAGCATGGATATGATCAATGTAAGTGTTGATGTAAGTACACTCTCTCTCCTGTAAGAACACTGTTGCTTTCTGAGTTACAGTCCCAAACATCTTTACCTCTCTCTCCTCAGTAAGTGACAGTAGAGCTGATGGGATCAGAGGCATGCTGAAGTGCATGTCTGTGTCACTGCTCTTAATCTGAAGGGCACAATAGCTACCTGCAGCCCAGTGGAGTGGATCATTGGAACTGAGCAGCTACGAGCTCCAGCAAAGCCTGACACACAAACTCAAGGTGATCTTTAAACAACCTGAGCTGTATAAGAGATGATGTGCATCATTGCCAGAGTGGTTAAGACAAGCAGGGGGAGGAGAAGAGGATGGAGAATGATGAGAGAAGGGATGCTGTTACAGGACAAAATTTGGATTCTTTACGCTGCACCTGCTCTGAAAGAAGCACACACGTACTTTGTGCTGCTCACATCCCAGAATTCAACAGCAGTAGAGAGCCGTACAGCTCACACTCAGCAGACGTCTTCAGACTCAGAGATAACCCTGCAGCGAGGTGGGATGACCCCCCGCTGAAGTTTCACAGCTTCACCCTCTTTTAGTCTAACGGGATTATCACTGCAGCTGCTTTGAGTGAGAATCACATTATCTCAGTGCTTGGAGAGATATTACAACAAAGGATAAAAAGGTGCAGATTATTGTATACAGTGTTTTTATAATAATTAAATGTACTGTCTTTGTCACACAGCCGGAAATTCATTGTCAAAGGAAGGGAGAACTGTCTGTCCCTATGTTGTAAAGGGATACTGGGGCTGGGAACTCAGAACAACTGGATCATGTAGGTAGTGGAGGATTGTAGCAGATTTGGCTCAGAAAAGCCACAAGATACAAATGAGAATGCAGAATGAGCTGAGGAGGTAAGTCACAAAGTGAGGGATGGAAACACTCACAGCTTCAGAGAACTTCTCGATCATAGTACAAAGAATAGCCGACCCAATCCTCTCGTGAAACAGCTGTAGAAGAACATCAGCTACAGGTGGAAGCCTCTGTCACAGCACACTGTGATTAACTGCAGCTCAGGGTTAAAACTAAACAGCTCCCTTTCTCACACACAGTCACAGGAAACATGTTCTGTAAAGCAGAAAACTTTTTTGAGACAAACTTCTCTAACATATTTGTGACCATGAGTTTCATGAATATAACATGAATTATAGTCAGTTCTGCTAAATATGCATCACCCAATACTTGTTTATGTTCTATGAACGCTCTGCTTCTAACTCTACAGTGTTCTTGCCGGAGGGTAAACTGTCCGGTTTAGCTGAGCTGGGTCAGGACCTGAAGAGAGATATTACAACACAGATATACTAAAAGTGCTGATTTAAAACTCCAAGGTCTTCAAATGTCAGAGCTTCTGTCTTCATTTCCAACTGAATGCCCGAATGTGCACATACTGTATTCTTCTATAGATACCCTGATGCTTAATAAATATTTATACGAATGCATCAAAGTTATTTCCTCAAACTGCAAATAATCAACCCGACTGTATCACATCTAGTGCAATCTCATTCAGAAAAAGTACATTTTGTAATCATAAAACTAATCAGATATGAATAAAGCTTTTCTGACAAAGTCACTAAATATGTAAGGCAGGTCTGCTCTATGAAAATGTGAGCTGCACAGGTGCTCATCCACCATCTGCATGTTCTGCATCGTTCCTGCTGCTTCTGAACGAGATTCCTTCTCAAAAAAATATTTTTTAACCCGACATGATGACAGCAGCTTTGATTTCCTTCAGATCCGGCTGATTAAATTAGAAATCCTCATCAAACAGTTTGTAAAGACACAAAGTGAAGCTGGAATCAACCCTAAGAGCCGTCAGGATGGAAGCGTTGTTAGACGAGTAGGAAGGAAGAAGCTTTCAATAGATTTTTGTCCGTGTGTGTGTGTGTGTGTGTGTGTGTCCTGAAATCTCATTTTCTCTTCAAATCTCATTGATGTCCTTACCCCACACGTGGCAGACACGAATAACAAATTCAGTGAATCCTTGAGTCCATCCAACATTTCCCATCCAGAAATGTCACACATTGTACACTATGTCAACAAGAAAGCAGCAAGAACCCACCGATCCAGCTGAGCCACTCGACTGTTTGTAGTGATTCATTCTTTAACAGGCACATTGAACATCGTCTTCTCTCTTTTGGGAAACCACAAGACCCCTTTCCTAACCACTTGTTTACAGAGCTTTGCTTCTGTTAGGCTGAAATAGATTCACACAGTCCAAATAACACAGCTGTTATCTGGAGCTTACCAGATTGAAACACACACATGCAAGAAAATGATGCTTCCTGGATCAAAAAGGCGCTCTATGAAAGCCAAATTCAGTTTAATTGCTCCAATTTAGATTCAGCTAAATTAAAACACCAGCTGTAGGCTTACATAGCACTCAAAGTCAGTGTCACTACCTAAAAACCCTTAATGGACTGGGATAAAACAGCTTGGCATTGAAAGATACATTTCCTTGAGCTTGAAGAGGTTTGAGACAGTGTTAATAGACATTATGTTCACACAGGAGGCAGCCAGTAAAGAGCTCCAGCAGCCTTCCTCATGGAAGTATTTGTTCTGTTCGTTGCACATTAGGAAATGATTTACTGCTTAGAGAGTTCTCACTGTGTGAAAATGGACTGAGGGAAATCAATTCAGAGTTTAACCTTAAGAGAGCAAGACATTGATCTCTGTGAGGGAGAACAAGTCTTTGGGAGCCACAGCAGCTGAAACATTTTACATTACACCCACTACTTGGTTCCTGGAGTGTAACAGCATGCATGCAAAAGTTTTCTTGTTAAAGATGGAGCAAACCAGAGAGGCATCAGTATTGAATTGAGCCTCACAGTGGGTTTAACATAAGACATGCAGAAAGTGAAAATCTGTTAACAAACTGTCTCATGAGAACACAAATGTATTCTACGGAAAGCTCTCTAGAACATTCTTCACATTCCTGTTTTGTTCTATGTAGGAAAAAGACAAACAGGAGGAAGAAGCAACCAAATGATCACCTTGTTAGTTCAACAACAATTTAAAGATGGCCGCCAGTTTAAACTTGCGCTACCCAACCTGATGTCATCAGAAAAGTCTAAAAGTATAGTGTGCAGCTTTTAGTCATGAACAAACACAGCTGCAAGTGATTTCACTAATTAGTTTTGTATGTTTGATTTAACTTATATGGCGTCTCAGAGAGGTTGTTTCTGTGAAGATTGAATATTATTGGAATAAATTAAGAACATGGAGGCTGTTCAAACATACAAGGTGTCTTTCAGGCAACTGAGGTCAGCGCCACATTAGATTTAAGAGTAAAACAACACTGTGGGTCTTTTCTTTGGCACACTTTCACCAGCTGTTAGTCTGTGTTTAGTCTGATCTGTGTAGGTGGAGGAGCTGGGCTGAACCTCCAGAGGATTTATCCTCGTCTCAGTGTGTTTAACTGTGAAACTCATTTTGCAAAAGATACTGAATTAACAGACATTTAAGTGAAAATAATTTCCATAAATTAAAATCATTATTTCCTTTGCAGAGCTTCCTGTGCTTCCTCTATCTTGTAACTAAGACCTTAACCCAGTTAATCAGGGTTGAAAATAATACCAAGATGAATCATGTTGTGCTCAGACTGGTCAGCCGTGCTACTGCTGTTAGCAGGGGACACATTCAAGATAAAGATTTGCTGGAGCTTTGGAGCTGTGAGTCTGTACAGGCCGGATAAAGCTGTGTTTGATATTAATTCATTATGCTAATTCAGCTGCTGTATTCCCACAGCTGAAGCCCAAGTGAGGGAGTTGTTCTTGTTGGAGGTTACAACTAAGATAACATTTCCACTGTGAGGATGGTGATACCTACACAGATGTTTTGTTAGGTTTTCTTTTTTTTAACTTTTTAATTTCACTCTTTGATATAATGCAGTATTATAACACTACTTTTGTTTTTAAAAGGAAAGAAAAGCAAAGAGCCTCGGCCCGGTCGAGCCCCCTGCACTTTAATCACATAAGCTCATCCTCATAAGAACACTCATTTCAAGGAGACAATAATGAGCACTAATTGGATTTTTGAGCAGCCACCATTGAAAGAACATTAGTTGAATCTGCTTGAATGGAGTGTGGCAAAGTCCCTGGAGAGTTCACAGCATGCATCAGTATTCAACAGACTGAAGAAGAGAGAGTGAGGCAGTGAGAGGGAGAAAACATAAATGAACTAGGATTGAGGTTATGACCTTGTCAACAACATACCTCCTGTCAGTGCATTTACCTTTGAACTAGGTATAAAAATACTTTAGCAACTTAGAAGGAAGGCTAGAGCATCCTCATGAGACCAAAATATACCCTTATAATGTGACTGCTACATGAATCTTTCCTTTATGTCAGTGCAGCTGTGGAGCATCTGCACAGTTCACATTTGCTCACTGAATGAACACCTGTCATGACCTGGCTCAAGTGACAATAACAAAAAGGGAAGCAATTTTTAAAGAATATTATATAAATTTTTTTTGATAAACTACAGCAAATTGAAACGTTATCTGTAACATCTAATGCATTAAGTGTGACAATCTGGAGGATTGAGTGCAAAAAAGCAAAGTAAGCAGTAAACCAACATAAGCCCTCAGGTGCAGCCAGTTAACCTAACGAGCACTAACGAGCAGCTGCAGAGACAGAGCAGACTGGCCAATCACAGTATCATCACAACTCCACAGTGGCTGTAGCCAAAAACACAGGAAAAAGTTATTTTATAACTATTAATTTTTTTGTAATGCCTTGTTGATAATAAGAAATACAAGGTGTAAACCGGGCCCACAGTGGCAGTGCTATCAGTCTGTTCACACACAATCTGTGGATGACACCTCAGAGGTAAATTTCTTCCAGGCTCAAATTAAATAATTGGACACACTTATGATCTTCCTGTGACAGCCACAGTTACATTTTTCTTTTCTTTCTTTTTTAATAGTGCAAAGATTCATTCCAAGGCATTTATTCTAAATAATATCAACTGGGATTCTTTAAGAGATTGGATTCAGAGGAGAAATTGTCCCACTGCTGAGCTGCCTGATTAGTATGTCAGACTGCAGGCTTACTGAGGAGTGTTTCCAAAGTATAGTGATAGAGTTAAGTATAGCTGAGCCACAGCCTGGTACATATACCGTAATGAATGCAGCCTTTGGAGTGACACCGTTTGTTAATTTTACTATAAGACAAAGTACCTGGCTGGGAAATAACACCTTGCATTTTGTTTTGGTCCACAGGTTTAAAGTAGTTATGATTTCCCAGTAAAGGATACATGACACAGAACATGGGGTACTCTAAACGCAGAAAGTAGACTGTATTACTCGACTGTATATTTAAAATTTCGGCTTTCAAAAGTCAGTGTTTATATCGCTTGTACATTTTTTGATTACTTCCATGCATCTCAAGTACACTTAAAATACACTACAAATAAACAACAACAAAAAAGTGATTTCAGGAGCTGGCTCTTGTCATTCACGACAGGATATTGGCTCTCACATTAGAGCCCTTTGTTTGTGTTGAAGAACACAAACACACTTTCCCTTCTGATGAGGATTAAAAAGAACGGCTCATCAGGCTCCACAAAACTGAGAGAAAGTTAGATTTAGAAAATGACTTCAGGCTCAAACTGGCCAATATGAAGACAATTTCAAACAGTGTGTGGCAGGGCAATTTATCACTGAATTGGTTTTGCATTTAAAGCGAAATATACATGAATAAAGGAGATGAGAAAAGGGGGTGAAGAGAGGCTAAAGAGGGCAGACTCAGACTGACTGAATTATTACAATGACATTCAAGATGTCTTGATGAAGATGAAGGTTTCACAACATCCTCACATAATGTTTCTAATGGATCTGATTTATAGGACTAATATAGTCCACTGGACCTCTGAAGTGACATTTTACAGGTCTCATCTACACCAGTATGTTAAGTAGAATGAAGTGAGGAATGAGGCGAAAAGATTTGGGTATTTCCACACTTTAGAGGTTGAATACTTTGTTTTCAATGCATAAAGATAATTGGAACAATGTCAATGGGCCAGGGACACAAAAAAGGTTAATGGTTGGAATTTGGGGTCTGTGCTGGGAAGAGGACACACACACAGACAGTAAACACACATGGACACAGTGTGGTTAATCCTGAGCTGTGTGTCAGATGGCATTTTCTATTCCAGAGAGAAACGGACTGTAACAGACATTACTGCAGCACACACTCTGAATAGGAAAATAGCTTCTGCTTCTACACTGAGAACACACTCAAGGTTACAAAGTACTCATGACACATGGAAGAGAGAAGAGAAAGAAAAGTGCAGAAAAGCAGACACATTGCTAATCAGTGGATTTCTTTCAATAAATAAGAAAAGAGTCAGGGGTTTGGGGAAAGGATGATTTCCTCGTCTAAAGACATGCCTTTCACTTTAAGGTGCACCAGTGTGAAGAAAGAAAAAACTTTAACTCTACTCTATAAGTGGGGGATAATGAAAGTCAGTCTAAAAGGCTACATAATGTGAAAATGGACAGAAACTAATTAGTATGCAATCACATGCATTTTTCTGTAACGGACTGTGGTATAAAGCTGTGTGTAGGCATATAATAGGCACTCATTATTAGGACCTCTGGGTACAATTGCGCATCCACGGCAGGACAACATGATCCCCACTCACCACTCAATCGATCTGTAGTTTCTGACCTGATTAATTAAGAGAAAGTGTCTCATATAAAACCAAAATTTGAATCACAACATGTTTAAATATTTAATTACATCTGGCAGATGCTAACAAGTCTCAACATCGCTCCTGTGTTTATATGTGTCAGCAATTCTAACATAACGGGTATAATTGTTGCATTGATTTTTAAACCAGTGTTAAACATTAACACATCGAATCACATTTATCTTACCTTCTACTTATGGCATCCAGCATCCACAGAGCTGATCAGAATGCTGCCAGTGACAACATGAGGCAAAATGCTCAAATGCTGTTCATCTTACTTCTTAGTTGATTCTCATCATGTCCCAAATCGAAAAATAAACTGTATCTGATCATTTAAAAACACGTCCTAAACAAAGTGGGGTGATTGATGGATTAATGCTTCGATATAGAAACAAATAAGCAGAATACCAGCACTCCATTAACAGGGTTCGACCAACCAATTAAATGAGATTTTAAAAAGGCTGTCACATAGAAAACTAATGCTGTTGTTGTAATTTAATTAGATAAGTTAAGGAACTCCAATGAAGCATTGTCTGACAGAGACAGCTAAAAACCTTCTATCACAGTCTGATAAATGTCTCCCTTAATGAAATGTTGAATGAGTTGTTGCACGTGTTTGCCCGAAAGTAATGTTCCTTTGACTGTGATGTGTGTTTCTCTTTGTTTCCTAATCAAACCCAACAGAAACCAGCTGTCCTTAAAGAGATGAAAAGGACACGTGTAGCCTGGAGGAGGGGAGATTATTTGCCTCATGACAGCCCTGCTGTTGTTCCTTGTTTTGGGGTTGGGTTTGTTAGGATCTTTTTGATATTTACTATAGATACATTATCATGGTTGATTTGTGAAGTAACAATGTCTGGTGATTTAAACTTTATGAAGTTTAGACGGTATAAGGGTCATCCGATATCAACATCCATCCAGGGATTGCAACAATTAGCTTTTACAATATAAAAAAAAGGTCAGTCAGGATCTCATGTCGTCCTTCTTTCCCCACATTCCCTTCCAAACAGGTCAAAGTAAAGTCTGAGTTACTCCTCTCCTTGTTCACACATTAAATGAATCAACTGGAGAAAGGCAAATGGACATGTGCCGTGGACTTCCTCTTGTCAGGTGCTCAGAGCAAAAGTTGACTTGAGATACACAGGTGTAACTAATTACATTAATAATGTCTTCATGCTATTCAGGTGTGCCAGTTCCAGAGGCCTGCTGTTGTGCACACTGGCTCATTGGGACATTTCAAAGGACAAGACACACCATCAATGTTATGGATTACACCTGTGCTTTAGCTACTATAAATCAGAAGCTCTGTTGAAAATGTAAAAAACTGCACTATAGTAAGAAACAGAAAGAATAAATCCTGAAAACTGTAAATATACAAAGACAAACAAACATCCCAATAATAATGAAGACAGCCTGTGACAGGGAGCAGAGAAAAAACTGAGCAGACATCTTCATATACCATGTCTTCCAAAGCTCTGCTGAGCAAAACAAAAACACACTGACATATGCAGTGTGTAAAGACGGATAGGAATTTTAATAAATCATAGGCAACAATAATAGACTGTCCCTTCAATGAGTCACCAGAATAGGTACACTAATGTAAAAGTGGATGTAACTGAAGCAAATCACAATATAGTGCATATACTATCGAGCGGATAGGTATAGTATATAATGTGAATGACATTAGTCCATAAAGAGTCTATAAGAGTGGAAGCAGGTCACTGTTTTACTGAATTAAATGCCAGATAATTATCAAAGATAATAATGTTAAAATGTTGACAACATGAATTATAGTATCACTCATCTTTGTTCTGTTAAGAGCTCTATAGTTTCAAATACACAGCACTCAAACAAAAAAAGAAAAGTGTGACTGTTTTGTGTGTGTCTGAGTGTTACAGCTTGTCTGTCTGCTGCTCTGCATGTAAACTGCTGCTACAGGCAGAGACCATGAGGGAAAACAGGCATCATTAGGCTGTCTGACAGCATCAATCTGGGATGATGGGACACCATGACAGGATGGAAATATGAGACACACACAACACAGTGGTGCAAATTCAAATGTGTTCTCACTCAGGAGACAACTCTGACAACTCAGAATCAGAATCAATAGAATTAACAACAGATACTGCTTACTACTGCAACTTGGCTAAATGGAGAGTCGGAAAAAAGAGTAAAAGTCTTAAATGCAGAGTCAGTGATAACCAGATGTGTGTGTCATTGTGATGGAAACCACTGGAGTTGAGTCATTAGAAAAATATACTTTTAATTAAGGACAGAGAGCAACATGAAGGGAAACTAGAGCTCCAAAAGTCATCAGCATCAGAGATCAACTGTCACAGTGTTTCTTTATTTTACTGTTAATGACATAGTTCTGCTACTAACAGCTTCGAGAGGAAACACTGATGTGTAGATGTGAACCAACTGATTTTGTTTTATTCTGTCATTTATTCTCATACTTGATGGAGAGTCGAGTGTTTAGCTCTGCAATTTCTCTGCAAGACTGATTTAACCAGTGTGTAACATGTAATCCATACTAAACCCAAAAGCTCAACACTAAAGTCACAGCTTATCAATAATCTATTTGCTTCTGTTACCATGACGATAAGGTTATGAACCCATTATTTGAGTCTTAATTGTGAATGGAGAACAGAAAGCTGTGCATCAGTGCATAAAACATGTACAGAGAGAAAGAGAGGGTGAGGGGGGGGGCTCTCTTCACCACTTTAACAGATCTCGGTCCTGCATTGCATCATGGTCAATGCGGCAGGGAAAACAGTTCTCTTTTTTCCATGCAACAAAGTCATGTTTTTCAAAAAGATGACATCAATCTCAAATCAACAATGATAAAATACTTTTATCATTGTTTATCATTGATAAATGACTTTAGAGAAAGCTCAGTAAAAATAATCCATGAATGTTAATGTAACGTCCTAGTTTTGCAGATTGTTTCTTCATGTTTGCTGTTACTTCTAAACAACATATGATAAATGATGTCCTGCAGCATGCAGAGTGAAACAATGCTAAAACCAAAGTGACTGATTTTATGCAGATATACAAACTACAGACCGATAACATTGAGTCATGACAAGGTCACTGAGGACACATCAGCCTCCATCTCTCTGCTGGAGACATGCTGTGAGCTGTGAGAGCTTCCATCTGTCACTTTGCTCCCTGTTTTTCACCTGCTGCTTTTTTATCTCTGACTTGTTTTGTATTTACTCTCGACCTCTTTTCTCTCCTTCTTGGCCCTGTCTTGTGTTCCAAAGTCTGAAAGAAAAATAAATAAAAGTTTGGGTTCCACAGCATCAGAAAAACAAAAAGGACTTCAGATCTGAGCCCTGCTTTGATGGAATATGAGCTCTACAGGGCCCACAGCCTCCAGAGACAAGCAATGACATGTACGTCCCAGTGTTGGAACGTCCCAATAGTCACCATACTGTGTTTTGTGTCTGTGTCTGTGTCTGTGTGTGTGTGACGCTGATTATAACACTCAAATCAAGAAATAGTCCTATTTGAATTTCAAGCTTTATACTTAACAAATGCTCTGTTTTCTCACAAACAGGCTAAGTTTAAACCTCTGCTTCCTTAAATAAATAGCAGAGGGATTAATTTAATAATTAATAATGTATTGCTAAGACCTCATTCGGAGGTCAATTTAAAAAATAGTAGAATATCACTGTGAACAAAGATGCTTAAAAACTTCCTGTAACCTCATAACAATTAGAAACGATGAGAAGAATTCATGTAAAACTAAAAACATTAAATAGCTGAAACACACAGGGAGAACAAGCTGTTGATCAAAGAGACTGAAAGAGTCACAATAATTCACACAGTTTCTCTGATTCTCATTTTAGATGCAGAAGTCTGACAGTCCTGATGTCAGAGCCACAAAATCATCATCATTTATCTCCAAACATCAGAGTAAATTATTCAGCATCCAGACATGAGCTCGTATAAAAACAGCCTGTGGAAACTTTCGAATGATTTTGGTGTGACAGAAGAAAAATAGCAAACAGCAGACTGAGTCGATTAAAGACTGTGATCGTCTGATTTAAAGTAACAAGAGAAGTTTTGAGAAGACTTTCTTAGATTAGCAAATCAATCACTTTCTCTCTGTCGGAGCTGAAGCAGACAGTTGGAGTCTTAGATCTTGAAAATTGTTCTAAAGAGTTTCTGGTCAAACCATCATAGAAATTAAGGCTTAATCATTTATTTGAATTGAACAAACTTTAAGACTCTTTTCAAGGGTAAAAACACAGTGTCTTATATCTAAAGACTGATAATGATACCTGCTTTACCCCCATGTCTACGAAAGCTCCTGATGCAAACAAGACTGACCAGCATCACAGCACAGACATCATGCACTAAGCTACCTCTGTTACCCCCTGCATGTGCTGAACAATAAAAGAGGAAAAGAGGACTTCATCTCATTAAGAACAAACCTTTAGCAGAAAACAACAACAAGAAAAGAATGAATCTATGTATTTGCCTGGATGCACGAGGCCCAATAAGTCGCCTGCAGTGAGAGAAAGTCTTATAAAGATTCTAACTTTATAAAAGAGAGCACTGATATCAGATCATAATTGTCAGGCACCTTGAATTTAGGTGTCTGAAAGAGATAGAAATTAGTGGTGCATCGCTACAAAATAACATCTAACTTGAGTCTCATCTGGTGTTTATCTCTCACAGTCACTGTCAAACTGATGGCAGGCTTAAATAACCCTGTCAACAGACACAGTACTCATGTGTCTCTGCAAATCCCTGGAGTCTTTTTTACCAACCCTTTTGATAAGTATCAGCATGT
Source organism: Semicossyphus pulcher (assembly GCF_022749685.1). Classification (NCBI taxonomy): domain Eukaryota; kingdom Metazoa; phylum Chordata; class Actinopteri; order Labriformes; family Labridae; genus Semicossyphus; species Semicossyphus pulcher. The sequence continues at coordinate 9,474,831 of NW_027211700.1, forward strand.
GGCAGCTATAAAATAATAGCTTTAAGGGAAAAATCAAGATTACGGCACTGACCATAAAGAGCATACTCTTTAATGCATGAGCACTGAAGTGGATGAAAAATAGACATGCTGAATGGAATAATCCCTAGGATGCTCTGCTGGTTAGAAACGTGTGTTGAATAATCATTTATGGATGTTTCTGCAGTTTTGTCTACATACTGATTATCAGTAAAATATTTGAAATGTAGATTAAGCAAGTATAAAGCAGATCCAGCTGCATGTAGCTGCAAGACGATATAACAATAGATATGATAACGTATGAGAATTATTCCTGGATTCTGTAGCTCAAGAAAGTCTTCAAACACACCGAGCCAAGGCAGGATCTGAGTGTGGCTCCTGTCTCCACACATACCTGAAGGCATTGAAGCAGACACACAGTTACATTCATCAAAAGGCAGATGCAGATGGTGATCGGTTCATTCTTCAGCATGGCTGTGGGCTACATATTCTAACAAAAGACAATGTGTGCAGCTTTACTTAATCACAGCAGTCAAAGTATCAGTGCTTTGGGACTGTGATTATAAAACCTATAACATGATAGTGTTATCAAGGAAAGTTACAAGCGTACTGACATCAACTTTCTTATTTCTACTTTCTTAGGCCTAAAGGATTCCTTTAGTCTGAATAAGAGCCCAGTGAGCATGTGCAAACACCACAATCAGAGTAAACAGAAGGGAATGCGATTTGTTTCAATCCTTTCATTAAAACCTTTAAAAGTTCAGGGTCATTTATGTATAAGCAGAGCGGTGACCAGGTCAGGTGTGTGATGAAGGTTTATCATTTTTAAAGAAAAAATCAAAATCAAAAGGAATCAATATCATAAAGGAAATTGTGAGATCATTTTTCATATCATAAAATGTTCTTGTCAATGAGCAAGACTGATTTTTACTTGTATCACAACATTCAGAGCTTAACTGTGCTCCACCTACACACTCCAGCCAATTCCCTGTACTATCTCTCTCAGTCGCTGTCACTATCAGACTGATATCACAGGCAATCAGACTGGAGAGGCTCCATATGCAGGTGAGATCTCTATAAAGAGTGCAGAGCCAACAGCAGTTTATGTGTAAATCAAATAGGTTTGAAAGTGCTGCCACTTTAAGGGGCAATAAAATTAACCTGCTCCAAATCTAATTGGCACCCTCTTGTGCCAAGTACAGCTGTGCTTACATAATACAGAACCATTCATTGTAATGTTGGCTCACACATCCCAGATTGAATTGCAAATGCATACATGTGCATCGTATTAATCTACGTGATAAAAGAGCAGAGTGTGAGACTGAACCCTTGGCAAATTATGAAACAGTTTTCATACCATGCAGCCAGAGGAAAAACACGAGGAAGCTTTCCTTACATTTTTTATGATTTCAACTATAAACCGAGACTTCACTTATCTCCTTAGAGAGGGGCTATACGGCAGAAAGTCACACTAATGCTGCCTTACTGTCCCTCAGTGTGTTTTGGGACTGCATGTATGTGTGTATATTTGTGCATTTCCCCCTCACAGGCTAGCTAAAGTATGAACTATGCATCTGCCAGAAATGTCTCACAGGGTCAAAGGTCACAATCCAACTGGGTTATTCCTAGAAAGATTCCTGTTTGCAGAAAATATAAAATCTTGAATCACTCACATGAAGCAAAATGTTGTAAAATGCTGCCGAAAAAGTCAGTGCAGAGCTTTTTAATAAATGGCTGCATTCCAAGAGACTTGCTCTCCAGATTGCTCACTGTATGAAACAAATGATGGATATTTAAATAGGAAAAAACATTCATATAATGCATCATTCATTAATTTCTCCTTTCCTCAAAGAGACATGACATTCACAAAGACCATGCACTAATTATATTGAGATAAATTATACATTTTATAAAAAAGATTTGTTTAATTTCACCTCATTAATTTGATGTTTTAAGGCTCCTCCAAACACAGCAGTGATGATGGATGAGTAACCTGCCTTGTTAGAGGAAGACACATTAGGTGCAACCTGTTTGACTGAAATACTGCTTCATGAAATAAACACTTACTGTCTAATAGACATAAGTGCATTTTGTCCACTCAAATGACTGGGAAAAAAAATCTAATTGCATACTGGCACTCATATACATTTATGATTATGTCTAAATTGCGATTTCCTCTTTACAGTGTTGGTACTTGCGGCAATTTCTGCTAAAATGAATTTATAGCCTTTATTTTAATGTATTATTCTGTCAGAGCGAGACGGCACACTCTGTTAATATATTCCTGTAAAACAAGTCGAACCTGCCCTATCAATGCCCTATCATTTGTATTAAGTGGCTGTAAGCTCTGCTACGTATAAAACCAATTTAAATTTCTTAAAAGCAACAGCTGCATGACAGGAAGCTGAGAATAAATGTTTTATCAGAGATAAATTCTGGAAATGGAACAGCTGTTAAAATAGTCACCAATTGTGACATTTCATGGACACTTTTGGGGCTGGACCACAAAACAATTTTTTTTGGCCTTGAAGCTTCAGTCGGAAATACCAAGGGTTTTTCACACCTGTCACAAAATTAATGGCATTATTTACTTTGCTGTACACTTCAGTCAGAGCAGAACATTCATAGAGCAGCTGTTTCTCCACCTAGCTTCCATTACAATCATTGATGATGGCCACACATAGAATCAGATCAGAGCGTAAGTGGTACATATCGGTCGCTGTTGCATTGTTTTGCTTATGACTCACAACCCTTCACCACACGCTGCAGGCGGAGCTCGTTATTTAAAAATTTGGATTGTTCAACATCACTGGGGGCTGTTTTTGCACCATGTGACCAGGATGGATTGTGGATCCTGGTCAAGGAAATCAACAAGCCCTCCATATTAAAAGACAACATTTGTCATTTGTCCATTCCCTCTGAACAACACATAGAAGCACTGATCAGAGACCTCTATAAGCAGGACAGCATCTTTGGTCTTTGCCGTTTAAAACTGTCACAAATCACAGTTGAAAAATAAATATGTTTTATGATGTGACATCGCTGTGGTTAACACAGGGGAGGCTGTGGCTCAGTGGTCAAGTCAGTCAGTCAGACATCTATATTAATTAATAATCACCACTGTTGATATAAAGGTAGCAGCGGCTAACTGTAATTGTCCTGGCCTGTGCTGAGGGTAGTGGAGTGTGGCTGGGTTAACTAGTGAGAATGGAGGAGGCTGGAGGAAAACATGTCTGTTCTGTTCCATGGTCCAAAATAATGGCTCATTGCTCATGAACTAATGTTTCAAGTCTTCAGATTTTAAACATCTGATTGTCTTTTACAGTTTTTAATTAGCCCTGTCACTTGACAAATTATGATATTGCACAAAACATAAATGTTGGGGTTGTTATGGATAGAACAGCCCGAACATACTGAATATAAAGTATTTACACTAAGCTCCGCCTGCAGAGCAACTACATATAGAGGACCAGCTTTCATTGGGACATGAGGACTTCCAGTAGCAGTGTACTGCTGTTTCCTTTTCCTGTTACATTCTATGTTAAGAAATGATATCGCTATCCTGTCGTCTCTGCCTGAATCTTCACTCCAGGGAATGTTCAGTCTGTTATTGAAATGGAAGGATAACAACTTTAAAACCTGTAACTAACTCTAGAAGTGCAGTGTAACACAGTTTACATTAAAGCAGGTCAGGTGGTTACTACATGTTCCCGCTGGGCTTACCGTAGCTCACTGCCAAGATAGCTCAGCAATTCAAACCCATATACTCGACCTGAGCAGACTACACTGCTGCTGAACATGATGTGACCAGCTGTTGTGCACACTTGCTGCCTCTGATGCTTCCTGTACATTCAAAAACGCAGCCATTATCAAAATGTACATGAGTCATACAGAAGACAAAAGTGCTCGTCAGCCTGATGATGATATTCCTGGCTGTCTGTGGAGGTCAGTGAGACTCTCTTCTTCAGTTACTGCTTTTAGTGACTGTAAGGGTTGTTTTCCAGAAGGATTTAACTACTTGTGTCAGCTGCTCATCATTTATAACAGTATCTCTGCTCCTGTCTCCAGATATCCGTGCCCTTCAGACATCCATCTCTGCCCACACACTCTCTGAAACATCATATTGTGTCTCAGGGTGAACTTTGGAAGGATAGAAAACTATTCTCTGTGGGAGCAAAGGGGGAAGCAAGGAGAGCAATATTTGCCAAAATGACAACGTCATGTACAAAATTTTGAAAATATGTATCTGATATTTTCTCCTTAATGCCAAAAATGATACCTCTGATAACTGACTTGATATAAAATCTCAAGACCCGAACTCTGTACTCTGCTCCAGGCATTACATCTCACCATCACCCTCTGTAGCTGTCATCAGTCTATTCTGCTCTATGTTCAATAACAGTATGCTATGAGATATGATTTAAGACACAGCACTGACTTAGTTTCCTGGTTTCCTCAGGCTGTTTGTTTCAGAGCCCCGGGGTCCTGATGACAAAGACTCCTGCAGCTGCAGGCGCACTATAGGCCATCAGCCTCCTGTGGACTTGTTAACACAGACTGACTCTTTAACTGTAGCACACACTGATTGATTCAGCTGATGAACTCTGCAATATATGAACCCTATAGGTTTATTTCTTAATCATGCATATTCTTCAATTTACATTATATCACTGGAAAATGAAGCCACCTGTTAATTCAATTACAACACAGCACTGATGGTTCAGTGGTTCATGTTTTGCTGCCTTGCAGAAGAACCAGATTTGATTCTCAGCCAGATTTCAAGTTTGGCTGGAAAACTGAGGAAAACAGCCAAGTGCAGTCAGAACAGCCAAGTGCAGTCAGAGTGCTGGCTGTGATTCTGCGTTTGTTGCTGTTTTAAATGCCTATCAGCTCACTTCTGTTCCTCCAACTCGCTCTGAGATATACAGTAAAACCACACACTCCACTCCATGAGGCTGCTTCTTACAATATACAGTATATGATGGCTGCATGAGACTGTTTGAATCTCCTGAAATGTCTGTACTGTGAGCGAGCTGTTGACATGCATTCACACATTACAGAGAATACTGAACCTGATTATAAATATATATATATATATATATATATATATATATACATACATATGACCAGGCTGTTAGTAAATTGTCATTGTGAGCATGTTAGCATACAGATGTTCTAACTAATAGCACAGCCTCAAAAAGCCAACAGACTTTTTACTCTCTCTCACTTTTTCTGTGTCCAGCCCACAAATAACTGCTTCTTTGTAAAGCCCACCTTAGAAACACAAAACCCTGACAACTACACAGACCGACCACAGATCTCTTTGGGAAGTAGCACTCTGGTTTCCTTCATGCCTGCTGCACTGAGACAGCATCTGTCAGCAGTGGCAATTATCTTTGACAGGGCAGCTAACCGTGGGCTCCATGACTCCAGGAATGCTTTATAAGTCATGGAGCACCATGGACTCACTACAGCACATGAGCAATTATCAGTGTTACCGTCTATTCTGTCCTCTTTCACAGATCAATCAGACCACGTGAAATTTTCTGTTTTTCAGTTTTGGTGCCCACTGTGACAATTAGGACTGAGTTGCTGCCACCTGATCGACTGACGAGACATTTGCCTTAACGAGCAGCTGTACCTCGTTATCCTAATTAATAACTTGGCAGGACAACTCAGGAGTTTCAGCACGTAGAGTATCATCAATAAAATCATCCTCACTGTGTGAATATAATGTCTGAAAATTCAGAAATAATCACTTTGATATAACAAAATACAAAAGTGGAAGATGCAACAGTGAATGATTTGAACACAACCCACATCTCTGAAATATTAGCGTATATTCATCACTTGTGGAGTAGTATCTCCTCCTCCTCCTTATTTCTGTCTTGTAGCTCTGATAGATGTGTGACCATGACAGCCTGTAGTGTAGATCTGAGGCTCTGCAGCAAAAACCTTTTAACTGTATTGAACTGTCACGCCACCATTCTTCATGCAGCTCACAGACATTCAGGGTTTAACATGGTGGTTAGAGGACTAAATCTCTCCCTCTCTTGGTTCATGTTGTCTCGCTGTGTGTTTCTTATGTGTCCTGAGAAGGATCCTGTTTGTATTATAACATCATTTAATACAACTTTAAAAATATTGTACCAGTTGGACAACATATTTTAACCTTTGATATGGCTTGCTTGTTTTTTATGCCACTGAGTGCAACATCCCTGAGCTGCCCAACATGAACAGGAACTGTAATTTTTTCTTTTCATATTTTAACCTGGGAAACAGTTCTAGAGTGAATCTGCCCACAGCATCTTCTTAAAGGAACAGTAACATATTTCACATGCAGGATAGGAACACAAACTTACAGATGATGTACAGCTGGTACTGTATGTGATTACATTTCTTACTCACTGATGTTATTTGAGAGAGTGTTATGATCCATCACAGCAGTTTGGTGGGATTTAACCAGTTTTCAGAAGTATGATCATTTAGAGCATTCACTGTGTTTAATGCTTCCAGATTGTTTTTTTCCACATCCTTATCAGAACAATGCATCATTAGTACTTTTTCTCTAAACTGTGTGCACGGATGGTTTATTATGTTTCATCTAGTTGCTTTAATGAAGAAATTTCTTCTCATTTTTAACTTCGCCTGGAAATGTATCTCAAGGGCGACTGCTTTTCTCAATCCTTCTTCATTTCTTCGACCACCTGCTCCTTTATTTGTCACTGCAATCTTTTGCATGAATGATGTTGGAAATATTCTCAAGCTTTAAGTGAAACTGCTTTCCTCTGGATATTGTTATAGAAAGCTAAAGCTAGTTAAGCAGATCCTGCAGGCAATACAGACTCCAATTCAATTTTTCTCAATGTGATTTGAAATTTGAAACGTTTCCAATCTCATATAAAACCTCTTTTTTCTATATGATGCAGCAAAAGCATTTCAATCTAGCTAGTTCAACAAGCTGTTGACCTCCTGACTGACTGTACAGCTGGGTGCAGAGAAAGGGAACAAAGAGGAGACAGTGAGGGGAGAAGAAGAGGAGAGGCTCTGTCTTTGGGGCTTTGTCTGCTATTGACTGAGTGTGAAGTGGATTCAGGCCAGACTTAAGTGGCTGTGCTGTAAATCACTTAAGAATGAGCCGGCGCAGCATTCGAACAGGGATGTATGTGGCAGAGTTTGAGAGGTACGACATTCTTGAAAGATAAAACAACAAACCCTGATGTTATATTGGAAAATACTGGACATCTACTGCACAATAAATATAATATAGAGTGTGTAGGAGAAAAGAATGGAGTATAAGGATGGATGGAGGACATGGCAGAGAAACAGGGACTTAAAGTGGGGAAAGACAAAGAAACTAGGCTGAGAGATAAAAACAGATTAGAGGCAAACAGCAGGGAGAGATGCCGTGCTGTGCTGTCCCACCAGAGAGAGAAGTACTGACTGTTAAGGTGAAAGTAAAGCATATCTACAACGTTTGCTCTCCACATGTAGCACAAATGAAACTATGTCATTGGTAGATAACAGCACAAAACTTTACCCATAAACAGATATCTGAGATGTGCATGCACTGTGCCACATGCATAAGCTATGTGAGATATAATGTTAGCACTACTGACTACCTGTCTGTTCTCTCTCTCAGGTTGCTGTAGGAAATGCAAGAATCCCTTTTGACCATTTCTAGGGAATCACATAGTTAGTTTTAAACTTGAGAGCTAAATATCAACGAAATACGCAATGCAGGTAGGAGCTTGTTGGCAAATAAAAATGCAGAGAATAATTGACTGGTTTTAAATGTATAATACAGCTGTGTTTCAGAGGGAGGCAGACTGAGGCTGGGTAATCAATCAACATGAGCATGTCAGAAACACACATCAGTCTTTCACTGTGAGATAACTCTCCCACTACAGACTGCTCTGCATTCACACACCAGCCTGTTCTGCATGAGCTGCACTGTTGTGAAGAATTAAATCGGCTGCTTGACCAACATTTAAAAAGTGACAGCGAGGCCAAATGTGACCTCCTCTCATGAATAATGACGACCTGCTGCAGAGCTGCTGCCTGCATCTCTTTAGGCTTTAAACCACCAGCAGCAAGAAAAGCAGAAAACTACACACAGAGACATTTTTGGTATTGTAAAAGGTCTGGTGTGCAGCCACTATTATGATCTTTGGGTTTAAATTGTGAGCAGTTCAGCCACCAAAGCAAACAAACAAACAGCAACTGGTCAAACTCAACACAGTCTGATGGAGGAGGAAGCTGGACTCTTTCTGATTCAGAAACAGGAAACTCTTTTTTAAACATTCTTCAACCTTCAAATCAACCAAGAAAAGACAGTCATGTGAAGAGCTGCGGCAAACTCTGCCAATAGCAGCCCTGGTCAGTTGCACACAGCTCACACACTTACACGCACTTACAAGTAGACCACATGTTGGTAAACCCTCAGTCACACAGACAGTCTCTTATGACATATATAGAAGAACTAGTGTTGTCTTACCTGCATTTGAAGATCCACAGAAGAAATTTCAGGATGGAGAGAATCAGGAAACAGCATCCAGAAAAAAGAGAGAAAGAAGATCATTAGTTAGAAACCAAACACAACATGGAAACTAAATCATTTTAAAGCAGCACACAAAAATATAATTCATCCTGCAACTATAAGACAGAGATCAGTGGACAGACAGAACAAATTATGACTAATTCTGTTTTGTAGCTTCGCACTCAGATTTATTCAAATGCTGTTTTGACAGACAACCACTTGACTGAATTCAGATCACAGTCAAGAGAAGACAAAACCCTGACTGACAGTCATTCTTCCTCTCTCTGTGCTCTTGTTTCTCTGCAGCTGTACAACCAGTGGACCGAATGATTGAATCAGAAAGAACAACTAGAACCCTTCAGTAATTTTAGACTCAAAATTGGACAATAAATAATGATGAGTCAGCAGTCTTGTCTGATGAACTCATATCAGACTTGTTACGAGATTCATTGTGGAGAAAGGAAACACGCTGACTTTGGCAGACATAATGGAAATGATGCCGTCAGCCAGATGCATCAACACAAGACAATGAAACACATCATTTTTGGTCATTCACCAGACCTCATCTCTGACATCACATCAGTGTGTTGTGTGATGTGTTTCAACATTTTAGGGAGAAAAGAGAAGCTAGTGGAAGATTAGACCAGAAACATGAACAGACAGAACTCAGTAGTGATGAATGAAGTTCTCAGGAAATGTCAAAGCAAGTTTTTTTATTACAGCACTAAAGCTGTGTGAGTATTTATGACTGCAGAAAGTTTTTATTGCCTTGAAATGTCAGACGTGTTGAAAAAACTTTTTCTCTAAGTGCAGAACTTTATAATAATCTCATCTAATGGAGGAATTCAAACAAACCCTCTGGACCTCAGCGTGATTATCTGACCTTTTAGGCTGCTCAGTTCAGTAAATCCACATCATGTGTACAATCAAGCTGAATTAAGAGAACAAATACTGCGGTATTCCTGTTTGCTAAAAATGCAGATGTGGGTTGCTCTCAAAGTGCAGCTCAGACCGCATGCTCACTTGTTCTACAAATAATTTCTTGTACAAAGACATGACAACAAAAAGATCTATCAAGCACTAAAAGAATATTTCCATCCTGCTGGTGACACCATTTCAGTCGATGTAGCCCTAGTAACTCATTTCCATCCAGAGCATCACCAAGAACATTATAAATGTTTGAGGTATGTGAACTTCCAAGGCAAGAATGTCGCAGGTCTTTGAATAAATTTTGCCTTCAAGTCCTTGTTAATGCAGAATACTCATCTTTTACTTATGACACACTGCATCCCTCTCTTCATCTGACTGCCTCTTGTAATGGGCAAACAAATAAATGTGGAAGAACCTGTAGTACAAACAGCAGCAACATACAAAGAAGGAAGTAAAACACAGTTTACTGCACACAATTATCACATTGTAATGATACAAAGCTAGTTGAAACAAGTTGCCCCTTTAGTATGGACATGGTCTGTGTTAATCACGAGAAAGATACAGCTAACTGTTTAATGCGTGGTGATCAGAGCAGCAAGTGTTTCTGGAAAATTCTGTGTTTTGTTCAGCTCATTGTGTGAAAGCTTCACAAAGCTAGAAGGCTTTTTCTGTCTCTACAGTTGTTCAGCTTGTTGGCTTTGATGTCTAATACAACTCCCATTTCAGTTCTCATGGCCAGATTCAACTGCCAAGTAATTTTAAATCATTATTTTAAGCTCACTGCAGTATAGATGTCTATGGGCCACTGAGCCATAGAAACAACCTAATCAAACATCATAATCATGGTCAGTAGCTATAAAGCATCATGGTGAACATGATATCAACTACTACAGTGCATTTTCTCTCTCTAACTAATGCTTCATTCATTTTATCAAACCTCTCATCATGTACAATGTGATAGAGGAAATATTTGAAAATAATATTGGCTTGAAAAGTTATGTCACATGAAATGTCAGGAGTGTGACCTGGTTGGACACATTACAATACATGAATCTTAGTTCTGCTTCAATCCAAATAATCTGCTATTCTAAGATGTCCAAGCGCTTTGCTTCTCTGCCTGTGGGGGGAAATACATCCTGTTTTACATGTATCTGATGAAATGATCAAACTAAAGGTGTATTTGAAGATAACATATGCATATTAATATTTATGAGACAGGCTGGAAACTAAAGCAGTAACCACATGATGAGAGACTCTTATATTACTGACAATCACACACTTTATATTCAAAGTTTGATGTATTTTTAGCAGAAAATATCTATGAAGTTCATTAAATCAGAGTTGACACCATCAGTGATGGATAATTCATTGTGACAGTTACCAATGTTTCAAAAATTCTGCAGTCTATAAAATAGTGTTTTCTGTATGCAGAATGTTAATTAATGTTATTACCTTTTAAGTGAATGTGGATGTGATGCTCCCTGTGGTGTCATCTTTATGTGCTCTGTGATTGAACAGTCTGCTCTGTCTCTGCAGCTGCTCGTTAGTGCTCGTTAGGTTAACTGGCCACACCTGAGGGCCCAGGGTGTGTCCAGTCACTCACATCCAACTGACTCTCAAGATCTTTATACCTCATGCCTTAGATGTTTCAGTTGCTGTATTCATTTAGTGTAATTGGCTTAATTTAATTGATTAAAATGTTATTTATTAACTGCTGCTTCCCATGGAAACATCAGTGCATACATGCTAAAACACAGTACAGTATATTATACTACTGGCATTTGGCCTTAAAACACCAAACTCCATCCTGAATAACCTCTTTAACTGTGTTTGCTGTACACATCAGTGTGAGCAGAGACAGAGCAGGGCTGCAGATTATGTTTGTATAACTTCCTCTGTTCACAGTTCTGATCTGATCTCCTGTCAGTTTCAATCAAACAGAACAGGTTTTCTCTCAGCAGAGGACTGAACCAATGAAAGAGTGAGATGAGAGGATAAACAGTGTATGACTGATTCTCAGAGCAAAACCAGTGCTGTCACTCTGTCTGTAATTTCAATACTCTTCATCTGACATTCAAGTCATCCAGCAGCACTGACAAGGATTACTGAACTCTGCTACCTGAACAAGAGTTGTGTCTGCTCTTCATTGTCCAGCTCTGTTTTGCTCAGTTATTTCTCTGCCCCTGGGATTTATTTTGTGATAGTTCCTTCTCATTTACGTTCCTTATTTTCTTCCCCACAAAATCTTGCAATTATAAGAGGTACGAGAAAAAGAAAAGTGAAGGGAGAGGAGAGGAGAGGAGAGGAGAAGAGAGGAGAAGAGAGCAGAGCAGAGCAGAGCAGAGCAGAGCAGAGCAGACCAGATCAGCTGTGAAGGACAAGAATCCTCTGTGGGAGCTTTAACAGCACCCAGCCTCCATTCACTTCAATGTTTAATTGATTACAAGGCTACCAACACAGCACATGGAGAACACTGAATGGACAACATTGATCTGGAGCTCCAGAGAGTAAAATATGAGCAAGAAATAACGCAAATATGTAAAGGCAGAACAGAGAAACCACAGAGAAATTAAGGCCTGAGGCTGCACACTGCATTTTTTTTTTCTATGACACCTTAATTTTCATATCCCAATAAGTTCCTCTGCAGTTTTAATTTGAATATTTAAAAGGGTTTCAGACTTCCCCGAGCTCCCAGCAGGATGTCATTATGCAGGAAAACGATGGAAATAAAGTAATTCCTCCTTACTGTGTGTATATATCATATTTATCATGTAACACATTATATTTACAGGAGCAAATCCTCTGTTATATTCATGTATTTTAATGGTAAAGTGAGAACTGCGGTTTCATGTCTCTCTTAATGAGAAGAAGAAAGAGATGAGCTCACCCATAGGGAGAAAGCTCTGATGTTGGAGAGGAGAGAGAAGAGAGCGAGTGTTTGAAACAGAAGAAGAACAGGATCCTAGAGAGTAGAGAGAAGACCAGCAGCTGATCTGTGTTCATCAGGAATGACGCTTCACACTTTATCCCACACAGTTACTTTGACATGCACACCTGCACACACACACACACACACACCCACCAAGGGAGAATGTCTTGTGTGTATTATATTGCCAGCAGCATTATAAAGGACATGTATCTCTCTCCAAAGCCCAACTCAATATACAGTTAGTCTGCCTATATTATTAGGCTAGATAATATCAGCTGTACGCTTAAAATAATGATGTATGTTTACGAAGGAGAACTAACATCACTCCGATGCTGATAACCCTTGGCCTATATTCATTGTTCACTGTTCAGGAGTCATCTCCATAACTTGTGAAAAGTAACAAGTAAAAATTCAGTAACAGCAAGCAGAGCATACAGTAAAATGCAGCTTTGACCCAAGGAGGTGACAAGGACTTTGATTCAACCTGAGCTGCTGTTGTAATGACCCACACTTCCATTGAACATCCTTTTTTCAGGTGCAGCCTGCCCCTGGTACTCGTAGTTAGAGGCAGAGTACACTTCTTGGAACTTCAATGGAGACATTCAGAGCAGACTAAATATGCTGTTTAAGGAACTAAATAAACCACACTTATGAACCCTACCAACACTTTCAGAGGAGATTCAACATTCAGTAAAGCTTTGACTTTTATCTGTGCCTTAACAGTCGTTGATTTACTGCTGAGAAAAACTTTTAAAAACTGAGCAGCCTCATAAGTAAACAAAGCTTTTTGACTGATAAAAGGTAAACATGAAAAGAGGCTGAAGGGCAAACAAAGGCACCATTCATACATCATTCTCATCTTTATTTGAAACACTGAGAACTCAAAATGTAAATTAGGTAAAGAAGGAAAATAGTTTTATAAATTTCTGTAAATTATTTATTCTCAAGGAGAGGCAAGGGCGACTTTTATCAACATGATTCATGCAGATACGTGAAGAGAAAAGCAGCAACACTGGATCTGTTTCACTCTCCTCAAACCTTTGAAGCTAACAGCTCAATGAAATACTTAAAATGATGCTATTATGTCAGCTGCCACACAAGTTAAATTAAATTCACCTACAACAGTTGCTTTTGGTTAATAGGTGCCAGTCTACAAAAGAGATTACCATACAGTTGTTGTAAAATCAATAACCATAATGTTTAATGTGAAGTGCAGTCAGCCTTGTGTGGCCTCTTTATTGAGGGTCTCTTTCTTCTCCCTCTCGAATGCTGCTACCCCAGGGCTGTCTGGGATTACAGGTATTAAGACGAGCATTTACACTACTATTCCTGCAGGGAGGACCAGGCCTCTGGACATCACACTTTCATTAATTAAACACACAGTAGGGATCACAGTTATGCTGCTAATATCACAGCTTGAGGTAATGTTTATGAGGTTGTTAATCAGAGAGAAGGGACATAAAACCCCAGTCCTCATGCATTCAGCTACACAAGTGCTATATAGCTAAACCGTTGACAAAGTGCCTTATTGCACTAAACCCACATCGACATGAGGAGTCGTGTTGCATACTGATCTCTGCTCTGATCTGTTTATATAAATGCTAGATGCAGAGCCACTCTTTACTATCCCCTCACTCACATCTGAAGGAGTATTTCTCAAGGGAGTCAACCATACCAACTATGTATAGTGGACAGGCAAAGCAATTGGCGTTCAGGGGCTATGGGGACATTTAAACAATATATTGTGCATGGTCCACAGTGCATTACTCTCATCTACAGCCACTTTGGCACAGGGAGTGATGAAGGTTTAACTCTGTAACATGCCAGTCTTGTATCTCACCTCTGGGACAGATTCTGAATCTTCTCTCCCCCACTGATCCCATTCTGGCCTCGCCTCCTGTGACTTTCTGATCCTTGTCCTGATCCTTGACTTGAGGGTGTCAGACAGCCTGCTCAATGGTGGGAGTCTCAAAGGCAGCCAGCTGAGTAACCTGGCAGTGGATCATGACGTGTTGCTCTCCCCTGGCCTCCTGCCTGCTGTGTCTCTCTTCACCTCTTTGTGGGACGCATCCACTGCTTGAGCCTCTCCTGACTCTACCAGCATGACACATAACTTTATAACAACAGACCCTGATACCAAACGTGTGGAGAGTGAACCTTGGTCAGTGTGTCATTAGACCTGTCACTGTTTCTAGTCACAATGTTTGCTCTAAATTAACTGCAGGGACAGCTACAGAGATGCACTTTAGCAACATAACAACACAGTCAATGATCTGATATGGGCCTTTTTCTTTCATTGTAGGAAGCAACATTATGTATTGACATGGAAGCTGCCAATGACTCTGAAACAATAGCGTGCTGGCTGTTTCTCACTGTGTGTGTTTGTATTTCACATTAAGCTGTTTCATCTCCTCCCTCCTCTCATCCCTCCATTGTTCATGTGAACTCCTGCCTCCCACAATCCCCCTCTCCTCCCCTGCTCTCTCTCTCCATTAGGGAGCTGGCAGCTCTGATCAGGTGATGCTGAACTTGACTCTTTTCCTCTGGGAATCAATGGGCAGCATTAATCAAATGGCTGGAAGCTAATGGCTTTAGTGGGGCTCAGGGTGAGGCCAGAGGACACTGATTCAGATCACCATCATCCTGGTAAAAACACTTTGGGTAGAACATAAAAATATAAATTGTGTGGACTTGATGGAACAAATTACACCCAAATAGTTTACTGTCAGAGCCCAGTTCATGTTGTGTTTTGAACTAGGTTTTTAGTATTTTGAACCGTTCCTTCCAATTAAGCTTTTATGTAGCCCAAATGAAAAATATGAACTTTAAAATATATTCAATACAATCTGATTAAGATTTCAGCTGGGAAACGACTGTGCATTAAAAACATTCTGAAATAAAGGTTATACTGAATTAGAAGATGTTACTAAGGATGACTGAATGACTGAGCAGTTTGGTTCAGGTTCAGGAATATCCAGTATAAAGGTTCATCTTCACAGCTTCCATGTCACTTACTGATTCATATCAGACTCTCAGAAACATCACAACTACAATTAATTCAGCGCTCAGAGAATGACCTGCTGTTGACCCTGAATCTATTATCCTCTGTATAAACATGAATCATTGGTGATTATTACTGGATGGAGGTCCAGTTGAGATCATCGACTGCTGCTGAAGACTCATCTTGTTCTTATCGACTCCAATCAGTGAGAGGAGAGAAGTGCTGCTCTGTCAGCTTCTTCTGTTGGGTCACAAGCAGTCTGGCTTTGTTTTCCAACTTATTCTTCACTTCATTAATTTTTAATTGAAAATTTAATCTCTTCCAAAAGCTGTTATGGCTCTGTTGTGGTCTGAGGACTTATGTGGGCTGTTTTAATCTGTCTGGTTTTAAACTGTGAAAGCAGGAATACGCTGAAAGAGTTTCATGTGAACAGGCAGTTTAGCTGCCCTGAGGTTCTCTGGGTCAAACTGTCCATCTGTATGCCAATTATCCTGTCTGTCTGTCTGACATGTCCCGTCAAGGATAAAGTCGGTGCAGAAACTTCCACCATCAAGGTTGTAAATGATATCCTGATGAAGGCCACTGAAGCTGAATGCAGAGTGTTAGTGCTGCCTGAGAAGTGAATGTGAGCAGAGAGGCAGCAATTTTTGCTTCCTGCTCAAATGAATCACTGCTGCCAACTGCTCTGGGGTTTCATTTAGCTGCTTTTTCAGTTGAAGAAGTTTTTTAAACTGAGCCAGAAATCAGAAAAAAAAGAGATTCATGATGAATCTACGAACTCTGAATTTGTTTGTAAATGTGGCAACTTTCAAAAAAGCTGCTCAGCATTCAGGAAAAAACTAATCCTCCCCTTCCCTTGCAACCTCACCTCTAGTACTCACTTGCACTGTGTTTTACCTTCATGAGGCATTTTCTCTTGTATCAAACAGTTCCCAAATAAATGTGACACATGATTGACAGCATGGAAGCTGCAGAGATGGACGGATGAAAGTCAGGTTGTGGACCAAAAACGTGTCTAAGAAGAGACTCCATCAATCTACTGAGCTCACTACCCATAAACCACTGCAGCTAATGCTGCACAGTCACAGTGAACAGAGGAAACATGGAGTCATTCAGCTGATATTGAACAGTCGCTCTGTTCATTATGTGACAGTAAATCCATCACTGTGAAACAACATCATCACTGGAGTTACATCATGTTAGCAAATAGCTGATCTGACCGCCATTGACTTTGCTCTAACATCACACTGATGATTTCAGACAATGTGTAAGTAGTACCATCTCTGTAGTCTGTATTCATCTGCCCGACATCCACACAGAGCGATGTGTTGTTTATGAAGGTTTCTGATTATCTGTTATGATTACTTTTTCCTTGTGTGACAAAAATAAATGAATCAGAGTAAAGTGTGAGAGGAGACTGGACCATTTATAGCAACTAAAGGTTACACAGTTGTGTTTGACTGATGATGATCTGCTCTCTGTGTGTCTCTCTAAACGAATCCAAGCAGCATATAAGAGACGCTGCCAGGGGCGATAACTCTCATCTACAGATACACAGAACAGAACAAAGCACATCACTGAGATATGACATAAACATGATGCACACAGCAGTGGATGCCATGACATGTATAATTATTAATGAAGTAGAGTTTCAAGATGAGTGTAAACAACTGGAGCCAATAAAGCAGCTTTCAATAGGTAAAAACAACAGTAGTGACATACTGACTGCATGTTTCTGCTGATGGGAGTTGTGTGCTCATCTATCCTGAACGCACACGCACACAGCAGACACCCGAGGCATGCTGGCAGGATGCTGCTACACTCTAGAGCAGATGTCACACACACCCACAAACACACACAGCAGGCAATACTGACCAACATCGGAGTAAACTAATGTTGTAGTTGAAATGTGTCTGTTGTAATATTATACCACAGCAGACTTAATTTTTTTTTTAATTGTTAATTTGCTTTATTTATTGTACAAAAGCAATAAAAAGTCAGGGCAGAACTCTGATCTACTTCTTGTAAGACAGGGAGAGAGAGTTACTCTTCACAAACACAGTCTCTGTTTGATGCTGCAAAATAAAAGGAATCAAAGAAGCGTCTGTTTTCATCTTCAACAAGCTTCTCTTCTGGAGAGGTTTTTAGTTACAGTGAAAATGTAAGGTTAAAATGTTGTTGAACAAGAAATGCTCTGATATCTTATCTCTGAAAGTACCAGAAGTACAGAGTGTAAAAATCAATGAAGCATTAACATCCTGTTATCAAGTGTGACTGTATTAAATATGAAATAGAAATGAGCTTGAGATCTTGCTACTGCTTCAGATTAACTCAACAGAAGTGATGCACACAGTGGCTTCATATTGTAAGAACATACAGGTGTAGTGATAAGAAGGCAGATGGTTCAATGATCCAACACCATGTTTATTTGTTCAGTGGTAAAAACAATTAGGCCTCAGTTAAACTGCTGACATATTTTTAAAGCACCTAAAGCACTTCAGATGGTGTTATATCTCTCACTGCCAACACACTCTGCTACAACAATAGACAAATACACATAAACCCAATCCTAGTGTCCACACTGAAGGACTCACAGACTTTGAGGTGTGATCCCTCTAAGTCTGCAGGGACTAAAGGCTGACCCACTGTCAAAGAGTCAAGTGCATGAGAGCTCTCTCACAGATATTTCTGCACACTTGCTGCATTTCTGCAGAACACTTTGCCTGAGGGAATCGACCACAGTTCAAAGCATTGTGACGTTTAACTCAGGGTTACCAGAGATGCCAGGAAGCATTGAAAAAGAAGAACTGGCACCTGAGTGTTCAGCTCTGTATATTTTGTGTGCTGTCTGGTATACCTACATTTACTAAGACACATGACCAAGGAAAATGTAGTGAGAGAGAGATTATCTAAATCTCAGAGCTCCATCTGTATGTCTCCATGATGTTTGATCACATCAGAGAGGAAACCAGTGTGTTAATAATATAAATGTAAAGTAGCTGAAGAGTGGAGAGCTGGAATAAGAACTGGATCATTTTCTGCACACATCAGCACATTCAGGAACTTAAAGTGAGGCAAGGTGCCAACTAAAACCTCTCAACACAGCAAGTAATATATAACTCCAGCACACAGAAATATAAAGCACTCTACAGCAGCAGAGATTACAGAGCTATTAAAACAATTTATCGTTCAGTTCTTAAAGACGCTACCAGTTATTATAGTGCCACAAATTCATCAACAGGTCAACAGACTACATCTCTGTTTCTCTAAATAATTGCATTTTCTTTTACAGAACTTCATTGTAATGAGAATCCAGCAGCAGACTCAGCATCAGAGGTGTTGTCTTCAGCAGGATTACCTGTCTGAATGAAGGATTCATAGAAAGAGGATGTGTGGATGTATCTAATGGCTGAACACTTCAACCAAGCAAACAGCTTTAATCCTGTAATCCTATAAAACTCTCTCAGGTCTGACTTGTATTGACTCTTTTGTACTGGAACAAATATCCTGTCATGTATTTGCTGAATACAGAAAGCTGACACTTTTGGCACTCTGCTGTTGGCTACAGAAGACATCTGTAAAGTCTGTCTATCAGTTGTTATTTTTGTGTCCTAATGGAGATGTGTGTGAGTTCTGTACATTCAAATACACTGTTGGATTATCTGAAAATAGCATTTTAACCAGCTCACACTGCTCTTGTATTTATTATTTGCCTGCTGTACAACTGTGTGTGGGTATCTGAATCAAACTGTTGGAGAAAGGAACATCTCTAATTCACATGCACAGATTATCTTTGGCAAATAGGTGCAGTACTTCCATGCAATCAACTAAAACATCCAGTTTCACTGAAAAAGCATCAAAGCTGCTGCACACAGAGCTGGAGGCGTTCAGAGCAGACACATAATTACATCCATCAAAGGCTAAATGTTCTCTCAGATCCCATCAGTGCTTCTGGACACACTGTAGCAAAATGTCATTGTAAGACGTTAAAACAACATGAAGCAACAACAACAGAGAATCTTCCAGAGAGTATTGTACAGCCTGAGTCAGAGGTGATGAACTTCACTGGAAAGATGGCAGTCAATTTTAAAACTCCAGACTAAATGCGAGAGAAACAAAGGAAAGAAGAAGGCTTTAAATCCTGACAGCCATAAAATAAGATCTGAAGGAGGATGAGGAAAGTAAAGAAAGTGATGTGAGTGTCGTGAGAAGCTGAAGACGGAGAGGGAGGTTTACTGTGTGTGTGACCTGATGAGAGGAAAGTTAGAGGGGAGTGAAAAGACTCTAACATCTCACAGAGGAAGGATTTAAAGTGAGAGGTAGTGATGGGAATGAGTATGGACCTATTTTTCGTGTCCACAATATTCCCTCTCTTAACAGCAGATGAGCAGATTTTTCATCATTTTGAATTAAAGCCAAAAGAGTTCAGTCAGCAGCTGGAGTTCAGGTTTGCTCTGGTCCTTTTGTCTCTGAACAATCAAACAGCAAAGATTTCCACCTGAAGCACTTTAATGTACACAAGGGACATTAAAGGGAGGCTGTGTGTGTGGAACATCTCAACAGGTGTCTGGAATTAATTCATTAAACTATCAGGTCTCTTGTGTTTCCAGCACTCGCATGAAGTCAAACGGAGCAGCTGATTGGTCACTGAGCTGCTTCTGTCATCACTACATCACCATCCATTCACAATTCCTTTAAAGCTGCTGCGCTTACAGTCTGCAGAGCATCATTACTTACTGCTGACATTTAATTACAGAAGCAGACAGGAGAGAATACATGAACACTAAATCTTTATGATCCTCCATCCACCCTTTCTTCTCTTCATCCTCCCACCATCATCTCTCCTGCTCGCTAAAGTTTGCTCTGATTGTTTCCTCTCTCTCTTTGATCCACCTCACACACACTCCACGCCAACATGACTTCTTTTCGAATTGATGAAGACGGATTTATCCATTGGAGTTTATCCAGTAGAGTTGACAGCTGAACAGCCTCCACGTGTTTGTGCACTTCTCAACTTGTGTGCTGAGAGGAGACTCTCTATACTGAAGCTGTCAGCTGGACCATCAGCCTCTGCGGCTGCTCTCTCCTCTGTGTCACACACTGCTCCTGAACATAAAGACTGCTGTCACATCAGCTCAGCTCGTCACTAACTTTAAAGAGAGGAAACAGAGCTCTACTGTAACAGCCAGCAGCAGAAAGTCACAGGCTTCTGCATGAGGAGATCTCTCTGTCATGTCAGTGTTTTCAGGGAAGGGAAGTCACTTCACATACCTTCAGAACGAGAGGCAGCAGCAGATGGACAGAAGCACAAGAAACATCCACGGTAGCTGTCATTTCTCTCTCATCTCCAGTTTTTCCTAGTGGAAAACGTCAGGACATGAAATGAAAAGAATGAAACGATCCCTTGCCTTGAAATCCAAAGAGGAAAGTCACGCCGGGGATCCACACGGTGTTGTAATTTCCACAAGAGAAAGCGCTGACAGTGAAGCCGAGCGGAGGAAGAAATCCCAGTCTGACTGGTGCTGATGAACACAAGAGCTGGAGACTCCGTCACTGCACCACCTGCTGCTTCACACGGACAGCAGCGACTCCTACAGGAAGTCTCATCCGCAGAAGGAGAGCGTGTGGGTGCGTGCGTGCGTGCGTGCGTCAGTTCTGTGTGTCTGGTCGGCATGTTTCGACCAAAGCGGTTTCTCCTACTACCACAGCATTGACAGCAGAGCGAATCAGAATAAATCAAACACAATTCACTCAGCACGATTACCATGATTTTACACATGGAGGGGAACAACATGACCCAGTCACGTGTCTTTATATTAAAAAAGTTAATAAAAAATACATTTTCTGTGAGTTATATAATTCCAATCATCTTCTACTTTTACTTTTTTAGTAAAACAAGTCATCTATAGAAGCTTTTTCATAGCCTGATGTGCGAGCAATGTGTTAGTGTCCAAAGCTAAAAGAACCTCACTACTCCCTCTGGGAGAGCTAGTTGGTTATCTGTGTGCATACTCCTGACAGCAGATTTATCACAGCTCTCAGAGTCACAGAAGTGCTTGCTTTACTTATTATAATTGGTCCAACTCCAGCTACAGTGTACAAAAAGTAGGCCTATTAGGAACAGAGGAGCTCAAATAATAAAGAATACAGTTGAACTTATAATGTAATGATACAGTACGTCCCAGGGTGAGTTTAATTGTTTGACTGTTGTGTTCAGTAAATAGCTGCACAGTTTTCAATAAGGGAGATAAAGTGATGATATAGTACCAATAATTAAAGTCTGTCTATCAGTTTCTTTCTGTAATGTAATGTAATAATCACTGCTGCTCACAGCTACATTCTCTGTGTTTTTAGTTTTGTTCATTTATGTTGTTGGTTTTGTTTCCTTTTAGTTTCCATCTGTGAAGCTTCCACCCACCAGACCTGATGTCACAGGTTGACTGTGTTTGGAGGTTTATTTACATTCCCACCTGTTTCCCTCAGACTGCTCATTTGTATTTTAGGCACAGAGGAGATAGATTGTGTTTTAATATAACGTGCCAGCAGCAAGAGAAACAAAGCAAAGGTTGGATGTAATCCCATCTAAACAATCTAATGAAAAAATTGTTTTTGTTGGAAGAAAAGGGAGACTGTAGGTTTCAGATGCAAATTAACTTTTTTCTCATGGTGGAGTCAAACTCAATAAGTCACCACTCACTGGATGCAATGGAAATGATTTCTGTATACACACTGTATGCTGTAATGCATTTTTATGTCCACATAATTTCTATGTGTGTCTGAGTATGAGCTTTGTAAAGACAGGCTTTATAGTTACATTTTTAGCATTATTTAAAGTGTAGAAACAGAATAATGGTGTCAATGTTAAATCAGAGCCAAACTCAGTTAACACACTGGAATCCCAGACCATCTCTCAGCAAACTGTGAATAACATACAGTGTGTGAAGGCATCACAATTAATTTTCTGTTTGGTCAAAATCTGTTGTGTTGATGGTTACATGCATCAAACTGCATTCATGTGCAAAGCAAAACCTTTGTCTAATGAGTCATTCTATGTGGGCAGGTGGCAATAAATGATTTCACATTAGCTAGTAAGCAATGTGTTGCCAATGTTAATGTTGCCAATGTTGGAAGGAGACATTGACATCAAATTATGCAAGAAATTGGGAAAATGATGCAGTTTATATGCAGTTTATTCCGATCTATAATGTCAGACAATTTCTACAGTGTTTACAATTCCCCAATCAGAGGCACTGTGAGTGAAAACACATCCTCCTCATTACATTCCCTTATTAGAGAGAAACGTCTCATTACATTTGCAGAGCACAGTCCACTCATGTTTTATCAGAGTTCAAAGCTCCTGACCTCTAAGTACCGTGATTCATTGTTAAATTTCCACCCACAGTGTTTCTGTCCTCCAGACAACCTTTGGACGTCAGTGTGAAAGCCTAAAGTTAATTTAGGTGATAATGAGGCTGCATAAACTGTGAGGAAAGGAGATGTCATCACTCTGCAGAAGAAACATGGAGACACTATGGTAGTGACATGACACCACCATCAAACCAACTCCAGTGAGTTGATCTGTCCTCCCAGTCAGCACCATGGACAGAGACAGAGCAGCAGCAGAGCACAGAGTTCAGTCCGCTGTGTAGACAGAGCTCTACAGAGCAGACTGCTGCTCTCACTGCATTACTGAAAAACTACCAGTAGCACATAGTAACATCTTTACATTGTTGATTTAATTGATTCATTATAAGTTAAGAGTGATAAAGTCACTGTTGCCAAGTGTGCATTTGAAATGATCCATTTTACCTCATGTCATTATTCTACCTAATCTGTATGCTAGCTTTCAAAAAGGTGGTTTAGTTTGTTATTTTCTCTGTTTAAATTTTGACCAAACTTGGAGAGTGTCCAGTTCCCCTGCACTGCTGTCCAGGTCACAGCCAACCAACTGTTGGCCTTGGGCCGAAATGACGAATGCATCTCTACTTCAACACACGTGTCCTATGCCAGCGGCTTCTGTTCACCTGCCAGAACCAAGGCATCATGAGTTCACACAGGTCACAGTTCATGTTTTAACAAGGGTACATTTTTATATTATTAAGTCTAAGTGATATTAAGATTTATCCTTTCAGTAGCACAAATATCTACCAAGTTCCAGACATAAAACTGCCAGGTATCTTATAGTGTGAGGTTCATTACAACAGGCCTGACTCCAGCCAGTTACTGTGAAATGTAAACAGTCTTTAAGTGGAAGTGTCTGCTTCACTTTCCATCCTTCAAGTATCAGGATACAGCTCAGAAAAAGATTTTATCTAACTTGTAAACATGACACCACAAGATACAGCACTCTCTCCACTCTGAGCTGTGACCTGCAGCAGTGGATCATTTACAGTAATGTTGCAGATACTCTGTGCTTCTTGTTCTCTGGTGCTAATGACTCTAGGAGCTCTCGTTTACTCTGCTGTTGTCTCTGTCCTGAATAAAGAGCTCCTCTGTCTATTTCTAGTGACTCCATCCCAGTGGTTTCCATCACACAGACCCCCAGCTGATTACCTGTGACTCTGTGGAGAGCTTTGATTTATGACTGTTTTGTTCTTATTAAATGTGAGTTCACTGCTGCAACACTGCTGCTCTGAGCTGTTTTACAAATGTGTGGAAGCTTCCCTTAAGACTTTGTGTGATAACAGTTTGCCTCTGACAGAGAGCCAAAAGTCTGTAGGGCAGAGCGTCAATTTATGCTTTAGTAAAGAGAGTGCTCGTCCCAGTCAATGAACCTCATCGCTCATAAAAAGGGAAAATAAAATACACTTTATCTATAAAATTTTAATAATTTAAGAGTAAGCAGAAGAGCAGTGATTAAGAGAAATGCTCTTTCCACTTCACTACTTCTTCATTAAAGTCGTTCCTCTGCTGTAAACAGAGAGCCACCAGCTGCAGTGTCTATTCATAGATTAGTCTGAGGAGGGAGATGATTGACAGCCACTTAAAAAGCTGGTGTCAGTGTTCAACCGTCTGTGAGAACAATAACAACATTCAAGACTAACCAATATATTTGTTCACAAAAAATCTGACGACAATTAATGCAAAGGCATGTTGGAAAAATGCTCCTGTGTTAAGAGGCTCTTTGTTTCTGTCTTCACAGTGGATTTAGTCAGAGTCCCTGACCTTTCAATAACAATATCTTTATAGGTCTAACGGTAATGTATTCAATCAACTTGTAACAGTGTTCCTGTAGTGAGTTTGCACACAGCATGCCTGCAATCCTTGGATGAATCCTGTGGTTGTGATGTCGGTGGATGTATGGATCAGTCTTATTCCCTGAAAAGGGTCAACAGAGAACAAGTGGCTCAGCTGATCACGCGAGGATTCTCTGGTTGAGTCTCTGCAGACTTGTTAGCTCGTTCACTTCCTCAGATCCTGTCAGAACAAATACTTTTTAATAATTTGTTATGGTTACCTACAGTTTATTTACCTTTGGTTCAGATTAATTGACTGTATGTTTGAGGTGTACTGCTATACTAATCAAATGCACACCTGCCAGCCTATCAGAAGCAGGCATTTTCTGTCCACCATATTAAAATCAATCTGCAGGACTCTGCAGGATAAATGTCACAAGCATCAGTGGTCGAGAAACTGCAAAGCAACATTGTAAAGGTATTACAGTGTTAAGTGCAGCAAAAAGACAGCCATTCTTGTCACATTGTGGAGGCAGAGGAGGAGGAAAAGAAAGTGCTGTGTGTTGTCACAGCAGCAACTGGCAATATTTGCTCCATGCTTATTGCATGCTAATTGTTCTTGCACTTAACTGAACTCTTTTACACATTTTCATTAATGTCAGTGACTCTTAGTAACCAACAGAGCTGAGGAGCAAAAACATTTCCCCTGTGTTCTTCCTCACAGGCGACTCGCCAGATTGTTTAATCACACTCTGCTGTTGCCTGTTGGTGAACATGACATTACAATCTCAGTTGTTTGGTTAGCAGGTACACGGACAGAGAAAATTGTGCCAAAAATATTGACAGAGTTTACACAACTGGCAGAGAGCCCAAATGACGGGCTGCCTCTGGTACATCAGGTGTCCTCATCTGACTGTACTGATAATAATGACTCAGGACGTCAGTGAGTTTCCTGTAAAATTCCAAACAACAATCCCTCCATCAGCATTCATTCACAGTGTCAGTAGTTAAACAGAACTGAGCAGCACACAGAGGAGCAGAGCACTGTGGAGTCATCTTCCCTGATCCGTCCTGTCTGTCTCACTAACATCCTGTAAGACCTTCTGCTTGTCAATAACTCGACCATCATGAATGATTAGATCTCCTCTCAGAAACTCCAGTTAGCATCCCACTAATGTAGGTTGTGACAAAGACTACTGCAACTGTACAGAGGAAGCCAAGTTAGGCTGAATTGGTTCGTCATGGCTGAGCATTAGCATGCAGACTGCAGTGAGCTGATCTGACAGGATGAATGACTAAGCCAATAAAGCCAAGTTTGAAAGTGAAGGTTGTGTGAATATGGGTACAATGTTCTCTTAGAAGCAATCTGTGTTGCCCTTCCAATGTCATCATACAGGCTAATAGCTTAAAAGTCATTGGCAGTATATTAAAAGGTCATCAAATAATGAGATTCAAATAAGAGAGCACACAATGATTCAGCTGCTGTGTTAACAAATGTCTACATTATGGGACACCAAGATTCAAAAGTATATTTTGTTGCCCTTTAAATACAGTTAAATAGAGCTGCTTTTCTAATCTGCATCTGGAGGAAATGGGTCAGGTCCAAGCAAGACATTACCAGGTGTGTTTAATAACACTAACGATGGTTGCACTCACATCGGACTAGTATCACCTGGGAACTCTCGTAACAATCCACCTATAAAACACAGTAATTGGCATGCTCGTGTTTGTGTCAGAAGCAACTCTTTAAATAAACTCACAGGGTTTGAGTGATTCCTGTTCTCTCTATGTGTTATTGTTGTCTTTGTGCTCCGACACTCTGAACTGTCCCTGCAGCTCAGTCCTCCTACATACTGGGTCACACAGTTCTGTGGAAATACCTTGTAACCTCACAGAGCTCCCAGCAGTGCAGGATGTCATTATGCAGCATACAGGACCCAGTTCAGCAGACCAGTAGATCTGCCCTGCTGGCTGCAGACACAGCTGAGAGCTACAACTTTTCACATTCAGAGCTACAGATACTCACTGTACTGAGGTATGAGATGAGGCCTGCAGCTCGTCTGCCATGATGTTTGCTATACACACAGTGCGTCACAGAGGTACAACACCCACACAACCACACCAAAAGAACAGTTCCTTTCTATGTAATGTTGCTGCTGGCTCTGAGCAAACACATGCAGCTCTCTCACAAGTCCAACCTGTTCAAGTGTTTTAGCCTCAGGGATTTTGTATTAAATAAACATTTAATATCTACTGTCTGATAACAAAAAGCATTAACTGCAGCTGCAACACAACACCAACACTCTGTTGGTAACGATAACATAATCAAACATGTCCTACCAAAAGGTGTCTCCTGGGTTCTGCTGTAAAGGGAACTGAGGATGCTACAAGGCTCATTTAAACACACAGCAAAGATACAACAACGACATCATCACACTCAAATATCCACACAACAGAGGCCTGAACTACAGAGCAGGATTTAGACTTCGGGTGGTAACTACAAGTTTAACACAGGGATGTGTAGTAATGTTCCTTGATGTCACACAGACAACATTTGCATGGTTAAACACTGACTTCCAGCTACCATCATGGCAGAAGAGGAGTAAAGTGATGAAACAGACATATTTGACCATCAGAGGAGAGCAACAGGTGGAATTAATAACATCACTAACGACTGCATTCTTTCAGTCAGGTCCTGGATCCTGCTTTAGTGCTCACTGACACTCAACAGAGCTGAGCCCTCGTTAACTCGATTAGTCACACCTGGACTTTTCCTGCTCTGACAGAGAAATATCTGATGTGAAAACTAAACCATGTATTCATTTACATTTGTTTTTGGAAGCAAAGAGACCAGGTGAAAGTACTAACATGACTGAATGTTTTTACATTTAGATTCAAGTGATGTCTTTTATCCTCTATCTCTGCATATGTCATTAGTAACAAGTTAGTCAATGTAAATGTTCATAAAGGAATTATCATTATATGTTCACGCACACATGCTCAGATGGGACTAAATTGAAACTTAACTTAAATTTACTGTAATTATAACCTTTCTTTCTACAGCCTTTATGAATGAATATATAGATGTGAGTTAGTTAAAAGTGTTGATTGGATATAAAAGGCTAATTGGAAAGCTCAGAAGACTTATTAATCCCACAACAGGTACTTGGCAGTCATTCAGTGACGCATGCCAGGTGTCCAGCAGCACTGTGCAGCATACAACAGGGAGGTGGAAATAATGTCTCCATGCATGAACACGTCCAGTGTTGGCCTATGCTCCTCTGTGGTGCAGTCATTACTGTGATGATTGTGCTTCACAGGATTGGTGTCTGAAAAAAAGAGCCTCTTGAGCAAACAAAGAGGAAGAGGAGGATGAGACGAACGGGAACCAAATTGTTGCAATTCATATCTCCTTTTATACAGACAAACTCAGTGTGATTTACATGAACACGAACAGACAACAAAAAGGATTAAACTTAACATACATTAAATATTCAACAGTCTTTGACTCAGCCACAAAAATTATCTCTAACACACAAACCTATAATCCTTCTCAAACAACAAAAGCAGAACAATTACAGAAGAAGCTGGTCACAATCAGAGGAGAAAAGCAGCAGTTTAATCTTCCCATGAAATGAGGTCCACACTGGGACACATCTGACATCATCAGGCAAACTGTCACATAGACTGCAGCTTTGACTGTGAAAGAAGCTTCTCCAGACTTCACTTTAATCTTAGAAACAAGCCTGTGTGAGAGGACCTGAGAGACCTGTGTGGCTGATAATCACTGAGCAGGTCTGAGAGGTGATGTGGAGCGAGAGCATTTAGTGCTTTATGAACAAGGAGCAGAGCCTGGGAGGCATTTATTGTAGGAAATCGAAACTGAGATCTCTGCAGAAGTCCAGCAACATCACAGAGCAGGACCAAAAGGATCACAACAGTTTTACTGAACAAACCAAGTGTTGTTATTACTGTCAGTCTGGCTGCCTCAGAGCGTCTTAGTGTTAAACCAACAATTAAATAATGTCACTCTTTCTCAGAGGCAACAGGGAGCCCTGCTGCCCTCAGGACGATCTGCAGAAAAACTACAAGTTGTCAGACAAGATATTTCTGTTCAGCTTCTTCTCTTCTCTCAAACCTCAACAGATCACAAATAAAACATCCTGTAAAAAAGCAGAGGAGCAGTTTTATTGCAGAAGAAGAAACTGTAACAGCTCTTATGTGACAAGAGTGCTCAGAGTGTTCTTTGGGGAAGACATTTTTGTTCCTCATACTTTTTTTGTCTTTTCTGCTCTGGGTGATAAGGAAGGTCAACAGCTGCATTCAGAAGGTTGGAGAGAGAACAGAGTTTCTGTGACTCACACGGTGGGAACCTGATGAGTATCTGAAAAGGGAAATGTTGCTGTTGTGTTTGGCTCTGGACTGAAAAATACTGAGGCTGTTAGTCTTTTGCTTTAGTGCAGCAAACAGAACATCCTCAGCTCTCTGATCCTCTGATTTGAGAGAAAGTTTGACAAACAAAAATGCATCCAATAAATTAAATGATTATAAATCTGTCCAGTGTTATTTACTGTTATTTTGCTGCAGGATACAGACATCATGTGGACATTACAAGTTATGTTAAATATTGTAATGTATTCTTTGACACTTTTCTTGCTAATAATGTGAGAAATCTCACACTGTGGTTTTATGTATATTTCATTATTCTTTCACAGAACTGAAGGCGACTGAATATTAATTATAACAATTTTAGAACGGACAAATCCTCACTTATCCTTCTGTGCACATTTCTGAAGCCATGTTAATCAGTGACATGAGCTTTGAAGCAATTATCTGAGAGGATCACACTTCGCCTTCACTCCCATATTTTTCTATTATCCAATAAATTCAGCTGTTCTGTATCGATCCACCCCTTTTCCCTTGATGTTTGTTTTCAAACAGAAATGCAGCGTGAAATGATTAAGAGTGGAGCCACTGAATCAGTCTGTTTAGCAGAGTTACTGCCTGAAAGGCTGAAGAGAGAACGGCTGTACTTACTCAGACACCTAAACGCTTGTGATGCACTGACTAACAGATAAAAGTGTTCCTGCAGACAGACATCAGTTTGCTAAATACTGTATGTTCCTGTCTGTCTGAGTGCAGAGTGAGGAATGATCAGTGAATAATAAGAGATACAAGACGGACACGATTAGTGATTATTTTAGATAGGATATTTCTTCTTATTGAGTGGGGTTATCATTACTTATTAGAAGTTTAGTCACTACAGTGTACGTGTGTAAAGAGCTCAGCAACCAGACAGCTGCTTCACATGATGGTTTCTGATGTCATTGTCAGTCACAGCCCAACAAGAAGCAGATATTTGGTTTATGATATCTGAGTAAAGGTCAGTACGACGTGAAGACTTCAAATATCTGCATGTAAAGTAAAACAAATACGTTACCAAAGACTTGTTTCTTTTGATACTGGGCAGGAAGCCAGAGAGACATCAAAGCTATATTTCATAATTAATGTTATTGCAAAGTGTTACACAAGATCACTGTAAAATTCTGTCAGAAACACATCACCTCTCTCCCGCTCCTTCTCTGACTTCCTCCCTTTCTCTATTTCATCCCGTCTCTCTCTCTGTCTGCGTCTCTCTGAGTTCCACAGTGCCAGGTTGGCAAAGGCAGGGATGTGGGTTTAATATGACAGTCTTGTGTCTCCCCTTTGGGACAGATTCTGTCTCTCTGCTTCCTCACTGTTCCCGTCCTGCCCTCTGCTGCTGTGACAGGCTGCTCCTTGTCCTTTGCCAGGACTAGAGGCTGTTAATGCCAGACAGCCGGATCAGAGGTGCTGATCTTTATGCAGCCAGCTGAGTCACCTGTGGCAATGTGTCAGTGTAGGTGTGTAACCGTGACAGTGACTCAACAGATCCTTTACTTTAGCCAAAGTTGCAAATTGGCTTTATGCCAAAATACTAAACTGCTGATCATATAATACATTATTTGTAATTTAAAGACACCTCACACAGCTCTCTTATGCATTCACACACAAACACACACACAAACAGTGACACCAGATTCCTCCACACCAGAAGTCTTTTTTGCACTTGTTCTGTTTTCCATGGATGACTGTGACCTTCTGGTGTCCAGGGAAAGGAGCCAACAAGAGGCAGCAGATGGTTCACAGTGAGACTCTTGTCCTTTTCATTCTGCATGATGGTTTATACACACACACTAACACACAAATGCAAACACACACTATTTTCATAATACTTTGAAAGATCATCTTCCCTGTGTGTACTGACAAAGGCTTCCCCTTCTTGCTTTCAGTAATGAACTAAATTCAGCACATCAGTGATTTTTAACTGTGCAAAGCAAACTTGTATCAGCGCCTCCTTTACCTCTGACTAATGGGTCAGTGACCCTGTGCATGTGTGTGTGTGTGTGTGTGTGTGTGTGTGTGTTTGTGTGTGTGTGTGTGTGCCGCGTTAGTGTCCCTGTTAGCAGGTGATGATGTTCTGCTTTTCTCTCCTGGCCTCCTGCCTGCTGTGTGTCTCTTATCCTCCCTGTGCATCAAACTCAAAACACAGCCAGCATGACCTTCATCATCACAGCAGACATGAGGACATGAGGACATTGATTCACTTCCTCTCCTCAGGTCTGCTGAACTGTACAGGCTGTTTGAATCATCAGTCAGACAGTTGTTTAGTTTAGCAGACACATTAGAGCCGTAGTGGAGCTGTCTGTGCCAGTTAGTCTGCAGAGTCCTGCAGCACAGCAGCCTGAGGAACTCACAGGAAATGAAGGGAGGCTCGACTGTTCAGGAGAAACAAGAGCTCAGCTGTTTGTTCAACATGCTTTAACTCCACTCCAAAAATGAGACAAAGGCTGCCGCTCAAGAGTTAAAACGCTCCAGGGTAACTGAGTGTTTCACTCTGCAGAGGGATTCTTATTAAACCACTGTTTTGAAAAATCAACACAAAATAAATATAAACACTCACAGCCCTTTCACAAACAGCTTTTATGCCTAATGGTGCCTCCATATTCAATCTGTCCTTCTGCAGGGAGAAAATAACATTTCATTGTTTATCATTAAACAGACTGTGAGGCTCAAATCTCAGTTTTGTCTTTTTGCCCCACTAACATGCACACGATGTTGTTAGTATTAATTTATCATTCTGTTCTCAGGGTTATAACCTCAGATTATTATTATACTTACAATTTTATTCATTTATACAAAGAACATGCTGACCTCTTCAGTGGCAGTTTTCAAGTTTTTTGTTGTCATTGTGAGATCTGCTCACAGAACAGTTTGTTTTCTTCAGATATCAAGAAAGAAAATCACTCTATTTAATAAATTCATTGGTTGCAATCAGTTGGTAATTTCCACCTGTGTATTCCTTTTAACAGTAAGCAGAGCTAACATTTCTATTCTATCACTTCTTTACAGTGTACTTCCTGTGGTGGGGTCACATTTGTATGATACTGGGAAAGATTGATGTTTCGATCTGACTTTAATATGAACTAACATGATCTTGTGTGTGGGTGTGTGTTTGTGTGTGTGTACAAAGTGGATTAGCACACAATGACATGTACATAATAGAGGGCAGAGGTAATCCCCAGTATTTGCATCCATCTGCACACAGAAACTCATCCTGCTGTTACACTGACATCAAAGTTACCAACTGCATCCAGAATAATAAAACAGCAGACCAGAGGATATTTTACTGTTCAACAACAACCAACTGTCCAACTGTGAGGCTGATCAACTCTTTACTGATTAAACCAAACAGTCAAACTCTCTGCTTGTTAAGGAGACATGAAGAGCCCACAGACTGTAGACTGAATGGGGCCGTTGTATGAAACACCTAAAGATTCCATAAAGCAGCTTCTATGTTTACATTCTTTCCACTGCTTCTGTTTCCTATTAGATAAGTTATGATCACATTACCCCCAGCCGTAGAGAATGTATCTTTATATAACTGTGTATCTATTTAAATGTAAATTATCTGTATCTGAGGTGAGCATTTGTTGCAAAAAGCCCTGTACTACTTTGGAAACAGGGATTAGAGAAAGGAAGTTTGGTTTTGTTTTTACCTTCAGGCAGACAAAAGTTACAACATTTCTCCCTTCTAGTATTTCTGTGAGTGTTTCTCTCTCTTGCACACTCCCAAAAGACCCCATTACTGCTCACAGACATGTTTAACCCGTCGATGTACAAAACCAGTTTGCCAGTGCAGCAGAGAAGATATTCAGTGTCTTAAGAACATTGAGGGAATATAGACAATTGCATTTGTCCTCCTCTCTAAAAGCACACAGTGATCAGAGCGTAATGCAAACATTTACCAGGAAGAGAGCAGCTCTGAGGACCCCTGTTGCTCTTTCATTATCAGGCTCTTCTACTTTCCTGCCAGGAGGCTCAGTGACAAAGCAGCAGAATCAATGGGCAGGACTTCTTTTCTCTCTGTCAATGTCAGGTCCGTATAAACGAGGCTGCAGGGAAGGCCTTTTGAGCACAGCCTGTGTTGAATGAACTGACTGTGGAGGCTTTCTGTAACATGAACAACCTCTTCAGTTAATCTGCTGCTTTCAGATGAACTTGATCTGTTTCATGTCTGACTTAGAGGAGCTTAGAGTTTACAGCACTTCTCCTGTTTAGAGCGGCACTCATGGGAAGAAGACATGGATGCTTTTGTCCTCCGTCTTGGGACGTAAAACATGACTTATACCACCTCACACTGCTGACATCTGAGACACTGATGCTACTTTACTTTCTGTCAGTGCTGTACTGTGTGCTCTGACTTCCTGTCCAGAGTCTTTCCAATGAAATATGTAACAGCCAGAAACATACCACAGGTTTGAATCCAGCTGATTAAATAAACAGAGGGCTGTCCGGCTGAATTACATGGCGGACAGTAATGCAATGAACATAGATTAAGGAAGTTATAAATGGTAGCACACGGATGATATGGAAGTCCATTTAAACTTTATAAAGTCATTAAAACACAACATATGCCTGACTGATCTGAATGTTCCATCTGTTCTACATTTCTACCAATAAGCTTCAAAGAAAACTGAGACATCACAAGTAAAGACGCAGATAAGCATGATTTATTTGTTTGCCTTTTTTGAATAAACTATGAAATGTGAAGAATTTGAAGCTTTTATATTGTTTATCATAAAGTTATTGATTTTTAGCTTGACTTTCATGAAGCCTGTCAGCCGGCCTTGTAACTATCTTGGCACAGCGTAAAGATGAGCCAATTTGCAGTATTTTGAAAGGATGTCAAAACATAGTTCAGACAGTTTATACACGACATAAAGCAACGCACCTGAGCAGCTGGCATGGACAAAAGACTGAACAACTTCTTCACAGATAGCTGACAGCTCCCTCAGATAAGAGCAGGTTGTGAACTCCTCTGTTGTAAAACATGTGGGGAACAAATTGTCTTGCTAGTGTTGACATGTTACCAGCTGTTCTTCACAAAGATGCTCGTCTCTACAGAGTGAAGCTCTCCATGTCGACCCTGCAATGACTGAGACATACAGCAGCAGTTGATCTTGCAATTTGTTTACTGAGGAGCAGATACAGCCCATGATGACTGAAGGCAGATGGAGCTTGTTAACGCTCATTTCAGTGATGCATACTTCATCTACAGTACACTCTGCTCTTTTGCCTGACCTGAATTTTCATGAAGACAGAAGGGTAAATGTACAGGAAAGGTCTTGTTTAAAAAAATACCCAAGTACATGTGGACTAGACCTTTGTGGTGAACTTTGTTCTTGAAAGTGTAACTGCGGACATTTCTGTCTCACAGAGGGAATGTCATTAAATTTCAGTTAATGTCAACTGACACTTCCAGAGGCCGGTCAGCTCTCTGTGCTGTTCTATTAATATTAATGAGTGATCAAAGGTTAAATCTTCTTTCAAAACACACGACACACCCCAACCCTTCACTCAGACACACTGTTCACTGTATTTTACATTGACCTCCTTTCACTCTACATTTTTCTGTGCCAGCTGATCACAGGTCAGCTGATCACAGGTCAGTGTATCCAGGGTAAGAAAAATAAATACATAAATAACAAAATAAGGCTTCTACATAATCATGTTCAAGGGTATACAGTTTGTCAGGGTCTTCGTACAGTGGGCTGTGGGATGTTACAACCTCCAGATGAAGCTTGATGCAACAAGTGTCTGAAAAAGCACATCTGCTGCTGTTATCCTCTCACCAACAGTGAAGTAAGCAGTGACACAAACTGGAAGTGAGCATTCCTGAAATATGATGTCTCATGTGTCACAACCATTCTGCTGCAGTCAGCGTCTTTGTGACAAAGTATTAATATGAAAAGGAGTGTGGCATTCTGGGTAATTAGTTTGTGGAGTGTGAACAACAAGAGGAGCAGAGCACTGTGATGTATTCTCTGTGTGTTAAACATAATCGTCTACACAGAGGGACAATTGTTTCAAACCCATTATTACAATTAATTATCTACTGACAGTGATACTGCTGAGCTGCTTGTGGGTGACACTGTATTTATCGTAATGTTGTTCAGAACACGGCTGGTGGCAACTCATTGAAACATGTTAACATGTAAAGAATAGTGAAGCACAAAAACACTGAGACCTCTGAGTTATTCTCAAACACGTCAGGGAAACTGGACCTCTTCCAGCTCCTCTCTGGGAACCCTTCGGTTCTCTCAGGTAAGCAGGGAGAAGAAGTCTCTCTACTTAACCTCGAAGTCTTCTTACAGTCAGTGTGTGTGTCGAGTACATTTAAAGGAAACACTAAGGAGGTATGTGTGCTATTCCACTGACAGATATTCATCTGTGTCTCAGCTGGATCCCTCCTGGGTGAATGCTCCTTTTTGTTTTTCAGAACACATCCTATCAGTTAATTCATGATAACAGAGTCACATCACAGCATGCAATTTGAATAACAGCCTTTAATCCTGCTGATTAGATGACTCATTCATGACTGATTACTCTCGATCTCTGGGCGTCATCAGACAATTAATAACCTCTGTAATGAAATAAGTGAGTGTGTACATTAACTGTCAAATGCAGAGTAGAAAAACACCAGCAACATGACTTAATAGAGACTTTCCACCTCTCTACAGTGTGGCAAGCAGTACAGACTTGCTCGCTCACGCGTCAACATCTCTGTAGACAGAGCTAGCAGAGAGTGAACAGCACAACTGGGCTATGCAAAATAACCGCTCTTGTAATCACTATTATCAGCTTTCATCTCTGCAGGGAAAACCAACCAACAATCCTGACTCCTATACACAGGTCGCCAAACATAAATAAATGTACGACAAACACTGAATGAGCTAACAAGCCCAGTACAGGAATCGCAGACACAGATACCTGCTAATAAGTGCTAACTTATTAATTATCAAATTATCACAGTGGGCCAAACCAAACAACATTTACATAGGCTGCCATGTCAGATATTTGACAGGATATTTGTTATACTGTAAATAATGGTGCTGCATATTTCGAGGGTTTTGAGATACATAATTACATTCATTAAAGTAAGACAGTAGAAGGGGGTCTCATTTTTAATTAAGAAGCTGGGGGGTCTACCACATGCAACCACTCCAACAGAGGAGTCAAAACATCTCATTAGTGCTTTGGGACTGTGTGTTCATTAAGGGGGATGTGATGAGATTAAGGAAGCCTTGCTGTCTCACTGTTTCTCCCTGTCAACCAAATAAACAAACAAGTCACTCATTAAATTACAAAGATGAATTTGTCCAAATTAATTGGATGGATCCCACAGAAAGGGGCATCCTGGTACCCTGATGAACAGTGAACTATCTAAACGCAAGCTTCCTACAGCTTGAGGAGCAGCAGTGCAACATAAAGGAGCCTCTTGGTTTCAGCTGCAGAGGTCTTAACAATTACATCATGCACTCTGTGATAACAAATCCACTTCCTTTAACATGTATCTTGTTTTATAATCCTGAACACACCTTCACCTTTAGACCATTATTTCTCACAATAGCTGCTGATTCTACTGCCTCAGTAGAAGGCAGAAAACCCACATATATAAATATACAAATAATAATTTCAGACCCCCAAACACAAACAAAGATGTCTTGCCCCCATCTGCTCCCAGCTGACCTGAGCTGACCTCCCTGTTACTCATGAAGTCACTGCTCAGCATTTCTTCTGTTGCTTTCTCACAGAAATCAGACCGAGGGAAGCAGAAAACAAGCACAAACCAGACATTTAGTGGAGTCAGCAAACACATGTTAAACTATAAGGAGGTTAAAAGTGGTGATGAAACAGTTATAACAGTGAAATTAATCACTGTTGAAATAAAGTAACAGTAACAAAGTGAGAAAAAAATATCAGCTCCTCAAAGTGAAAAACAAATCAGGTTGTCAATTTAGAAAGTGTCATTTTTTTGTAGCGGTAGACCAGGACGAACATGAGTACATTATGGGATGATATATGAAAGTGTCGGCTATCAATAATCAATAATTCATGTGTCAGAGGGGGCAAGTAGAGGTATAAACATGGGAAATGTGAGTGTGAGCTGGTTTAACCAGAAATGTCAATATTAAAGCACAAACTGTCAAACTGTGGATCCAGTCTGACTCAGGCAGGATGATGAAACATGTTTGAAGTAGAGATAAGAAATCTCTCTGAGAGGGATACAGGCAGGTGTGCGTGTGGATCAGTCCTACTATTCAGCTTATTCTAGGATGTAGAAATTGACTATATTTCTGGTGTTGTGTCTTGAGATGTGGAGTGATGACAAAACAATGTATACTGGTTGTGTCATTTTCACCCACTATAAACAGCCTTCTCTTGTTCATGTCATGTTGATTTTGTATCAGCAACATTAGACTTGACATTAACCAATCAGCCATCACTTAGCTCTCCTGCAGTGTGGCTGCTAATTGAAGCAGCAGCTCATCAGCAGAGAAGCTGTTTATGTGAGAAGACACCAGAGCAGTGTGTGTCCAGAGGCTGAAGTTCATGTTTACTTTCAAGTGGGAGAGAGGAAGCTGCAAATGATGACGGAAACTGTGAATAATTTGAATATCACAAGACACTTGTTGCTGATATATTCAACTTTATATTCTGTGTTCTTGATGATTTGACTGCCTTTAGTTTCCCTCTGTGTAGCTTCAGCAAATGAAACCTTGTGGTACAGGTGGACAGATCGGTAAAGTTCATTTGTATTCCCCCTGTTTCACTCTGCTCATTTGTATGTTCGACTCAGAGCAGAGGGTGGTGAGTTCATGAAAAAGTTCCAGCAGCAACACAAAGGCAGAGAGAACAGAAAGGTTCAGTGGATTCATCAAATGAATGTGGTGAAAAAGGAAGTTGAAAGAAGTCAAATGACTATAGATAAAAAGAACACCTCATTCGCCTCCTTTATGAGGCAAACCATTTATATTCATCTTACACACTCCGGTCTACTCAACTCTTTAACTGAACGCAAGGTTCAAAGCTTCTGAACCTTGGGTGTCCTCATTCATAGTTAATTTACAGCCCACAGAGTTTCTTTAATCTCACTAGATATCAGCTGTCAGTGAGAAAACCTTCAGCTCTTTAATGTTCTTCATTTATGATCTGTGCAGATATGCAGATTTTAAACTTCAAGATTATTCGAGGAGAGACTGAGAACTTCAGGGATTTTCTAATACTGTATTGGCTTGTGATGGTAGGGCCTTTACGTTTTAATAATAGTGTTAGTAAATCACACCATAGATTAAGAAGTAGAAATAAGAGGTAAGAAAAAGAAATAAGATGTTTTACAGGAAGCAAGAATTAAACAAGGCATAACAAGTCGGCAGTGGTGGGGTGGGAATAAGGAAATACCACATCTAAGTTCAGTGATTTTGCATCAGTTTGTCTAACTTCAGAGACTGTCAGCTTGTCTGCCCTGAAGAAACGGATAATCCCAGGATTACATTCTGCCCAAGGCAACTCATGAAGCTATGACCCATTAAATCTGCTCTCACTCTATTCTGGAGGTGTAACCAACAGTGAGTGTTCAGACAGCTCCTGCTGAGAAGACTTGAGAAACACCGAACTCTAAGTCAAGTTCTTTTTTTATGTAAATGTGAGCAAAATGAATCAGTACAGCTGTCATGAACAGTGACAAACACTTTGCACTGGTCCAGAAACAGTAAACAGAACTTTTTTTGTCTATGAATCAGCACCATGGACAGAGACAGTGCTGATCTGTGATGGAGAACTGAACTGAACTTTATATTTCTCCAACACAAAAGCCTGACTCTGTAGGGAGAAAGGCTTTTATGAGGTTCTGTCTTTCTTTACCTCAACTACTTCAATAATGCAAAAGGTACCCATGACAATATACTTGCTGAAGCACTTGCAGAACATATCAAATCCTGTAGAACAAACCAAATGAGATCAAGAAAAAGATACAGAAACAACTACAACCCTTGAACCTAAAACTTTGTAAACCCAACTGAATTAAGTAATTTACCAGTACTGGTGTTAAAGTACAACCCACCATTAACTGACTGTTTAGCCAAATGTATCTCCTTAAAAACTCCCAAAAAAATTACATTGTTTAATCTGGAAAATGGAGCCCAAAGTGACGGTGCTGCTACCGTCTCCCTCCTTTAAACCCTGCGAGATCTGTGTGAACTCTCACCCCCTTTGCAGCTTTAAGCTACAGATCAGCTGCCACAGTGTTTCATTAGTTCTTATCTTTACACCTTGAAGCAGGAGTGTCTCTGCATTTTTCATATCTGACGACACACCACATGTTCACAGAAACCTAACTTATGATCGTAATGTAGCTCATTACTGATTTATACTCTCTTAGTGTCAAGGGCTGAATCTCAATCAATAATCCTAAATATGTCAAAGTGCTAAAATATCAACAGATATGAATCATGTTGAAATGGCCCCACTGCATAAAGGCAATAAATCATCCAGATACAGAACATTGTTCTTGCTGTTCCAACAAACCTTGTATAAAAAGATTCAATGTATGAGTTCCTACTATATACAAATATCCAACAGTGAGTCTGTAATACACAATATGTTGGACCCTGTAGTCTTGGCTTACATAGACATTTATTCAATAGAAGAATAGAAATAAAAACACTTGTGTGTAATATAACTCAAATGAATATTTATCAACAGCTATTAGCATTCAGTGATATTACTGCCTGTGTTATTTTTATGTGTACCTCAGTCCGTCTACTCAAGTGTAATTCAGCATATAAAGTGTAGTGGACTATGCCTGGACATTTATCTGGACACACCCTGGGCCCTCAGGTGTGGCCAGTTAACCTAACGAGCACTAACGAGCAGCTGCAGAGACAGAGCAGACTGGCCAATCACAGTGCACAACAAGATGACACCACATGAGTCATCACATCCACAATTCATGTGAACGATCAGCTTGATAATAAAAACAATAATTTGCAGGTAATGCTATGATTCATCCCTCTCCTCACTTAATCCAAGTGGAATGTTTTAGTGAGCAAATTATCACTGACAAACATTTTGAGAATTCCATGTCCTCCTCGACAACTTACAACAACAACATTATGGCATTTTGTCTTTAAATTAGCCTCCAGATTTATCAGCACCAGTTCCTCTATCAAAACAAGGGGAATAAACTAGACTATACCACCTGTAGTTAGTTTTGTGTATGCAGTGACTGTGTTGGATTGTGATTTTGATGATGTAGTGCTCCAGAATGATGATCATAAAGCTCTGCTTCACTAAAGAGCCTGACATAAAGAGCAGGAGGAGTCTGTAATGTTGAACCATTTCATGGATTAATGCTTCATCAGTCACACTCAGCCGTGCTGAAGATGTGCATTACTCTTTTCAATGGAGACGCTACCACCAAAAATCTTCCCCACTCTGTGTAAACGGCTAATTATGAGCTAATAATGTTAGATTACAGTGTGAAGGTTCAGTGCCAGTATTAAAAAGGTTAAGCAAATTAATTATGGATGCTTAATTGATGAAACTGGATGACACAGATTGTGAGTAAAGAAAATGTTATAAAACAATACATATTGAAAATCCTCAGTGAGCAAAATTCAACATTTAACTCATTACCATGTTGTGAACAACATATACCATCTTCTGCTGTATAATAAGGTCGCAATATATAATAATAATAAAACACATACTCAATGCTCTGACCAAAATAGAGTCAAACCAGTGACACTGCGGTTCATGGTCAAGTTCTTAACATAAGCTATAGAGGATCTCACTACAAGGTCTTATGCAAGTCATTGTTTTCAGTCGAGAGTGTGGGAAGAGAAAAGAGGTGAAAAAGAAGAGACAGGAAGCATTAAAGTACTAAACTATGGCTACTCATGACACAGAAGAACAGAAATGACCTGCTACGGTCTGACATACATGGCACATGGTTTGACACTGGGCAATGCATGTTTAGTTATAAAGCACCTTTCAGACACAAGACAACTCAAAGTGCTTAATCTAAAACTAAACCTGCAGGTTCATCAGGAACAGATAAGTAGAGTTCAAAGTCCGCTGAACACACAGGCTTATGTTTATGAAGACAATGATGTGTAATAAAAGATTGAATTTAGAATAAAAAACTTGACTAATCAGCTGTGAATGATGGGAAATAATGCTGACCGATGCTTGAAAGCCAGGCACCACTTGACGGGTTCACACAGAAACAAAGAACAGCAATGAAGCCAGTTCTAATCAGCTCCAAGAATCTCAAACATTTTAGCAAAGCAACATGTTTCTCATGCAGCTGCTCCTGGAACCAACAGCAACCTCAGTCCTTCAGTAGAAACTAAGAGTCACAACTGTGCATCCTTATCTCTGCAGCAGCAGAGGTTAGAGTGAAGGAGAGAATCTGACAAAAGCATCTCTGGCAAGACACAGAATGAAAGCACACCACATCAGCTGATCATCAGCAGACCAGAAGCAATCGTGTTCGACACTTGTGAAATATCAGAGTTGTTCTTACTGTCAGTTCTTAAGATCACTGTGATGCAGCAGGTTGTCTTTCTCATCCAGCCGTCATGACATAAACACACACATAAAACAGACACACACACACAATCGGCCATCTTACCTAGAAAAGACACAAAAAGAGAAGACAGACTTAAATAATTTATCCATGACATCATCAACATCAATATCATTCATTTATTTTAGCTGCAGCCATGAGTCCCACTGTTGGCCAGTCACAACTTTGATGGGAAACCTTTATCAGCCTTTTTTAGTGTAAAGGCCGACATTATCTGATCCAGCAGAGTCAATTGTTCTACCTGCTCCCTGACAGAGCGACACCTTCAGCCCATCTCTCACCACAAGAACCAAACACCTGCTGATTCTGCTGCCTCAGAGGGGAAATCCAGTCAGGTGAGTGTCACAGAGTTAGCCTGTGCTCTATAGAATAAGATGCACACTCGCACACACATGCTACACCAACACTCTAAAATAATTAAATCAAGCCAGAAGGAGGAGGAGCTGTTTTTATTGTTAGCCTAGCATGTTTTTACATTGCCATCATTACTGTAATATATTTATGTATCTCTGGTCATAGAAAAGAATGTGGGGATTTTAAAAGAATACAAGGACATACCGTCTAATAAAAGTGTTTTTTATTCATTGTGAAACATGTTTGGCAAGAACAACAATTGTTTGTCACCTGTTTGTTCTCTGCTGTACTCTCCCTCCTCTGTTTGAACCAGGAACTGCCAAACTGAACAGAAGCTGCCATTGGCTTATGAGGAGGTGTTCCAGGGGGAATGCACCAAGTGTGTTAGAGTTAGAGGGGTGTTTATTGTGGCTCCTATCACAAATGCTATGTTAATTGCACTGTGAGTGTATTCTTTCTAAAGATGTTTTATACATAATGTACATAATGCTGCACAAGAAAATTATTTTACAGTTAAATAAATACGTTTTGACTGAATTAATTTTTGCCACAGTTTGTGCCTTATCCACTATGTCATCCTTATAGTGAGGAGCTTCACAG
Organism: Semicossyphus pulcher; assembly: GCF_022749685.1. Classification (NCBI taxonomy): domain Eukaryota; kingdom Metazoa; phylum Chordata; class Actinopteri; order Labriformes; family Labridae; genus Semicossyphus; species Semicossyphus pulcher. The sequence goes on from NW_027211700.1 coordinate 9,517,371, forward strand.
TAGAGATGGCAGAGGACATTAGAGAAAACACTAGACTTTAAGCTTCACCACCCTTCAATGCACCCAGAGATATCCCTTATTCCAAGTATGAACAACATCAACAGAATATTTTTGTAATTGTTCTGAAATAAAATCTAGTCAGCCCTGCCAAGACAAACACATGTTTGAGAATAACACCTGAGGGGGAAAAGCAAAAGCCTGTACCTGTACAAATGATACATGGTAAAAGCCTGTCACCCTTTGTTGACACATGTTGAATAATGAAAGGCCAATTTCCTGATGTATGTTCACATTGACCATTAATCACATTAAACACTAGAATTTAATGTAAATGTATTTCATCATCATAGAATATGCATCAGCATGCATTTCCCGTCTCCTGAGTCCTTCACATTTCCAATATGTTTGACTCACTTCAACCTTGGGATGTAGGAGCCAAAACATTTCACTATTTATATCTGAAATAGGAGGTAGAGCTCTTTACCTCTAAGTGTTAATAGGAGATATCTGAGATTTAAAAAACAAAAACAAATTAATACTGCTTTACATAAATTTGCAGTTGTAATTCTCTGACTTTCAGATTCGGGTGGAAAAAAAAAAAAGTTACTACTTTTTATTTAACAGTCCAGATTCAGTGGAGAAGCACTGGGATGAATTTAGCCTTCACTTTAAATTCTGACCTCTGGTTGTTTTGATAAATAGTTCATGAGTAATGTCCCGCTAACAGTGTTTCAGTATTCATTCGCAGCACTAGATGTTGGTGGGTTAGAATCACTAATCTTAACAGGCATCAATCAGCCCAGGCAGGGGTCCTCTACGCTGTGACTGACAGATGGAGAATAACAAGGCCCCACTCATCCTCGTTCATGCCCCTGGTGAGTGAAAGCATGGCGGATTGGTAGAGTCTAGAGAATAGCAGGGGACCTCAATTGTAGTTCAAAGAGTTGGACTACACAGGTAGGAACCACACAGTTTGAACTGAACTACAGTTATAGACTCAATAGATGGTAGATCCAGGCTCTTAGTCAGCACCATGGACAGAGACAGAGCACTAACAGCACAGTGTCCAGCTCAAGAGTCAGTTTGAAAGAAAGCCAAAACCTTTTGAGCAATGAGGACATTTGGCGAAAACAGATATCCAGCCCTCACTTATTCCCAAATCTTTGACTGCAATCACTCTAAGTTTTAAAGTTTTTGATGAAAATTGGACATTGGTCTCTTTTTGTGGACTTACTAAAAACTGCTCAAAACAATGAACAACAGCTTATCTTCCACAACTTCGCAACACAACATGTTCCTTGTCAAAGTGAATGTTCACCTGTTCCTTAAAAGACTTTTCAGACCCAGGGCCCTGACAACTACCCCCCACTGTTGCTGTGAACCTCTCAGTGACCACTCCGCCACAAATCAGCAGCACTCTGGCAGCCTGACCTGCACACAAACAGCATGCTCTACCTGCGTGATTTTACTTTGGAATGCTCAGAGAAGCAAGACAGTGAATCCTCAGAAGAGACACAAACTTTCTAAATATTAGATTTGGTTGTAAAGCTGTTTGAGGCTTTTGTATCAGCTCTCAACATGTTTCTCAGAGGAAAGGTTTTTACTTGTCACATAGCAGAAAAGTCACAGGTGTAATTAATGACACTAACGAGGTGTATGTTCCATTGTGGTGTCTCGTTAAACATTACCAGTGAGCTACATGCACATTAACAGAACCCTGGAACTGGTGAATCTAAATGAACAAGCCTTCGTTAGTGTGATTAATTACACCTGTGATGCTCCTGCTGTTACATATCAATACATCATTCAACAGTCAGCCACTTACAACACAGAACTGGTAACAGATTCAACTTTGTTTGCTGATGGTTTGGCAAAAATACAGTTTTCCAACAATAAATGTTGAAAGTAATGTTATTCTTCATGCTTGAATATTTTTAGTTCATCATTTCATGAGACAATACTTCAAACAAGCATCCATATATCTTAAACTGCAGTATGTGTCACAGTGAAGCTAGTTAAATGTATTTTTGTCTTTGTCATCACACATCATGTCAGGCTCTTGTAGGCAGTAAGTGTTCAAAGCAAAGAATAACTTTCCCTGACGTCTTTTTGGCTCACAATGTTCCCTGTGTCTGTATTCCTCCTTGACTGACAGCTTCTGTGTGGTCCATTTCTGCACTAAAGACATCTGCACGCCTTCCCCTCCTCGCTTGTCAGGAAAAAGAAACATTCTGTGACAGCAACACACAACCTGAATGAGTCAGCAGAGACCTGAGCTAACTGAACACTAATGGTGTGTGCTGACTTTAGAGGAGATGAGGTGGAAACTCAGAATGTAAAACTCTCTTAAAGCAACTAATAGCTGTTATAATAACACCAATTACTTAGACTGAATAATTGTTAAATATCAGTCTGAAACTAGAATGCAACAATTGAATGAATATGTAGCCTGAGAATAAATCCCTGTAATCTGGAGATCTACAGCCTCACACTCTCTGCTCAGAGAGGTCAAACAGACCTTGAAGAGACTGTGTGATGTGCAGGATTGCGTCAGTATTGCATGTCCAGTAATTAATATGTAGAATGAAGAGCAGCATAAGAGTGTGAGAAGTTGAACAAATGAAAGTTAAGCTCGAAAGTGAAACATTGTCTTTTTATAGGAGGAAAGAAGATACACACACTGCACTGCACTCATTTAAGAGAACAAAAAAAGTTGAGAATGAACTTGAGAGACTGAATGACTTTGTGCTGAAGAGAAAGACGGGAGAGAACTGGGAGGAGGATGAAGACAGAAAGTTGAGTGGGTCATAAACTGCAACACTGAGGCAAAGAGTGCAGAGGAGGAGACAGAACACATCTGTAAACTCCCACAGACAGTTCAGCATGAACAGCAAACATCTGTCCTCAAACTGTTGGAATATCAGAAGAGATGACATTTATCTCACAAATCAGTTAAAATTTCAGCTAAAACTTGTGATTGATTCAACTTTTCTTGTTTTCCTGCAGTTACTGCTAATATCTCTACAGTTTTTTTTTTTTAAAGTTTACTTTTGAAGTTCCAGCTAAATAGTTTTGCCCTCCATGAAATCTTTTGTAACACAAACTTCCATTTAATAAATGTATCAGCCAGGTTTTACTTCGATGTTGCATCACCATATCTCCCTTTCAAAGAGCAGGAGAACATAAATTGTCTCAAGCAGGAAGCACTATTTTTTTCTATTTACTTTATAAAAATGGTTTCGCACAGAGAGAGTTTCTGGCTGAATGAGTGTTTGTTCAGGTGGGACATAAGGCTCATATGTTGGCAGTCTGCCCACTGAACACTACACAAAGAAAAATCGATTCTCATAACAAGATGGTGTATTTAAATAACTATAAAACTTGCTGCTCCTTCACTGGCTTCTGGCTGCCTGATAGTATTATCCTGCTGAATACAATGCCAGTGCTACAGCTCAGTGAACATCCACAGGGGAGTTTTCTGAAAAGCCCATTTAACATTATAACTTTCAAACGGTTATCGATCCATAGAAATATCTCAGTGAGATGCTCTGGAGCATTAGTATCCAGAAAGAGATCAATCTGTTTTTCCAAGCTTTAACAATAATTCAGAATGAGCAGAGAGACTGAACATAGTGTTTTCAGATACAGAACAAATAAATCATCACATAGGCATATAGTAGTAAACTAATAACTCAAACAGCAGTTTCTTATTATTTGTTTGTTCAATCATTCATCTGGTTCAGCAAATACAACTAGTAGCTTTGGTTGCCTGTGTGATTCAGAGGTACCAGTTTGATTAATCAAGACAAAGACCACCTGCTGTTGTTTAAATGCTGAACACATGGTGACATAAACCACGTGTTACCGTGTTTTTCTGCTACAATGTGTAGTGTGTAGTGCATACCATCATAAGTGTGCTCAGAGGGATACTGGCTTCTTAAATAAGCATGTGGTAAAGAACATACTAAACTTACTAAACTTGGTAAAGTGATAACAGGATTCAGCAGCCTTAACATCTCTAATGAACAGCTGCTTGGCTGCTCAGCTGTGCTTATCACACACATGCACACCCTGCTCACTTACTGCTGTGCAGCAGAGGAGGGATGCTGCCTCCAAAATAATCACAGCTCCATCAGCAGTGTGAGATATAAACAGTCCTTATGGGAGCTTTCAAACACCCCTCTGCCTCCATTCACTCAAAGGAAAAAATATATAGAGAATGCTCCATGTGTGATAGAGAGCCAGAGCACTGAGATATAAAACAATATATGTGGACTGATACTCATAACTCATAAACACCAAAGCATTACTTATGGCCCATACAATACACAATCTGTTGACTGATCAGCAGAACGTTGCCAGGTTTCACTTCATAAGGAGGTCAACCACCAAAACGTATCTCCAGTTACTGCCATACTGAGTTTTCACTTCTTAGAGAGACAGAATTAAGTGCATGTGGATGGTGTTAAAAACAGTAGAATAATCATTATACAGAATCCCAGTTAGTGGGTCTAAATGTTGGCTATTTAGAGGAGTCGTCTGTCCTGGTGACTTGAAGTGCAAATGCTCCTTGAGCAGCTTTAAATACCTGTAAAGCTTTGAGGTGGCAGCATTACAGTGGTGAAGGAAAAACACCCGTTCTCTCCTCTGATACTCTAATTATGAAATGCCACTCGCATTACTCCTGCTACCATAGATCTGGGTCTACCCACATGGCTTCTGCATACTAACACACTGCATACTGAACTGACACGGGAATAAAAACATTGATCTCTGACTTCTGTACATTTCTTCATTACATGCTCCCCAGACTCCTTTCATACTGTAGTCCTCCCACAGAGCCCAGACCTACTGGCTTACTCTTACTGATTTCTCAGAAATGGCTCACAGCCAGACTAAATAATAACACAAAGCTCTGCAAGGAAGAAGCCATTGAAAGTCTAGAAATGTAGACATAAAAACAAGACATTCAATTTGGCAGTATACACCAGTTAAAATGTAATTGGTGTCTCTGTAATGGCTGCTGCTGTGTAAGCAAATGCTCTCTGTGACATAATGTCTGTTTGTTCATGCTCAGAGTTCAGAGAAGCAGTGATTAAACTGCAGCAACTCACTGCTTATTGCTTGTCTGTTTCCTCATCTCTCCGTCAGCCTCTGAGCTTCTTCTCCAGGTGCTGCTGGAGGAGATGTTCAGTCACTGGGAGCCGTCTATCATTTCCTCTTTCCTCCCTGTATTAAACTCTAGCGGAGAGGTAGAGCTGTGCTTACAGCTTCCTGTTTCACAGACTGAGTTATTATTCATTCAGCTGTCAGCCGGGGCCAAGATGATTCAGTGGGAGGTCTGAATGAAACCTGACATTATGGAAATGTTCAGCTACCACCTGCATGTGTAACAGCTGGACTGGAGAATTAAACAGAATTGTGTGCATTAGAGAGTAATGATTGGTAAAGGTTCTGTCTCTGATGATGGTAATAAAAGTGGTAAGATCACTGAGCCCAGTGGTTCAGTCATGGATCTGTTGGTCACTGGATGCACAAGGTAAGGGATGCACAGGCTTGCCAGTGCCATCACTACAATCTGATTGGCAGCCCCTGATGCCTTCTAAACACTTCTGTCACGTCATTGGTCTCCATCTCACTGTGGGGCAGGTGTTTGGCAAGATTTTCTTTTTCTGCTAAGACTGTTTGTCAATATTTTTTGCTCCAGATGGATCTTACAGATTGTGAGTTGATGCTTCAATGATACATGAAGAACAACAAGAGCATATTTATTTTTCTGTTGTACAAAACTCTAAATTATGAAAATATCTTACGAGCGCAGTCCACTCTATCTAAAGAATATACAAAAACGAAGAGTGGCGATTTAATGAAACATTGTTTTAAAAGCACCTGCAGCCAAATGTGTTTTACAATCTTCTCCAGGGAGGAAACTTCAGTTAATGCATGTTGTTGTGTGTTTGAGAAAAATCTTCCTCCAATTAAAATTCTAGTCTGAATTTGACCTTTTGAAAGAAGGAATCCTCATTAAAAAGTAGAGCAGCTGTTTCCTTTATCCCTCAGTTGTCTTTTCTGCTTCAGTCTTCTTTTGAACATTCAAGCATTTGTATTTCAAATTCATCATCTTGAAGATTTTTAGTTAAATAAATTGTGCCTGTGACCCTGTGATAAAAGCTCTTGCTTTTGCAGTGTTCTTTCATATCATCAGTGAGTGAGTCGGCAGAAGTGTAAAATGTTCTCTGACCTCTGAGTTGTGAGTAAATAATTAGTATGGACAAACATAGAAGACTACAGTGATGGAAGTAAAAAAAACAAAAAAAACAAGTGCAAATCAAAAGAAACAGTGAGCACAGGAAGTGGAGTGACATTTCCTGCTTTGTAAGATGTTCTACAAACTTTCTCTGGATTAGCTTTTTAAGACTGAGTATTTTTTTTCTCTTACATATCATCTTTAAAAGACATAAGCACTCAGGTCAGAGCGAGGTCAGAGAGACAGCATGAGAGTCAGGTCACCTCCTCTTGTTTCTACACTAATTCAGCCAAGTTCATCCTCTGGACCACCTGCTGTTTCTTCTTCTAGAGATGGAGTGTGACAGAATGTTACAACAGCACACACACAGATTAAAAGTCTGGGAGTGTTTCTCACACAGAGGCCCTTTGTGCTGTCATTAATCTCCTCAGCTCCATATTTACTAAAGTAATCCAATAAAGGGCCTTATTTGAGGGAACAACAGCAGAACATCACAAAAGTAAACCACTGTATTACTTAGCTTACATAAACCCTGCTGTACTGTTAAGTCTACTGACTCTGTTGGTGTGTTGGTGAACGACTGAAACAAATGCATCTGTATCCTTCATCACTGTTCCCCACCTTCTTGTTATTCAGTTTATAATCTAATACAACAAATTGACATTAATACAGTTATAACCCAGCATGCAATTGGGTATTGGCCTTTTAAGCCTTTTGATAAGAGCTATCTGATTACCCACAATCCCCTGGTTTCATCAGGGAGCAATTATCTCGTCACTGATCTGTGGCCGTCTCATAAAGAGTATCTGATCAGAATGTTGTGGCTTTGGCAGCCGTGCATACTCAAACACAAACACACACACACACGCACACCTTTAGCTAACCCATGAAATGATCGTCTCTGAGCAGCACTGTGACAAATCAAACTGTATCATCTGTTGTCTTAGTGCAGCGTTCAGTGTTGACATGTGTAGGAGCCTGGTGATGTTGGAGTCACAGATGTTATAGAGACAAACAGCTGGAAATTAGATTGGAGTGTAAACGTGCTCAGGAAATACACTGTTGTAATAAAACTAAACTGCTCCACTGAGACTGTCTTATATTACAGAACTGAAAATAACATTCTTAAAAGCTAAAAAATTAATAAGTGATAATTAAACACTTCAACATGGTTTATGCAGAACTGCTGTGTGTGAATCACACTGTGTTTCTCTGGGAATGTCACTGTGCTTAATGGATGACTGCATGTTGTAGCTTCAGTAATTAAAATGATTAAAATCACAGAATTTTGTATCAGTTATGTTCCCAAGATAGGACCAACATCAAAATCGTTTAGTTTAATACATAAATTATGCATATTAGTGGACAAAATGTGCCAAGCTTGCAGAACAGGAGAATCGATAGCAGAACAGTCCTTTGAGAAATATAGGTGAGCATAAAAAAAGAAGAAACACCACAAAATCTCACCTCAACACACACACACTTAATGATTTACATGATATAAGGAAATACATCCTAATAATACATTTATGATTAATATGATTAAGGCTTTGGACTATTATTTGATTTCAATGACAATGTCCTGAGTGTCAGATGTGAACCACATGTGTGTAAAAAAAAAAAAAAAAAGGGATAGCCACCCACACATGAAGTACTGTAATGCCTCTTCCTGTTTGTCATTAAGTGCCTAGTGTTGGATTACATGTCCAGAGACTTTGTCCTCCCTGCTGGAACTGAAGAGTAAGAGCTCATGAAGCAGCTGTAAACACATGTAATCCTGCAGAGCTCTGGGGTGGCAGCATCAGAGCGGGAGAAGAAATCCTTCACAGCTCAACCTGATTGGTTAATCACTCTCTCTCTGCTTTCTCTCAGCACTTGGCCAAATAGTTTCAGTTTTGTGTCCTCCCTGCACTTTGCCTGTTTACCCAACATTTCTTGTTGACTGTTAGATTTGTCTAAAAAAAGCAAACTGTGACAGAGAAGTCTGAGCTTGAACAAAGAGACACAGTCACATGAGCTTCAAACAACAGAGAAATAAAGTAATGGGATTTAGACACCAAAGCAAAGCCTCCAGCACTTCAATCACTTTAATCCTTTCTTGTAAGGACAATGAATTCATGAGGACAATAAGAAGCTCTAATTTCATTTTCCAGCTCATGTTTGTCCCTGACTTACAAATGTAAATGAAGACATGATCCTGTTTGACGTCATTGCTGAAACTATTTTTCCCTTTGTGAGACTAATAATACACAGCTGTTCTGTCACAAAGCTTTACTGTCACTGCAGAGGTCTGCATCATGTAAAGAAGCTCAGGGAGGTCTGTGTTTTGTAAAGTGTGAGGCTCTGTGTATTAACTCATTATTAATGGTGCCTGGAAGCATCAAAACCTCTCTAACGCTGAGCTGCCTTTAAAGCAACCTTGTTAGTTCCCGACCGTATTGACGTCCACATTAAATCATCATCAGCAAATCCAATCACTTGCTGTTATGAATATTTCTTAAGCAATTAAATCTATTATGTTTTTTTTTATTGATTACTAATGAGGTTGGTTCAATTTGCATTAGGCTACTTGTAATATAATTCATAGACATGCATGTTTACCCTCTGAAGTGATGCTATAAAAAAGAAAATAACATCAAATATGAATGAACAGAGCAACTACTGTTTGACCTGAAACGAGGCTTCCTTCCTACAAAAAGAGCAAAGTCAAATTATGCATTATATGAGAATCCAACTGGGCTAAAAACTGGGCAAAGGAAGGGAGAGCACACATGAGTTACATTAAAAATATGTTTTACTTTTAATAACAAAAATAGAACTCAAGTCAAAGACAAACTACATGTAACAAAGCAAACAGGGTGGAATCCAGGACTGAGAAGAAGACTGACTGATTGCCACCAGCTTGATTGGAGAGCAGAAAGACCAGGTGATTCTCATCAACTAACGAGCTGACTCCGCCCCCCAGGCTCCTGGAGGGAGAGGTCTGTTCACAGAGGGGCGTCACACTAATGACTGGAAATATGACCTCATACCAATGAGAGCTTAATAAACTCTGTAGCTTGGTCACTGTGTTCTTGTATATGCAAAGGGCACATGTCAGATTTTAGTGATAAGTGACCTCAAATAAGAAGGGTCTCTCTGCAGGAGGCAACGCACAATGGTGTCATTTCTACACAGTGTAACATATGTGATAGATGTCGAATGTTTAAATAACATTGCTGAGCTTTTACTTCATGAGAACTTTGCATTCAACACTGTGGTACATTAAACCATATAATCAATTCTTGATTAAGTCAGTGTTGTGACCTGGGATATATACACCTGAGGTGACCCCCTCCTCCCACTTTGCATGAAAAAATGTCATTTTATTCCAGATAGACAGAAGAGAGGCTCAGAACATCTCTTTATGGAATGAAGACCATTAATCTAGACTGATGCATGTGCAGAGCATACAGAGCAGACATATTTTTCAGACGCCTTCAGCGCTTCCTGTCAGCTGCTTGATGACTGTCAAATGGAGCTGGAGACGTAACTATGATTTAAAGAAGACGAGAGAACAACTCAAATATGGTCAGACCCTCTCATATACTTGCAAACATGCAACCATGTTGTCAGTTGTGAGAAAGGTCGGCTCATCTATCTCTACTGGAAGCAAACATTTTGGTCTCTTTATTTTTTGTTGTGTTGAAGAATCTGTACAATTTTAACAAACAGGTTTTGTCACATTGAAAAGGTCAGTGCTTTATTATAATCAGCCTTAGAAGCCTGTTAGAAGGCACAGCTTGTACACATATAATGGACAGTTAATTCACTGCTTTAATGTTCCAAGTAATGATGGCGAACACAAGTTCAGCCAACACATTATCTGTTCCAGGAGTCAAACAACTTCTCAGAATGTGCTTCATTTGTCTGCTCTGATCTGGTCCAAGTTCTGCATCAGCATGACTCTGATAATTATATAATGTGTGATATAAGGAGCAAGTTCAGCTGTACAACAAGCACAGATATGTAAAGAACCAACTTCATATAATGTCATATTTTAGATTCAGGACCAACATCAAAAGAGAGGTGATATGTCGGGTCAGCAGAGAGGACAGAAGGACAAGAAGCACAGATATATGATGATTTTCGGATTTTCTTCGATTTTGGAATAATTTTTTCTGTCTATTATTCAGAATTAAATATGACTCTGCCTCCCTGAGCTGAGGGCCTCAGAAGTCCTCTGCTGCATTTCAAGATGGTCTCTGAAGGAATTTGTGGAATAAGGAACGAATGACAAACAGCCAACTGTGACATTTACACAACCACAAATACCACATCCCCTCATTTTGATTCAACCTGCACCCGACTAAACATCATTTCCTGCTTCCTGTTTGGGAGTTCATGGGTGCATCCCAAGTTCATTACTTTGCATCGGCATTCCCTCACTTGTGTCTTTTCTTGCATCTAAGCCCCTCCCACTGAGGAAGCATGGAGAGATAGAAAGGAAACCATTCAAGGAGAGAGGAAACAAGGAAATATACACAAACTCCCACACACAGTCAGGTTAACCCAAAGGTGTGAGAAAGTTGGGATTTTCTATCCTTGAAGGAAATGGGCAGTGACAGACATTACTGCGGCGGACACACTCTGTATGAGAACGTTTCTGCTTCTACACTGAAACTCTCAAGGTTAAAATGTTCTCTGAATACATTGAAAAAAAGAAAGAAAGTTGTTTCAATGCAGAGAAGTAAAGATGTCTTTATGAACGGATTTGCTAAATGTCCCCATGATTTGGTGATAAAGACCAGGGACACAAAAGCACACAAATTGTTGTCTCAACGAGAAAGAGGTCTTTAAAGAATCCATTCCAGTCTATCAGCAGAACAGAGTCACCTTAAAACCATGACTTCTCTGAAGCTATCAAAATAAATGAAAAATAAAGTTTGAAAAACTGAGCAAAAGAAGGAAGTATGAAAATGAGCAAGGGTTTTCGAGAGTGCCCAAATTTCTTCTGATTTCAATTCAAAATGTCATCTAGTGATCCTAGTAAGACACCAGGAATCAATAATAATTAAACTTTTTTTTTTTAACCCTCACGCATTGCACACAACAACCACCTGTGGAAATAAAATTCTATTCAATTTTAAACTGTGATTGTTGCATTGTATTGCCCGTGGTCACCTAAATAAAGACAGCAAGATGAAAGCTTGAAAATATCTCTGTGGAGAAATCAAAATGAGTTATTTTGAAAAAGTTCAACACAAAGCAGCTCCAACAGCAAACACTTCCAATATCAACCAGCTCCAACATGAAGTAGCTCCCAAACAAACCAGCTCCAAATGGAATGAGCTCCAACACGAAGCAGCAACAAAATTAACCAAGGCTGCATTTGTTGATACTGTGGTCGACATATAAAATCCATGCTGACAAGGTTACTATTGAAATAAAATAATGTCAATCTCTGTGTGCAATTATCTTCACAAAAAAAGAAGATATTATTCAATTTGACCTCATTCTACCCTGACATAAATAACCTATAATAACTTATCGAGGAAAGTGTGTTTGGCCACCTGTAATAATGAGTGTTCGTAGAAACAGAAGGGTCACATCTATCTGCACTAACAAACTCCCTCTTGTGTTTTGTTAAGCAGCCAACTTAAAAACATATTCAGCTCCACAGTAAAAAACAGGAACATAATGTATCCAACTAGTTGCTCCACACAGACATGGAGACATTTGGAGCAGACACATAATCACATTCATCAGAGGCCAAATGCACTTTCTGATTGTCTCATGTGTCTGAATGGCTGAGAGCTCTGCTACATGTAAACAAGAAACGTGTGTCCCACTTTACTCCAACGCAGCAGTCACATAATTTCATTAGTGCTGCAAGACTGTAATATTTATTGGAGTTCAATTTAGCAGGAAACATTTTTCAAGCAAACTGAGAGCTTCCCTGAAACAATTCTTCCCTGAAGCTTTTCTGTCTTTCAGTGTGGAGCAGCTTTTATCTGCAGCTTACTGGTCAGAAACAGAGCTCATGTTTTCAGTAAATTAGAAATACTGAGAGGAGAAACAAATACAAGCCACAAACTAACTATTTCACACAGGGCTGCTGACCACTCACTTTCCACCAACCACGAGGAAAATAATTTTGTCATCAGTCATACTCCCTATTGTTAAAACGGATCACTTCCTACCCCTGTTCTGCCTCAGGACCAGTCTAAGAACAAATCAATTAGTGTTGACCACGTTATAGTAAGAAACAAAACTATAGCACCAAAAGTGACACACACAAAAAGCACAAACTGAACTGAAGTACTCTCTGGCCCTGCAATGACAGCTATTTCAAAATGAGTTGCAATCAACCCCAATCATCAGACAAGAATGATTCAATGTTTGCACAAAGGAATGAAAAAAATCAAGGGTGTAAAAACTGTGTGAGGAAGGTTGTGAGAAAAAAAAAAAAAAAAAAAAAATCTTGTCTCACTGTGTGGTTCAGATGCAGATAGGTATCACACAAACACACAAACAGAGCAGAAAACATCACAGAGTCTCCTCTCCCTCCAACTGTATTCATCTGCTGTCTCAGTGGAGCAGAGAGTGTTGTTCGTGTTTTTAGCTGTGATGGTTCAGCTGGTGTTGTCACATATGTCACAGATGTCATCGTACCAATCCAGCTGTAAATTGGATCGGTGGGCAGTTGTCAGCTTAAGTTTGTTCATCTATCCAGAGAGCTCAGTCAATTTCTTTGGAACAACAGAGATGGAAAGACAGAGTGTCTCTTCTTTTATTGTATAGAAGTAAAAGGAATACACGCATAATAAAAAGGCAACGCTTATGTCAGTGATTTGCAGTACACTACACATGGTGATAAGAAGCTGACAGTAAGCAGCAGATATTGTTACTGTCATAGTAGGAACAGCACAGGTGTTACTAATAATATTAACGATGGCTCTGTTCTATTGTGAGAGAATGAAGCAGCTAATTAACTTTGTTAATCGCACCTGTGCTTCTGCTGACACGTCATAGTTTCTTCCTTTAGAAAGGCTGATTGGCACCCTTTTTTTGCATTATATATACCTTTGTATTGTGAAACATATAGAAGCCCTCATAACATCATTATAATTATTTTATTTTATTTTATTTCTTAGTCATGTTTATGCTTTCTATTAGACAACAGTAACAAGTTACAAAAGCTATTGACTTTTTCCCCATTAATCTTTCTGCTTGTCAGTCTCTTTAAACTTTAGCAGAAGCTTCAAGAAACTATGAATAAACAACAAATTCACAACTGATGTTCCTAGAATGAGTGTGATCATCAAGCTGAACATCCAACACACACCCACATACATACTACTACTACTACTGTCCTCAACATTAAGGGAAGAGGAGACACGTTAAAATGTTCAATGGGATAAACAGATGCAGACTCATGCATGCCTGTAAACAGGCAACCCACTGGTGAAAACACACATTCTGATGCACTGTGAGTGATTTTGCAATGTGAATGAGCTTCCTCAGGAGCGTCTGTCACGGCTCAGAGAAGCCACATTGTAAAGGGCAGTTTGAATAGGAGGATTTCAACTACTGTATTGCATCAGCACCCCAATGATGTGCTGGGAGAGGCTTGAAGTCAAACACATTGCAATGACAGAAATTGACACACTGAGGCAAGCTTGTGTTCATGGAATTGTAGGTGGAATACTGAATGAGGGGGAATCAATGGGAAGCGTATCAGTGGGAATTCTACTAATAGTAAAACTGCAAGTGGAGTGCAGACATGACATTTCCTATAGTCTGTGTAGAGAAAGACTAAACCACAGCAGGTGTAATGTTTTGTCCGGCACTTTAAATGTGACAGTGTGTTCTTTCAACAGCACTGTGTACTATAATATCTCTATGATCCTCAACATAAACATTCTCCAGGGCATTCATGAAAGAGCTACAATAATATGGAATTCTAAAAACCTGACCTATGCTGGTTTGTGCTGTAGAGATGCAAAGATGAATACAAAATCAAAGAACTTTGGAAATAACAAAGCAAGGGAAAGGAGAAATCGGGGTTCAATTGGAAGCCTTCTACAGAAACCCAAAACCAATGTAACGGTGCAATCTTTAAGATTACACCCACAAGGGAAGAGATAAGGAGGGAGACCCAGAAACAGCTTGTTGAGGTCAACAGGCACAGAGGCAAAGGTAGTGAAGATGGATTAAGAGAGGGCAGCCAGGATTGGGGGTGATTGAAGGGAGTTTAGGTTGAACTGTGCTCCACTTAGAAAGATTGGGTTAGTCAGGTAAGTGAGTGAAGGCTGCTAGATGAGCTCTTAGCTGTCAGATGAGCTGTGATGATAGCCCAAACAAACACACAAAAAAAAGACAGGAGGGGAGCTCAGCTTAAAGATGGTTGACATCAGACACTTACTTGAGAAAGAGTAGCACCTTACCTACAGGTACGTCAAGATTTAAAGTCTTAAGACAATTTCATAAAACAAATACAAAATCTCAGACTATTCTATTATGCATGTGTGCACACATCTGGAAGATTAGCAAATGCACACAAAAAAGTACATTAGCAACATGACAACAAAAACAGCCACAAAGTTCAAACAAAATTCAAGCTCCTGATGTAACCACTGGAGCTGTTTTCTGAGAAAAGCAGCAACACTGTTGGATGCAGTAAACACAACAGCAGAGAGCAACAGGCATTCAGCTAGTGATCTGAAAAAACAAGCAAATTAAACTATCAAAGAAAAATACCATCAATAAAATCTTCTATAGCGACAACTTCGATTCCAACTGAAGCTGAAGCTATAAAACTTTTATCCTTCGGATTTTATTCTTATAAATGCCATTTGTTGAATTATTGATTCCCTTTCTGCTCACACTCACCCACACGTAGTTTACTACTCTCTTGGAGAGAGAGCCGTGGGAGGCTCAACCTTTCAGTATTCAATTACTGCAGCAGCAGTATAGTCTAAAAGAAAAAAAAACAGATACTGTAGGAAGCAAAGCTGGAAACTAATAATGGTACAAATAATGGTGCTGGATTTATTGAACAAAATGCAGGTCAAGGACCCTTTTTCTGACTGCCTAGTATGGCGGATGTAAAAGAGACCCCCTAGCTTATTCTTTGATTTTGCCCTCATGTGCTGATGAAACTTTTGTGGAATTCAGTTGTGAGAGAAAGAAACTGGCTTTTGTAATAAAAAGCAAGTAGACTCAGAGAATGGAACAGTCAGTCTTATATTAAATTGTTAAAAGAAGCATCAGTAGAAGATGTGGAAGCATTAAAGAGATTAACCCAGAAAGTGAGGGACCGGATGCCAGAAAACTTTAGTTGTCTGTCACATTGTTTGGAGTTAGAAGGAGGTTTGGAGGCTTTATCATCCCTCTGTGTTAAGCATCCAATTAGTTTGATGTATCCCCTCCTCTGTCAGCATTTAAGGGTGTGTTTTCTGCAAAAATGTTGATGGTTTCCAAACATAATAAAACTGCTTTAATAGCAACAGTCTCCAATATTCCCCCCAGAAAAGTTAAAGGCTTATTGGCTATAGTTCCTAAAAGTTCTTAACAGCTCCACTGCATTGCTGGTTCACTCCCCCTTAGGTTGTTTTGTGGTTGGCAGGGAGTGTATGCTAACTGCCTATATATTTTTTTATCAATGATAGCTGTGATGCTCAACCCTCCGATGTGGAGTCAAGCCAAATCAATAAACTAAAGGCGGGTATGCGCAGCTCGGAGGATTCTCTCTCAATAACTGAAAGCAAAACACTATTCATCACACAAACACTCTCACCATGTGGCTGCTGCTGCAGGGGCTGGAAAAAACACTGTCAACCAAACAAACTGCAAACAAGCACAGCCGTCTCACTGTCAGATGGATGTGATCCAATTAGATTAACTCAGTTATGAAAAATGTCCAATAACGTAAAAGTTTACTGACATCACTGCAGCAAATATTATTCAGACTGCTTTGCTGACGGAGTCAAAGTCAAACTGGAAGGAAAGAAAAGATGAAGATGATGTTTATACGCCTCCTCAACACAGCTAATGCTTTACAGAGAACAACCGTCTGCTCTGGTTCTTATAACAGCTACTGAAGTTCCAAAAGAGTTTCAGCATTAAGCTGTCGCATGCATAACAAGTGATGTACTAAGGAGTTGACATGAACTATTCTGCTGATTTTAGAGTGCGAGCAAAAGAAAATCACACACTGGATGAACAGGCAGATTGGAAAACATCATGCTAGAACATCTGAAAATCACTCCAGAAAAAGGAAGAAAACTTGGTAAGACTGCTATATTAGGAACAGCTCATATAAATGATGAGGAAGCAAAGCTGGCCCTAATTCAGTCCAGCCGATCCAGCTGCTGAAAGCTCTTTGTCTCTTCAGCTTCAGACTAATCAGCTGATTCCTCCTGTAGGAACGGAGGCTGACAGCGTCTGCTCCATGCCAGGATGAGACAGTGTGTGTGTGTGCCAGCTCAGTTTGGCAGGGCAGCATGGGAGAGGTAATGGGGTCAGGCTGGAGATGAGGTGAAGAGAGCTCAGATAGAAACAATATCTTTATATTGATGAGAAGGGAAATATGGAGCTTATTAATTTAGCCAATTGAATCTGTTAAATGGTTGAAGGCAGGTAATAGGGCAGTGAGATGGATAGAAACAGCTTATTTTCAATTAGTTGTTTATGGCAACAGCTGCGTCTGTGTTCCTGTGAGTGTGAGTGGAGATTGAGTAAATGTCAGGCTGTAACCTGGAATGCCTCCATCTCTTGGTGTGAAAAACAAGTGAGGAAAATACACAGAACAGAGGGCACTTCTTTCAAAGTGAAGGTGAACACAAACTTGAGAGACTGAATGACTTTGTGTAAAAGAGAGAAAGCGGAAGGAGAAAGACAAAAACAGAAAAGAGAGCACTTTTACTTTACCTACTTGTGACTTTGCATTCATGCAGTTTGACATAAAAATAACTGTTTTGAAACTTGTCCTTAATATCTTGAGAGGCAAAGATGGCACAGAGGAGAAGATGGAGTACAACTATAAACACACACTGGCAGTTCAGCATGCAAAGAAAGCATCAGGCCTTTGAAACCTGCCAAGAGCAGAGCAGCTCTCTCTCTTGAAAGCATTTAATTCCTCCTCTTTACTTCTTGCATAGCAGGTGGTAGTTTGTGTGGAGTGTGTGATACCAGCGCAGGAGTGTGTTCGTGTACTTTATCTTTTGTTTGTTCTAAATGTGGGACTATTTAGGGATGAAGGGGGTCTTTGAGCTGCACTTTAAACATCTCCTTGAGGCTCAGACTGTAAATCGGTGTTATTAACTGATGATTAAAGATTTGTTTTCATAATCTTTGTTCATGCAGACCAAAGACTGTAAAAAGCAGAGGCAGATGAGGCTTTAGCGAGGCCACTCCAAATCCCAGCATGCAAACAAACACAGTGAGAAATGCTTTTTGTGTCCTGCAGAAGTGAGGTCAGAAATCATACACAAACATACATACAGACACACTGTCCTCATGAGAGGAGAAACAACACAATGTGATGAACAGTCAGTACTTCTCTCTCTGGTGGGACAGCACAGCACGGCATCTCTCCCTGCTGTTTGCCTTGAATCTGTTATGTCCTCCATCCATCCTGACCCTCCATTCTTTTCTACTACACACTCTATATTTCATTTATTCTCACATCATGGTTGTTCTTTTTTGCTAGAACTCCGTACATCTCAAACGCTGCGCCATACATCCTGGTTCCAATGCCTCGCTGGCTGATTCTTAAGTGATTTACGACACAGACACTTAAGTCAGGGCTGAATCCAATTCACACTCAGTCAATAGCAGACAAAGCCTTAAAAGTCACAGCCTCTCCTCTTCTACTCCCCTCCACTTTTCCCTCTTTGTTCCCTTTCTCTGCACGCAGCTGTACAGTCAGTCAGGAGGTCAACAGCTTGTTGAGCTAGGACAGAAGATGGAGGTCAGTCTGTGTGCGGTCGCTCTGTTTGGAGAGTCTGGTGGAGAAGAGACGGAGAGAGCTGAGGTCCAAACACTGACAGGACACAAGAGAGCAGCTGCAACCCTCTGGCTCTGACAGAAGACAGGAAGAGGTTCAGGTAGAGGAGGAAATGGTAAGCTATAAGAGGAAAGGACCAAGGACTGGACACTGACAGGACACACAAACCCCCCACTCACAGTGTCGAGCTCACATCATGTAGCCTTCATTTAAACTGAGGACTGCAGGGTGCTGGTTTCCATTTGAATAGGACTGCTCTGCTTTACTCAGGGAAACCTCATATGTCCAGACTTCTAATACAGACTCTGAAGGCTCCCAAGATAGAAATAAAAGCCAATCTAATTTCTATTATCAGCTGATTCAATGTTCATTTTCTCCATTATGAACGGTCATCATCTCACCATCTGCTGGGCTACAGTGCTGATCAGCTCAGCAGGTGTGTTGTGATCTAATAGGATCAGACAGGTGTGAGACATGCAGGATAATAACACCTCTGCTCCAACAGAGGAAGCTGGAGGGAAGACAACAGCTCCATGATGGAAGACACATATTAGAATAACGAACTCTTCTCATTGGCGAAAATGACAAGGCTGTAATGAATGGATAAGAATGCACTTGTGCTGCCATAGAATTATCCTCAATATAACTTTCCTAATCGCAAATAACTATTAAGTTGCACTCAATTTTAACAGTTTGATAAATGCTCGACTGCTCAACATATACTAATTGTTTCATGAGGTTCATGCATTCAACAGCTGTTGTTCTGAACAGGCACATGAAGGCAACACAATGTTCATAGCCACAGCTCATGTTTCGGGGCTGCCTCTCAGTGTCAGCTTAGTGTATGAATGGTAGAATGTACAAAAAGGTGACTGACCCACTGTGATAACTCCCAGGGCATATAAACATATACATGCCAGTCACTACAGCAGGAAAGACATAGGCAAAGTACTTTTATATCATGGGTATTAAGAACAGGGTGGATATTCTGAGCTCCTGAAAGTGTTATTAATACTTGTGGTGCATTTGGAAAGACTGATATGCAAACTCTGTGTGAGGAAATGATGACTGACTTCTTAATAAAAAATATTCCATTTAACTTCAGGTTGTAACGATGTGCTGATTTGTCACATTTCACTGATCTCTTTGATATCATTCACTGAATATTAACTGACAAGCTGATGTCAATTATCATCAACTGTGCTGTCTGATAGGTCATAAGAATCACTGCTGATGGCTGATGCTCATCATCATTTGTCAGAAAAATAACCTTCATTAAATTAAAGCAGAAACTCAGCATCAGTATTAATAAACTTTTGACACATGACACAGGAAGTTTGGAAACAGGAAGTTTGTGCTTTCTTCACTCAGTCTTCATTTACTGCTGTCAGAAGTTTGAAATGCTCCCATTTCATCCAAACATATTAAATGTCATTTCAAAGTCAGATTTCATAATTATATCTGATTGTTCATTTGCATATCAAGATCTGAGGAGCACAGAGGAGCTCTGGAATATTACCTGTCATCCAACAGACGGTATTAAATATAACCATGCTTCAGGAATTGCGTGAATGTGATGTAAAAATAGACTTTCTAATAATGCAGATGATATGAAGTCTGTGAATGAACATGATGTCTGTGCAAAAGCTTCATTAAATACAAAAGGCCCTTGTAGTTCAGCAGCGTGTGTGTCTAGGTTTAACCCCGGCGTAGTTAGAAGGCTCATTAATACTAAGTTATGATTTATGCTAAAATAAAAGCTAATGCATCGTGGAGATAAGTTACAACATAACTCTTGAAAACAACTGCATAGTTAAACATGCACCTTAGGGTGGCTGTGAATCATAAATGCCACAATGTTATATTCACTAATGGTAAAACAGCAGTTCTACACAACATCATTTTGTCATTAAGAGTAATCCATTAGAGGCCCACTTATAGGTTTTATATTAAATACGTATTGTAAAAGGACTGCATTTATTCTGTGCTTTTATAGTCTTCCAGCCACTCGAAGCACTTTACACTACATGACAACTTTCACACATCCACACACTGATGGCAGAGGCTGCTATACAGAGAGCCAAGCTGCTCATCAGTACTGATCAGATTCCATCCACACACATTCACATGCCGATGGCCATAGGCCTTCGGGAGCAATTTGGGGGTTAAGTGTCTTGCCCAAGGACACTTCCACATGTGGACTGCAGGAGCCGGGGGTAAAAGTGACAATTATCCTTGAGCCACAGCTGCTTATTACAATTATGCTACGATGCCTGGTGGCTCATACCAGCCAGAGAGATAATGCACATGGAAACCATGATGATTACAAACTCCGAGATACTTCACGCACTTACACATAGCTGGTACAGCCCAGTGCAAGGGTGATTTTCTCCATTATTCTTGAGCTCTTTCACACTTTTCCAATGCAAGAATGTGACACTAAAAGCACCAATTGTGGGACATTTTCATACAAGGTCAAAACTGTATCTAGCAGGCTAAGCGATGAGTGCCTTTTGAAGGCAGCATGGTTGCACTTTACATGATTCCATACCCGATTTTCACCCTCTATCCTATCTATAGTTGTCAGCCATAAGACATTTATTGTTACATAGTTGAGAAAGCATCCATCTCCCTGATTGACTTCTCACTGTTAACCTCCCACTGACTCTTCATAAAAAGTGTTGAAGGTTAGAGATCTACTTACTGAAGCTGGAGCTTTTAACAGTCTACATTATGACAACAACAGAGTGTCAACAATCTGAGCAAGTACTGAGTGATTCAGATTCTAAAAAAGTCAACAGGCTGAGTTATGAAGATCTTTTCCTCTTGAATCTGTGACCTTGAAAAAGTTCCATTTGAAAGCTTCAGTGAATCTGAGAGGACTTATTATGGAGTGATGAGAACGTAAAGGCACTTCACTGTCATTTCTACCAGCAGCCAGCAGACAAACACTCCTCAGAAGTCCTCTTCACCTCGCTCTGACACAGAGATGGAGTCGAGTTCAGCTGCAATTATGACCTTGTTTGATAGAAGTGGACCCGATGCAAATATGAAATCATAGATATTTATAATGAACGCAAAGAAGCTCACAGCATTGCAAATGTGAATTCAGTCAGCTAACTCAAATGGGATAGATTTTTATGTAAATGTGAATCCCCAAATAAGTCATCCGCACCGATGTGCAGAAATAATGCTTCTGACTGCACGCTCACTTTGACCTGCATGTACTAGTGCAACACTCAAACTGTGGACCCTTGTATAGCCGAGTGCCAGAAAAAGCATGGACAGACATGAACCACCACAGTGTGGATGTGACAACTCGGCCTCAGCCCCAAACTGTTTTTTGTTTCTTGCAGCACAAAGACGTTCACACAAAATCCAATTCAAACAACCAAAGAGCGACCGAGCCATCCCTTACAATAGTTCTCTTCAATCAGTGATTAAAGTGACTGATGACTTCAGCTGAAGTCTTTTAGGAACCAGTTCCCTGGAATATCTTATCACATAGTCATCTATCCTCCTTTAGACACTGTAAGGATGTGACAATGGTTTTCAAGAGACTGAAAAACCTTCGGGTGATGGATAAAATGAAATATCATCATGGCTACTGATCTATTTCTAAGAGCAATGTACAGTAATAAGGAGAAGATAAGGATATCATTTTGCACCACAAAAGTCCACAATGACACTGACACAGTCTGGAAAATGGTGAATCCCAATAATGTGAACTGAACCTGATAAATGAGCAATTTTGTATAATTTTATAGCCCAGTGCACAGAGAGAATGGCAGACACAGTATTCATTTCACAGTTCATACTCCAAATTTCCTCATAGTCACATTCAGGCAGTGGTTCATCTGACGCAGGTAATTCTGCTCATCAAATTGCTTCAGAGGCATTGATTCAGAGTCTAGTGTGTATTCAGTTAATCACAGCAGTGCAGTCAATACATATGAAATGGTGAAATGATCAATAGTTGCACCAATGACTCCAACAAGCCAATAGTCTGTCTGTATACAACATTAAAATAACCAACAATTCCCCTCATTTAGTGTGCGTCTTGTAGATTAAACAATGACATCCATTCTGCTGTAAGAGCTGTTCAGTGCTGAGGATGATTGAGGACCTACAAGAGTTGATGACATTCACACAGAACCTGCACTTTCAACAGTCCCCACCCACCCAGCCAGCCTCACAGAGGACAGCCAATGCTCGGTCACTGCAGCACATAAAAACCTGCCTTCCACTTTGCATTTAGAGAGCACTGTGGGTGGATTTTCACTGACGGATAGAAGGAGAGGAAAGGCCACAAAGTCATTTTACCTCCTGAACTCTGTAACTAGGTTTTCCCGTTGGAGTCACCTATGGAATGTTGACACAGAGGGTTTCACATGGAGGATAGACAGTCTGCTGTGGACAACTAAACTCACGTCAAGCCTGTCATCAGCCGTGACACAGAGAAATCAGTTTTCACCTCACACGCTCTCCAAGATAATTACACATAATTGAGGAGTTAGAGGGCTTTAGACGTGTCAGAATGAAAGGAGGTGGCCAGCCAAAGTGGGAGGGAGTCAAGATAAAGGTTAAAGGTCATGGAAGATCAGCACGCTTCAGTGAGTGCTCGGTAAAGCAGCAGGACTTTTGCAGAGAAATATGTTTCATTTGAATTCAGAACGATTGTAACTGTTATTAAACAATCACATGAAGTAGTTACTAAAGCCTCACAAAGAAACCAGAGTGTGGACTTTAATTTAGTTTTCGCTGAAGCATGAAACTACAAGACAAGGTTAAAGAAGATAATGATAACCTTTTGATTAACTTTTAATTGCTAAATCTTTGTAGCAAGCTGACATGTGCCTGTGTGGGCATGTTAGAAAAAGGCTTTAGGGATGGTAATGTCAATCTGTTGATAATCCATATTGACAGAGATAAAATCAATGTGTTGTTGCTGTGAAATATGGTAACTTCAATAAACCCCTGATTTTGTTGCTTGACCCATAATCCCATTCCTATTTCTGTCAGCCTCAGTTGTATGTTGTATTTACTTTTGATTTGTAAATGTTAGCATGCTAACAAATTAGGATCCTGAACAAGGGAAACTTTTACAAGGGTAATCAAGGACCCGGGCATAAATGGACAGCCTACTAATTGTAGTTCAGATACAATAACACATATGAACGTAAACATCAACTGAAGTACAGGCATGCATAATGTACATCCTCTCTAGTGTCACAACAAATCATGTCAACGACAGAGAAACAAAACATCCTTTCTTGATTTACTGCAGTTTTGATAAACTACAATGAGATGAGTAACATCTGACTTCATTACCACCTTGAACCCACCAGAGACGGGAGTAGAAAGAAAGCCACAAACGACACAGACAAGTGATTTTCATGTGTGGCCTCTTTACTGAACCAATGTAGAAAATGTTGTCAGACTGAAAAAAGATGTCAGTCTTCCAAGGTTAAAGCCAAATGTAAGATGACAGCTACAGCAGAAGAGGAACGAGTAAGAAGGCTTAGAGGTCATCCTGCAGAGAGAGATAATAACCTGGTGCATCGTTCCGTTCTAATCCTAAATTTATCTGTTCTTAGTTGGCAATTTAAACCCACAGGACAGAGACCATTCTTCTTCTTGACCCACCCACATTTTCTCTCTAATAAATCCTTTACTCACTCGTTTTTCACATTGTTTGTTTGTTTCCCTTTTCTTTTCTCATTTTATTTAATCACTTTTTATCTTTCTTTCTCAACCCATCGTCTCCGTCGACCTCCCCCCTGGCTTTTTTTTAATCAGGTCTAAACCACATTTCCACCACAGTATTTATTCAGGGAGAACATTTTCTCTTCAGAATCCAAGCTTTTGTCAAATACAAGCCCAAAATCAATTCCACGACTATCTATCATGTTATTTTCTCACTGTCCTCCATTCAGTCAGGTCTTTTCTTCCTCTCAACTCATTGTTTTCTGCTCAGAGCGATAAGAAGAAAATAGATTCAGCTCCTTTCAAACAATTGGTACAAGGACATCATTTCTATGTGATGATTCCTGTTCTGGTGACAAAATGCTTTACCGAATGTTTACTCATTATGTGACTCTTGCTTTTCACAGTATGTTGTATGTCGAATATGTATGGTCATAATCACATCTGTAAAAATACTGAACAGGGGTCTTGACCCCTACATGACTTACACTTCAGGTCTGGAAGATTCTTGCACCTGTGCCTTTCCCCCTTTGCTCACCTTATGCTCTTCTCAAAATGATGTTTTGTCATTTCAATTCACATTATTTAAATATTATCATGAATATTAATGGTGGTTTCTGAGACAGGAGGCAGGAGGGTGCTGAGAGGGAGGCCAGTTTCTACTCCCACATCCCTGGTCATGGGAATTATTCAATGCATCATCTGAATAGCATTTGGAGACAGAGAGAGAGCACTGAGTCTTTTAATTGTCCACATTTAACAACCGTGTTCTCCTCCAAAATTAGTTTGGGGTCTCTTAAAACGCTCTACACAATCCGCATGGATGGAGGTACTCTACATCTTACAGGATGGAGGTACTTCAGCAGATGATTCTAAGAGTTTGTATTCAATGCTACGTAGCTATAGGGTGTAACTGATACATCATGATCTCAAGACGACCTGCAAGATACAAAATGTCTTAATAGGAGTAAAAATGTTCCTTCCGTGATGACCCCTGTTGTATCACGTTGTTGTCCACTGTGATTGGCCAGTCTGCTCTGTCTCTGCAGGTGCTCGTTAGTGCTCGTTAGGTTAACTGGCCACACCTGAGGGCCCAGGGTGTGTCATTCATATAAAAACATTTTCATCTTTTAACAACTCTGATATAAGGCTTTTCTGACATTTGATCAGCTAAATCTTTTAAAGCTGACAAAATTACTTTGGGATTGATTAAATGTAATGCAGCAACTGCAGCTTGTTTTGATTGTACACGTTTTCACTGATTACATTCGAGCCTTACAAGTATTGAAGCCGCCTGAATACAAGAAAAGGTCTACACAATTGTGGTATTGAGTGCTGATAGTTTGGGCTATATTTGCTCCGGTGTTTGCCTCTTCTGTTTCTGACATCATCCCAATATGATGGAGATGAATGGGCAGTCAGTTATACTCAAAGCCATAAAAAATAATACAACTTTAAAAAAACTCAACATTGTGGGTGGGTGTACATGTGTTTGTGCATGTGTTTGTGTGCGTGTGCGTGTGTATCATTTAATTGGAGGCCAAAACACTGAAGATCAGTCATAAACAGCACAAACACCCTGGCAACAAAAACAAACAAACAATAAGACTTCCCTTTTCTACCTCATGCCACCTCAACTGAGGACATGCAGGGTCTCTCTGAGGATCCTTCAAGGCTTCTACTTATAGAAGCTATAAAGCATCATGACAGGAAAATCACTGTGTGGTTTGGCAACAGATAAGGACAGGAGTGCATTTGTCTGAGCTACACTCCCCTCTCTGCCAAACGTATTCACCAATGTGCAGAACCAGAGCCTGCAGGATCATGACTGATCTCCTCTCCACCCCATTGATGAACTGTTCCAGCTCTTGCAATCATGCAGAAAGCCCTCACTCTCTCCTCTCTTTCTTTCTCTCTTGATCGCCCTGTGTTATATTTCAAGCAGCTCTCCTTGGATTGAGTCAAAGACACATCCAGGCTTTTGAAAAAAGCCCACCAAGGCTTTAGTAAATTTGAACCTTCCCCAATGTTGAACTGAGTTATAGTCAAGTAAGTGTTTTGGCTGGGTGTGATCTGTGTTTGGGCCTGTGCAGAAGGACAGCTGCTGCAGACACATAACATCTGCTGAAGTTGATTTCAGCTGGGCTTTTGATATTGCTCTCCTGGTAGTCGTACTAAAGTTGTCTGCATGGAATAGTGAGCTGCAGCCAGATGTCTGACAAAAAAATGTCATTAAACAGTCTGTGAAACCTGTCCTTAAGTGAATAGAGAGCATAACTTTAAATGCCAGTTGTGCAAACTGGGAAAATCCACCATGGCAGTAAATGGCAACTGAATGCTGAGTTATTGTGGCTTGATTTTCACACTGTCGCTCTTTTTAACCCTGTGCAGCTGTGCATGGAGGCAATCTGTTAGTGACTTTAGTGCACCAGACTGACCTGGTATTACTTTGCATTCAGTACATCGACCTGCTAAAGAATAGGCATCAGCAAAAGTGCCTCAAGTGATATACTGAAGTGAGTTTCACTAGCTGGCAAAAATAAATATTTCCTGAGCTCAATGTTTTATGTCAGTCAAAAATCCATTGCTTAATGATGTCGGCAATATCCAAGAAATATCCAAATAAACAAGGACAGTTCTGCAGAATTTCTATTCAGTCGACGATACATTGTTCCAGGCTTTTAACGACCCTAATTATAATGTCCATCAATAGGAGACCGGAGACCCATTTAGTAAAGTGGGTTGAATCAACATGCTGTATTGATTATCTGTGCTGCTGCTGGACTCGACTTCTGTACAGACAGTCTAAAAGGATATTTTTTGCCCTTTTAACCTCAGAGAGGCAGAGAGAGAGGCAAAGGGATACCTGAGGGGACAAAGATTGACTTTGTTTTGGTTCATAAAACACTCAATAAGTTACTGAAAAAAGTGCTCCAAACTCAGCTCAGTAACACAAACACGTCCATCCAGCCTGCAGCTTATCCTGAGTGGGCCCTTCTCTCCAGCACAGAGGAAGAAACTTTTTCGTAGATTTCATGTTAAGGATATATTTTTATTTCAACTGCAAAGCGTAATTTAACAGACTATCTAGAACACTCTGAAGCGGATGCTAACACTCCTGGGGTGTCTCCCTCATCTGTGTTATTCCTATTGATCACTGTCCATAATATCAGGTAGGCCTGCTTCATCCTTGTGGACTTTGCTTGGCCTTCTAAATCTTTCTTACTGACTCTGTTTGGCTATAACATATCAGAAAAGGTCATGTTATGTTGTTAACATAAATGGCAATGAGATCTGAAAATGCAGACAAACTCAATTAATATACCTTTCTGCCCAGTCCACACAGGCAGCATCACATCACTGTTCAGCACCATGGACAGCTACACAAAGTACCCACTGGCCACATTTGAATGTAAACCCACAAAGAATAGGATCCTCTTTACCTCTGTAACAGTCCAAATTATCTGAGGCACAGAGTCAGTAAGATGCTGTCAGTGCAGAATATTGATTTGTATGCATCTGAAAAACTTTCTGCAAATACATCCAGCTACCATTCCTTTTTTATAAATAACACTGTACAAACAGTATTCAGTAGCTTATATTGACTTAATTTCCAAGAAGCCTCTATCCAGACAAATGTTGCATCTGCAGAATCTCTGAGTAGAAGATTCTGGCTAAAAAGAATAACCTCTCCAGAGATAAACTTCAGCTCACCCTGAACAACTCTCTCACAACTGTTTCTGCTGCGTGAACATCAATGACTTCACGGTTATCAAAATAAAACTGTATTTGAAACCAGCAGTTTTTGGCTCCAGTAAATCAAAGTGAAAAGTGCAACCCTGTCTTCATCTCCCCTCTGTTCAGAAGCAGCCCTTTCTTCACACTTTATTCTCTAATCCCTTCATTCAACATAGTTGGCTTATGAGATACTTTGGCTCCTTCTGTGTTAGTAAGTCATATCCCTTTTTATTCCTCAAGAAACATCACAAGATCTTTAGCAATCCTCTGCCGTGCAGAATCAGACATGGAGAAAAACGCTCCTTCTTCCCTCCCATTACAGTGAGATCCATTTAAGATAAGAAAGCTCCTTCCCCAGAGACTATATACCTTGAGCCTCCTCATGGTCTCTCTTTAGACCAGGACATGCACAGAATCTCAGACATGAACTCTGCAGCATTTTAACACCAGAGCCACACCTTATCCAATCCATTATACAGTTTAACAGATGGCAGTAGTTTTCGCTCCGCTGCCTTTCACAGAGTGTAGAGAGTCCTTAAAGACACCAGACAGCCACGTTCTTCTCTTCATGAATATATCCAACAGTGTGAGACAAAGGCAGGATGATCTGGTTATCTGTGCCTCTGTAAACTGTGCTGTTTAGTTCGAGGGTTCAAATCTGCACTTCACTGTTAAAGAGCTTAAAACTGTACTTTAGAATTGACTTGTTAGATGTGGATAATGTTCTCTTCTCTGAGACAGATAACTCATCTGGATTCATAGATTCAAAGAATTAAACATAGCCTGTTCAGATCCACAAACATCAGTGATAAAAGCTGCTGTAGGAACTGTTTCATTAGAGAAATGACAGCCAAAAATGTACCTCTTAACTAGGGGTAGTAGACTGAGCAAAAAGGGACAAGCAGCAGATTCCCTGTCAAATGTTATTAGGAACAAGACAATGCTGAGCTGCTGTGAAAACCATTGGGGTTGCTAAAGCACTCGCATGTAAAACAATCTTTCAAAATCCATTTACTTTCCCTGCCTGAGGTTGTTCACTTACTTCATCTTCACCCTAATGCTTCTCCTGTGGAGTCCTTATTTTTCAACTGGCTGCTGATCTCCAGCAGAGCTGCCACCCATGGTGAGCAGAAAAAGCAAATATATCCAGAGCTGTCATTTCAGAAGGGAACAGACCCAATACTGAATGTGTCCTGTGTAAATGTGTGTAAAAAAATGTGTGAAGAAAAACATCTTGCAGGGATAACTGAACCCAGCATTGTGCAGATTCCACATGTGAAAGTGGGTTCTGTCTCTCTGATTCCTCTCATGCTGCTCCGAGTCTTTCATTCTTCTCCATGGGTCAGTCTGACTTTCTGCTGTCCTTTCAAAGACAACCAACATTTAGAATAAACAGAAATCTCACCAGAGATAAAAATAAACAGCCATCACTCATCATCCAAAAGATATAGTAATACTATTCAATATTCTACAGCACATATATAACAGCATGTGTATGTATCCTTCTTTGCATTTACTGTTGTTTTGCCTCCTTCCTGCTGTGACTCTCTTCACCTCTTTGTGCGTCACACCCACTCCTGAAGCCTCTCCTGACACTGTGTCCAGACCACAACACAGCGAGCATGACCCTTATCATAATTACAGCAGACCCTGTCCACATCTGTAGCAAAGCATATGCTTTAGTGTTTCTGTTCTCTGTATGAAAAGGTTCATTCAGGGCAGTAACACTGAAACAAAGAGCCTCTGCATTACCATTCAGCAGCACTTCCATTTAGGAGGAGAGAGACATGACAGCAGCATGGAAACACAGACAGACAGAATCTGCTTTTGGAAAACGGTGCTCAGCTCTTACAGCAGCCTTGTTTATGTGTTTCAGAGAGATAATGGGATGTACTGAGTAGTTTTACACAAAATAAGAGCCATTTTATAGCGATCCAGTGATTCAGCTATAGTTTCCAGGTAAGTTCACTTTCTGCTGAGCTCAGATGATAACAGGCCACGTCTCGTCTTGATAGTAGTCAGCAGCCATCTACAGCATGTCTATACTTCACCTATTCCACTGTACTCAGTCAAAGAAAACATTTTAGAGAAGTAGGAGACCCTCAGACTCAAATCTCCTATGTCCTTGGTTTTTGAAATACTCACCTACCCTTCACCAAAATGTGCAATCACTTTCATGGACATGAAATGCTCTGTAGCATGGAAATGTGTCCATATAGTATGAACAACATTTTTTATGAAGAGCAACATTTGGCAGGGTCATTCCCCTTGTAGTGGAGGACTTTACTTGCTCCATCACACAACATAATCAAGCAGACAGAAACCTGCCGAGGTGATAGCAAAGAGAAAGTTGTTAACCCTGGTGGACTGTGACGGAGAGAGGTGCTGCACCTTATCTTTTTTTTTCTTTTTAATACTGCTGGAGAGAAAACATCCTGTCTTCAAAGTACCAAGATGAGGTTCCAACATTACTGTCCACATTTCAACTCTCTGCCTCTGGGTCTCTATTTATCTTGAAAGTCCACAGAAGAGAAGATAAAGGAGAAGGAGGGTTTACAGATAACAAACCTGAAATACACACAAACACAAACACACACACAGTGTTTCCACTGAATCTACGTCTTGGGTTCAAACCCTTATTAATAGCTAACACACACACACACACACACACACACACACACATGAACACCTTATTGGGTCATTTTGCATCGCTGTGAGACAAACAAAAATCCTGGATTTTTATTTCACAGTACTGAATGATCAGAAGAGACAAAATCACTGTTGTAGACTTCACACACGGATGATAATTGATAAAGGTGTATCATCAGGTGTATTAACAGTTGACCTACAGTGCTGGTCGTGCTGCTGCCTCTCTCCTCTGCTCTGTGATGTGACTGCAGTCCGGTAAAACTCATTCTTCTCTCTTTACAGGTTTACAGCAGAGCAACAGCCAGAGTGTTTGATTGCTTCTTATCTGCTTTAACCTGCAGCAGGAGGCAGACAACATCTCTGGGACATTCACCACTGATGAAGCATTCAGGCCTTTTCTGCACATTAATCAGCAACTACATACCCAATGGAAACACACATATAAATGTTTATCAGTGACTGATAAGAAGTTACTTACCCTCTAAGCCAACAGCTGATGCCCACACACACTATAACTCAGACAGACACACTTTTGTGGGATCCTTGTGGGAGTAAATTAGTTGGTATCAAACAGCACAGTGCCAGGATGTGACCAAGCAAGAAATCATCGACTGATGCACACAGAAATATAACTGTCTAAATTTGTCTGTCTAAAAAGAGTCTCTTAATCTGCTCGCTTTCTTTAAGTATGACCCACTTTATGTGCATAATTAAATCTCCAATGTTTTACGTGAGATATACATAATCTCAGTCATGAGTTCAGAGAAGATTCAAGAATATCTGAACTACAGTTAAGATGAGCAGATTGTTGTGAACAGTCCAGGCAGCTCTTTTCTGCGTGACTCACAACAAGCTTTGAAATAAGTGCTGATGCAGGTAAGACATAAGCTCTCATCCAGTACATTCTCTCTCTCCTGTAAGAACACTGTTGCTTTCTGAGTTACAGTCCAAAACATCTTTACTTCTCTCTCCTCAGTCAGTGACAGAAGAGCTGATGAGATCAGAGGTAGGCTGAAGGGCATGTCTGTGTCACTGCTTTTAATCTGAAGTGCACAATAGCTTCCTGCAGCCCAGTGGAGTGGATCATTGGAACTGAGCAGCTACAAGCTCCAGAAAACCCTGATGCATCTTACGCTAACACAATTGGTTTTTAAAGAACCTGAGCTGTGTGAGAGATGATGTGCATCACTGCCAGACTGGTTAAGACAAGCTCTGCAAAAAGCACACATGTACTTCCTGTAGTGATGTAACCGTCTTGAGGATGGAGGGAAAAGAGTGCTGCTCACATCCCATAATTCAACAGCAGCAGAGAGCCGTACAGCTCACACTCAGCAGTCGTCTTCAGAGACAGAGATAACCCTGCAGCGAGGTGGGATGACCCCCTGCTGAAGTTTCACAGCTTCACCCTCCTTTAGTCTAACGGGATTATCACTGCAGCTGCTCTGAATGAGGATCATCTGTCAGAGCTTGGAGACATATTCCAACGAAGGGGCAGCATATCAGACTCTTTTAACAGTAAGTGTTTTAAAGTATTGTGTGGTTCCCCAATCCAAGCAACTATTTCTTTTTGAAATCTAGAAGGTAATTTTATGTGAAGCAGAAAACCTTATAGTTCTCTAAAAGAGTTGTGCCCATGCATTTCATTAATAACATGAATTATACTAAGTTCTGCTAAATATGCAGTTCTTTTTCACTTTATAAATGCTCTGCTTTTAACTCTAAAGTGTTTTTGCCAGAGGGTAAACTGTCCAGTTTAGCTGAGCTGGGTCAGGAAATGAAGAGAGTTTTCCAACACAGAGATACTAAAAGTGCTGATTGAAAACTTCAAGGTCTTCAAATGTCCATCTTAATGCCCTCATGGGCACATACTGTATTCCTCTACAGACACCCTGATGCTTAATAAATTAATACGTGAATACATCAAATATTCTTAACAGTTATTTCCTCAAACTGCAAACAATCACCCTGCTGCTGTCACATGTACAGTGCGATCAATACAGAAAAAAGCACATTGTGGCATCATAAAACTATCAGATATGAATTTGTGTAATATGAATATTTCACTCAAGTCACTAAACATGTAAGGCAGGTCTGTTCTATGAAAACATGATCTGCACAGGTGCTCATCCGCCATCTGCATGTTCTGCATGTTCTGCATCGTTCCTGCTGCTTCTGAACGAGATTCCTTCTCAAATCTTTATCAACCCGACATGATGACAGCAGCTTTGATTTCCTTCAGATCCTGATGATTAAATTAGAAATCCTAATCAAACAGTTTGTAGTGGCAGACACGTATAACAAATTCAGTGAATCATTGATTCCATCCAACATTTCCCATCCAGAAATGTCACACATTGTACACTATGTCAACAAGAAACCAGCAAGAACTCACTGATCCAGCTGAGTCACTCGACTGTTTGTAGTGATTCATTGTTTAACAGGCACATTGAACATCGTCTTCTCTCTTTTGGGAAACCACAAGACCCCTTTCCTAACCACTTACAGAGCTTTGCTTAGGCTGAAATAGATTCACACAGTCCAAATAACACAGCTGTTATCTGGAGCTTACCAGATTGAAACACACACATGCAAGAAAATGATGCTTCCTGGATCAAAAAGGTGCTCTATGAAAGCCAAATTCCGTTTGATTGCTCCAATTTAGATTCAGCTAAATTAAAACACCAGCTGTAGGCTTACATAGCACTCAAAGTCAGTGTCAGTTGCTACCTAAAAGCCCTTATACTAATGGACTGGGATAAAACAAGCTTGGCATTGAAAGATACATTTCCTTGAGCTTGAAGAGGTTTGAGACAGTGTTAATAGACATTATGTTCACACAGGAGGCAGCCAGTAAAGAGCTCCAGCAGACTTCCTCATGGAAGTATTTGCTCTGTTTGTTGCATTTAGGAAATGATTTACTGCTTAGAGAGTTCTCACTGTGTGAAAATAGACTGAGGGAAATCAATTCAGAGTTTAACCTTAAGAGAGCAAGACATTGATCTCTGTGAGGGAGAACAAGTCTTTGGGAGCCACAGCAGCTGAAACACTACTTGGTTCCTGGAGTGTAACAGCATGCATGCAAAAGTTTTCTTGTTAAAGATGGAGCAAACCAGAGAGGCATCAGTATTGAATTGAGCCTCACAGTGGGTTTAACATAAGACATGCAGAAAGTGAAAATCTGTTAACAAACTGTCTCATGAGAACACAAATATATATCACAGAAAGCTCTCAAGAACATTCTTCACATTCCTGTTTTGTTCTATGTAGGAAAAAGACAAACAGGAGGAAGAAGCAACCAAATGATCACCTTGTTAGTTCAACAACAATTTAAAGATGGCCGCCAGTTTAAACTTGCGCTCCCCAACCTGATGTCATCAGAAAAGTCTAAAAGTCTATGTGCAGCTTTTAGTCCTGAACAAACACAGCTGCAAGTGATTTCACTAATTAGTTTTGTATGTTTGATTTAACTTATATGGCGTCTCAGAGAGGTTGTTTCTGTGAAGATTGAATATTATTGGAATAAATTAAGAACATGGAGGCTGTTCAAACATACCAGGTGTCTTTCAGGCAACTGAGGTCAGCGCCACATTAGACACTGTGGGTCTTTTCTTTGGCAAACTTTCACCAGCTGTTCGCCTCTGTTTCGTTTGCTTTGTGTAGGAGGAGGAGCTGGGCTGAACCTCCAGAGGACTAATCTCTATGTGTTTAACTGTGTCACTCATTTTGCAACAAACACTGAATTAACAGACATTTAGGTGAAAATTGAAATTATAATTTTCATAAATTTAGATCATTATTTCCTTTGCAGAGCTTCCTGTGCTTTCTCTATCTTGTTACTGAGACCTTAACCCAGTTAATTAGGGTTGAAAATAATGCCAAGATGAAACATGTTGTGCTCAGACTGGTCAGCCGTGCTAATGATGTTAGCAGGAGACACATTAAAGATAAAGAGTTGTTGGAGCTTTGGAGCTGTGAGTCTGCACAGGCCGGATAAAGCTGTGTTTGATATTAATTCATTGTGCTAATTCAGCTGCTGTATTCCCACAGCTGAAGCCCAAGTGAGGGAGTTGTTCTTGTTGGAGGTTACAACTAAGATAACATTTCCACTGTGAGGATGGTGATAACTACACAGATGTTCTGTTTGGTTTTCTTTTTTTTTCACTTTTTAATTTCACTCTTTGATATAATGCAGGATTATTACACTACTTTTGTTTTTAAAAGGAAAGAAAAGCAAAGAGCCTCAGCCCGGTCGAGCCCCCCGCACTTCATTCACATAAGCTCATCCTCATAAGAACACTCATTTCAAGGAGACAATAATGAGCACTAATTGGATTTTTGAGCAGCCGCCATTGAAAGAACATTAGTTGAATCTGCTGTTTCACCCTTACTTAAAAAGGCACATTTAGCCACATAATCCTGCTTGAATTGAGTGTGGCAACGTCCCTGGAGAGTTCACAGCATGCATCAGTATTCAACAGACTGAAGAAGAGAGAGTGAGGCAGTGAGAGGGAGAAAACATAAATGAACTAGGATTGAGGTTATGACCTTGTCAACAACATACCTCCTGTCAGTGCATTTACCTTTGAACTAGATATAAAAATACTTTAGCAACTTAGAAGGAAGGCTAGAGCATCCTCATGAGACCAAAATATACCCTTATAATGTGACTGCTACATGAATCTTTCCTTTATGTCAGTGCGGCTGTGGAGCATCTGCACAGTTCACATTTGCTCACTGAATGAACACCTGTCATGACCTGGCTCAAGTGACAATAACAAAAAGGGAAGCAATTTTTAAAGAATATTATATAAACATTTTTTGATAAACTACAGCAAATTGAAACATTATCTGTAACATCTAATGCATTAAGTGTGACAATCTGGAGGATTGAGTGCAAAAAAACAAAGTAAGCAGTAAACCAACATAAGCCCTCAGGTGCAGCCAGTTAACCTAACAAGCACTAACGAGCAGCTGCAGAGACAGAGCAGACTGGCCAATCACAGTGTCATCACAACCCCACAGTGGCTGTAGCCAAAAACACAGGAAGAAGTTATTTTATAACTATTAATTTTTTTTGTAATGCCTTGTTGATAATAAGAAATACAAGGTGTAAACCGGGCCCACAGTGGCAGTGCTATCAGTCTGTTCACACACAATCTGTGGATGACACCTCAGAGGTAAATTTCTTCCAGGCTCAAATTAAATAATTGGACACACTTATGATCTTCCTGTGACAGCCACAGTTGCCATTTTTCTTTTCTTTCTTTTTAAATACTGCAAAGATTAATTCCAAGGCTTTTATTCTAAATAATATCAACTGGGATTCTTTAAGAGATTGGATTAAGAGGAGAAATTGTCCCACTGCTGAGCTGCCTGATTAGTATGCCAGACTGCAGGCTTACTGAGGAGTGTTTCCTAAGTATAGTGATTGAGTTAAGTACGGCTGAGCCAAAGCCTGGAACATATACCGTAATGAATGCAGCCTTTGGAGTGACACCCTTAATTTTACTATAAGACAAAGTACCTGGCTGGGAAATAACACCTTGCATTTTGTTTTGGTCCAAAGGTTTAAAGTAGTTATGATTTCCCAATAAAGGATACAGGACACATGGGAACATGGGGTACTCTAAAAGCAGTAAGTAGACTGTATTACTCAACTGTATATTTAAAATTTTGGCTTTCAAAAGTCGATGTTTAGATCGCTTGTAAAAATTTTGATTACTTTCATGCATCTCAAGTACACTTAAAATACACTACAAATAAACAACAACAAAAAAGTGATTTCAGGAGCTGGCTCTTGTCATTCACGGCAGGAAATTGGCTCTCACATAAGAGCCCTTTGTTTGTGATGAAGAACACAAACACAACTTTTCCCTCTGATGAGGATTAAAAAGAATGGCTCATCAGGCTCCACAAAACTGAGAGAAAGTTAGATTTAGAAAATGACTTCAGGCTCAAACTGGCCAATATGAAGACAATTTCAAACAGTGTGTGGCAGGGCAATTTATCACTGAATTGGTTTTGCATTTAAAGTGAAATATACATGAATAAGGGAGAAGAGAAAAGGGGGTGAAGAGAGGTGAAAGAGGGCAGACTCAGACGTGATTATTACAATGACATTCAAGATGTCTTTAAGAATGTTTCATATTTATCCTCACATAATGTTTCTAATGGACCTGATTTATAAGACTAATATAGTCCACTGGACCTCTGAAGTGACATTTTACAGGTCTTATCTACACTAGTGTGTTAAGTAGAATGAAGTGAGGAATGAGGCTAAAATATTTGGATATTTCTACACTTTAGAGGTTGAATACTAGAAAATTGGAACAATGTCAATGGACCAGGGAGACAAAAAAATGTTAGTGGTTGGAAATGGGGGTCTGTGCTGGGAAGAGGACACACACAGACAGTAAACACACATGGACACAGCGTGGTTAATCCTGAGCTGTGTGTCAGATGGCATTTTCTATTCCAGAGAGTAATGGACTGTGTCAGACATTACTGCAGCACACACTCTGAATAGGAAAGTAGCTTCTGCTTCTACACTGAGAACACACTCAAGGTTACACAGCACTCATAACACATGGAGGAGAGAAGAGAAAGAAAAGTGCAGAAATACAGACACATTGCTAATCAGTGGATTTCTTTCAATAAATAAGAAAAGAGTCTGGGGTTTGGGGAAAGGATGATTTCCTCGTCTAAAGACATGCCTTTCACTTTAAGGTGCACCAGTGTGAAGAAAGAAAAAACTTTAACTCTACTCTATAAGTGGGGGATAATGAAAGTCAGTCTAAAAGGCTACATAATGTGAAAATGGACAGAAACTAATTAGTATGCAATCACATGCATTTTTCTGTAACGGACAAGCTGTGGTATAAAGCTGTGTGCAGGCATATAATAGGCACTCATTATTATTATCTGGGTACAATTGATTAATTAAGAGAAAGTGTCTCATATAAAATCAAAACTTGAATCACAACATGTTTAAATATTTAATTACATCTGGCAGAAGCTAACAAGTCTCAACATCGCTCCTGTGTTTATATGTGTCAGCAATTCTAACATAACCGGTATAATTGTTGCATTGATTTTTAAACCAGTGTTAAACATTAACACATCGAATCACATTTATCTTACCTTCTACTTATGGCATCCACCATCCACAGAGCTGATCAGAATGCTGCCAGTGACAACATGAGGCAAAATGCTCAAAGGCTGTTCATCTTACTTCTTAGTTGATTCTCATCATGTCCCAAATCGAAAAATAAACTGTATCTGATCATTTAAAAACACGTCCTGAACAAAATGGGATGATTGAGGGATTAATGCTTTGAAACAAATAAGCAGAATACCTGAGCGCCATTCACAGAGTTTGATCAACTAATTAAATGAGATTTTAAAAAGGCTGTCACATAGAAAACTAATGCTGTTGTTGTAATTTAATTAGATAAGTTAAGGAACTCCAATGAAGCATTGTCTGACAGAGACAGATAAAAACCTTCTATCACAGTCTGATAAATGTCTCCCTTAATGAAATGTTAAATGAGTTGTTTGTGTTGTTGCACGTTTTTGCCCAAAAGTAATGTTCCTTTGACTGTGATGTGTGTTTCTCTTTGTTTCCTAATCAAACCCAACAGACACCAGCTGTCCTTAAAGAGATGAAAAGGACTCGTGGAGCCTGGAGGAGGGGAGATTATTTTCCTCATGACAGCCCTGCTGTTGTTCCTTGTTTTGGGGCAGGGTTTGTTAGGATCTTTTTGATATTTACTATAGATACATTATCATGGTTGATTTGTAAAGTAACAATGTCTGTGATTTAAAGTTTATGAAGTTTAGACGGTATAAGGGTCATCCGATATCAACATCCATCCAGGGATTGCAACAATTAGCTTTTACAATATTAAAAAAAACGTCAGTCAGGATCTCATGTCGTCCTTCTTTCCCCACATTCCCTTCCAAACAGGTCGAAGTAAAGTCTGAGTTACTCCTCTCCTTGTTCACACATTAAATTAAGTAAATCTTGGGGAAACGCACATGGACATGTGCTGTGGACTTCCTCTTGTCAGGTGCTCAGAGCAGAAGTTGACTTGAGATACACAGGTGTAACTAATTACATTGGTAATGTCTTCATGCTATTCAGGTGTTCAAGTTCCAGAGGCCTGCTGTTGTGCACACTGGCTCATTGGGACATTTCAAAGGAGGCACCATTAATGTTATGGATTACACCTGTGCCAGCTCTGTTGAAAAAGTACAAAACTGCACTATAGTAAGAAACAGAAAGACTAAATCCTGAAAACTGTAAATATACAAAGACAAACAAACATCCCAATAATGATGAAGACAGCCTGTGACAGGGAGCAGAGCTGAGAAAAAACTGAGCTCACATCGTCATAAACCATGTCATCCAAAGCTCTGCTGAGCAAAACAAAAACACACTGACATATGCAGTATGTAAGGACGGTCCGACAGGAATGTTCATAAATCATAAGCAACAATAATAGGCTGTCGTTTCACTGAGTCACCAGTTAATTAGATGCAGTTCGATAAAACGACACTGCAATAAATCCAGTGACCATGAAGTTACTGTATAATGTTCAGTTGTTGCTGACAATGTTTCATAAAGGTGTTGATTCAATGCTTTCAGTGTTCTGGTTGCAGTAATCAGTGATGTTATATCTTTTAAAATATCAATATGTTTTTAACAGTATAATGGTTGCATTTGTGTAAAATAACAACTGAAGCAAATTACAATATAGTGGATATACTATAGAGCTATGTATAATGACAATGACATTAGTCTATAAGAGTGGAAGCAGGTCACTGTTTTACTGAATTAAATGCCAGATCATTATCAAAGATAATTGTAAAAATTTTGACAACATGAATTATGTTATCACTCATCCTTGTGCTGTCAAGAGCTCTATATTTTCATATATACACAGCACTCAAACTAAAAACGAGTGTGTGCCTGTTTTTTGTGTCTGAGTGTGACAGCTTGTCTGTGTGTTGCTCTGCACGTAAACTGCTGCTACAGCCGGAGACCATGAGGGAGAACAGGCATCATTAGGCTGCCTGACAGCATCCATCTGGGATGATGGGACACCATGACAGGATGGAAATATGTGACACACACACAACACAGTGGTGCAAATTCAAATGTGTTCTCACTCAGGAGACAACTCTTACAACTCAGAATCAGAAAAAATAGAAATAACAACAGATACTGCTTACTACTGCAACTTGGCTAAATGGAGAATTGGAAAAGAATGTCCAAGTGAAAAATAGTAAAAGTCATAAATCCAATGCTTTCTGCAGAGTCATGGATAACCACTCTGCAATTTCTCTATAAGAGTGACATAATCAATGTGTAACATGTAATCCATACTAAACCCAAAGGCTCAACACTAAAGTCACAGTTTAATAGTAATCTATGCCTCTGTTACCATGACGATCAGGTCATGAACCCATTACCTGAGATCCATTCGTAATTGTGAATGGAGAACAGAAAGCTGTGCATCAGAGCATAAAACAAGTACAAAGATAAATTCTGAGAGAAAGAGAGGGTGGGGGGGGGGCTCGCTTCACCACTTAAACAGATCTTTGTACTGCATTGCATCAGGGTCAAGTTTTTTCATGCAACAAAGTACTTGAACGTTGCAGCCAAGCATCATGTTTTTCAAAAAGATGACATCAATCTCAAATCTACAATGATATAAGATAACAAAACTACTTCAGACAAAGGTCAGTAAAATTAATCCATGACTGTTAATGTCACCTCTCAGTTTTGAATTTTTTTTTTTCATGTTTGCTGTTACTTCTAAACAACCACATATAATAAAAGTATTACAAACAATACATTTACATTCATTTAAATTTTCTAATGTAGAATTTATTGTTGTAAT
This sequence comes from Semicossyphus pulcher, assembly GCF_022749685.1. Taxonomy (NCBI): domain Eukaryota; kingdom Metazoa; phylum Chordata; class Actinopteri; order Labriformes; family Labridae; genus Semicossyphus; species Semicossyphus pulcher. The sequence continues at coordinate 9,557,608 of NW_027211700.1, forward strand.
TACTGAAACATACAGGCTTACATAACTTTCTGAGCGGATATTTTGATAGTTATACCATTATCAATCACAAAAAAAGTCGTAAAGAGCCCTTTATGATCAACAAGTTCCAATGTCAGAAAAATAAATGAAAATAAATAAAAGTAATTTTTGTTCAATGTTTGGGTTCCACAGCAACGATGTAAACTCAACAAAGTAGCGGACGGATTAAAACATGACATTGGTGTTTAAAAGGTAATTTTCACTAATTTTCACAACATTTCCTCCTTCATTATCTTGCTTTTAAATGTAGTAGTTACGTCAAAAACAAACTTAACTTTTCTTTAAAAAAATAATTAAAGTTAATCAATTGTTGCTATATTAATTAAACAAGAAGACATAGCCATATCTCATCCAAATAGTAATAATAATGTCACACTGTTGTTTCTGCATCTCTGTTTAACTGATCTGCAAAGTTCAGCCCAGCAAACTACGTGAAGTTTATTCGTTACTCAAAGGATTCTTGTTCCCCTGCGAAAATTGCTGCTGTACAAACGCCTTAAAATCTTATTTCAAATTGTCATTGCTTTCATACTTTGCAGGCTGCAAGTAGACAATGTTGACTTCATTTTGCTTGCAGATATTTTGTTTTTTGCATAAATTAACAACCCGTTACAAAGATGTCTGTTGCAACTGTGTTAGACAAAGTTAAATGAAAACACTTCACATGAAAAATAGTGAATTAAAGATAATTAGGTACTAACTAACTAACTAAAAACACAGAACAGTTCTTTGCAGTAAAACATGAATCTCACTATGTTTGTGTGAATGTGACTGCTCTAAATAAAAGGGACTTCAGATCTGAGCTCTGCTTTGATGGAATATGCAAGCAATGACTGACACACTTCTGAGAGCTCTGTGGAACATGTGTGTCCCAGAGGTGTAACAACCCAAGGGTCCTCCTGCTGTGGAGTGGGTTTATGTGTGTGTGTGTGTGTCTGTGTGTGTGAGGCAGAGCAAATGAATTAAGAGACTCAAACCGAGAAATAATCCTATTTGAATTTGAAGCCCAAAGTTAAGAGCTGCTCTGATTTCTCACAAAGAGGCTAAATCTCAGCTGCATAAATACATAACTAACTTATGTAACAACCAGAAAAACCTTTAAAAGGAGGAAAAATCATGTTAAACTAATGACATCAAATAAGTGAACACAAAGCTTTGCTGCCAATGAGAGCACGCAGGGAGTACAAGCTGTTGATCAAAGAGACTGAAAGAGTCACAATAATTCACACAGTTTATCTGATTCTCATTTTAGATGCAGAAGTCTGACAGTCCTGATGTCAGAGCCACAAAATCATCTTCATTTATCTCCAAACATCAGAATAAATTATTCAGCATCCAGAAATTAGCTCATCTAAAAACAGCCTGTGGAAACGTTCAAATGATTTTGGTTTGACAGAAGAAAAATAGCAGACAGCAGACTGAGTCCATTACAGTTTGTAGGCGACAATCATGGTTAGGGTTAAGAAAAAGGTTCATTGCAACTCTCTGACAGAACCCAATCTCCTATCTCCACTGCCTTACTTTGCTTTGCAACAGAACTTACAGAACATAATCTTGACTGCATGAGCAGTGAAATGGATGGGAAATAGACGTTCTGAATGGACCAATCCCGAGGATGCTCGTCTGGTTTAAATCCTGTGTGTAGAGTGTTGGTGTTGGTTCTGCTGTTTTGTCCACATTTGAATCACAGATTGTGTCTTGCAGACATCAGTGTCAGTATAAGATTTGAAATGTAGATTAGGCAAAGCATAAAGCAGATCCAGCCGCATGTAGGCACGTAACGATGTAACCGTAGATATGGTAATGTACCATGAGATCTATTCCTGGATCCTGGATCTAAAAAAGGCAGGATGCGACTTTGGCTCCCGTCTGCCTCTCTCTGTCTGTCATTCTGTACTTCTATGTCTGTTCAGACTCAGATATATGGATGACATGATGACATTTTCCAGACTAAAACACAAGACTCTAGTTTTCTCTAGTGTGTTACAATGCTGTAAATAACTCATCATGTGTGTATTTCTGTGTGGGTGTGTGCCTTCAGATATGGCATCTTACATTAGTTCTACTGGAATCAGTATGCAGGACCTGCCTTTTACCGCTCTGTGTTTCACATTCATCCATTCAGCTGAGAACATTCAGTTTCAAAGTAAACAGCGATAAACAAAAGCATGACAGCAGCAGCTCCACACAGAGCTGAAGGCATTCTGAGCAGACACACAATTACAGTCATCAAAAGGCAGATGCACATTGTGATTGTTTCATTCTTCAGCTGTGGGCTGAACTCATCGAATAAAAGACGGTGTGTGCAGCTTTACTCAAACAAAGCAGTCAAACTATCAGTGCTTTGGGACTGTGATTATAAAACCTATAACATGATAGTGTGATCAAGGAAAATTACAAGCTTACTGAAATCAACTTTCTTTTTTCTATTTTGTGAGGCCTTAAGGATTCTTTTTAACAACCAACAGTCTGAATAAGAGTCCAATGAGAATATGCAAACACCACAATCAGAGTAAACAGAAGGGACATTTTCATTTGTTTCAACTTTGGTTTTATTAAAACCTTTAAAAAGCTTTTCAAAGGAAAGATATGGATCATGTTTCTGGGAGTTCACGGTCATTTATGTCTAAGCAGAGCAGTGAAGGGTTCAGGTGTGTGATAAAGGTCCATCTTTTTCACCAAAAATATACCTGTGTTGGATTTTCTGAAGTCTAAACGTTGTATTATCTCTACAGCCTCACTGTTAAGTAGAAAACCTTTACAATCAGGTTCATTTTAACACCTCTTTGTTGTCATTAGGATTAGTTACACTCAGATGGTAATAGAATCCCATGTAACACAGCTGCTGATGGTTACATAGCAGATAATGATCTCCCATTGATTTGATTAAACCTTTACTATGTCCACACTGTGCTAACCTGATGATCATGGAAATCAGCCATTCCACCACAGCAGCAGATTCAGGGTCAAATCATTAAATCAAACATCAGAGAGGACAGACTTATGAAAAATCATTAAGTCATTATCATCATGTTATTATCCTGCTGTGAAACCTCTGGTATCTTAAATTGGCCAAGATGACACAACATTAATATTTGAGATGAAAGTGCTGCTAAGTCATAATTCAGTGCTCTATTATCACCTTAAAGAGTGTCTGAACAATACATCCACTTTTCTGAGTTGGCCAATGACATGTGCAGTCACATTATTACAGTATCTATAGATCATGGTCTCATTTAATAGCTGTCTTTGAGACTAATCTGTGACAGATCTATACAGGGATCTGGGACACTCCAATGGTAAAATATGAGCTCCCCACCCAACCCACACTCACCACCAACTAACCGCCTGACATTTAAAAACTGCACTCGACTCTCAGCAGGTTTTAAATAATGAATTATGGAAAGAATGCTGTAATTAAAACTGTTAGTTTTAACAAACACTGTTCCACAGCACTCATGTGTTGACAGGAGCTGAGAAAAAAAAGTTATCAAAAGAAAAACATTAGATCATTTATATAATTTAATGTTGTAGTCAATGTCCACAAGTAACCTTTCCTCATATCACAACATTCAGAGCTTTACTGTGCTCCACCTACACACTCCTGACAATTCTCCACACTATCTCTCTCAGCTGCTGTCGCTATCAAACTGATATCACAGGCAACCTGCCAGACTGGAGAGGCTCCATATGCAGGTCAGACCTCTATGAGGAGTGCAGAGCCTCTGTAGATTTGAGCGTTCTTCAAATTTAAGGGGCAATAAAAAAAAATCGCTCCAACTCTAATTCAGCTGTGCCTACATAATACAGAACCATTCATTTTAATGGAATGGTTAAAAAGTGCTTCTGCATGCGCTGTATTAATATGTGTAATACAAGAGCAGAACTGTCAGCCTGAATTATTGGCAGCGAATAAAACACAATGTTCATTATATGCAGCCAGAAGAAGTAACACAAGTAAAGTTTAGCTTCTGTTTCCATGAGGTTAAACTATGAACTGTGACTATTAATATCACTTATATTCTTAGAGAGGGGCTGAATGGCAGAAAGCTGACACACTGAAGCTGCCTTACTGTCCCTCACTGTGTTTTGGGACTGTGTGTGTAAGTGTGTGTATACCTGTATATCTGTGTAATGCTCTACAGACAATCTTTCAGTTGGTATGAAATATGCATCTGGCAGAAAAGTCTCACAGGGTCAAAGGTCTCAATCCAACTGGGTTATTCCAAGAAAACTTTACAAACAGATTCCTGGTTGCAGAAAATATAAAAAGTTGCTGAATGCTGCCAAACAAAGCTCACCAGGAGTGCAGAGCTTTAAATAAATGGCTGCATTCCAAGAGACTTGCTCTCTCAAATTATTTATGTATATTGGTGGTGGCAGTTGAGGGGAGAAAAAAATGATATAATGCATAATTTATTCATTTATATTACTTTCTGATTGTCTTTACAAACCCCCTGTCTTGTTTATGGAGACAAATTGACATGCATTTTCATTAAGGGGGCTTTCTCATTTATTTCCTCTAATTAGTTTGATGTTAAAAGCTCCTTCAAACACAGCAGTGATGATGGATTAGTAACCTGCCTTGTTAGAGGAAGACACATTGTGTGGAGCTGCACAGAGACTAAATAAATAACTGCATGTTGTCCACTTTAATATCAGGCATTACAATCTAATTGCAGACTGGCACTTTAAGTTACATTTATGCAGAAGTCTTAATTGCAGTTTCATCTAAGTGTAATTCTGTCACTAATAAAGTTTTGTCTATAAGGGATGAGGTGCGACTGGAGATAGACTGCAAATTCCTTTAATAATCCTTGTGTTGTAAACTAAGTCATATCTGTCTGATCAAAGTCAGCCACGAGTAACTCTCAAACTCCTGCAACCAGTTTGTGTCATGGACATCTCAGAGATATTTTAAGGGCTGGTCCACAACACTACTTTAGAGGCTTTGAAGCTTCAGAACTAAAACATTCAAACATTCATAATGACTAAAGTTATAACACCTACTTCAAACTCAAGGTAATTATTTACTTACAAACTTTGCTGTTATTGGAACCGTAAGTCAGAGCAGACCGTTCACTAAGGTGGCTATTGCTACACGATGCTTCCATTACGATCAATGAAACTGGATACACCAGGAATGAGAGCAGAGCATTAGTGGTGCACCAAACACTGCAGGCAGCCATGTTAGTTATCTTAGAATTAAGATGCTAAACAGCTGGAGGCTGTTTTTGTACCATGTGACCATGATTGATTGACGACCAACAAGTCCTCCAAGTTAAAAGACAGTTGTCATTTTGTTGATGCCCAAGCAGGACAGCGTAATTTGTCGAAACTGTCACTTATCACAGTTGAAAAATAAACATGTTTTCGTACGTAACATCGCTATAGTTAACACTTGGATACGTTTAAGGAAAGAGACAGCAGCCCAGTTCTGCTCACACTCACAGGCAGAAAATCCTCAGCTCTCATGGTGCTCTCATCATCAGAGATGAATCTTTCATTGGAAGCAGCATTCTTATAAACCTGGAATTCATTGGCTCTGTCTGCAGTGTGTAACTTGCCAGCAGTCACCAACAGTCAGTTAATTTCCAAAACACAAACATCTTAACTCAAAAAAATGTCCCACCAACAATCTATTCCCACGATGTACTCAGCCAAGCTAAGCTAAGCCTGGTCTCAGACCTCCATGTTATTTAAAAGCATCATCCCTGTAGACATAAAGCTCAGAGCAGCAGCTAACTGTAATTGTCCTGGCCTGTGCTGAGGGTAGTGGAGTGTAGCTGGGTTAACAAGGTCACTGGTGAGAGAGAGCAGGAGGAGGAGGCTGGAGGAAAACATGTCCATATTGCTCCAGTGTCTTTGGTCCAACATAATGGCTCATTGCTCATGAACACATTTTCCAGCTCTTAAGATTTTAAATACCCAACCTACTTCTACTTAAGTAATTCATTCACAATAATAACACAATGCATGCAGAGAAGATCACTGTAGCTCCATTGTATTTTCGAGTTTTTAGTTAGCCCAGTCACTTGGCAGATTATGATTTTGCATATAATACATACTGTATTATTTTATGGATAGAAAAACCAGAACACACTGAAGATGAAGTATTTAGACTCAGCTTCATATTGAAATAGGAACTTCCAGTTGCAGTACACTGCTTTGTTTCCTTTTCCTGTCACTTTCATAGTTAGGAAATGCTCCCTATCCTGTCGTCTCTGCCTGAATCTTCACTCCAGGGAATGTTCAGCCTGCAGACAACACTAATAGAATATTTTATGTTTACAGGATAAATGTGCTTCTTACAGTGTAGAGAGAAATAATCCACAAACGCTGCCTCTAGAAAAGAAACTCACTGTGTCAGTGAATAACTCACTGTGTCAGTGAATAACACAGAATTGTATTGTATTGTATTCTTAACTAAAGACAGCTAATGTGTATTTTATTCGTACTGACATCCAGCCAATGGTGCAATGATCTCTTTACTCATTGTATGCAACATGACATGTTATTAAACTATGATGAATGGCTGCTTGAATGTGGTGTACTGTTCTATAAGATGCTTAACAGGAGCTTCTTTGCCTGCTATGTGGTTTAACTGTTTCTGTTACAGTCCAAAGAGAGGGAGGTTGGTTGGTCTCACTGGAGAAAGACAGTTTTTGCCCTAAAAATCCTGACAGCAGAGTTATTACACTGTCAGGAGAGCCAGAGAAGCTGTTGCTTGTATTATTCACTTTATTCTGGTACTGGAAAGGGCAATGTGTGTTTTCAACATCCGCGACAGTCCACCAGTTAAACTATAAAGTTCATTGAGTACGTATCTGTCACTATCTACAGTTAAGGGGAATATTGTGCGTATCCAATGGCAGCAATGCGGCTCAGTGGCACCATCGCTCCACAGCAAGAAGGTCCTGGGTTTGAAAGCGAACGCAATATTTTTGTGTTTACATTAAACGGTGTAACATTTTCTTCCCATGTTTGTGTGGGTTTGCCCAAGCTGCTCTGCATACACCTGTCACCAAACACATGTATGTAAGGTTAAATCTCCTGTCAGGGGCCTTGACCAAGGCACTGGCTGTGTACTGAACAGTAGCTGCCCACTCCTTCCAAGACTTAGACAGCACCCAGAATGAATTTCCCCAACCATATGTCAGCCAGGAAAAATAAAAATAATGATTTTTATATAAGATAAGATGTTTTTGGGTGTGATATGTTTCTGGTCTCTGTCGTTGCATTCTGCCTTCAGGAAATAGCCACATCCTCTCACTTGGTCCAGCACTGACAAAGACTTTTATTACCAAATTAACTATAATTGAAATGGAAGGATAACAACTTTAAAACCCGTAACTAACTCTAGAAGTGCTGTGTGACACAGTTTACATTAAAGCAGGTCAGGTGGTTACTACATGTTCCCGTTGGGCTTACCGTAGCTCACTGCCAAGACAGCCCAGCAATTCAATAAAGCCACCTGCCCATTTAATTACAACACAGCACTGATGGTTCAGTGGTTCATGTTTTGCTGCCTTGCAAAAGAACCAGACTTGATTCTCAGCCAGATTTCAAGTTTGGCTGGAAAACTGAGGAAAACAGCCAAATGCAGTCAGAGTGCTGGCTGTGATTCTGTGTTTGTTGCTTTTTCAAATGCCTATCAGCTCACTTCTGTTCCTCCAACTCGCTCTGAGATGTAAACTAATACACTAAATGAGGCTGCTTACAGTACACAGTATTCGCTGGCTGCATGAGACTGTTCCACTCTTACACTCGACTCTCTCAGAACAATTGTCAGCGGAGTTTGAGTCTCCTTAAATGTCTGGACTGTAAACAAGCTGTGAATATACATTCACACATTACAAAGAATACTGAACCTCATTAGAAGGCAAACATGGTGAATACTTTAACATCAGTTTTTAGTATCGTCATTGTGAGCATGTTAGCATACAGATGTTCTAACTAGTAGCACAGCCTCAAAAAGCCAACAGACTTTTTACTCTCTCTCACTTTTTCTGTGTTCATCCCTCAAATAACTGCTTCTTTATAAAGCCCACCTTAGAAACACAAACCCCTGACAACTACACAGACTGACCACAGATCTCTTTGGGAAGTAGCACTCTGGTTTCCTTCATGCCCGCTACACTGAGACAGCATTTGTCGGACTCGCAATTATCTTTGACAGGGCAGCTAACCGTGGGCTCCACGACTCCAGGAATGCTTTATAAGTTATGTAGCACCATGGACTCACTACAGCACATGAGCAATTATCAGTCCAGGCGACATTTTCTGTGGTTCAGTTTTGGTGCCCACTGTGACAATTAGGACTGTGTTGCTGTCACCTGATTGGCTGACTATATATTTGCCTTAACAAGCAGCTGCACCTCGTTAACCAAATAACTTGCCTGGGCAAGTCAGGAGTTTCAGTGCTTAGAGTATCCTGAATAAAATCATCTACACTGTGTGAATATGATGTCAGAAAATTGTGAAATAATCACTTTGATTTAACAAAATATCAAAGTGGAAAATGCAACAGTGAATGATTTAAACACAACCCACATCTCTGAAAGGTTTGCAGATATTCATCACATGTGGAGTAGTATCTCTTCCTCCTCATTTCTGTCTTGTAGCTCTGATAGATGTGTGACCATGACAGCATGTAGTGTAGACCTGAGGCTCTGCAGCAGAAACCTTTTAACTGTATTAAACTGTCACACCACCATTCTTCATGCAGCTCACAGACATTCAGGGTTTAACATGGTGGTTAGAGGACTACATCTCTGCCTCTCTTGGTTCATGTTGTCTCGCTGTGTCTTTCTTATGTGTCCTGAGAAGGATCCTGTTTGTATTATAACATCATTTAACACAACTTGAAAAATACTTCACCATTTGGACGACACATTTGAATGTTAGTGAATTACTGGAAACAGAAGAACAGAGGCATATGTGTATATACTCTAGGTGTGTGTGTTTGCCTGCAGCATGGATTCAAACCATTGATATGGCTTGCTTGTTTTTTATGCCACTGAGTGCAACATCACTGAGCTGCCCAACATGAAAGGATCCTGGTTCTCTGAGGCAGAAAACGCACACAGCTACCTGAGTCTCAAAGCAACCTCTGACACTGGATTACATTCAAACTACCAACTTCTTCTGAGATGATCTGACATTTGACATGTTTGTTTTGTTTGTTATTAAACTTTGCTGTCACTGAGATCCACAGGGTCACTGCTGCTGTGTCCTGAATGCTGTGAATGTGGATCTGTCAGGTTGGAGTCAATAAAACCTGAAGAGAAAAGGCCAACCTGCAGATTTGTGAACCAGCAGTTAGTGAGCAAACACAGAAACTGAAGGTCCCTCATTCTGTTGCTCAGCTGCTTCTTTGACATCTTTTCAAATGGAGTAATAGTTCAACCTTTCATGCTGTTAACCTCCACCTACAAACATGACTATTGTGTTTCTCTCTCACAGACCAGACAGACCAAAGTGAACTCTGCTGTTCTCCTGAGGATTCTCCTGCTGAGTCTCTGCAGACCTGTTAGCTCGTTCACTTTCACATCTCCTGTCAGACCAGACCTGATCTTCCCTCCAGATTGAGACCACCGACCATGTTGTCCATTTCAGACACGTCTAACTGTGTTTCTGGTGTGTAATGTCTGTGCTTCATCTGACTCTGTCAAACACTGCCATCCTCTCAACTCTAAATCCCTGCAGGAACTGTCATTTTTTTCTTTTCACATTTTAACCTGGGAAACATTTCTAGAGTGAATCTGCCCACAGCATCTTCTTAAAGGAACAGTAACATATTTCAAACACAGGATAGGAACACAAAGTTACAGATGATGTACAGCCACTGTTGTATGTGATTACATTTCTTACTCACTGATGTTATTGAAGAGAGTTTTATGATCCATCACAGCAGTTTGGTGGGATTTAACTAGTTTTCAGAAGTATGATCATTTAGAGCATTCACTGTGTTTAATGCTTCCAGATTTTCCAACAATGCATCATTAGTACTTTTTCTCTAAACTGTGTGCACAGATGGTTTATTATGTTTCATCTAGTTGCTTGAATGAAGACATTTCTTCTTATTTTTTAACTTCACCTGGAAATTTATCTCAAGGGCGACTGCTTTTCTCAATCCTTCTTCATTTCTTCGACCACCTGCTCCGTTATTCCTCACTGCAATCTTTTGCATGAATAATGTTAGGAATATTTTCAAGCTTTAAGTGAAACTACTTTCCTCTGGATGTTGTTATAGAAAGCTAAAGCGAGGACAGCAGATCCTGCAGGCAATACAGACTCCAATTCTAAAACAGACATTTCTCTCTATGTGATATGAAATTCGAAACGTTTCAAATCACAAATAAAACCTCTTTTTCTATATGATGTAGCAAAAGAATTTCCATCTAGCTAGTTCAACAAACTGTTGACCTCCTGACTGACTGTACAGCTGGGTGCAGTGAAAGGAAACAAAGAGGAGAAAGTGAGGGCAGAAGAAGAGGAGAGGTTCTGTCTTTGGGGCTTTGTCTGCTATTGACTGTGTGTGAAGTGGATTCATCCCAGACTTAAGTGGCTGTGCTGTAAATCACTTAAGAATGAGCCGGCGCAGCATTCGAACAGGGATGTATGTCGCAGTGCTTGAGATGTACAACATTCTGGAAAGATAAAACAACAAACCGTGATGTTATATTAGAAAATACTGGACATCTCCTGTACAATAAATATAATATAGAGTGTGTAGGCGAAAATAATGGAGTATAAGGATGGATGGAGGACATGGCAGAGAAACAGGGACTTAAAGTGGGGAAAGACAAAGAAACAAGGCTGAGAGATAAAAACAGATTAGAGGCAAACAGCAGGGAGAGATGCCGTGCTGTGCTGTCCCACCAGAGAGAGAAGTACTGACTTTTACAGTAAAAGTAAAACATTCACCCGAACTGTAACCATAGAAACATGTATCTACAACGTCTACACATGTAGCATAAGTGAAACTATGTCATTGATAGATAACAGCATACAACTTTACCCATAAACAGATATATGAGATGTGCATGCACTGTGCCACATACAGAACCTATGTGAGAGATAATGTTAACACTACTGACTACCTGTCTGTTCTCTCTCTCAGGTTGCTGTAGGAAATGCAAGAATCCCTTTTGACCATTTCGAGGGAATGTCCTTGATCATGTTTGTTTCAAACTTGAGAGCTAAATATCAACAATACACACAATGCAGACAAAAGCTTGCAGGCAAAGAAAAATGCAGAGAATAATTCACATTTTAAATGTATCAAAAAGTAGTGTTTCAGAGTGAGGCAGAGGCCAAATGTGACCTCCTCTCATGGATAATGACGACCTGCTGCAGAGCTGCTGCCTGCATCTCTTTAGGCTTTAAACCACCTACAGCAGAAACACAGGAAACTACACACAGAGATATTTTTAACATTCTGAAAATAAGGTCAGGTGTGCAGCCTCTACGGTGATCTTTGGGTTTAAGCTGTGAGCAGTTCTGCCACCAAAGCAGCTGAACCTGACTCAAGCAATTCATCACACGAACTAACCACATGGCTGTCTCTGCATGAGGTGACATTAAACAAACAAACAGCAACTGGTCAAACTCAACACAGTCTGATGGAGGAGGATGCTGGACTCTTTCTGATTCAGAAACAGGAAACAGCTCTTTTTTAAACATCATCCAACCTTCAAATCAACCAAGAAAAGACATGTGAAGAGCTGCGGGAAACCCTGCCAACAGCAGCCCCGTCACACACAGCTCACACTTACAAGTAGACCACATGTTGGTAAACCCTCAGTCACACAGGCAGTGTCTTATGACATAAATAGAAGAACTAGTGTTGTCTTACCTGCAGTTGTAGATCCACAGAAGAAGGTTCATGATGGAGACAATCAGGAAACAGCATCCAGAAAAAAACAGAGAAAGAAGATCATTAGTTAGGAACCAAACACAACATGAAAACTGAATCATGTTAAAGCAGCACACAAATATACAATTACTCCTACAACTATAAGACAGACATCAGTTGACAGATTGAACAAATTATTACTAATTCTGTTTTGCAGCTTCCCACTCAGATTTATTCAAATGCTGTTTTGACAGACAACCACTTGACTGAATTCAGATCACAGTCAAGAGAAGACAAAACCCTGACTGACAGTCGTTCTTCCTCTTCTCTTTTTTTTCTCTCTCTGTGCTCTTGTTTCTCGGCTGAGTGACTGATATCGGAAAGAACAACTAAAACCCTTCAGTAATTTTAGACTCAAAAGAGGACAATAACTAATGATGAGTCAGCAGTCTAGTCTGATGAACTCATATCAGACTACGAGATTCATTGTGGAGAAAGGAAACACGTTGACTTTGGCAGACAGAATGGAAATGATGTCGTCGGAAAGATACATCAACACAGACAATAAAACACATCATTTTGGGTCATTCACCAGACCTCATCTCTGACATCACATCAGTGTGTTGTGTGATGTGTTTCATCATTTAAGGGAGAAAAGTGAAGCTAGTGCAAGATTAGACCAGAAACATGAACAGACAGAACTCAGTAGTGATGAATGAAGCTTTCAGGAAATGTCAAAGCTGATAATGAAACAAGTTTTTCATTCAGCACTAAAGCTGTGTGAGTATTTATGACTGCGGGACGTTTTTATTGCCTTGAAATGTCAGACGTGTTGAAAAAACTTTTTCTCTAAGTGCAGAACTTTATAATAATCTCATCTAATGGAGGAATTCAAACAAACCCTCTGGACATCAGCGTGATTATCTGACCTTTTAGGCTGCTCAGTTCAGTTAATCCACATCATGTGTACAATCAAGCTGAATTAAGAGAACAAATACTGTGGTATTCCTGTTTGCTAAAAATGCAGATGTAGGGCGCTCTCAAACTGCAGCTCATACTGCATCCTCACTTGTTCTAGAAATTATTTTGTTGTAGAAAGAAATGACAACAAAAAGCTCCATCAAGCACTAAAAGATTTCTCTTCTCCTCCTGAAAAGACCATTTCAAATCGATGCAGCCCACCAAGTAAAACATTTCTATTGAGAGCATCCACAAGGACATTATTAATGTTTGAGGTATGTGAACTTACAGGGCAAGAATGCTGCAGGGCTTTGAAGAAAACCCAACTTTTAAGTTATTATTATTGCAGAATACTCATTTATGTATAAGCACTCATGTTACGCACTACATGAAAGCAATCCCTCTCTTAATGCAACTTCCCATTGTGGTGGGAAAAAATATAAATATGGAAGTACAACCTGTAGTGCAAACAGCAGCAAAAGAGTCAGCAAAAGTGCAGCAACACAGAGAGAAGTTAAACACAGTTCACTGCATATAATTCACACATTGTGATGATGCAAAGCTGGCTGCAAACAAAAAAGATACAGCTAACTCTCTCTGATATGTATGATGTGTGACGATCAGAGCAGCCAGCAAGTGGTTCAGGGAAATCCTCTGTTTTGTTCAGCTCATTATGTGAAAGCTCTAAAAGGCTAGAAGGCTTTTTTCTGTCTCTACAGTTGTTCTGCTTGTTGGCTTTGATGTCTAATACAACTCCCATTTCAGTTCTCATGGCCAAATATGTTCAACAGCCAAGAAATGTTTCATCTTTACTATAAGCGCACAACAAAATTGATTCCCATTGGCCATAGAAACACCCTCATTAAAGATCATAATCATGGTCAGCAGCTATAAAGCATCATGGTGGACATCAACTACGACAATGAATTTTCTCTTTTTTCTCTGTCTAAATCTAACTGGCCTTTCAGACACTCTTAAGACATGTAATTAATCCTTCATTAATTTGATCTAATCTGGCTTCATGTCTACAAAATGCGATCGAGTACAGACCTGAAAAAAAAAATTCTTGGAATGTTTTTAAAGCAAATATTGGTTTGAAAAGTTATGTCACAAAAAATGTCAGGAGTGTGACCTAGTTGGAGAATTTTCAATACATACATCTTAGTCCGGCTTCAAGCCAAAGAATCTGCTATTCTAAGATGTCCAAGCCCTTTGCATCTGCCTGTGGGGGAAAATACATCCTGTTTTACATGTATCTGATGAAATGATCAAACTGAAGGTGTATTTGAAGATAATATATGCATATTAATATTTATGAGACAGGCTGGAAACTAAAGCAGTAACCACATGATGAGAGACTCTTATATTACTGACAATCACACTTTATATTTGAAGTTTGATGCATTTTTAGCAGAAAATATCAATGAAGTTCATTAAATCAGAGTTGACACCATCAGTGATGGATAATTTATTGTGACAGTAACCAATGTTTCAAAAATACTGCAGTCTATAAAATAGTGTTTGCTGTATGCAAAATGTTAACTAATGTTATTACCTTTTAAGTGAATGTGGATGTGATGCTCCCTGTGGTGTCATCTTTATGTGCTCTGTGATTGAACAGTCTGCTCTGTCTCTGCAGCTGCTCGTTAGTGCTCGTTAGGTTAACTGGCCACACCTGAGGGCCCAGGGTGTGTCCAGTCACTCACATCCAACACCACTGACTCTCAAGCTCTTTATACCTCATTAGATGTTTCAGTTATTGTATTCATTTTTGTCTAATTGGCTTAATTTAATTAATTAAAATGTTATTTATTAACTGCTGCTTCCCATGGAAACATCAGTGCATACATGCCAAAACACAGTACAGTATATTATACTGCTGGCATTTGGCCTCAAAACCCTAAACTGAAAAACCTCTTTAACTCTGTTTGCTGTACACATCAGTGTGAGCAGAGACAGAGCAGGGCTGCAGATGATGTTTGTATAACTTCCCCTGTTCACAGTTCTGATCTGATCTCCTGTCAGTATCAATCAAACAGAACAGGTGTTCTCTCAGCAGAGGACTGAACCAGTGAAAGAGTGAGATGAGAGGATAAACATTGTATGACTGATTCTCAGAGTAAAACCAGTGCTGTCATTCTGTCTGTTTATTCAAAACTCTTCATCTGACATTCAAGTCATCCAGCAGCACTGATCTGAGTTCAGTTAACTCAGACTATAACTGAACTCTGCTACCTGAACTCAACTCATGTGTGTTTCCTGGACCTGAAACTGTCTATGTGCATTTACTGTCTGTTTGTCTTTCTTCATCTGTCTGGCTCTGAATTCTCTGTTTCTGTGTTTTAAACAGGTTTATTTAATAACTTGACTGTATTAATACCAACAACCTCTAATCAATGTTTGTATTTATAATCTTTTTTTATTTATTAGATTTGATAGGAATGTAGGTGACAATTCAATTTAGAAATTTAGAATATCCAAATTTTAATGAGAAAAAAACTTTTAAAAATGCGTGGGGAAACCGGAGCAACCCGGAGAAAACCCACAGGGGGGTGGGGCGGGTGATGGGAGTGGGACTAGATTGGGCTTATGGAGGGGTCAGAGGAATCAGGGTGAGGGTCAGGAGTGGTGGATGAGTTCCTCTTCCACCTCTGCGGTTTCCTCAACCCCAAAAAGTGTCTGAACCTCTTCCAGGCTGACTTCTTTTTAGGGGCTGGGACCGGCACAGCATCCAATTCCAGGGCTGATCCATTACTGAGGGGTGACTTATCCCGGTCATCCGCCTCCTCTGCAGGGTGGTCAGTCTGCTCTTGGACTTCGACTGCAGGGGGATCAGGGAGGTACGACTCATGATCTGATTGGAGAGGCAGATGTTTCTCCCTCTCAGCCTTCAGCTCATTAGAGAGCTGAAGGTTGAGTGAGGTCTGGAGGCTTAGCTGAGTTTTCAGCTCTTCCAGCTCTCTAATATGAACCTTGTCCTTCTCCAAAGTGGTTAGCTGTATGGCACTGATCTCCACTATCTTCTGACAGACGGCTTCAGCAGTCATATTCAGGACAAGTTGCTGGTTCTCGAACGCTGTGTCTGCATGCGACTTGACTTCCTTCTCAAGTTCAATGTGAAGGAAGTCAATCTGCTGTCTCACAGCGAGGATCTCAGCGTCCTTCTTTTGGCAGACTTCCTTGCATGACACTTTGATGCTCTCCTGTTCTTCTTGGAGATGCATGTTAGTGTCTTGCATCTGCTGGAGCTGATCTGTAAGCCTCTCCTGGATGATATTTTGTGCCTCAATCATTTCCTCATATTCTTTTTTACTCCGTTTTTCAGAGTCAAGCTGGAGCTTTAGCTGTTCCAGCTCTTTCAAGAAAGCAGAGTCGTTTTCAATGGCAGGATGTTGCTGGATGTTTTTCTGTTCTGCCATATTTCGACTGAGGTCTTCCTGTTCAGCCTTCAGGTTAGAAATGACTTCCTCGTACCTCAACTGTACTCGCTTAAGGAAGGCAATCTTCCGTCTTACAGCGAGGAATTCCATGTCACTCTTCACCGCGAGGCTATTACCTTTAGATTTCTCTTTTTGGACAAACGCGTTCTTTGATCTCTCCCTCTGCAGCTCCTGAGTAAACTTAGCCGTGCTGGCTAAATGTGCCATATGCAGCTCTTCATACTGCCGTTCAAGAACTTTCTTTGGCATGCGCTTGATTGATTCCCTCATGTCATTGTCAACAAACTGTGAGGAGGGAGTTTTTGCATTGGTGTTATTTTGCACCTTCTGTTTTGCAGACACTTTTTTTGCCTTTCCCTTTGATTGTTTGTCTTGCTCCATTTCGTTTGGCGGATGTAGTGAGTATCAGTCTGTATCAAATTTGTTATGATAAAGACTTATCTTTCACTCAAGGTTGATACAATATGGCTTATATATGGCTGTATATGGCTATATATAAGACTGAGTACTATACGTCTGACTGGCTGAAGAGCTGCTTTTATAAGAACCTGCAAATTACCTATGACATCATACCTTTGAAGAAGTGTTTGGCTTTGATCTTTAGCTCCTTTGATTGCATGTTTACATTCAAAATCTACACAGTAAAAATGCATTATAAATGTGTAAGTAGAACAGCATTATAACAACATTTGACACATTATTTATTGTGTCAAATGTTGGAACTATATGAGGAAAAAATGGAGAGGAAAAAGGGAAAAAATGCAGAAGAGCAGTGGGAATTTTTGGAAATGCAGTTAACCATCCATCCATTGTCTTCCGCTTATCCGGGGCCGGGTCGCGGTGGCAGCCTACTCAGTAAGGTGACCCAAGTGTCCCTCTCCCCAGCAACATTTTCCAGTTCCTCCTGGGGGATTCCGAGGCGTTCCCAGGCCAGACGGGATATATAATCCCTCCAGCGAGCTCTGGGTCTGCCCCGGGGTCTCCTCCCAGTTGGACGTGCTCGGGAAACCTCCAAAGGTAGGCGCCCAGGAGGCATCCTAACCAGATGCCTGAAGCGGCTCTACTCCGAGCTCCCCCCGGATCTCCGAGCTCCTGTCCCTATCTCTAAGGCTGAGCCCAGACACCCTCCGAAGGAAACTTATTTCGGCTGCTTGTATCCGCGCTCTCATTCTTTCGGTCACTACCCAAAGCTTGTGACCAAAGGTGAGGGTTGGAACGTAGATCGACTGGTAAATCGGAAGCTTCACCACCACGGTCCGGTACAACGCCTGCATTACTGCTGATGCTGCACCGATCCGCCTGTCAATCTCACGATCCATTTTATACTCAGTCGTTAACAGGACCCCGAGATACTTGAACTCCTTTGCTTGAGGCAAAGACTCACTCCCCAGTATAAAGTCTCTTATTTGTGCCAGAAATAACTTCTGCTTCTATATGTATAAGAACAACTCTAACTTTAACCTCATTATACTCAATAGAACTTTTTTGATTTTTAATTTAATTAATTTTTTAAAGGTAGTAGGCTTATCAAGGATGACTAGCAAAGCACTAGCACATTTGAAGTTCAATACCCTCCTATTCACTTTACATGATATTCTCCTTCCTATATTATTGAAATTAAAAGAGGTACGAGTAAAAGAAAAGTGAAGGGATAGACAACGAGAACAGACTCAGAGATTCATCAGCTTCTTCACCCAGCCTCCATTCACTTCAATGTTTAACTAATTCCAAGGCTACCAACAGAGCACATGGAGAACACTGATTGAGTACTTTTGGTCTGGAGCTCCAGAGAGTAAAATATAAGATAAGCAACAGGTAACACAAAGATGTGAAGGCAGAACAGAGAAATAAGGGGTTAAAGCAACTAACTACATTTCTTATGACTTATGACTAAGCAGTGTTGAGGTTGACACCAGACTTTTAATTGCATTCTCCTTCAGGTTCAGACACAGATTAGTTCCTCTGCAGTTCTGAGCAATGGAGTTTTAATGTAAATATTTAAAAGCTTAATGGCTTGTAAGTACTGTAAAAAGGAACCTTTACTGAGTTGGTCAACCTTAGAGAGCAGAGATTAGAGAGGACACAAAGTAACTAAGAGCTCAGACTGGACGACGAGACATTCAGCATGCTTTCTGTATGCCTGCTGATGCAGCTCTGCTAAACTGCTTTCAGACTTCCCAGAGCTCCCAGCAGGATGTCATCATGCAGCATACTGAGCCCAACACTCAGATGAAAGGTATCATCACTTCTTATCTAAATATGGCTGAAAATATGCAAAGCAACACATCACAGGAAAATGGTGCCAGATGAAAATAAAGTTCTTGTAGATTTTGTAAATGTGACATTCCTCCTTACAGTGTGTATTTATCACATTTATCATGCCAAACATGATATTACCAATAGTGAATCCTCTGTTATATTCAAAAATATAAATACAACACTTTTGTTTTTGCTCCCATTTTTCATGAGCTGAACTCAAAGATCTAAGACTTTTTCTATGTACACAAAAGGCCTATTTCTCTCAAATATTGTTCACAAATTTGTCTAAATCTGTGTTAGTGAGCACTTCTTCTTTGCCGAGAGAATCCATCCACCTCACAGGTGTGGCACGTCAAGATGCTGATTAGACAGCATGATTATTGCACAGGTGTGGCTTAGGCTGGCCACAATAAAAGGCCACTCTAAAATGTGTTTTATCACACAGCAAGATGCCACAGATGTCGCAAGTTTTGAGGGAGCGTGCAATTGGCATGCTGACTGCAGGAATGTCTACCAGAGCTGTTGCCTGTGAATTGAATGTTCATTTCTCTACCATAAGCTGTCTCCAAAGGCATTTCAGAAAATTTGGCAGTATTGGCAGTACAACCCACCGGCCTCACAACCGCAGACCACGTTACTGACAATAACACTTTATATTTTAAGTGTAATTTATTTTTTGCAGAAAATATCTATGAAGTTCATTAAATCAAAGTTGACACCATCAGTGCATAGATAATTCATTGTGACAGCTACCGATAATTCAAAAAGACGACAGTCTATAAAAATAGTGTTTGCAAAATTTTAACTAATGTCGTTACCTTTTTTTTCTTTTTTTCAGTTAGCTGCTTTAGTTAGTCAGTTTTAAATGTTTGTTTAAACTTTACGCGTTGTTATATTAACTTCTGAGTAATTACAGAGATGTGTAACTTTATTTTGATCATTTATTGACTCATCTTTCATCGTGTTAAAATGTCCAGTGTCCAGATTTAGTGCCAATTGAATTAACCTAAGCTGCATGTTTTTGGCATGTGGGAGGAAACCGGAGCCCCCGGAGAAAACCCACGCAGACACAGGGAGAACATGCAAACTCCACACAGAGTCAGGAGCTCTCTGTTCCGCCGCCATGCTAACCACTGAGCCACCGTGCCGCCCAAGTATGTCTCACCGGACCCCCTACAGCCTTCGAATTTCAAGCACTGAATTTTCTTGGATTTAAATTATGTGTAAAAAACGTTTGCCTCTGGATTCATCTCTTAGATGGATTCATCCCCTGAACACCGAAAGTTGAACTCAGAGGCAAAACATTTCAGTGCTTAAATTCAAAGGCTCCAAAATGTCAAAATCTGGTGAGACAGACTCGCCTCCACACCCAAGCATCTATGAAAGTTTTTCCAACACAACTCCCGACAGCATTTCCCACAGGGCGGTCTGATCTCCTGTGTGAAATCCATCAGGTGATCTGCTGGAAAAACCCACATAGAGAGTCAGCGGTCGTCATCGTCATGGGCACAGAAGCAGCTAACGAGCTTCTTCCCCACCCAGCGGAAGAAACGCCTGAAACAGTTCTTCTTCTTTTTCTTCTTGTTCTTCTTCTGCTGCTGCTGCTCCTCGGGCTCTGAATCGTCTGATGTGGTGCTCTCGTCCTTGGGGAAATATGGCCGCAGACAAGGGTTAACCTCGCTGAAGTTCTCCTCGCTGTCCTCGTCCCAGCTCAGGCGGCGTTCAGGAGGTGCAGGCCTCACCATGACCATTCGAGGATGTGATGTTACCAAATCCGATCCATAAAATCCACTTCTGCTGCTGCTGCTCGAGTCTTGCTCTCTGATGTCTGGAATCTTTGGTGCTGCTGATATTGATCCAAAGGTTGAACCTAAGCAGCTCCTCCTGTCCTCTTCCCATGACAAGCTGCGGGAAGTTTGTGCAGGACGGACGAGAATCTGACGTGGAGTTGAAGGTGCTGCTGGTTCAGCTGTGTGCACGGTTCGTGGTTCAGACGTGCTGCTTGATTCCACAGTTTCATAATCAGAGTCAGTGTCAGAGTCAGAGACAGTTCCTCTTGTGATGAAGGGATGGGCGAGGACTTGGCTCGGGGTGATTCTGTCATTGGCATCCATCTGAAGCATCGCCTTCAGCAGGTCGACGCACTCCTTCTTTTCATCAGCCTCCACATTTTTCAGGTTGGGCAGGGGTAATGTTTGTATGTCGTCCAGGTTGCGGAAGTCGTATGACCTGTAGTCTCCGAGAGCAGTGAAACATCCCCAGTGCTCCTTAGGCGTCTTTAGTCTCCATTGTCGTCCTTTTACAAAATATTTGTCAGAGTAAATCCCGGCCTTCAGGAGATGTTTGGGGGGGACTCCCAGGAGCTCCACCATGCATCGCACTACGTCATATTCACTGTGTCCTGGGAAGAGGTTGTCAGTCAGCAGGATGGTCGCCATCACGATGCCCAGAGACCACATGTCTATGGCCTCTGAAAATGGCAGTCCCAGAAAGATCTCTGGAGCCCTGAAGTATAGCGTTTGGTGCTCATCGCCCTGCGTGGCGCAGCAGGTTGGAAACGCCAATCCAAAATCAATGAGCTTCAGCTGGAGCGGCTGAGCTGTACAATCCACCAGCATGATGTTGTCCAGTTTTATGTCTGTGTGGATCACCCGGTAGGTCTTCAGGGCGTTTAAAGCTGTGGCCATCTGTTGGACGACGCTCCTGACGTTGCGTAAGTCCAGCGTGGTGAAGTTACTGTCGTACAGGATGTAGTGCTTCAAAGTCACATCCAGCATCTCGAATGCCAGAGCCTTCATGTTGTTCTCCAGCGGGGTCATCTCAATGAAGCGGACGATGTTGCACCTGTCCAGGTTGTTCTCCATGAAGATGTTCAGCATGGTGAGTTCATTTATGAAGTCGAAGTCACCTCTAACGATCTTCACGGCTATAGTCTCTTTGGTGTCCTTTTTTTGGCATTTGTACACCACCCCAAAGCCTCCCCTACCCAGCATGTCCTGCAGCGTGTAGTTGGGGTGGAAAAGGCAGGGTTGGTCGAGGCACCTGGAGGCGAAGTTGCAGATAGAGTCTTCCATCGTGAAGCGATACTCGTCAGTCTAGATGAGAGGAGCAGGTTTCTCTGAGTTCTTTGACTTCACTTTTCTAGTAACAGACGGCGTCTTGTGTATCCTCTCTGATCAGTGCAGTGTGTCGGCTTGATCCAGAGGTTGGTCAGGTCTGAACTTCAGCAAAGATCTTAGTGTGTGACATCACAGTGACACATCAAAGGATTGCAGTTCCATCAGAGAAGGTTCCAAAGAATGCTGAAGAGCTGCTTGTTACCATAGTAACACAAACAAAATGAGAAAAGTCACTAATAACATGTATTTACTGTAATAATGTGCACTTTATCTATTTATTTTTATTCACCTCTTTTACGTTAACAGACAATATTTCACCATTCCAGAACCAAGACAAAGTGTATATACAGCAAACAAAAAGAAAGAAACCAAAAACAGACCCCCCATAATAAGATGACAGACAACAGACAGGTGGACGGACAGATGGAAAGAGACAGCCAGACAGACGTAACACAATTGCTTTGTTGCAAATTCCACTAGATGTTGATGTATAGCTAGAGTATAGTTGGATATGTTCACATGGTGAAATAAAAAAAATAAAAATAAAATATATATATATATATATATATATTTAATTAAATAAAATTAAAATAAAAAGTAATAATAATAATAAACCACAAAGAGAGAGTACATGAATAAACACCAAAAACAAACGGTAACCGATGAAAACTCCTATTTATATCTATCTATCTATCTATCTATATACATATACCCATACACACACACATACAGTATATACATACATACAAATTGACTTACATACGTATACATTGACCCATACACACACTGCCTGTACATGCATACACACACACACACACACACACACATCCCTGCATACACACACAGACACATTCAAAATAAATAATAAACAAATAAAAAGAAGATGATAATATAATAGTTCCACTAAGGCAATTTAACTTCCAGCAACATTAACTTTCCTGCAAAATAAGAACAAAAACAAACAAACAAACAAAAATACATATCAAAATGTTTCAGGAAATCCAAAATTCACAAAACAATTCATAATAATAATTATAAAGTAAATCGGAAATATGTGAGGAATTGAGGATTTAGTTCACCGGCAAATTCAGAGCTTTAAGAAATGGTTCCCAGGTGTCATGAAATGTAGTAGTTTGGTTGTTATTAAAAGCAGTGATGTGTTCCATTGAGAGATGTTCAGCCAACAAGTCGAGCCACTGTGACGTTAACTTGTGCTTGTATTTCCAGTTGAGCAATATCGTCTTTTTTGCAATGGTCAAGGTGATGAGTATGGCATTATGGTATTTGTGTAGGTTTAGGTGATTGATGGATGGAAGGTCTCCTAAGAGGCAGAGGGAAGGTGACAATGGAATGCAGTGACCCAGGATTTGAGAGATGATAGTTATTATATTAATCCAGACGTTTTGGGTTGGTGTGCAAAGCCATACTGAGTGGAAGTAATTGTCTGTGGTGTTTAAATTACATTGGTGGCATATATCAGTGTCTGTGAAACCCATTAGGTGCATTCTGTGTTGACTTATGTGTGTTCTGTGTATAGTCTTATATTGAATGAGTTGTAATCTTGGGTTGTTGGTCATTGAGAAGATGTTATTGCAAATGTATTTCCAGAGAGTTATGTCAGTATTGATTGATAAATCTTTTCCCCAGTGTGTGGTGGGGATTGATGTGATGGGGTCTGTTGTTGATGAAATCAGTCCATATAATTTTGATAGTTGTTTTCTAGAGGTTGATATTGCAAATAGTTCTTATGTTAATGGTGGTGGTTGCAGGTTGTTTTTGAGTTGTGGATATTGAAGAAAAAGTTTTGAGTGCTGCAAAAGTTTGATGCTGCAAAAATAAAAGGGATCAAAGACGCATCTATTTTCATCTTCAACAAGCTTCTCTTCTGTATAGATCTTTAGTTAAGATGAAACTTTCAGGTGAAAGTGTTGAACAAGAGAAGCTTTGATATTTTATCTCTAAAAGTACCAGAAGAATCAATAAAGCAATAACATCCTGTTATTAAGTTATAACTGATAAATGTCCAGAGGCTGAAACACAACCTCTCTGTGTGAATATGTGACTGTATTAAACACTGACATTTCATAAAATATAAATGAGATGGAGATGTTACTACTGCTTCAGATTAATCACACAGAAGTGAGGCACAGGCTGGTTTCAATAGTTGGCTAAACCCCACCGCCAAAAGTCAAGGGCCCAGAGGCTTAAAGCCTGCTCACCCTAAGTCTGCGTGGGCTACTGTAGGCTGACCCACTGTCAAAGTGCACAAGAGCTCTCTCACACACTGTGAGCCCTTTATGCACACTTTCAGTGAGTCCACATTTCTGCAGACTCTGCCATAATGAACAACAGATAGTTCATTGGGCATGTGACCACTGATCCACACAGTCAAACCAAAGAGGCACTAAAGCAGGCCAGGAATAATGAGTTTTTCTTGTTCTGCACACATCAGCACATTCAGGAACTTAAACTGAGACAAAGTGCCAACTTTTACCTCTCAGCAGAGCAAGTATTATATCACTCTAGCACACAGACATCCAAGGCACAGCAGCTAAGAAAGTTTAGTGGTACATTAGACACAGCTCCCACTCAGCTCTGGACTGGAGATAGAAATGATGGAGGTCAGCTCTCAGTGATCTGACTCAACAGCAGGCTATGATACGGAGACACATTCTGTGTGGCTGCATGTGGACTGTTACTGTCTCTTTTGAGGTCCAGAGTACAGGTCAGGAGATGGTGTTCCCCACACTCACACACACACACACACACTCACACCAAAACACACAGACACAGCTCAGGGTCGAACTGGCCACTCTTACCTAAAGACAGCACAAGAGGAGAGCAGGATCTAAATGAAGATCCCACTTTGAGGTTTTATGTGCTTCAAAATTCACTCCATGTAATGTTTCTGATCCACCTTACATCATGGTGAAGTTAGGAAAAATCCATACAGAAAATGACTGTCAATAGAAATGTAGGCCTAATGCTGTAGTTTGCACAGTTCTACAAACATCACTACCAGCGACTCCACAAAGTTGTTTGTAGCCTTCTATGGTGGCTGTGACTTCCACCTGGCAGGAAATATGGTCATCAGACTTCCTTTTAAAATACTAAAGTCCAGGTAAAGAGAAAATTAGAGAGGTTCTATATAAGATGACTTACTGAGCCAAGTGGTTCAGATTCAGGAATCTCTTGAGTTTCATCTTCTTCACCTTTCACACCTTCAATTTCACTCAGGCTTATGATTCATATCAGACTCGCAGAAACATCACAACTACAATCGATTAAGCGCTCAGAGAATGACCTGCTGTGTCCTGAATCTATTATCCTCTGTATGAACATGACTCATTGTGGATTATTACTGGATGGAGGTCCATCTGAGATCATCGACTGCTGCTGAAGACTGATCTTGTTCTTATCGACTCCAATCAGTGAGAGGAGAGAAGTGCTGCTCTGTCAGCTTCTTCTGTTTGCTCAGAGGCAGTCTGGCTTTGTTTTCCTCTTTACTGTTCACTCCTTTTGTTTCTGTTTTATATGTTTTAAACTTCCCTGAAAGTAGCAGTGTGCTGAAAGAGCCCACCATCCTAGAGACAGCTCAGTATCTGACCTTCTGATATCTTTTCAGGTGTTAAAGTTTTGTACAGTTAGCTGCCCTGAGGTTCTCTGGGTCAAACTGTCCATCTATGTGACTATCATCCTGTCTGTCTGCCTGGTATGTGCTTTCAAAGATAAAGTCAGTGCAGAAACTTCCACCATCAAGGTTGTAAATGATATCCTGATGAATGCCACTGAAGCTGAATGCAGAGTGTTAGTGCTGCCTGAGAAGAGAATGTGAGCAGAGAGGCAGCAATTGTTGCTTCCTGCTCAAATGAATCACTGCTGCCAACTGCTCTGGGATTTCAGTTTACAGCTTTTTAAGTTGAAAAAGTTTCAAATGGATTCA
The DNA here is from genome assembly GCF_022749685.1 of Semicossyphus pulcher. Taxonomy (NCBI): domain Eukaryota; kingdom Metazoa; phylum Chordata; class Actinopteri; order Labriformes; family Labridae; genus Semicossyphus; species Semicossyphus pulcher. The sequence continues at coordinate 9,583,228 of NW_027211700.1, forward strand.
ACAAACTGTTCTCCTCAAGCAAGAGTGAAGCAGTGAGAGGCAGTGGACTACCTGTTACTATTTTCATCACAGTATATTTCCTAACTGTCAATCATTTATAGACAGCTGAATCTCCTGATGGATGAAGGTGTGACACATGATTGACAGCATGGAAGCTGCAGAGATGGACGGATGAAAGTCAGGTTGTGGACCAAAAACGTGTCTAAGAAGAGACTCCATCAATCTACTGAGCTCACTACCCATAAACCACTGCAGCTAATGCTGCACAGTCACAGTGAACAGAGGAAACATGGAGTCATTCAGCTGATATTGAACAGTCGCTCTGTTCATTATGTGACAGTAAATCCATCACTGTGAAACAACATCATCACTGGAGTTACATCATGTTAGCAAATAGCTGCTCTGACCGCCACTGACTTTGCTCTAATATCACACTGATGATTTCAGACAATGTGTCATTAGTACCATCTCTGTAGTCTGTATTCATCTGCCCGACATCCACACAGAGCGATTTGTTGTTTATGAAGGTTTCTGATTATCTGTTATAATTAATTTTTCCTTGTGTGACATAAATAAATGAATCAGAGTAAAGTGTGAGAGGAGACTGGACCATTTATAGCAACTACAGGTTACACAGTTGTGTTTGACTGATGATGATCTGCTCTCTGTGTGTCTCTCTAAATGAATCCAAGCAGCATATAAGAGACGCTGCCAGGGGCGATAACTCTCATCTACAGATACACAGAACAGAACAAAGCACATCACTGAGATATGACATAAACATGATGCACACAGCAGTGGATGCCATCAGGAGTATAATTACTAATAAACCAGAGTTTTAACATGAGTGTAAACAACTGGAGCCAATAATAACATGTTACAATAAGTAAAACAACAGTGGTGACATATTGACTGCATGTTTCTGCTGATGGGAGCTTTGTGCTCATCTATCCTGAAACTACACACACACACAGCAGACACACGAGGCATGCTGGCAGGATGCCATTAACATCCTCCTGCAGGTGCTACTAGACTTTAACTGTAGAGCAGATGTCACACATACCCACAAACACACACAGCAGGAAATACTGACGAACATCGGAGTAAACTAATGTTGTAGTTGAAATGTGTCTGTTGTAATATTATACCACAGCAGACTTAATTTTTTCTTTAATTCTTAATTTGCTTTATTTAATGTACAAAAGCAATAAAAAGTCAGGGCAGAACTCTGATCTACTTCTTGTAAGACAGGGAGAGAGAGATCCTCTTCACAAACACAGTCTCTGTTTGATGCTGCAAAATAAAAGGACTCAAAGAAGCATCTATTTTCATCTTCAACAAGCTTCTCTTCTGGAGAGGTTTTTAGTTACAGTGAAACTTTATGGTTAAAATGTTGTTGAACAAGAAATGCTCTGATATCTTATCTCTGAAAGTACCAGAAGTACAGAGTGTAAAAATCAATAAAGCATCAACATCCTGTTATCAAGTGTGACTGTATTAAATATGAAATAGAAATGTGCTTGAGATGTTGCTACTGCTTCAGATTAACTCAACAGAAGTGATGCACACAGTGGCCTCATATTGTAAGAACATACAGGTGTAGTGATAAGAAGGCAGATGGTTCAATGATCCAACACCATGTTTATTTGTTCAGTGGTAAAAACAATTAATCTTCAGTTAAACTGCTGAAATATTTTTAAAGCACCTAAAGCACTTCAGATGGTGTTATATCTCTCACTGCCAACACACTCTGCTACAACAATAGACAAATACACATAAACCCGATCCTAGTGTCCACACTGAAGGACTCACAGACTTTGAGGTGTGATCCCTCTAAGTCTGCAGGGACTAAAGGCTGACCCACTGTCAGAGAGTCAAGTGAAGTAGAGCTCTCTCACAGATATATCTGCACACTTTGCCCGAAGGAATCAACCACAGTTCAAAGCATTGTGACGTTTAACTCAGGGTTACCAGAGATGCCAGGAAGCGTTGAAAAAGAAGAACTGGCACCTGAGTGTTCAGCTCTGTATATTTTGTGTGCTGTCTGGTATACCTACATTTACTAAGAAACATGAGCAAGAAGAAAAATGCAGTGAGAGAGAGATGATCTAAATCTCAGAGCTCCATCTGTGTGTCTCCATGATGTTTGATCACATCAGGAAAGGAAACCAGTGTGTCAATAATATAAATGTAAAGTAGCTGAAGAGTGGAGAGCTGGAATAAGAACTGTATCATTTTCTGCACACATCAGCACATTCAGGAACCTAAAGTGAGGCAAGGTGCCAACTAAAACCTCTCAACACAGCAAGTATTATATCACTCCAGCACACAGAAATATAAAGCACTCTACAACAGCAGAGATTACAGAGCTACATATGACACATTGTTCTCTCTCAGCTCTGGACTGTAGATAGAAATGATGGAGGTCAGTTCTCAGTGATCTGACTCAACAGCAGGCTGTGATACTGAGACACATTCTGTGTGGCTGCATGTGGAGTCTCTCTTTTGAGGTGCAGTGTACAGGTCAGGAGATGGTGTTACCATCCCCACAAACACACTCGCACCAAAACACACGGACACAGCTCAGGGTCGAACTGGCCACTCTTACCTAAAGACAGAACAAGAGGAGAGCAGGATCGAAATGAAGATTCCACTTTGAGGTTTTATGTGCTTCAAAATGCACTTCATGTAATGTTTCCCACATCGTCCCACCTTACATCATGGTAATTTAACTCATAAGCTGTTGCTGTAGTTTGCACAGCTCTACAAACATCACGACCAGCGACTCCACAAAGTTGTTTGTAGCCTCCTGTGGTGGCTGTGACGTCCACCTGGCAGGAAATATGGTCATCAAACTTCCTCTTAAAGTACTAAAGTACAGGTAGAGAGAAAATTAGAGAGGCAGGCATGAAGCTTAATTTACCACTTGGATTAAAATGTCATGGACACGAGGTGAGATGGGAAGAAAAAAGGGACAAATGTGATCATCTACAACTGTGGTAATTATCAATAAACACTGATTCATTTATAAATACCGTTATTAGCAGCTTTCACTTCAATGTCATGCAAGTGCACACTAATAATCGTGATGAATACATCCAAATTACAAACCATAAACCCTGCAGGGAAATAGCAGTAATCATTCATGGCAGCATAAATTACAGAGCTGATACAAACTCAAAGTAAATGGTTTGAAAATGTGGGATTTTAAATTAATAAAACATCCTGTCACACTGTGACACTAACAGCTCCACAGGTGGATGAAGAAGAGGTCATTCCCCGGTTCTCAGACAATCCTCCCTGAGGCTGTGAGGATACTCAGGCTGGTTCAGGCCTCCAGGCTCCTCTGTCACATTTCAGCTGCTGGTTTTTACAGGGAATACGAGACAAGACAAGAGTGTCTTTCTCCTGTCTAACGCTGTCTATCCCTGCCTATCACATATCTGCTTCAGTGTTATGTGGGATGTTAAACCCTCCAGTCAGACAAGCCCTGCTGACTCTGGCATAGGCAAACACATCGTCCTCCACTCCCTCTGTGGGTATAAACATGTTCCCATGAGGCTGTTGGCTCCAGTTGATTTGTGGTGAGAATCAGAATAAACCTGATGTTGATGTTCTAAAAAAACATGACCCAGTCACGTGTCTTTATATTAACATTAGAATAGCAGTTACTTGAACGAAAAAAGATGAAAGATGAAATACATTTTCTGTGAGTAATACAATTCCAATCATCTTCTACTTTAGACATGCAATCCAAAATGAAAACCTGTTCTGAGTCAGTACAAAGTAAAACAAGTCATCTATAGAAGCTTTTTAATCGCTAGATGTGCGAGCAATGTGTTAGTGTCCAAAGCTTAAAGAACCTCACTAGTCCCTCTGATAGAGCTAGTTGGTTATCTGTGTGCATATACCTGACAGCAGATTTATCACAGCTCTCAGAGTCACAGAAGTGCTTGCTTTACTTATTATAATTGGTCCAACTCCAGCTACAGTGTACAAAAAGTAGGCCTATAAGGAACAGAGGAGCTCAAATAATAAAGAATGCAGTTGAACTTATAATGTAATGATACGTCCCAGGGTGAGTTTAATTGCTGCACAGCTGCACAGTTTTCAATAAGGGAGATAAAGTGATGATAAAGTACCAATAATTAAAGTCTGTCTATTAGTTTCTTTCTGTGATGTAATGTAATAATCACTGCTGCTCACAGCTACATTCTCTATGTTTGTGTTTTTGTTAATTCATGTTGTTGGTTTTGTTTCCTTTTAGTTTCCATCTGTGAAGCTTCCACCCACCAGACCTGATGTCACAGGTTGACTGTGTTTGGAGGTTTTTTTTACAGTCTCCACCTGTTTCCCTCAGACTGCTCATTTGTATTTTAGGCAGAGAGAGGATGGATATTGTTTTCATTATAACATGCCAGCAGCAAGAGAAACAAAGCAAAGGTTGGATGTAATCCCATCAAAACAATATAATGAAAAAAATGTTTTTGTTGGAAGAAAAGTGAGACTGTATGTTTCAGATGCAAATTAAGTATTTTCTCATGCAAGTCAAACTCCATAAGTCACCACTCACTGGATGAAATGTAAATGATTTCTGTATACACACTGTATGCTGTAATGCATTCTTTATGTCCACATAATTTCTCTGTGTGTCTGAGTATGAGCTTTGTAAGGACAGGCTTTATAGTTACGTTTTTAGCATTATTTAAAGTGTAGAAACAGAATAATGGTGTCAATGTTAAATCAGAGCCAAACTCAGTTAACACACTGGAATCCCAGACCATCTCTCAGCAAACTGTGAATAACATACAGTGTGTGAAGGCATCGCAATTCATTTTCTGTTTGGTCAAAATCTGTTGTGTTGATGGTTACATGCATCACACTGCATTAATGTGCAAATCAAAACCTTTGTCTAACGAGTAATTCTATGTGGGCAGGTGGCAATAAATGATTTCACATTAGCTAGTAAGCAATGTGTTGCCAATGTTAATGTTGCCAATGTTGGAAGGCGACATTGACATCAAATGATGCAAGAAATTAGGAAAATGATGCAAATTATTTCAATCTATAATGTCAGACAATTTCTACAGCGTTTACAATTCCCCAATCAGAGGCACTGTGAGTGAAAACACATCCTCCTCATTATATTCCCTTATTAGAGATAAACTTCTCATTACATTTGCAGATTACAGTCCACTCATGTTTTATCAGAGTTCAAAGCTCCTGACCTCTAAGTACCTTGATTCATAGTTAAGTTTCCACCCACAGTGTTTCTGTCCTCCAGACAACCTTTGGACGTCAGTGTGAAAGCCTAAAGTTAATTAAGGTGATAATGAGGCTGCATAAACTGTGAGGAAAGAAGATGTCATCACTCTGCGGAAGAAACATGGAGACATTATGGTAGTGACATGATACCGCCATCAAAACAACTCCTGTGAGTTGTTCCTTCCTCCCAGTCAGCACCATGGACAGAGACAGAGCAGCAGCAGCGCACAGAATGTAGTTCACTGTGGAGACAGACCTCTACAGAGCAGACTGCTGCTCTCACTGCAATACTGAACAACTACCAGTAGCACATAGTAACATCTTTACATTGTTGATTTAATTTATTCATTATAACTTAAGAGTGATAAAGTCACTGTTGCAAAGTGTGCATTTGAAATGATCCATTTTACCTCATGTCATTATTCTACCTAATCTGTATGCTAGCTTTCAAAAAGGTGGTTTAGTTTGTTATTTTCTCTGTTTAAATTTTGACCAAACTTGGAGAGTGTCCAGTTCCCCTGCACTGCTGTCCAGGTCACAGCCAACCAACTGTTGGCCTTGGGCCGAAATGACGAATGCATCTCTACTTCAACACAAGTGTCCTATGCCAGCGGCTTCTGTTCACCTGCCAGCACCAAGGCATCATGAGTTCACACAGGTCACAGTTCATGTTTTAACAAGGGTACATTTTTATATTATTAAGTCTAAGTGATATTAAGATTTATCCTTTCAGTAGCACAAATATCTACCAAGTTCCAGACATAAAACTGCCAGGTATCTTATAGTGTGAGGTTCATTACAACAGGCCTGACTCCAGCCAGTTACTGTGAAATGTAAACAGTCTTTAAGTGGAAGTGTCTGCTTCACTTTCCATCCTTCAAGTATCAGGATACAGCTCAGAAAAAGATTTTATCTAACTTGTAAACATGACACCACAAGATACAGCACTCTCTCCACTCTGAGCTGTGACCTGCAGCAGTGGATCATTTACAGTAATGTTGCAGATACTCTGTGCTTCTTGTTCTCTGGTGCTAATGACTCTTGGAGCTCTCGTTTACTCTGCTGTTGTCTCTGTCCTGAATAAAGAGCTCCTCTGTCTATTTCTAGTGACTCCATCCCAGTGGTTTCCATCACACAGACCCCCAGCTGATTACCTGTGACTCTGTGGAGAGCTTTGATTTATGACTGTTTTGTTCTTATTAAATGTGAGTTCACTGCTGCAACACTGCTGCTCTGAGCTGTTTTACAAATGTGTGGAAGCTTCCCTTAAGACTTTGTGTGATAACAGTTTGCCTCTGACAGAGAGCCAAAAGTCTGTAGGGCAGAGCGTCAATTTATGCTTTAGTAAAGAGAGTGCTCGTCCCAGTCAATGAACCTCATCGCTCATAAAAAGGGAAAATAAAATACACTTTATCTATAAAATTTTAATAATTTAAGAGTAAGCAGAAGAGCAGTGATTAAGAGAAATGCTCTTTCCACTTCACTACTTCTTCATTAAAGTCGTTCCTCTGCTGTAAACAGAGAGCCACCAGCTGCAGTGTCTATTCATAGATTAGTCTGAGGAGGGAGATGATTGACAGCCACTTAAAAAGCTGGTGTCAGTGTTCAACCGTCTGTGAGAACAATAACAACATTCAAGACTAACCAATATATTTGTTCACAAAAAATCTGACGACAATTAATGCAAAGGCATGTTGGAAAAATGCTCCTGTGTTAAGAGGCTCTTTGTTTCTGTCTTCACAGTGGATTTAGTCAGAGTCCCTGACCTTGCAATAACAATATCTTTATAGGTCTAACGGTAATGTATTCAATCAACTTGTAACAGTGTTCCTGTAGTGAGTTTGCACACAGCATGCCTGCAATCCTTGGATGAATCCTGTGGTTGTGATGTCGGTGGATGTATGGATCAGTCTTATTCCCTGAAAAGGGTCAACAGAGAACAAGTGGCTCAGCTGATCACGCGAGGATTCTCTGGTTGAGTCTCTGCAGACTTGTTAGCTCGTTCACTTCCTCAGATCCTGTCAGAACAAATACTTTTTAATAATTTGTTATGGTTACCTACAGTTTATTTACCTTTGGTTCAGATTAATTGACTGTATGTTTGAGGTGTACTGCTATACTAATCAAATGCACACCTGCCAGCCTATCAGAAGCAGGCATTTTCTGTCCACCATATTAAAATCAATCTGCAGGACTCTGCAGGATAAATGTCACAAGCATCAGTGGTCGAGAAACTGCAAAGCAACATTGTAAAGGTATTACAGTGTTAAGTGCAGCAAAAAGACAGCCATTCTTGTCACATTGTGGAGGCAGAGGAGGAGGAAAAGAAAGTGCTGTGTGTTGTCACAGCAGCAACTGGCAATATTTGCTCCATGCTTATTGCATGCTAATTGTTCTTGCACTTAACTGAACTCTTTTACACATTTTCATTAATGTCAGTGACTCTTAGTAACCAACAGAGCTGAGGAGCAAAAACATTTCCCCTGTGTTCTTCCTCACAGGCGACTCGCCAGATTGTTTAATCACACTCTGCTGTTGCCTGTTGGTGAACATGACATTACAATCTCAGTTGTTTGGTTAGCAGGTACACGGACAGAGAAAATTGTGCCAAAAATATTGACAGAGTTTACACAACTGGCAGAGAGCCCAAATGACGGGCTGCCTCTGGTACATCAGGTGTCCTCATCTGACTGTACTGATAATAATGACTCAGGACGTCAGTGAGTTTCCTGTAAAATTCCAAACAACAATCCCTCCATCAGCATTCATTCACAGTGTCAGTAGTTAAACAGAACTGAGCAGCACACAGAGGAGCAGAGCACTGTGGAGTCATCTTCCCTGATCCGTCCTGTCTGTCTCACTAACATCCTGTAAGACCTTCTGCTTGTCAATAACTCGACCATCATGAATGATTAGATCTCCTCTCAGAAACTCCAGTTAGCATCCCACTAATGTAGGTTGTGACAAAGACTACTGCAACTGTACAGAGGAAGCCAAGTTAGGCTGAATTGGTTCGTCATGGCTGAGCATTAGCATGCAGACTGCAGTGAGCTGATCTGACAGGATGAATGACTAAGCCAATAAAGCCATGTTTGAAAGTGAAGGTTGTGTGAATATGGGTACAATGTTCTCTTAGAAGCAATCTGTGTTGCCCTTCCAATGTCATCATACAGGCTAATAGCTTAAAAGTCATTGGCAGTATATTAAAAGGTCATCAAATATTGAGATTCAAATAAGAGAGCACACAATGATTCAGCTGCTGTGTTAACAAATGTCTACATTATGGGACACCAAGATTCAAAAGTATATTTTGTTGCCCTTTAAATACAGTTAAATAGAGCTGCTTTTCTAATCTGCATCTGGAGGAAATGGGTCAGGTCCAAGCAAGACATTACCAGGTGTGTTTAATAACACTAACGATGGTTGCACTCACATCGGACTAGTATCACCTGGGAACTCTCGTAACAATCCACCTATAAAACACAGTAATTGGCATGCTCGTGTTTGTGTCAGAAGCAACTCTTTAAATAAACTCACAGGGTTTGAGTGATTCCTGTTCTCTCTATGTGTTATTGTTGTCTTTGTGCTCCGACACTCTGAACTGTCCCTGCAGCTCAGTCCTCCTACATACTGGGTCACACAGTTCTGTGGAAATACCTTGTAACCTCACAGAGCTCCCAGCAGTGCAGGATGTCATTATGCAGCATACAGGACCCAGTTCAGCAGACCAGCAGATCTGCCCTGCTGGCTGCAGACACAGCTGAGAGCTACAACTTTTCACATTCAGAGCTACAGATACTCACTGTACTGAGGTATGAGATGAGGCCTGCAGCTCGTCTGCCATGATGTTTGCTATACACACAGTGCGTCACAGAGGTACAACACCCACACAACCACACCAAAAGAACAGTTCCTTTCTATGTAATGTTGCTGCTGGCTCTGAGCAAACACATGCAGCTCTCTCACAAGTCCAACCTGTTCAAGTGTTTTAGCCTCAGGGATTTTGTATTAAATAAACATTTAATATCTACTGTCTGATAACAAAAAGCATTAACTGCAGCTGCAACACAACACCAACACTCTGTTGGTAACGATAACATAATCAAACATGTCCTACCAAAAGGTGTCTCCTGGGTTCTGCTGTAAAGGGAACTGAGGATGCTACAAGGCTCATTTAAACACACAGCAAAGATACAACAACGACATCATCACACTCAAATATCCACACAACAGAGGCCTGAACTACAGAGCAGGATTTAGACTTCGGGTGGTAACTACAAGTTTAACACAGGGATGTGTAGTAATGTTCCTTGATGTCACACAGACAACATTTGCATGGTTAAACACTGACTTCCAGCTACCATCATGGCAGAAGAGGAGTAAAGTGATGAAACAGACATATTTGACCATCAGAGGAGAGCAACAGGTGGAATTAATAACATCACTAACGACTGCATTCTTTCAGTCAGGTCCTGGATCCTGCTTTAGTGCTCACTGACACTCAACAGAGCTGAGCCCTCGTTAACTCGATTAGTCACACCTGGACTTTTCCTGCTCTGACAGAGAAATATCTGATGTGAAAACTAAACCATGTATTTATTTACATTTGTTTTTGGAAGCAAAGAGACCAGGTGAAAGTACTAACATGACTGAATGTTTTTACATTTAGATTCAAGTGATGTCTTTTATCCTCTATCTCTGCATATGTCATTAGTAACAAGTTAGTCAATGTAAATGTTCATAAAGGAATTATCATTATATGTTCACGCACACATGCTCAGATGGGACTAAATTGAAACTTAACTTAAATTTACTGTAATTATAACCTTTCTTTCTACAGCCTTTATGAATGAATATATAGATGTGAGTTAGTTAAAAGTGTTGATTGGATATAAAAGGCTAATTGGAAAGCTCAGAAGACTTATTAATCCCACAACAGGTACTTGGCAGTCATTCAGTGACGCATGCCAGGTGTCCAGCAGCACTGTGCAGCATACAACAGGGAGGTGGAAATAATGTCTCCATGCATGAACACGTCCAGTGTTGGCCTATGCTCCTCTGTGGTGCAGTCATTACTGTGATGATTGTGCTTCACAGGATTGGTGTCTGAAAAAAAGAGCCTCTTGAGCAAACAAAGAGGAAGAGGAGGATGAGACGAACGGGAACCAAATTGTTGCAATTCATATCTCCTTTTATACAGACAAACTCAGTGTGATTTACATGAACACGAACAGACAACAAAAAGGATTAAACTTAACATACATTAAATATTCAACAGTCTTTGACTCAGCCACAAAAATTATCTCTAACACACAAACCTATAATCCTTCTCAAACAACAAAAGCAGAACAATTACAGAAGAAGCTGGTCACAATCAGAGGAGAAAAGCAGCAGTTTAATCTTCCCATGAAATGAGGTCCACACTGGGACACATCTGACATCATCAGGCAAACTGTCACATAGACTGCAGCTTTGACTGTGAAAGAAGCTTCTCCAGACTTCACTTTAATCTTAGAAACAAGCCTGTGTGAGAGGACCTGAGAGACCTGTGTGGCTGATAATCACTGAGCAGGTCTGAGAGGTGATGTGGAGCGAGAGCATTTAGTGCTTTATGAACAAGGAGCAGAGCCTGGGAGGCATTTATTGTAGGAAATCGAAACTGAGATCTCTGCAGAAGTCCAGCAACATCACAGAGCAGGACCAAAAGGATCACAACAGTTTTACTGAACAAACCAAGTGTTGTTATTACTGTCAGTCTGGCTGCCTCAGAGCGTCTTAGTGTTAAACCAACAATTAAATAATGTCACTCTTTCTCAGAGGCAACAGGGAGCCCTGCTGCCCTCAGGACGATCTGCAGAAAAACTACAAGTTGTCAGACAAGATATTTCTGTTCAGCTTCTTCTCTTCTCTCAAACCTCAACAGATCACAAATAAAACATCCTGTAAAAAAGCAGAGGAGCAGTTTTATTGCAGAAGAAGAAACTGTAACAGCTCTTATGTGACAAGAGTGCTCAGAGTGTTCTTTGGGGAAGACATTTTTGTTCCTCATACTTTTTTTGTCTTTTCTGCTCTGGGTGATAAGGAAGGTCAACAGCTGCATTCAGAAGGTTGGAGAGAGAACAGAGTTTCTGTGACTCACACGGTGGGAACCTGATGAGTATCTGAAAAGGGAAATGTTGCTGTTGTGTTTGGCTCTGGACTGAAAAATACTGAGGCTGTTAGTCTTTTGCTTTAGTGCAGCAAACAGAACATCCTCAGCTCTCTGATCCTCTGATTTGAGAGAAAGTTTGACAAACAAAAATGCATCCAATAAATTAAATGATTATAAATCTGTCCAGTGTTATTTACTGTTATTTTGCTGCAGGATACAGACATCATGTGGACATTACAAGTTATGTTAAATATTGTAATGTATTCTTTGACACTTTTCTTGCTAATAATGTGAGAAATCTCACACTGTGGTTTTATGTATATTTCATTATTCTTTCACAGAACTGAAGGCGACTGAATATTAATTATAACAATTTTAGAACGGACAAATCCTCACTTATCCTTCTGTGCACATTTCTGAAGCCATGTTAATCAGTGACATGAGCTTTGAAGCAATTATCTGAGAGGATCACACTTCGCCTTCACTCCCATATTTTTCTATTATCCAATAAATTCAGCTGTTCTGTATCGATCCACCCCTTTTCCCTTGATGTTTGTTTTCAAACAGAAATGCAGCGTGAAATGATTAAGAGTGGAGCCACTGAATCAGTCTGTTTAGCAGAGTTACTGCCTGAAAGGCTGAAGAGAGAACGGCTGTACTTACTCAGACACCTAAACGCTTGTGATGCACTGACTAACAGATAAAAGTGTTCCTGCAGACAGACATCAGTTTGCTAAATACTGTATGTTCCTGTCTGTCTGAGTGCAGAGTGAGGAATGATCAGTGAATAATAAGAGATACAAGGCGGACACGATTAGTGATTATTTTAGATAGGATATTTCTTCTTATTGAGTGGGGTTATCATTACTTATTAGAAGTTTAGTCACTACAGTGTACGTGTGTAAAGAGCTCAGCAACCAGACAGCTGCTTCACATGATGGTTTCTGATGTCATTGTCAGTCACAGCCCAACAAGAAGCAGATATTTGGTTTATGATATCTGAGTAAAGGTCAGTACGACGTGAAGACTTCAAATATCTGCATGTAAAGTAAAACAAATACGTTACCAAAGACTTGTTTCTTTTGATACTGGGCAGGAAGCCAGAGAGACATCAAAGCTATATTTCATAATTAATGTTATTGCAAAGTGTTACACAAGATCACTGTAAAATTCTGTCAGAAACACATCACCTCTCTCCCGCTCCTTCTCTGACTTCCTCCCTTTCTCTATTTCATCCCGTCTCTCTCTCTGTCTGCGTCTCTCTGAGTTCCACAGTGCCAGGTTGGCAAAGGCAGGGATGTGGGTTTAATATGACAGTCTTGTGTCTCCCCTTTGGGACAGATTCTGTCTCTCTGCTTCCTCACTGTTCCCGTCCTGCCCTCTGCTGCTGTGACAGGCTGCTCCTTGTCCTTTGCCAGGACTAGAGGCTGTTAATGCCAGACAGCCGGATCAGAGGTGCTGATCTTTATGCAGCCAGCTGAGTCACCTGTGGCAATGTGTCAGTGTAGGTGTGTAACCGTGACAGTGACTCAACAGATCCTTTACTTTAGCCAAAGTTGCAAATTGGCTTTATGCCAAAATACTAAACTGCTGATCATATAATACATTATTTGTAATTTAAAGACACCTCACACAGCTCTCTTATGCATTCACACACAAACACACACACAAACAGTGACACCAGATTCCTCCACACCAGAAGTCTTTTTTGCACTTGTTCTGTTTTCCATGGATGACTGTGACCTTCTGGTGTCCAGGGAAAGGAGCCAACAAGAGGCAGCAGATGGTTCACAGTGAGACTCTTGTCCTTTTCATTCTGCATGATGGTTTATACACACACACTAACACACAAATGCAAACACACACTATTTTCATAATACTTTGAAAGATCATCTTCCCTGTGTGTACTGACAAAGGCTTCCCCTTCTTGCTTTCAGTAATGAACTAAATTCAGCACATCAGTGATTTTTAACTGTGCAAAGCAAACTTGTATCAGCGCCTCCTTTACCTCTGACTAATGGGTCAGTGACCCTGTGCATGTGTGTGTGTGTGTGTGTGTGTGTGTGTGTGTTTGTGTGTGTGTGTGTGTGCCGCGTTAGTGTCCCTGTTAGCAGGTGATGATGTTCTGCTTTTCTCTCCTGGCCTCCTGCCTGCTGTGTGTCTCTTATCCTCCCTGTGCATCAAACTCAAAACACAGCCAGCATGACCTTCATCATCACAGCAGACATGAGGACATGAGGACATTGATTCACTTCCTCTCCTCAGGTCTGCTGAACTGTACAGGCTGTTTGAATCATCAGTCAGACAGTTGTTTAGTTTAGCAGACACATTAGAGCCGTAGTGGAGCTGTCTGTGCCAGTTAGTCTGCAGAGTCCTGCAGCACAGCAGCCTGAGGAACTCACAGGAAATGAAGGGAGGCTCGACTGTTCAGGAGAAACAAGAGCTCAGCTGTTTGTTCAACATGCTTTAACTCCACTCCAAAAATGAGACAAAGGCTGCCGCTCAAGAGTTAAAACGCTCCAGGGTAACTGAGTGTTTCACTCTGCAGAGGGATTCTTATTAAACCACTGTTTTGAAAAATCAACACAAAATAAATATAAACACTCACAGCCCTTTCACAAACAGCTTTTATGCCTAATGGTGCCTCCATATTCAATCTGTCCTTCTGCAGGGAGAAAATAACATTTCATTGTTTATCATTAAACAGACTGTGAGGCTCAAATCTCAGTTTTGTCTTTTTGCCCCACTAACATGCACACGATGTTGTTAGTATTAATTTATCATTCTGTTCTCAGGGTTATAACCTCAGATTATTATTATACTTACAATTTTATTCATTTATACAAAGAACATGCTGACCTCTTCAGTGGCAGTTTTCAAGTTTTTTGTTGTCATTGTGAGATCTGCTCACAGAACAGTTTGTTTTCTTCAGATATCAAGAAAGAAAATCACTCTATTTAATAAATTCATTGGTTGCAATCAGTTGGTAATTTCCACCTGTGTATTCCTTTTAACAGTAAGCAGAGCTAACATTTCTATTCTATCACTTCTTTACAGTGTACTTCCTGTGGTGGGGTCACATTTGTATGATACTGGGAAAGATTGATGTTTCGATCTGACTTTAATATGAACTAACATGATCTTGTGTGTGGGTGTGTGTTTGTGTGTGTGTACAAAGTGGATTAGCACACAATGACATGTACATAATAGAGGGCAGAGGTAATCCCCAGTATTTGCATCCATCTGCACACAGAAACTCATCCTGCTGTTACACTGACATCAAAGTTACCAACTGCATCCAGAATAATAAAACAGCAGACCAGAGGATATTTTACTGTTCAACAACAACCAACTGTCCAACTGTGAGGCTGATCAACTCTTTACTGATTAAACCAAACAGTCAAACTCTCTGCTTGTTAAGGAGACATGAAGAGCCCACAGACTGTAGACTGAATGGGGCCGTTGTATGAAACACCTAAAGATTCCATAAAGCAGCTTCTATGTTTACATTCTTTCCACTGCTTCTGTTTCCTATTAGATAAGTTATGATCACATTACCCCCAGCCGTAGAGAATGTATCTTTATATAACTGTGTATCTATTTAAATGTAAATTATCTGTATCTGAGGTGAGCATTTGTTGCAAAAAGCCCTGTACTACTTTGGAAACAGGGATTAGAGAAAGGAAGTTTGGTTTTGTTTTTACCTTCAGGCAGACAAAAGTTACAACATTTCTCCCTTCTAGTATTTCTGTGAGTGTTTCTCTCTCTTGCACACTCCCAAAAGACCCCATTACTGCTCACAGACATGTTTAACCCGTCGATGTACAAAACCAGTTTGCCAGTGCAGCAGAGAAGATATTCAGTGTCTTAAGAACATTGAGGGAATATAGACAATTGCATTTGTCCTCCTCTCTAAAAGCACACAGTGATCAGAGCGTAATGCAAACATTTACCAGGAAGAGAGCAGCTCTGAGGACCCCTGTTGCTCTTTCATTATCAGGCTCTTCTACTTTCCTGCCAGGAGGCTCAGTGACAAAGCAGCAGAATCAATGGGCAGGACTTCTTTTCTCTCTGTCAATGTCAGGTCCGTATAAACGAGGCTGCAGGGAAGGCCTTTTGAGCACAGCCTGTGTTGAATGAACTGACTGTGGAGGCTTTCTGTAACATGAACAACCTCTTCAGTTAATCTGCTGCTTTCAGATGAACTTGATCTGTTTCATGTCTGACTTAGAGGAGCTTAGAGTTTACAGCACTTCTCCTGTTTAGAGCGGCACTCATGGGAAGAAGACATGGATGCTTTTGTCCTCCGTCTTGGGACGTAAAACATGACTTATACCACCTCACACTGCTGACATCTGAGACACTGATGCTACTTTACTTTCTGTCAGTGCTGTACTGTGTGCTCTGACTTCCTGTCCAGAGTCTTTCCAATGAAATATGTAACAGCCAGAAACATACCACAGGTTTGAATCCAGCTGATTAAATAAACAGAGGGCTGTCCGGCTGAATTACATGGCGGACAGTAATGCAATGAACATAGATTAAGGAAGTTATAAATGGTAGCACACGGATGATATGGAAGTCCATTTAAACTTTATAAAGTCATTAAAACACAACATATGCCTGACTGATCTGAATGTTCCATCTGTTCTACATTTCTACCAATAAGCTTCAAAGAAAACTGAGACATCACAAGTAAAGACGCAGATAAGCATGATTTATTTGTTTGCCTTTTTTGAATAAACTATGAAATGTGAAGAATTTGAAGCTTTTATATTGTTTATCATAAAGTTATTGATTTTTAGCTTGACTTTCATGAAGCCTGTCAGCCGGCCTTGTAACTATCTTGGCACAGCGTAAAGATGAGCCAATTTGCAGTATTTTGAAAGGATGTCAAAACATAGTTCAGACAGTTTATACACGACATAAAGCAACGCACCTGAGCAGCTGGCATGGACAAAAGACTGAACAACTTCTTCACAGATAGCTGACAGCTCCCTCAGATAAGAGCAGGTTGTGAACTCCTCTGTTGTAAAACATGTGGGGAACAAATTGTCTTGCTAGTGTTGACATGTTACCAGCTGTTCTTCACAAAGATGCTCGTCTCTACAGAGTGAAGCTCTCCATGTCGACCCTGCAATGACTGAGACATACAGCAGCAGTTGATCTTGCAATTTGTTTACTGAGGAGCAGATACAGCCCATGATGACTGAAGGCAGATGGAGCTTGTTAACGCTCATTTCAGTGATGCATACTTCATCTACAGTACACTCTGCTCTTTTGCCTGACCTGAATTTTCATGAAGACAGAAGGGTAAATGTACAGGAAAGGTCTTGTTTAAAAAAATACCCAAGTACATGTGGACTAGACCTTTGTGGTGAACTTTGTTCTTGAAAGTGTAACTGCGGACATTTCTGTCTCACAGAGGGAATGTCATTAAATTTCAGTTAATGTCAACTGACACTTCCAGAGGCCGGTCAGCTCTCTGTGCTGTTCTATTAATATTAATGAGTGATCAAAGGTTAAATCTTCTTTCAAAACACACGACACACCCCAACCCTTCACTCAGACACACTGTTCACTGTATTTTACATTGACCTCCTTTCACTCTACATTTTTCTGTGCCAGCTGATCACAGGTCAGCTGATCACAGGTCAGTGTATCCAGGGTAAGAAAAATAAATACATAAATAACAAAATAAGGCTTCTACATAATCATGTTCAAGGGTATACAGTTTGTCAGGGTCTTCGTACAGTGGGCTGTGGGATGTTACAACCTCCAGATGAAGCTTGATGCAACAAGTGTCTGAAAAAGCACATCTGCTGCTGTTATCCTCTCACCAACAGTGAAGTAAGCAGTGACACAAACTGGAAGTGAGCATTCCTGAAATATGATGTCTCATGTGTCACAACCATTCTGCTGCAGTCAGCGTCTTTGTGACAAAGTATTAATATGAAAAGGAGTGTGGCATTCTGGGTAATTAGTTTGTGGAGTGTGAACAACAAGAGGAGCAGAGCACTGTGATGTATTCTCTGTGTGTTAAACATAATCGTCTACACAGAGGGACAATTGTTTCAAACCCATTATTACAATTAATTATCTACTGACAGTGATACTGCTGAGCTGCTTGTGGGTGACACTGTATTTATCGTAATGTTGTTCAGAACACGGCTGGTGGCAACTCATTGAAACATGTTAACATGTAAAGAATAGTGAAGCACAAAAACACTGAGACCTCTGAGTTATTCTCAAACACGTCAGGGAAACTGGACCTCTTCCAGCTCCTCTCTGGGAACCCTTCGGTTCTCTCAGGTAAGCAGGGAGAAGAAGTCTCTCTACTTAACCTCGAAGTCTTCTTACAGTCAGTGTGTGTGTCGAGTACATTTAAAGGAAACACTAAGGAGGTATGTGTGCTATTCCACTGACAGATATTCATCTGTGTCTCAGCTGGATCCCTCCTGGGTGAATGCTCCTTTTTGTTTTTCAGAACACATCCTATCAGTTAATTCATGATAACAGAGTCACATCACAGCATGCAATTTGAATAACAGCCTTTAATCCTGCTGATTAGATGACTCATTCATGACTGATTACTCTCGATCTCTGGGCGTCATCAGACAATTAATAACCTCTGTAATGAAATAAGTGAGTGTGTACATTAACTGTCAAATGCAGAGTAGAAAAACACCAGCAACATGACTTAATAGAGACTTTCCACCTCTCTACAGTGTGGCAAGCAGTACAGACTTGCTCGCTCACGCGTCAACATCTCTGTAGACAGAGCTAGCAGAGAGTGAACAGCACAACTGGGCTATGCAAAATAACCGCTCTTGTAATCACTATTATCAGCTTTCATCTCTGCAGGGAAAACCAACCAACAATCCTGACTCCTATACACAGGTCGCCAAACATAAATAAATGTACGACAAACACTGAATGAGCTAACAAGCCCAGTACAGGAATCGCAGACACAGATACCTGCTAATAAGTGCTAACTTATTAATTATCAAATTATCACAGTGGGCCAAACCAAACAACATTTACATAGGCTGCCATGTCAGATATTTGACAGGATATTTGTTATACTGTAAATAATGGTGCTGCATATTTCGAGGGTTTTGAGATACATAATTACATTCATTAAAGTAAGACAGTAGAAGGGGGTCTCATTTTTAATTAAGAAGCTGGGGGGTCTACCACATGCAACCACTCCAACAGAGGAGTCAAAACATCTCATTAGTGCTTTGGGACTGTGTGTTCATTAAGGGGGATGTGATGAGATTAAGGAAGCCTTGCTGTCTCACTGTTTCTCCCTGTCAACCAAATAAACAAACAAGTCACTCATTAAATTACAAAGATGAATTTGTCCAAATTAATTGGATGGATCCCACAGAAAGGGGCATCCTGGTACCCTGATGAACAGTGAACTATCTAAACGCAAGCTTCCTACAGCTTGAGGAGCAGCAGTGCAACATAAAGGAGCCTCTTGGTTTCAGCTGCAGAGGTCTTAACAATTACATCATGCACTCTGTGATAACAAATCCACTTCCTTTAACATGTATCTTGTTTTATAATCCTGAACACACCTTCACCTTTAGACCATTATTTCTCACAATAGCTGCTGATTCTACTGCCTCAGTAGAAGGCAGAAAACCCACATATATAAATATACAAATAATAATTTCAGACCCCCAAACACAAACAAAGATGTCTTGCCCCCATCTGCTCCCAGCTGACCTGAGCTGACCTCCCTGTTACTCATGAAGTCACTGCTCAGCATTTCTTCTGTTGCTTTCTCACAGAAATCAGACCGAGGGAAGCAGAAAACAAGCACAAACCAGACATTTAGTGGAGTCAGCAAACACATGTTAAACTATAAGGAGGTTAAAAGTGGTGATGAAACAGTTATAACAGTGAAATTAATCACTGTTGAAATAAAGTAACAGTAACAAAGTGAGAAAAAAATATCAGCTCCTCAAAGTGAAAAACAAATCAGGTTGTCAATTTAGAAAGTGTCATTTTTTTGTAGCGGTAGACCAGGACGAACATGAGTACATTATGGGATGATATATGAAAGTGTCGGCTATCAATAATCAATAATTCATGTGTCAGAGGGGGCAAGTAGAGGTATAAACATGGGAAATGTGAGTGTGAGCTGGTTTAACCAGAAATGTCAATATTAAAGCACAAACTGTCAAACTGTGGATCCAGTCTGACTCAGGCAGGATGATGAAACATGTTTGAAGTAGAGATAAGAAATCTCTCTGAGAGGGATACAGGCAGGTGTGCGTGTGGATCAGTCCTACTATTCAGCTTATTCTAGGATGTAGAAATTGACTATATTTCTGGTGTTGTGTCTTGAGATGTGGAGTGATGACAAAACAATGTATACTGGTTGTGTCATTTTCACCCACTATAAACAGCCTTCTCTTGTTCATGTCATGTTGATTTTGTATCAGCAACATTAGACTTGACATTAACCAATCAGCCATCACTTAGCTCTCCTGCAGTGTGGCTGCTAATTGAAGCAGCAGCTCATCAGCAGAGAAGCTGTTTATGTGAGAAGACACCAGAGCAGTGTGTGTCCAGAGGCTGAAGTTCATGTTTACTTTCAAGTGGGAGAGAGGAAGCTGCAAATGATGACGGAAACTGTGAATAATTTGAATATCACAAGACACTTGTTGCTGATATATTCAACTTTATATTCTGTGTTCTTGATGATTTGACTGCCTTTAGTTTCCCTCTGTGTAGCTTCAGCAAATGAAACCTTGTGGTACAGGTGGACAGATCGGTAAAGTTCATTTGTATTCCCCCTGTTTCACTCTGCTCATTTGTATGTTCGACTCAGAGCAGAGGGTGGTGAGTTCATGAAAAAGTTCCAGCAGCAACACAAAGGCAGAGAGAACAGAAAGGTTCAGTGGATTCATCAAATGAATGTGGTGAAAAAGGAAGTTGAAAGAAGTCAAATGACTATAGATAAAAAGAACACCTCATTCGCCTCCTTTATGAGGCAAACCATTTATATTCATCTTACACACTCCGGTCTACTCAACTCTTTAACTGAACGCAAGGTTCAAAGCTTCTGAACCTTGGGTGTCCTCATTCATAGTTAATTTACAGCCCACAGAGTTTCTTTAATCTCACTAGATATCAGCTGTCAGTGAGAAAACCTTCAGCTCTTTAATGTTCTTCATTTATGATCTGTGCAGATATGCAGATTTTAAACTTCAAGATTATTCGAGGAGAGACTGAGAACTTCAGGGATTTTCTAATACTGTATTGGCTTGTGATGGTAGGGCCTTTACGTTTTAATAATAGTGTTAGTAAATCACACCATAGATTAAGAAGTAGAAATAAGAGGTAAGAAAAAGAAATAAGATGTTTTACAGGAAGCAAGAATTAAACAAGGCATAACAAGTCGGCAGTGGTGGGGTGGGAATAAGGAAATACCACATCTAAGTTCAGTGATTTTGCATCAGTTTGTCTAACTTCAGAGACTGTCAGCTTGTCTGCCCTGAAGAAACGGATAATCCCAGGATTACATTCTGCCCAAGGCAACTCATGAAGCTATGACCCATTAAATCTGCTCTCACTCTATTCTGGAGGTGTAACCAACAGTGAGTGTTCAGACAGCTCCTGCTGAGAAGACTTGAGAAACACCGAACTCTAAGTCAAGTTCTTTTTTTATGTAAATGTGAGCAAAATGAATCAGTACAGCTGTCATGAACAGTGACAAACACTTTGCACTGGTCCAGAAACAGTAAACAGAACTTTTTTTGTCTATGAATCAGCACCATGGACAGAGACAGTGCTGATCTGTGATGGAGAACTGAACTGAACTTTATATTTCTCCAACACAAAAGCCTGACTCTGTAGGGAGAAAGGCTTTTATGAGGTTCTGTCTTTCTTTACCTCAACTACTTCAATAATGCAAAAGGTACCCATGACAATATACTTGCTGAAGCACTTGCAGAACATATCAAATCCTGTAGAACAAACCAAATGAGATCAAGAAAAAGATACAGAAACAACTACAACCCTTGAACCTAAAACTTTGTAAACCCAACTGAATTAAGTAATTTACCAGTACTGGTGTTAAAGTACAACCCACCATTAACTGACTGTTTAGCCAAATGTATCTCCTTAAAAACTCCCAAAAAAATTACATTGTTTAATCTGGAAAATGGAGCCCAAAGTGACGGTGCTGCTACCGTCTCCCTCCTTTAAACCCTGCGAGATCTGTGTGAACTCTCACCCCCTTTGCAGCTTTAAGCTACAGATCAGCTGCCACAGTGTTTCATTAGTTCTTATCTTTACACCTTGAAGCAGGAGTGTCTCTGCATTTTTCATATCTGACGACACACCACATGTTCACAGAAACCTAACTTATGATCGTAATGTAGCTCATTACTGATTTATACTCTCTTAGTGTCAAGGGCTGAATCTCAATCAATAATCCTAAATATGTCAAAGTGCTAAAATATCAACAGATATGAATCATGTTGAAATGGCCCCACTGCATAAAGGCAATAAATCATCCAGATACAGAACATTGTTCTTGCTGTTCCAACAAACCTTGTATAAAAAGATTCAATGTATGAGTTCCTACTATATACAAATATCCAACAGTGAGTCTGTAATACACAATATGTTGGACCCTGTAGTCTTGGCTTACATAGACATTTATTCAATAGAAGAATAGAAATAAAAACACTTGTGTGTAATATAACTCAAATGAATATTTATCAACAGCTATTAGCATTCAGTGATATTACTGCCTGTGTTATTTTTATGTGTACCTCAGTCCGTCTACTCAAGTGTAATTCAGCATATAAAGTGTAGTGGACTATGCCTGGACATTTATCTGGACACACCCTGGGCCCTCAGGTGTGGCCAGTTAACCTAACGAGCACTAACGAGCAGCTGCAGAGACAGAGCAGACTGGCCAATCACAGTGCACAACAAGATGACACCACATGAGTCATCACATCCACAATTCATGTGAACGATCAGCTTGATAATAAAAACAATAATTTGCAGGTAATGCTATGATTCATCCCTCTCCTCACTTAATCCAAGTGGAATGTTTTAGTGAGCAAATTATCACTGACAAACATTTTGAGAATTCCATGTCCTCCTCGACAACTTACAACAACAACATTA
The DNA here is from genome assembly GCF_022749685.1 of Semicossyphus pulcher. Classification (NCBI taxonomy): domain Eukaryota; kingdom Metazoa; phylum Chordata; class Actinopteri; order Labriformes; family Labridae; genus Semicossyphus; species Semicossyphus pulcher. Next base: position 9,605,807 of record NW_027211700.1, read on the forward strand.
TGGCATTTTGTCTTTAAATTAGCCTCCAGATTTATCAGCACCAGTTCCTCTATCAAAACAAGGGGAATAAACTAGACTATACCACCTGTAGTTAGTTTTGTGTATGCAGTGACTGTGTTGGATTGTGATTTTGATGATGTAGTGCTCCAGAATGATGATCATAAAGCTCTGCTTCACTAAAGAGCCTGACATAAAGAGCAGGAGGAGTCTGTAATGTTGAACCATTTCATGGATTAATGCTTCATCAGTCACACTCAGCCGTGCTGAAGATGTGCATTACTCTTTTCAATGGAGACGCTACCACCAAAAATCTTCCCCACTCTGTGTAAACGGCTAATTATGAGCTAATAATGTTAGATTACAGTGTGAAGGTTCAGTGCCAGTATTAAAAAGGTTAAGCAAATTAATTATGGATGCTTAATTGATGAAACTGGATGACACAGATTGTGAGTAAAGAAAATGTTATAAAACAATACATATTGAAAATCCTCAGTGAGCAAAATTCAACATTTAACTCATTACCATGTTGTGAACAACATATACCATCTTCTGCTGTATAATAAGGTCGCAATATATAATAATAATAAAACACATACTCAATGCTCTGACCAAAATAGAGTCAAACCAGTGACACTGCGGTTCATGGTCAAGTTCTTAACATAAGCTATAGAGGATCTCACTACAAGGTCTTATGCAAGTCATTGTTTTCAGTCGAGAGTGTGGGAAGAGAAAAGAGGTGAAAAAGAAGAGACAGGAAGCATTAAAGTACTAAACTATGGCTACTCATGACACAGAAGAACAGAAATGACCTGCTACGGTCTGACATACATGGCACATGGTTTGACACTGGGCAATGCATGTTTAGTTATAAAGCACCTTTCAGACACAAGACAACTCAAAGTGCTTAATCTAAAACTAAACCTGCAGGTTCATCAGGAACAGATAAGTAGAGTTCAAAGTCCGCTGAACACACAGGCTTATGTTTATGAAGACAATGATGTGTAATAAAAGATTGAATTTAGAATAAAAAACTTGACTAATCAGCTGTGAATGATGGGAAATAATGCTGACCGATGCTTGAAAGCCAGGCACCACTTGACGGGTTCACACAGAAACAAAGAACAGCAATGAAGCCAGTTCTAATCAGCTCCAAGAATCTCAAACATTTTAGCAAAGCAACATGTTTCTCATGCAGCTGCTCCTGGAACCAACAGCAACCTCAGTCCTTCAGTAGAAACTAAGAGTCACAACTGTGCATCCTTATCTCTGCAGCAGCAGAGGTTAGAGTGAAGGAGAGAATCTGACAAAAGCATCTCTGGCAAGACACAGAATGAAAGCACACCACATCAGCTGATCATCAGCAGACCAGAAGCAATCGTGTTCGACACTTGTGAAATATCAGAGTTGTTCTTACTGTCAGTTCTTAAGATCACTGTGATGCAGCAGGTTGTCTTTCTCATCCAGCCGTCATGACATAAACACACACATAAAACAGACACACACACACAATCGGCCATCTTACCTAGAAAAGACACAAAAAGAGAAGACAGACTTAAATAATTTATCCATGACATCATCAACATCAATATCATTCATTTATTTTAGCTGCAGCCATGAGTCCCACTGTTGGCCAGTCACAACTTTGATGGGAAACCTTTATCAGCCTTTTTTAGTGTAAAGGCCGACATTATCTGATCCAGCAGAGTCAATTGTTCTACCTGCTCCCTGACAGAGCGACACCTTCAGCCCATCTCTCACCACAAGAACCAAACACCTGCTGATTCTGCTGCCTCAGAGGGGAAATCCAGTCAGGTGAGTGTCACAGAGTTAGCCTGTGCTCTATAGAATAAGATGCACACTCGCACACACATGCTACACCAACACTCTAAAATAATTAAATCAAGCCAGAAGGAGGAGGAGCTGTTTTTATTGTTAGCCTAGCATGTTTTTACATTGCCATCATTACTGTAATATATTTATGTATCTCTGGTCATAGAAAAGAATGTGGGGATTTTAAAAGAATACAAGGACATACCGTCTAATAAAAGTGTTTTTTATTCATTGTGAAACATGTTTGGCAAGAACAACAATTGTTTGTCACCTGTTTGTTCTCTGCTGTACTCTCCCTCCTCTGTTTGAACCAGGAACTGCCAAACTGAACAGAAGCTGCCATTGGCTTATGAGGAGGTGTTCCAGGGGGAATGCACCAAGTGTGTTAGAGTTAGAGGGGTGTTTATTGTGGCTCCTATCACAAATGCTATGTTAATTGCACTGTGAGTGTATTCTTTCTAAAGATGTTTTATACATAATGTACATAATGCTGCACAAGAAAATTATTTTACAGTTAAATAAATACGTTTTGACTGAATTAATTTTTGCCACAGTTTGTGCCTTATCCACTATGTCATCCTTATAGTGAGGAGCTTCACAGTAGAGATGGCAGAGGACATTAGAGAAAACACTAGACTTTAAGCTTCACCACCCTTCAATGCACCCAGAGATATCCCTTATTCCAAGTATGAACAACATCAACAGAATATTTTTGTAATTGTTCTGAAATAAAATCTAGTCAGCCCTGCCAAGACAAACACATGTTTGAGAATAACACCTGAGGGGGAAAAGCAAAAGCCTGTACCTGTACAAATGATACATGGTAAAAGCCTGTCACCCTTTGTTGACACATGTTGAATAATGAAAGGCCAATTTCCTGATGTATGTTCACATTGACCATTAATCACATTAAACACTAGAATTTAATGTAAATGTATTTCATCATCATAGAATATGCATCAGCATGCATTTCCCGTCTCCTGAGTCCTTCACATTTCCAATATGTTTGACTCACTTCAACCTTGGGATGTAGGAGCCAAAACATTTCACTATTTATATCTGAAATAGGAGGTAGAGCTCTTTACCTCTAAGTGTTAATAGGAGATATCTGAGATTTAAAAAACAAAAACAAATTAATACTGCTTTACATAAATTTGCAGTTGTAATTCTCTGACTTTCAGATTCGGGTGGAAAAAAAAAAAAGTTACTACTTTTTATTTAACAGTCCAGATTCAGTGGAGAAGCACTGGGATGAATTTAGCCTTCACTTTAAATTCTGACCTCTGGTTGTTTTGATAAATAGTTCATGAGTAATGTCCCGCTAACAGTGTTTCAGTATTCATTCGCAGCACTAGATGTTGGTGGGTTAGAATCACTAATCTTAACAGGCATCAATCAGCCCAGGCAGGGGTCCTCTACGCTGTGACTGACAGATGGAGAATAACAAGGCCCCACTCATCCTCGTTCATGCCCCTGGTGAGTGAAAGCATGGCGGATTGGTAGAGTCTAGAGAATAGCAGGGGACCTCAATTGTAGTTCAAAGAGTTGGACTACACAGGTAGGAACCACACAGTTTGAACTGAACTACAGTTATAGACTCAATAGATGGTAGATCCAGGCTCTTAGTCAGCACCATGGACAGAGACAGAGCACTAACAGCACAGTGTCCAGCTCAAGAGTCAGTTTGAAAGAAAGCCAAAACCTTTTGAGCAATGAGGACATTTGGCGAAAACAGATATCCAGCCCTCACTTATTCCCAAATCTTTGACTGCAATCACTCTAAGTTTTAAAGTTTTTGATGAAAATTGGACATTGGTCTCTTTTTGTGGACTTACTAAAAACTGCTCAAAACAATGAACAACAGCTTATCTTCCACAACTTCGCAACACAACATGTTCCTTGTCAAAGTGAATGTTCACCTGTTCCTTAAAAGACTTTTCAGACCCAGGGCCCTGACAACTACCCCCCACTGTTGCTGTGAACCTCTCAGTGACCACTCCGCCACAAATCAGCAGCACTCTGGCAGCCTGACCTGCACACAAACAGCATGCTCTACCTGCATGATTTTACTTTGGAATGCTCAGAGAAGCAAGACAGTGAATCCTCAGAAGAGACACAAACTTTCTAAATATTAGATTTGGTTGTAAAGCTGTTTGAGGCTTTTGTATCAGCTCTCAACATGTTTCTCAGAGGAAAGGTTTTTACTTGTCACATAGCAGAAAAGTCACAGGTGTAATTAATGACACTAACGAGGTGTATGTTCCATTGTGGTGTCTCGTTAAACATTACCAGTGAGCTACATGCACATTAACAGAACCCTGGAACTGGTGAATCTAAATGAACAAGCCTTCGTTAGTGTGATTAATTACACCTGTGATGCTCCTGCTGTTACATATCAATACATCATTCAACAGTCAGCCACTTACAACACAGAACTGGTAACAGATTCAACTTTGTTTGCTGATGGTTTGGCAAAAATACAGTTTTCCAACAATAAATGTTGAAAGTAATGTTATTCTTCATGCTTGAATATTTTTAGTTCATCATTTCATGAGACAATACTTCAAACAAGCATCCATATATCTTAAACTGCAGTATGTGTCACAGTGAAGCTAGTTAAATGTATTTTTGTCTTTGTCATCACACATCATGTCAGGCTCTTGTAGGCAGTAAGTGTTCAAAGCAAAGAATAACTTTCCCTGACGTCTTTTTGGCTCACCATGTTCCCTGTGTCTGTATTCCTCCTTGACTGACAGCTTCTGTGTGGTCCATTTCTGCACTAAAGACATCTGCACGCCTTCCCCTCCTCGCTTGTCAGGAAAAAGAAACATTCTGTGACAGCAACACACAACCTGAATGAGTCAGCAGAGACCTGAGCTAACTGAACACTAATGGTGTGTGCTGACTTTAGAGGAGATGAGGTGGAAACTCAGAATGTAAAACTCTCTTAAAGCAACTAATAGCTGTTATAATAACACCAATTACTTAGACTGAATAATTGTTAAATATCAGTCTGAAACTAGAATGCAACAATTGAATGAATATGTAGCCTGAGAATAAATCCCTGTAATCTGGAGATCTACAGCCTCACACTCTCTGCTCAGAGAGGTCAAACAGACCTTGAAGAGACTGTGTGATGTGCAGGATTGCGTCAGTATTGCATGTCCAGTAATTAATATGTAGAATGAAGAGCAGCATAAGAGTGTAAGAAGTTGAACAAATGAAAGTTAAGCTCGAAAGTGAAACATTGTCTTTTTATAGGAGGAAAGAAGATACACACACTGCACTGCACTCATTTAAGAGAACAAAAAAAGTTGAGAATGAACTTGAGAGACTGAATGACTTTGTGCTGAAGAGAAAGACGGGAGAGAACTGGGAGGAGGATGAAGACAGAAAGTTGAGTGGGTCATAAACTGCAACACTGAGGCAAAGAGTGCAGAGGAGGAGACAGAACACATCTGTAAACTCCCACAGACAGTTCAGCATGAACAGCAAACATCTGTCCTCAAACTGTTGGAATATCAGAAGAGATGACATTTATCTCACAAATCAGTTAAAATTTCAGCTAAAACTTGTGATTGATTCAACTTTTCTTGTTTTCCTGCAGTTACTGCTAGCTGCTTTTTTTTTTAAAGTTTACTTTTGAAGTTCCAGCTAAATAGTTTTGCCCTCCATGAAATCTTTTGTAACACAAACTTCCATTTAATAAATGTATCAGCCAGGTTTTACTTCGATGTTGCATCACCATATCTCCCTTTCAAAGAGCAGGAGAACATAAATTGTCTCAAGCAGGAAGCACTATTTTTTTCTATTTACTTTATAAAAATGGTTTCGCACAGAGAGAGTTTCTGGCTGAATGAGTGTTTGTTCAGGTGGGACATAAGGCTCATATGTTGGCAGTCTGCCCACTGAACACTACACAAAGAAAAATCGATTCTCATAACAAGATGGTGTATTTAAATAACTATAAAACTTGCTGCTCCTTCACTGGCTTCTGGCTGCCTGATAGTATTATCCTGCTGAATACAATGCCAGTGCTACAGCTCAGTGAACATCCACAGGGGAGTTTTCTGAAAAGCCCATTTTCCTTACAACATTATAACTTTCAAAAGGTCATCGATCCATAGAAATATCTCAATGAGATGCTCTGGGGCATTAATATCCAGAAAGAGATCAATCTGTTTTTCCAAGCTTTAACAATAATTCAGAACGAGCAGAGAGACTGAACATAGTGTTTTCAGATACAGAACAAATAAATCATCACATAGGCATATAGTAGTAAACTAATAACTCAAACAGCAGTTTCTTATTATTTGTTTGTTCAATCATTCATCTGGTTCAGCAAATACAACTAGTAGCTTTGGTTGCCTGTGTGATTCAGAGGTACCAGTTTGATTAATCAAGACAAAGACCACCTGCTGTTGTTTAAATGCTGAACACATGGTGACATAAACCACGTGTTACCGTGTTTTTCTGCTACAATGTGTAGTGTGTAGTGCATACCATCATAAGTGTGCTCAGAGGGATACTGGCTTCTTAAATAAGCATGTGGTAAAGAACATACTAAACTTACTAAACTTGGTAAAGTGATAACAGGATTCAGCAGCCTTAACATCTCTAATGAACAGCTGCTTGGCTGCTCAGCTGTGCTTATCACACACATGCACACCCTGCTCACTTACTGCTGTGCAGCAGAGGAGGGATGCTGCCTCCAAAATAATCACAGCTCCATCAGCAGTGTGAGATATAAACAGTCCTTATGGGAGCTTTCAAACACCCCTCTGCCTCCATTCACTCAAAGGAAAAAATATATAGAGAATGCTCCATGTGTGATAGAGAGCCAGAGCACTGAGATATAAAACAATATATGTGGACTGATACTCATAACTCATAAACATCAAAGCATTACTTATGGCCCATACAATACACAATCTGTTGACTGATCAGCAGAACGTTGCCAGGTTTCACTTCATAAGGAGGTCAACCACCAAAACGTATCTCCAGTTACTGCCATACTGAGTTTTCACTTCTTAGAGAGACAGAATTAAGTGCATGTGGATGGTGTTAAAAACAGTAGAATAATCATTATACAGAATCCCAGTCAGTGGGTCTAAATGTTGGCTATTTAGAGGAGTCGTCTGTCCTGGTGACTTGAAGTGCAAATGCTCCTTGAGCAGCTTTAAATACCTGTAAAGCTTTGAGGTGGCAACATTACAGTGGTGAAGGAAAAACACCCGTTCTCTCCTCTGATACTCTAATTATGAAATGCCACTCGCATTACTCCTGCTACCATAGATCTGGGTCTACCCACATGGCTTCTGCATACTAACACACTGCATACTGAACTGACACGGGAATAAAAACATTGATCTCTGACTTCTGTACATTTCTTCATTACATGCTCCCCAGACTCCTTTCATACTGTAGTCCTCCCACAGAGCCCAGACCTACTGGCTTACTCTTACTGATTTCTCAGAAATGGCTCACAGCCAGACTAAATAATAACACAAAGCTCTGCAAGGAAGAAGCCATTGAAAGTCTAGAAATGTAGACATAAAAACAAGACATTCAATTTGGCAGTATACACCAGTTAAAATGTAATTGGTGTCTCTGTAATGGCTGCTGCTGTGTAAGCAAATGCTCTCTGTGACATAATGTCTGTTTGTTCATGCTCAGAGTTCAGAGAAGCAGTGATTAAACTGCAGCAACTCACTGCTTATTGCTTGTCTGTTTCCTCATCTCTCCGTCAGCCTCTGAGCTTCTTCTCCAGGTGCTGCTGGAGGAGATGTTCAGTCACTGGGAGCCGTCTATCATTTCCTCTTTCCTCCCTGTATTAAACTCTAGCAGAGGTAGAGTTGTGCTTACAGCTTCCTGTTTCACAGACTGAGTTATTATTCATTCAGCTGTCAGCCGGGGCCAAGATGATTCAGTGGGAGGTCTGAATGAAACCTGACATTATGGAAATGTTCAGCTACCACCTGCATGTGTAACAGCTGGACTGGAGAATTAAACAGAATTGTGTGCATTAGAGAGTAATGATTGGTAAAGGTTCTGTCTCTGATGATGGTAATAAAAGTGGTAAGATCACTGAGCCCAGTGGTTCAGTCATGGATCTGTTGGTCACTGGATGCACAAGGTAAGGGATGCACAGGCTTGCCAGTGCCATCACTACAATCTGATTGGCAGCCCCTGATGCCTTCTAAACACTTCTGTCACGTCATTGGTCTCCATCTCACTGTGGGGCAGGTGTTTGGCAAGATTTTCTTTTTCTGCTAAGACTGTTTGTCAATATTTTTTGCTCCAGATGGATCTTACAGATTGTGAGTTGATGCTTCAATGATACATGAAGAACAACAAGAGCATATTTATTTTTCTGTTGTACAAAACTCTAAATTATGAAAATATCTTACGAGCGCAGTCCACTCTATCTAAAGAATATACAAAAACGAAGAGTGGCGATTTAATGAAACATTGTTTTAAAAGCACCTGCAGCCAAATGTGTTTTACAATCTTCTCCAGGAAGGAAACTTCAGTTAATGCATGTTGTTGTGTGTTTGAGAAAAATCTTCCTCCAATTAAAATTCTAGTCTGAATTTGACCTTTTGAAAGAAGGAATCCTCATTAAAAAGTAGAGCAGCTGTTTCCTTTATCCCTCAGTTGTCTTTTCTGCTCGAGTCTTCTTTTGAACATTCAAGCATTTGTATTTCAAATTCATCATCTTGAAGATTTTTAGTTAAATAAATTGTGCCTGTGACCCTGTGATAAAAGCTCTTGCTTTTGCAGTGTTCTTTCATATCATCAGTGAGTGAGTCGGCAGAAGTGCAAAATGTTCTCTGACCTCTGAGTTGTGAGTAAATAATTAGTATGGACAAACATAGAAGACTACAGTGATGGAAGTAAAAAAAACAAAAAAAACAAGTGCAAATCAAAAGAAACAGTGAGCACAGGAAGTGGAGTGACATTTCCTGCTTTGTAAGATGTTCTACAAACTTTCTCTGGATTAGCTTTTTAAGACTGAGTATTTTTTTTCTCTTACATATCATCTTTAAAAGACATAAGCACTCAGGTCAGAGCGAGGTCAGAGAGACAGCATGAGAGTCAGGTCACCTCCTCTTGTTTCTACACTAATTCAGCCAAGTTCATCCTCTGGACCACCTGCTGTTTCTTCTTCTAGAGATGGAGTGTGACAGAATGTTACAACAGCACACACACAGATTAAAAGTCTGGGAGTGTTTCCCACACAGAGGCCCTTTGTGCTGTTATTAATCTTCTCAGCCGGATATTTACTAAAGTAATCCAATAAAGGGCCTTATTTGAGGGAACAACAGCAGAACATCACAAGCATAAACCACTGTATTACTTGGCTTAAATAAACCCAGCTGTACTGTTAAATAAATGACTTGTTCTTAAGTCTCCTGACTCTGTTGGTGTGTTGGTGAACGACTGAAACAAATGCATCTGTATCCTTCATCACTGCTCCCCACCTACTTGTTATTCAGTTCATAATCTAACACAAGCAAATTGACAATAATACAGTGATAACCCAGCATGCAATTGGGTGTTTGCCTTTTAAGCCTTTTGATAAGAGCTATCTGATTACCCACAATCCCCTGGTTTCATCAGGGAGCAATTATCTCGTCACTGATCTGTGGCCGTCTCATAAAGAGTATGTGATCAGGATGTTGTGGCTTTGACAGCCGTGCATACTGTGTGTACATTTAATAATCTGCTGCTGAAGAAGGAATGGCTTCAAACCAGTTTTGTTTAATGTAACAGCATCCAGTTCCTGAAAAAACAAACATATAAAAACAGTAAACACACACACACACACACACACACACACACACACACACACACACACACACACACACACACACACACACACACACACACACACACACACACACACACACACACACACACACACACACACACACACACACACACACACACACACACACGTAGGAGCCTGGTGAAGTTGGAGTCACAGATGTTATAGAGACAAACAGCTGGGAGTTAGATTGGAGTGTAAACGTGCTCAGGAAATAAACTGTTTTAATAAAACTAAGCTGCTCCACTGAGACTGTCTTATATTACAGAACTCAAACTGAACGTTATTAAAAACTGAAAATTAATAAGTGAGAATTAAACACTTCAACGTGCTTTCTGTAGAACTGCTAACTGTGAATCACACTTTGTGTCTCTGGGAATTTCACTGTGCTTAATGTTCCCAAGATAGGACCAACATCAAAACTGTTCAGTTTAATACATAAATTATGAATATTAGTGGACTAAATGTGCCAAGCTTGCAGAACAGGGGAATCAATGGCAGACTCGTCCTTGGAGGAATATAGTTGAGCATAAAAAAATAAGCAACACCACAAAATCCCACTTAAACACACACACTTAATGAAGGATTTACATGATATAAGGAAATACATCCTAATAATACATTTAATTATACATCAAGTAACGAATCATATGATTAAGGCTTTGGACTATTCTATTTCAATGACAATATCCTGAGTGTCAGATGTGAACCACAGGTGTGTAAAAGAAAAAAGGATAGCGACTCACACATGAAGTACCTAAATGCCAAGTATTTGATAACATGTCCAGAGACTTTGTCTTCCCTGCTGGAACTAAAGGGTAAAAGCTCATTGAGCAGCTGTAAACACAATCCTGCAGAGCTCTGGGGTGGCAGCATCAGAGAGGGAGATGAAATCATCCCTGAATGAAGAGTCTGCAGAACACTGACCTCACTACAAGTACAGACATCATTATGCAATGCCTTCATAGACAGATAATGTAAACCAAATATAGACCAGAATATAAATATTATGGATCCAATATACTATCAAAAGTAAGGAAGTATCATCTATTTTACTTTCTGTCAGTGGATTCACATTTCTATCATTATATCCTGAATGTTGAGCGGTGAAACAACACTTCATCACACAAGGACAATTTAGCGCTTTCAAAAGGGAGCTATTAAAACAATTTATTATTTTTGTTATTTGACATATTTATTCTCCGTTGTATTTGACACATCTCCTGACTGTTAAAAATGTGGTCCTTATGACTATAATCACTCACCATGTTAGTGATGAACCGTCTCTGTGTGCTCCTGCTGCTGTCTCCTCCTGTCTCATGTTTGTGTTGTTGGACAGAATCAGTCATGTGTCACCTGTCCATCAGGCATCCTGCTGCTCTGCACACCTGTTCCCAATCATCTCATCAGCCTGCTGACCTGTTACAGGACCTGCCTCCACAGCTCAACCTCATTGGTTAATCACTCTCTCACTGCTTTCTCTCAGCACTTGGCCAAATAGTTTCAGTTTTGTGTCCTCCCTGCACTTTGCCTGTTTACCCAACATTTCTTGTTGACTCTTAGATTTGTCTAAAAAAAGCAAACTGTGACAGAGAAGTCTGAGCTTGAACAAAGAGACACAGTCACATGAGCTTCAAACAACAGAGAAATCAAGTAATGGGATTTAGACACCAAAGCAAAGCCTCCAGCACTTCAGTCACTTTAATCCTTTCTTGTGAGGACAATGAATTCATGAGGACAATAATAAGCTCTAATTACATTTTCCAGCTCATGTTTGCCCCTGACTTACAAATGTAAATGAAGACATGATCCTGGGTACTGAAACTATTCTCCCTTTGTGAGAGTAATAATATACAGCTGTTCCGTCACAAAGCTTTACTGTCACTGCAGAGGTCTGCATCATGTAAAGAAGCTCAGGGAGGTCTGTGTTTGATAAAGTGTCAGTCTCTGGATGTTAACTCATTAGAATGGATATGAAGGGTTTTAAGAATCTCAAATCTGACACTGAAAAGTAGCTGTCATGAACTTATCTCATGAAATCCAATCAGGATTTTAATTTTGCCTGCTTTTCCATCAGTAGTTTTTGTTAGGTGAATTTGTGTAATGTCGCCATGCAGAGGCATTAGTCTTCTTATTATATGATTTATAAGACATTTAAAAAATTACATTAAAGTGATACAATCAAAAAAACAACTTTTATCACATAAATAAACAGAGCACACAACCTATGACTAATATCAGTGCATCTGATACAGACACTTACCACATTAACATGCTGGGTCATGCAGATAAAGGAGCTAGACATGCCTCTGTACACGTTGTCACAACTGGGATCAATTCTGGACAAAAGACTGGAGACCACACATGAGTTTAACAAAAAGTATGTTTATTTTACAGAAATAAAATCAGAATCAATGTAAAGAAAACAAACAACAGGATGGAAGCAGAGGGAGAGAGAAAGACTGACTGACTGCTACCAGCGTATATCAGCAGAAAGACCAGGTGATCCTAATCTACCAACGAGCTGACTCCGCCCACCAGGCTCCTGCAGGGAGAGGTCTGCTCACAGAGGGCCGTCACACTAATGACCTCATACCAACGAGAGCTTAATCAACTCTGCATAAGTTGGTCATGCATTCATTTTCACAGGGCATGTGTGAGATTTTAGTTGAAAGTTAAGAGTGTCTGTGAAGCAGGTGAAGCACAATGATGTCATTCCTACACAGTGTAACATGCGACACATGTCGAATGCTCAAATATGAGTGCTGAACTTTCACTACATGAGAACTTGGCTTTCAACACTGTGGTCGATTTAACCATATAATCAGTCCCTGATTAACTCAGTGTTGTGACCTCAGATGAAAACACTTGAAGTGAACCACTTCCTCCGACTTTGCATGTAAACAATATTGTTTTATTCCAAGCAGCTCGACAGAGAGCAGGGACAGACAGAAGAGAGGCTCAACATCAATCAGGCATCCCTACATCTATTTATGGAGTGAAATTTGACAAGAGCATTAAACTAGACTGATGCATGTGCACAGCATATTGGACAGACAGATGGATCAGACAGCAGCAGCTTTTCCTGTCCCGTCCTTCCTGTCAGCAGCTTAATATTTGTCAAATGGAGCTTTCAGGCTTTGGATGTTATTAGGATGTCAGAAACAGACAGCCAGTGAAGTGGCTGAAAACCATTCAATTGACCAACAGGTGAGACAGCTGACAACCACAGAATGGACACCTCTACAGCCTTTTATAGATAAAACTTCTAATTTAAGACTTCTAATGCATGGCCAGTGTCTCATCAATAAAGTAGACCTTTATTTTAAAACAACATATAAATAACATGGACTGTTTAACTCCAGAATAAAGATTCAACACTTCTGTCACAGAGTGGTTGTGCCTTTCTAACACAGCAGCAAAAGGAGGAGAGGCTCTGTATCATTGTATTTATCTGCCATCACTGTCCAATCAAAGCGCAGTTAGTGCCCCCCTAATCTCATTCTAAAGCCCCTTTCATTTGGACTGCATTAAGAAGCAGATGTGACAGTGTCTGGTGAGAAAGAACAGCTAACCAGAACATTTACTGAGACGTAATAATGAGATAAACAGAGACGGAGAGAAACTAGAGAAAGAGACAGTGAGTGAAATCTCAGCTACCATGTCTCCATATTAAAGAACACTTTTTTATGTTTAACTTGCACTCTTGAACTTAAGCTGAGCTTTATGATGATATCATCCCTTTAATGTAAATTAGTATTATTAGTATTTTAAATGAATTAATACGTTTTAAACAGCCCTTGTTCTTATTATAATAAGGCCTGTGGACATGTGAACTCACTAATTACAATCTGCCTTTTATGAAACTTATTTCATGTTAATGCAGCAGTAATGCAGAGTTAGGCTCACTAATTCTCTGGTTTTCAGGAAATCCTCCCTGAGGCTTCACAGGCGTCACACAGTCCTCTCAAACTTCTCTGCTGCATCTGAAGCTACTTCTGGAGGTGGAATTGAAGAAGTACCACTCATGAATAGCAATTAAATACAGTTTAAATTCAGCTCAGCCATGGATAACATGACAGCTCCACAAGAGTGAAGCTGAAACATCTTGAACACCCACTGTCTCTTGGATCTGACCTGGGGACTGATCTACTCAGAGTCAGTCCTGTTACCTGGCAGAAATACTTTTAATAGAAGTGTGAGACATCATGAGCAGTGGATATAGCTGGTGATTACATGATACACACTTTATGTGTCTGAAATGTGTTTAAAATCAGGGTTCTTCTCAGTAACTTCAAGTTTAATAGCAGAGCTCAGCTTTGACCTGTTGTTTAACTCACCCTGGACAGTTTCACATTCATGATAAGAATAATAGTCAGAAAAGTCGATGTTCTAGTGATCTTCTTAATCTGTTCTTTGAAACTGAATTTCTTCTGCAGAAGTAAAAAGCCTTGAAACTGAGCTCAGAGACTCATTTATTCAGCCCTGACAATGTGTGTGTTTCAGTGTGTGCAGCCACACTCACTTGTGTTCCCTGTGGCCACTTCAAGTCCTTCTCAGGAGACAGAAAGTATCTTGTGATCAATACTGGCTACTCTGGTTAGTGTGGCTGTAATCCCATCTGTTCAGTGTCACTGTAACATTAAGGATAAAACACCAGACATGGAGCGCTCATTGAATCTGTGTAGATGCTTTCTCACCCGAAAGAAAGAAATGTGGGATGTTATTTTTTGTAGCGCAGTTTTAAAACTGGTTTGCAATTCAATCAAGGCTGATGCTAAAAATTCAAGGCCTGGAGAACAACAGTTTTTGCAGCTGTGCCAAGCTGCAGCCCGGAGACAAGGACAACATCAGCCTTTTTCATGGATAGATAAGTTAAATGTATTTTCACTCACTTTAGGAGTAAGGAAGGGTAATGTTCTCTTATTGGGATGTATACATTGGTGCATGTTAATGAACACAACTGTGAAAAACTGATACCAGTTCTACAATCCACTTTAAAATATGGATCAATGGCAGAGTATATGTGATGTGGGAGAGCAGGTAGACTTTGATATGCAGACAAGTCAGGAGATGGCAAGGTGGGAGATGAGAAACAAAGATCAAACAGCAAGCAGAGGTTCTCTCATCATACTGGCTGATTGTAACACTGCTGCAGGGATAAACTCATGGACAGTTCTTCAGTGTGGAGATATCATCAACTCACATAATACATGTACCTCAGGCTTTGTACTTCATCTTTGTTTTTAAAATTAAGTTTCAGATCAAAGCCAACAACACACTGAACGTGTTGAAAAATAATAGAACAATGCTGGATGGTCCAACACAAACCACAAACCAGCTCCAAAGCTCTGATTGTATTTTGTCTGTGTTTTGCCACTAACACACATAAACTATAATGAATTATCGAGGAAAGTGTGTTTGGCCAGCTTTAATAATGAGTGTTCATAGAAACATAAGGGACTCATCTATCAGCACACAAAGCACACCTTTTGTTTTCTGCTCAGCAGTCTGCTAAATATATCCAGTTTCACAGTAAACATGAACATAATGTATCAAATGAGCTGCTCCACACAGACCTGGAGACATTTGGAGCAGAGATATAATCACATTCATCAAAGGCCAAATGCACTTTCTGATTGTCTCATTTGTCTGAGAGCTCTGCAACATGTAAACAAGAAAAGCGTGTCCCACTTTATTCCAACGCAGCAGTCACATCATTTCATTAATGCTTCGAGACTGTAAAGGTTATTGGAGTTCAATTTAGCAGGAAACTGTTTTCAAGCAAACTGAGATCTTCCTTGAAACGATTCTTCCTGAAGCTTTTCTCTCTTTCAGTGTGGAGCAGTTCAGCAGTCAAATCTCAGGAAGTCAAAAAAGAAAAAGTCTAAAAGAGAACACTAACAACAATAATGAGGAGCTCAATTTGGGTTAAAAGATAGGCTATCTAATTAATTCAAATAACGTTACAGCAATAATCTCAAAGATTTTCATTTCAATAAATGTCTGTTAAATCACTATCTTTCGCCGAATGAGGTAACACAATGTTGATTGAGCCTATGGCCCACTGATGAAAGCCTTTGCAATTGTAGTATTATTATGGACTGGGTGTCTGTGGCGAAAATCACAAGCAGCTCCCAGTTAGTGACGCATTTTCCATCAGCCAGCAGTGGTTGGTCTGCCAGAGAGGGTAGGCGGAGCTAAGCGGCTGCTTTTCCGGCCTCTGCAAGTGTTGAGAGTAAACAGTAATCTACTATGGCTGAACACTACAGACTACAGATACAACTTCAAAAATAAGTGAAAATCCAAAGAAAAAGAAACAAATTCGACGCTCAGATGAAGGCAAACAATCTAAAAAGGAAAGTGTCAGCCAGGAAAATCAAGAGCTACAGCCAGAGCCAACCATGGACGTCTCACATACGGCACTGTCTGGATATCTGGGAAGTGTGCTTCCGCAATTACCGTTTATTGCCAGAGGGGAGAAAGAGAATGTAACTGAGACCTTTGAGATTATATCATTAATGACATAAAAGTTGTTGCACCAAAAGACACACAGTAGTATTATTTTGGGTAGACAGCCACTCACACAGTCTCTGTTGCTGTAAATACACAGGCGGTAAGTCGACATGCAATGTTATTCAGTATTCAGATTCTTCTCCTACATGATCTTTAATCAGCAGTTTGCTGGTCAGAAAAGAGAGCTAATGTTTTCAGTAAATGAGAGACGCTGACAGTAGAAACAGCTTTTCACCAATAACTATCTGTTTCACACTTTGCTACTCTGTGCAGGTTTCAGACTGGGTGCACATATGTTCTCAAAGTGATATTTGGAAGGAGGGTGAAATGACTCTTGAGGAATATTGTATTGAGAAGTCAATTTCCCTTCCATTATCTCAACACATTATAGTTTTCTCATGGACCATTGATACTGTCTAATAACCAACACTGGAGTACATCAACATCATCATTGTGGTCGGCCATAATAAAGGGCTTAGGCTGACCTAAAAGCATCTAATATTTATAACAAAGCCTTCACAGTAACTACAACATCTATCTTCCTTTCATTCTCTATTATTAGTTATAATATGATTTGATAGGACCACTCACTGTCCACCAAACTACAAAGAAATCAGTCAAGCTCCCTACTTTAAAATAGATCACTTCCTTCCCTGTTCTGCCTCAGGACCAGTCTGAGGACAAATCAATTTGTTTGGACCACGTTACAGTACGAACAAAATGAGTAACTCACAAAAAGCACGAACCAAACTGCAGTACTCTCTGGCCCTGTAATGACAGCTATTTCAAAATGAGCTGTAATCAACCCCAATCATCGGACAAAAATGAGTCAATGTTTGCACAAAGGAATAAAAATTAAAGAGTGTAAAAACTGTGTGGAAGGTTGTGAGAAAAAACTAATAAAATCTTCTCTCACTGTGTGGTTCAGCTCCAGAGAGGAATCAAACAAACACACAAACAGAGCAGAAAACATCACAGAGTCTCCTCTCCCTCCAACTGTATTCATCTGCTGTCTCAGTGGAGCAGAGAGCGTTGTTCGTGTTTTTAGCTTTGGTGGTTCAGCTGGGGTCCGTTTCACAAAGAAGGTTCAACAAACTCTGAGTCTAACCCTGAACTCTGAGTTGATCTACTCTGAGATAGGAAAGTCTGAGTTTTCGGTTCCAGAACAGCTGATCAGAGTTAGTTCAATCAACTCTGAGTAGGTTCAGCCAGAGTTAAGTACGTGCACGCTGACTATCAAAAGCCAGCATTAATGGAGCCCCGATACCACGATTCACCATGGCAACAGTACACAAAAAGAGGTCCTCCTACGTCACACCAGTGGAGCTTGAAATCCTCATGCGGACGTTCAGCGAATACGAGCATGTTTTTAGAAAAATAAAGTTACATGGCTGCAGCTGCAAAAGAGAGAGAAGCGGCGTGGGAAGAAACTGCTGCTCGAGTAAATGCTCAAGTTTGAACTGGTCTATTTATTTAATACTTAATCACGACCGGAAGCTAAAATTTATATTAATTTAGGAGCAATCCAGGGGGTGGAAAAAAACGTACATGGAAGCAGTTAAAAATAAAATACCAGAACATCATTCAAAGGTGCGGCTCAGGCAGAACAGGCTCATGGCTGAACAGGCTCATGGCTGAACCTCACTTCAATCATATTTTCAATATTAAACTAATGAAATATCAATCAGTGGCTGTTTTAATGTGCATTAGCTTTATCCCTAACATGATGCTGACTTCACATACATTATAATTTATGTTGATTAAACTGAATTGTGTTAGTTGAAAAAAAAAATCCAATAACTTCTTATAGCTTATTTGAGTGCTCTCGGCAGTAGTGGTGGAAAAATATAAAAGTTATGACTTTGACACAGATTTGTCTTTTGATTTTTGTTATCATAATTATAAAAGACTTTTGCAAAGGGGTCAGAGCAGCACAGAGACGCAACATTTCTTTTTTAAAAATTTGTAACCGCTCAAACACGCGTGAGACGGTCTGAATAAATGAGTAAGTCAAATGAGGGTTTTTTGTATTCTAGAGGGAGGAGACAGAAAGAAACTCTGAGTTTCCTGAAGAAAACCTGCTCACATATGTCACAGACGTCATCGTACCAATCCAGCTGTAAATTGGATCAGTGGGCAGTTGTCAGTTTAAGTTTGTTCATCTATCCAGAGAGCTCAATCAATTTATTTGGGACAAGAGAGGTGGTAAGACAGAGTGTCTCTTATTTTATTGTACAGAAGTAAAAGGAATACACGCATAATAAAAAGGCAACGATTATGTCAGTGCTTTGCACCACACTACATGGTGATGAGAAGCTGACAGTAAGCAGCAGACACTGTGACTGTTATAGTAGTAACAGCACAGGTGTTACTAATTACAGTAACAATGGCTCTGTTCTATTGTGAGTGATTCAAATTTCAACAACAGCAGACACCAGAGACTGAAGCAGCTAATTAACTTTATTATTAACTTCTGATACTACATGTCATATTTTCTTCCTTTAGAAAGGCTGATTGGCACCCTTTCTTTGCACATTATATACCTTTGTATTGTGAAACATGCAGAAGTCCTCATAACATCATTATTGTTATTGTATGTTATTTTAGTTTTTAGTCATGTTTATACTTTCCATTAGACAACAGTAACAAGTTACAAAAGCTCTTGACTTTTTCTCCATTAATCTGTCTGCTTGTCTGTCTCTTTACACTTTAGCAGAAGCTTCAACAAAACATGAATAAACAACAAATTCACAACTGATGTTCCTAGAATGAGCTTGGTCATCAAGCTGAACATCCAACACACACCCACACACACACACACACACACACACACTACTACTGTCCTCAACATTAAGGGAAGAGGAGACATGTTAAAATGTTTAATGGGATTAACAGACTCATGCATGCCTGTAAACAGGCAACCCACTGGTGAACACACACATTCTGATGCACTGGGAGTGATTTTGCAATGTGAATGAGCTTCCTTAGGAGCGTCTGTCACGGCTCAGAGAAGCCACATTGTAAAGGGCAGTTGGAATAGGAGGATTTCAACCACTGTGTTGCATCAGCACCTCGATGACGTGCTGGGAGAGGAGGCTGTGTTTGCTGTCATGGATAAAAACAGCTTGAAGTCAAACAACACATTGCAATGACAAAGAAATTGACAGACTGAGGCTAGCTTGTGTTCATGGAATAGTAGGTGGAATACAGAAGGAGGGGGAATAAAAGGGAAGACTATCAGCAGGAACTCACTGAGTAACACTGCAATGTCAGACATGACATTTCCTAAAGTCTGTGTAGAGAAAGACTGAACCACAGCGGGTGTAATGTTTTGTCTGGCACTTTAAATGTGTGTAAGTGTGTGTGTTTGTGTTTGCAACATTGATGTGATCCTTTCAAAAGGTTGTTTCACTAGCACTCTGTTCTACAATATCTCTATAGTCGTCAACATAACAAGCATTTCTCCAGGGCACACATGGAAGAAATACAATAATAAGGAACACTAAAAACCCGACCCATGCTGGTTTGTACTGTACAGATGCAAAGATGACAAAATCAAAGAAGAAACAAAGCGAGGGAAAGGAGAAGAAATCTGGGTTCAGTTGGAAGCATTCTACAGAAACCCAAAATCACTGTAACGCTGCAATCTTTGAGATTACACCCACAAGGGAAGAGATAAAGAGGGAGACCCAGAAACAACTTGTCGAGGTCAACAGACACAGAGGCAAAGGGAGTGCACTTGGATGGATTTGCAGAGGGCAGCCAGGATTGGGGCTGACTGAGGAGAGTTTAGGTTGAACTGTGCTCCACTTAGAAAGATTGGGTTAGTCACGCAAGTCAAGCATCCTGACAGACAGGTGAGCTGCAGGCTGTTGGATGAGCTGTGATGGTAGCCCAAACAAACAGACTGAAAAAGACAGGAGGGAAGCTCAGCTGAGGTTTGAAGATGGTTTACATCAGACACTTACTTCAGAAAGAGTCACACCTACAGGTATTTCAAGATTTAATGTCTTGAGACAATTTTATATGAAACAGACACATATTGAATGAAAATGTTAAACTATTCTAGTGTGCATGTGTGCACACATGTGGACGATTAAAAAGAGTTGAATAGTGAGAAACAAAAAGTATATTGGCAATGTGACCACACATATCCCCACTAAAACCAAACTCAAGCTCCTGATGTAAACACATCATGACTGAGAAAAGCAGCAACACTTTGGGATGCAGTAAACAACACCAGAGAGCAACAGGCATTCAGCTAGTAATCTGAAAAAGCAAGCTAATGAAACCATAAAGAAAAATGCCATCAATGAAGTGGTATCTAATCATCTTAAGTCGATAAAACTTCTTTCATTCACGCTGAAAAGGACATAAAGCCTTTATCCTCTTAACAAAGGACATGCTTACATTCTCAAACACGATATTTGTTGGCTTATTGATTCCCTTTCTGCTCACACTCACCCACACATTGTTTACTCCTCTCTTACAGAGTCTGAATCATAGTGAGTGCTGTTGGCAGCTCAACCTTCCTCTGTTCAATTACAGCAGCAGCAGCAGGACAGTGATAGAAAAAAAAAACCAGCTATGAACTAATAATGGTGCAAATAATGGTGCTGGATTTATTGTACATAATGCAGGTCAAGGATTCTCTTTCTGACTGCCTAGTATGGCAGATGTAAACAAGACCAGAGTCCCACAAATATGTTGCCTTTACATACTTAAATTGTTTACAGTGAGAACTGGGCCATGTGATGTGAAACCTTAAAAGAGAGTGGATGCCAGAAAACTTAGGTGGAAAAAAAAACGTGTTGGTTAAACAATGAAAGAAACCCTGATGAAACAGTGGTGCAGTGAACAAAAATCATTAATGTTATTAGCTCATTAGAATAACACATCCACATGTCCATCCAATCTATTCATTGTTTTATAAGGATGAGTTGTATTTCATAAAAAGGTGCAGGATAGAGTAGGGTTGAGAGAAAAAGACAGCAACATAACAACAGCAATCAACTCAACTTACTTATTCTATGTGGAAAACCAGACAGAGATAACATGTTCACAAGTGAGAGAGAATAAATCATGACATTACAGCTTGGACTGGGTGACTTAGATGAACGACTCTCTCCAACTCAATGCAGCTAAAAGCAGAACACTATTCATCACACAAACACTCTCACCATGCAACAAGTGCAGCACATTTCACTGACAGATGGATGCGGTCCAATTAGATTAACTCAGTTTTGAATAATGTGCAATAGCTTAAAAGTTCACTGACGTCACTGCAGCATAAATTATTCACACAGCAACGCTGACAGAGTCAAAGTGAAATTAGAAGGAAAGAAAAGATCAAATTGATAAGGCACGATGTTGACACGCCTCCACAGAGAACAGAGTCTATTACAGTCCACAGTCACATCACAACTATAGGGTAAAAGAACAATAAATAGTGGACCTCACTTTATTTTCCACTCTGATCACTTCAGCTTACAAAATATGTCTAAACTTCCTATATGTCAACAATCTTGTCTAATCCTGATCATCATTTTAAAAAGAAGCTCATGTTAGCAAGGGCGTAGTTACCCTAACCCCAACATTGGTGGGGACATCAACTTCTTTTTTAATTTATTTCATTTTCATGTTTTTCCAGTAAGATTCAAAATATGATTATTCATGTCATTATATCTCCTAGCAGCGTCGGAGTAGTGTATTTGACAGAGAGTGAGGACAGAATTATTTCCTTATGAAGGAACTATGAATTCACAAACAAATGATTATTGTTTCATCATTGTTTAAAACTGAAAAGAAGAAATTACTTTGCATATGAACTCTAATCTCTGTGTCTTTATCTCCACATCAGTAACTTGTATTTGCAGCAGTAAATAGGTTCTATCCTTAATCCTGTCTATTCATTGTAATGGATCAACGTAACTTTTGATACCGCACACTTTGATGAGGAGGTGTTTTCATTTCAAATGTCCCACTGGAACCAAAGACAATCGGGCAGCGATATTAATTCATGTTAGTATGTATCATATTTAAACAAACTGCATGCATATGGGCAGCGCAGACGTGGCAAAGAAAGTCATTTGAGCATGAGACATGTTGTTCTGCTGTATAAATATATTTCACAGCTGAATTTCTGATTGAAAAGATTTGGCCGAATAATGTTGCATGAATAAATTAATAAAGTCGTCATTCTTGTATTTTGCACACCACTATGCCAAGCCTAAAATCAGGACATTAAATCCTTAGTGCTTACAACTTACATTATTGACAACCATTGTAAGCGCTTGCATGTTTAAATGTGTTTTCCTACTCCCCAGGGGGCCACTGGTTTTAAGAATGCTCCTAAAATCAACTTGCTGAGACTTCAAACTCACCAGAGCAAATGCACCATAAAGAACAAGCATGTGCACTGGCTCTTATTACAGCTACTTAATTTCAGTGTTTTCCCATTCAGCTCTCACCTTAAGGCAGTGATGCAGCAGATAGATACAAGTAAACGAGCTACCTCCAAGTTAGGTTTTGGTTACACAGAAGAAATCTATATCTGTGCCATGCTAATACATGTGAGAATAAAATGTGTTACATACTGTAAGTTTGCTAATTCACACACTTACACTGACAATATATTAGGAACTTCCACCTGCATTTCAGGAACCAGAGATGGGTTCATCATGCTGTCATCTTAACACCAAGCAAGAACACATTTTAATCACTGTAGCAACATTTATAAAACTAGGAAGAATTATATGTTACAAGGTTTAATAGGTTTAAAATTATGTCAGAGGAAAAAGCAAAACTGGCTCTACTTCAGTCCAGCCACTCCAGCTGCTGAAAGCTCTTTGTCTCTTTAGTTCCAGACAAATGAGCTGACTCCTCCTGTAGGAACGGAGGCTGACAGCGTCTGCTCCATGCCAGGATAAGACAGTGCGTGTGCCAGCTCAGTCTGGCATGGCAGCATGGGAGAGCTGTGGGGTCAGACTGGATATGAGGAGAAGAGAGCTCGGGCATATTGTCAGACAGAGTGTCAACATCTGTGACCAGGGAAATATCAAGCTTATTAATGAAGCTTGTATTGTATAAATGTAATTTGAATCTGAGAAAGGTTAAAGACAGGAGAGCCGGACAGCAAGATAAGGAGAATCATTGCAAGTTTTGTCCATGAGTCATCTATCGTCAACAGCTGCTTCTGTGTTCCTGTGTGTGTAAGTGGAGATTGAGCAATGAAAGGCAGGCTGTAACTGGAATGCCTCCATCTCTGGGGGTGAAAAACAACTGAAAAAACACCCAGAATGCACTGCACTCACTTTCAAAGTGAAGGTGAGCACAAACTTGTGACAAAGACAGAAAAAGGAGAGCGCTGTAACTTAACAGACTGCTTTTTTTGCATTTATGGAGAGAGACGTAAAAAGGACTGTTTTAGAACTTATGAATACCTTGAGAGGCAAAGATGGCACAGAGGAGAAGATGGAGTACAACTATAAACACACACTGGCAGTTCAGCATGCAAAGAAAACGTCTCAGCTCTCTCTCCTGAAAGCCTTTAATTCCTCCTCTTTACTTCTTGCATAGCAGGTGGTAGTCTGTGTGGAGTGTGTGATACCAGTGCAGGAGTGTGTTTGTGTACCGTATCTTTTGTTTGTTCTAAATGAGCGACTATTTAGCGCTGTCGGGGGTCTTTGAGCTGGACTTAAAACTGACTGTAAATCAGTGTAATTAACTGATTGTTAAAGATTTGTTTTTCACATTCTTTGTTCATGCAGACCAAACACTGTAAAAAGCAGAGTCCAAATCCCAGCATGCAAACAAACACAGTGAGAAATGCTTCTTGTGTCCTGCAGAAGTGAGGTCAGAAATCATACACAAACATACATACAGACACACTGTCCTCATGAGAGGAGAAACAACACAATGTGATGAACAGTCAGTACTTCTCTCTCTGGTGGGACAGCACAGCACGGCATATCTCCCTGCTGTTTGCCTCTAATCTGTTTTTATCTCTCAGCTGCGTTTCTTTGTCTTTCCATACTTTAAATCCCTGTTTCTCTGACATGTCCTCCATCCATCCTTATACTTAAAGATCATGGTTTGTTGTTTTATCTTTCTAGGACAGCATCATGGTTGCTATGTCTTGCTAGAACTCTGTATATCTCAAACACTGCTCCATACATCGTGGTTCCAATGCCTCGGCTGGCTGATTCTTAAGTTATTTACGATACAGACACTTAAGTCTGGGCTATATCCACTTCACACTCAGTCAATAGCAGACAAAGCCTTAAAAGACAGAGCCTCTCCTTTTCTACTCCCCTCACTTTTTCCCTCTGAAGATGTGAAGCTTTGTCCTGGTTTATAGGACAGAAGATGGAGGTCAGTCTGTGTGCGGTCGCTCTGTTTGGAGAGTCTGGTGGAGAAGAGACAGAGAGAGCGGAGGTCCAAACACTGACAGGACACAAGAGAGCAGCTGCAGCCCTCTGGCTCTGACAGAAGACAGGAAGAGGTTCAGGTAGAGGAGGAAATGGTAAGCTATAAGAGGAAAGGACCAAGGACTGGACACTGACAGGACACACAAACCCCCCACTCACAGTGTCTAGCTCACATCATGTAGCTTTCATTTAAACTGAGGACTGCAGGGTGCTGCTTTCCATTTGAATAGGACTGCTCTGCTTTACTCAGGGAAACCTCATATGTGCAGACTTCTAATACAGACTCTGAAGGCTCCCAAGATGGAAATAAAAGCCAATCTAATTTCTATTATCAGCTGATTCAAAGTTTGTTTTCTCCATTATGAACGGTCATTATCTCACCATCTGCTGGGCTACAGTGCTGATCAGCTCAGCAGGTGTGTTGTGATCTAATAGGATCAGACAGGTGTGAGACATGCAGGATAATAACACCTCTGCTCCAACAGAGGAAGCTGGAGGGAAGTCAACAGCTCCATGAGGGAAGACACATTTTGGAATAAATAACTTGTCTCACTGGTGAAAATAACAAGACTGTAATGAATGGATATGAATGCACTTGAGCTGCGATAAAACCATGCATAATTTAACTTTCCCATTCACACATAAAGTTGCACAAAAGTTTTAGGCTGCTTCTTAAAGTCATTTATATTTATGAGTGAAGTGTTACAGTAGTTCTTTACTTTCTAAGGTTTCTAAAGTGTATTTCTTCTGTTTCTGTGTTATGAAAGCTTTGCAGAGGGAGAGATCTCTTTCTCTCTTTCAGATGGTTTACGTCCTCTGCAACGTTTGAGCAGAGCTCAGCTAGCTTTGAAGTCTAATGTACTGCAAATCTTATTTTAGCTGTCATGGGTAAATACATTAAAGAGAGGATACTTACACAAGCTTTTAAAAATTACATGATACTGTATGCAATGACACGTACTTATAATAATACTTATAACGCAAAATACTATGTTTGGGGTTCTTCCTCTTTAAAAGTCAGGCACATAGGGTCTGATGTGATGATGCATATGTGTACTGCAATAATCACCCCTAGCCTCTTTTGAATGCTACTGCAACTGGAAATATACTTTTTGCCCATTCAGTGAACCCCACTGTGACAAACATTGTTATGTTAGAGAAATGGAGCAATGATGCAGCAAAATAACTTGAAGACAGAAATGCTGATGAAAAAAAACTTCATCTGAATACATTAGATAAATGTAACATCATCTTCCCTGCAACAATGACCCAAGTGAATGCTTTAAAAAGCTTCAAGTCACTGTTTGAAATTAACTTTACATCAACAGAAGCTTCATAGAAATAAAACTGCAGCACGTTTTCTAGAGTGATGAAAGCAGTTATTTTGGCAAGACAAAGTTCACTACAAAGAGAATGTAATGTCTGTGATTCACTGAGAAAATAGTGTCTTTACCTCTTGTTTCTTTTTTTGGCAAATGTCCACTAATGTTCCTGTGGTACATATTATTTGAAGAAGCATAAAATAAGCTTTCAAAAATGTGTTGCTGTTGTGTTCGTCACCATCACCAAGAAATGTAACCACAGTCACAGTCCTTGCTGTCTCTATATATACAGTATATCTGCACATTTTCATACAGTAATGTCTTCCCGAGGATCGTGAAACAATAATACTCATTTGAAGGTCAATTAGCTTGTTTCACATTATTATGTTAATCTGATAAATAAAAAGACAATCGATTCATCACCATGAAAACATTAATATAGCACAGAGGAATCATAGATTATTTTCCCCATTGTTAAAATTCAGGGTCAAAGTAACAATTAGCTTTCATTGTCGATTAATCTGGCAGTCATTTGCTCTATTTTACAAAACTTTAGGAAAAATATATTATATTTGGAGATTTGGAGCTTTTGAAAGTGTTATTAATACTGAAGACTGATATGCAAACTATTATTAGACGTGGAAATTAAAAAGCTGTGTGAGGAAATGATGACTGACAGAAGTTTGAAATGCTCCCATTTCATCAAAACATATTAAATGTCATTTGAAAGTCAGATTTCATAATTATATCTGATTGTTCATTTGCATATCAAGATCTGAGGAGCACAGAGGAGAACTGGGATATTACCTGTCATCCAACAGATGGTATTAAAAAACATACTGTTAAATATGAAGAATGATATTTAAATATGTCTGCTAAATGGTAAATGGACAGCACTTAGATTGCACTCTTATAGTCTTCCAGACACTCAAAGCACTTTACACTACATGTCAACATTCACCCTTTCACACACACAGTCACACACTGATGGCAGACGCTGCTATACAGAGAGCCAAGCTGCCCATCAGTACTGATCTAATCACATTCACACATCGATGACTGTCGGCCTTAGGAAGCAATTTGGGGTTCAGTGTCTTGCCCAAGGACGCTTCGACATGTGAACTGCAGGAGCTGGAAATCAAACTGCCAATCTGCAGATGAGAGCTGATTACTACAATGTGCTACGATGCCAATTGACTCTGGTCAGCCAGAAAGCTAATGCACACAGTAACCATGGCGATGGAACTCGATTACGATGATTAGCCCCAAGTATCTGTGGTGCAACAAATTCTAGTGCTTGGTTTAGTTACAAACTAACTTGTAGTTATTTAGGCTGTAGTGTAGACTTTGCTCCTCAGCTCAGCAAAGACCTTACACAAAGTACAACCCAGAGCAGGGTTTATTTTCTTGATTCTTCTTCACCTCTTTCAGTTGAACAGCAGGAAATTACACTAAAAAGCTGTAATTTTCATGCAAGTTCACAAGTGTAGGAAGCAGGCTTAGTAATAAGTGTCTTTTGAAGGCAGCATGGCTGCACTTTCAAGGATGTAATGTCCTGCTCTTCCCCCCACTTCCATCCCCTTACTGATGAGCCAGGCGTCAGGCGGAACACATTGACAAAGTTGAGAAAGGATTCATCTTGCTGATGTCAAGATGGATGACATCTCTGTTTACCAGCCACTGACTCTCCATTAAAAAGTGTTAGAGGTTAGAGATTTATTTACTGAATCTGGAGCTTTTAACAGTCCACATTACGACAACAACAGATGATAAAGAGCTGCAACAATCTGAGCAAGTACTGCGTTATCCAGATTCTGCAAACCTCTCTGGGTTAATAAGTCAACAGGCTGAGTTATGAAGCTCTTTTCCTCTTGAATCTGTGACCCTGAAAAAGTTCCATTTGAAAGCTTCAGTTAATCTGAGAGGACTTATTATGGACTGATGGGGATGCAAAGGTACTTCACTGTCATTTCTACCAGCAGCCAGCAGACAAACACTCCTCAGAAGTCCTCTTCATCTCGCTCTGACAAAGAGGTGGAGGTGAGTTCAGCTGCAATTCTGAGAAATTACCTTGTTTGTAGTGGACCCATTACAAAACCACACCTTTTTAGGTGACAGTAGTTTTCAAGAAGGGGATGAAGAAATTGTAATATCATGCAAGCGATGTACAGTAATAAGTAAAAGATAAAGATATAATTTTGCTCCACAAAAGTCCATAATGACACTGGCACAGTGACAAAGTTGGTGAATCACAATAATGTGAACTGAACCTGATAAATGAGCAATTTTGTATAATTTTATAGCTCAGTGCACAGAGAGAATGGCAGACACAGTATTCATTTCACAGTTCATACTCTTCTCTCTTTCAGGCAGTGGTTCATCAAACTCAGACAAAGTTGTTAGACTGGTAGAGATACTTTGATCTGCTTATCAAAATGCTTGAGAGGCATTGATTCAGAGTCTAGTGTGCATTCAGTTAATCACAGCAGGGTAGTCGATACAAACAGATTTGTGACGAATAAAAGTTTCTTCAATTTGAAGAAACAAAAGAGAAAATGTGTGAAAACGTTCTCCTTTTGTATTTCTTTTTTATAATTAATATATTGGGGAGCTGATGAATAGTTCCACCAATTACTCTAACAAGCCAAGAGTCATACTTAGCCCAGTCAGTCTGTCATTGTCAGCTCAGTATATAAAAAGTAGCCTGTCTCAAAATAAAGATGGCAGGGGAAGAAAGATGGACTAGCTTAGGTATTTAACCAAGGAGCAGTAGATTTCTTCATGTCTGATTATAAAGTGAAAACAGGCTATAGGCCTTTCCCCTCTAGTAATGTAATCTCACGTTATTGGCTTAAACTGTAACAGCCTATAAAATCAGCACCTGCTGTCTAAATAGACAAATGATCTGAGGACACAGAGCAATGAATTGTGCTGACTGTCTGGTCTCTAAGCTTATAACTGTTCAAAATGCTCTTTGCCAAATCTGTTTGAATTCCATTAATCTGAATAAATGGGAGTCAGGGTATCAGGCCTCTGCAGTGATGAATAAAGATGTTAAGAATAGAAGAGAGAGAACTTGAATTTATCTGACTCATTTGTTGGCAATTTAAACCCTCAGAAGAGACCCATTTTTCTTCATGTCCCACCCACAACTTCTCTCATCTCATCATTCCCTCTTGTTTTTCAGGTTGTTTTTCTTTTTTGCCTCCATTCTCATTTTCTTTAATCACTCTTTATCTTCTTTTCTCATCCCATCGTCTCCGCCTACCTCCCCCCTGGCTTTCTTTTATCGAGTCTAAACCACATTTCCACCACAGTATTTATTCAGGGAGACTGTTTTCTCCTTAGATGCCAAGCTTTTGTCAAATACAAGCACTTGTCCAAAATCAATTTCCACGACCATCATGTTTTTCTCCTCTGTGTACTCAGTGTCAGTCAGGTCTTTTCTTCCTCTCAACTCATTGTTTTCTGCTCTGAGCAATAAGAAGAAAATAGATTCAGCTCATTTCAAAAGACTGAAGCAAGGACATCATTTCTATGAGTAACACTGTCCTCAATCTGATGGGAGCTAAATAACTCATTATGCATGTTGTGCATGTTTCTTCCAACAAAAGTATGAAAAGTGATGATTCCAGATAAGGTGACAATTTACTACTTTTATAATGGTTCATAACTTCATTCTGTTTTATCAGGCAGAGGTGAGGCAACAGAGGTTTAGAATGTATTTCTTGTTCCTGGAACATGAGGTCTCTCTCTCCCTGTGGGAGACCTCAAGGCAGCTCTGTCACCCACATAACTAAGACGACAGCAGTGACAAACAGCAGGAGCCCACACACCTCTCTCTTTCTTACATGTTCCCTCCTGAGAGATGTCGTCCACACCTCACTCCCTCTGTGCTCGTCTTCTCTCTCTGTGAGCAACACTCACCTTTCTACCAGCACCTAATCTCATGTTCTCTTTGTTCCTGTCACTTCTTTACCCTCTTTTACCAACAGCTTTTTGCCCATTTGTCCCCAGTATGACACACCACACACATAATGAGCACTGTCATTATTTATTTTCTAATCAAAAAAGGCTTGACCCCTCGAGGACTCACATTTCAGGTGTGGGACATTATTTCCTCTAAACTTTTACCTCTTTGCTCACCTTCCTGCTATTTCTACTCGTTTAAAAATGATGTTTTGTCATTTCAATTCATATTATTCAAATATCGTCATGAATATTTATGGAGGGTTCTGAGAGAGGGAGGCAGGAGTGTCGTGTGAGGGAGGCCAGTTTTACTCCCACATCCCTGGTCATGAAATTATTCAGTGCATCATCTGAATAGCATTTTTTTTGAGAGAGCCAAAGAAATAGAGAAATTGGCCCACATTTAACAAACATGTTCTCCTCGAAAATTAGTTGTGGTCAGTGCATATTCTCACCAGATACTGTATGCATGAATATTAATGCAGAACAGTTACAGGATGGAGGTAGCTAATGATTCCGAGACGTTACAGTCAATGCATCATAGCTATACAGCTAAACTGATATCATAGCATGACCTCATGACAGCCTGCAAAGTAGAAAATGTCTAAAGTAGAAAGAAAACATGTTCCCTCTGTGATAACCCTGTGATGTCATCTTGTCGAGCACTGTGATTGGCCAGTCAGCTCTGTCTCTGCAGGTGCTAGTTAGTGCTCGTTAACTGGCCACACCTGAGGGCCCAGGGTTTAGCTTTTTACTGTGCTCTCATGCACCATACAGCAACCTCACACACCAGTTGTTTCTCATGCACAACCACACCACTGACTCTCCACACCTTGTGTCTTAGATATTTCATTTCATCATTTCAAACATTTTCAGTCTAATTTGGTTCATTTGATTTAATAAAATATTCTTCTTTAACCGCTTTGCGTGATGTGTCTTCCTTTTTGTTGTGACTGCTTGAGCCAGCTCATAACATCACTAACTGATTGTTTTTAATGGCCATTCATAAATAATAATCTACTCATTGGCAGCAGCTTCAGTTATCGTTGATCTATTTTTCCCCAGAAAATGAAATACATTTTATTATCTTTTAAAACTTTTTTCTTTTTTAGCATTGACTGCTTTGTATTTTTCCTGGAGCAGAAGTGTTTCATATTTCAAACGTCCAATCACAATAAAACTAACTGCCAGACAACAATCATATAATAGCTCCTGTCTCAGTTACAGTATTGAATGTTATACCCACATCCTGTGGCTTTTGAATCATCTATCTGACTGCTTTGGCATAGCTTCTGAGGAGGTCAATATTCCTCTAATAGCCCATTGCTTTGTGTGTGTTCTACTTCTGAGCACAATGCCAGCTCAATATAGGAACAGTGTAGCAGACTGGATAACAGTGATCACACCAAACCAAAGTTCTGTTCAAAAAGTCAAAATACTTTAATCACAAAGCACTTTATTGCTCAATACTCTTAAAAGCTTATAAAACAGATTTATTTTAATTCACATGAAGGTGAGCACTTTTTAAAAGTTAAGAAGAAGGCCATGATGAAGGCTTGAGAAAGATTAGCTTTGAAAGGACCAGATGTTGACTTTCTGTCGATCCCTCAGTTACCCTCTGTGTACCAACTAAGCTGCAAGGTTAAGGCACAAAAATTAACCAGTTAGATTTATGAATATATCAAAGGTAGACCGAGCAAAAAAAACCATTTCATGTTTGTTTCTTGTTTTTTCTTCCTGTCCGGACTTCACAAAATACATAAATACATTTCAAAAAAAATCTATAAAAGGCAGATTTAGGCTGACAGTCAGAACACATTTGGATTTAGTGGTTGTCAAGTCACCTACTTGGCTGGATGTGATTTGTGCTTTCAACCTGCACAGAA
Source organism: Semicossyphus pulcher (assembly GCF_022749685.1). Taxonomy (NCBI): domain Eukaryota; kingdom Metazoa; phylum Chordata; class Actinopteri; order Labriformes; family Labridae; genus Semicossyphus; species Semicossyphus pulcher. The sequence goes on from NW_027211700.1 coordinate 9,637,590, forward strand.
GGACATCTGCTGCAGATAAATAACATCTGCTTTAGTTGACTTCACTTGGGCTTTTAGCAAGTCTGACTAATGCCATCTGCAGAGTCGAGAGCTGTAGCTTGTGTTAAGTCAGCCACTCTGCAATTATCTACACTTGAACGAGTACCTTTGACTTTAGATCCATATAAGTGAATGGAACATTGATGCAGTTCTAAATGAGGGAAGAAACTCCTTTGGTCTTTGCCAGGCTACAGTGTTGTTTTAAATTTCTGACATTCACCATCCCATAATTCCTTCAAAATATTTCCAAACCTGGGACGTCGATGTAGCACAGTGGTTAATTCGCATGCAGAGGCCCAGTCCTCGATGCAGCAGCCCCGGGGCTCAACTCTGACCCTCAGCCCGTTGCTGCCTGTCATCCCTACTCTCTCTTCCCATATTTCCAACTCTATCCACTGTCCTGTCCAACACAGACTACAGCCATAGTGCAGCTTGTGGAAATACACATATACAAGTAAACAGCATTATGATGCTGAGTTAATGTGGCAGAATGTTCACATTGGCACTCGTTTTATCTCTGTTCAGCCGTGCGTGGAGGCAATCTGTTAGGTAGCTATTTGACTTTACTCTACCAGACTGACCTGGTATTACTTTGCAACCAGCCTGCTCAACAAATAATCAGCAAAGGCGTCAACAAAAGAGCTTAAAGTGATGAACTGAAATGAGTCTGACCAACTGCCAAAAACAAATATTTCCTGAACTAAATATTTTTGTCCAAAAATCCATTGCTTAATGATGTCGGCGATATCCTTAACACAACTGTCAGTAAGAAAAGGGGGGCGAGATACAAAACAGGACTGATAACTGATGCCCGCTCCGCGCTGCACAATAATATAAAGTTTTTTGGCAAACCAAGCAGTAAATCTCTCCTCTGACCTTCAAGTCTGCTGTTTCAAATTCAAACTTCACCCCCAACACACACACAAATACACACACCCACCAATAAGCAAATGTACCCACACACAGAACTTTCATGACACGCATTCACAATTCACAATTTTTGTTGATTATCTCACAGATAAAGTAAATATCACAAGATTAAACTCTCCAGTGATTCGAACTGAGCGATGCTGGCAGGATAATTACTTTAACTCCTTACCACCATCAGAAGGCCTTATTTAATTACAGAAAGAACTTTAAAGGTCTGAGGTTCAGCCCCGCTGGTCTGAAGGGGATCAGATGTGGTTTGATCTCATGTTTAAACTGAACACAGTCAATCACTCAGCACAGTGCGCTCTCAACCAGATGTACACACAGAGATCAAACTTAAATTGATGAACTGCATATAGTTAAACAAGTTACACAACTCCCCATGACATCATAGCGTACAATATACACACTGACAACACCACCAACAAGATATTTTTTTACAAGACATTTTAATCAATATATAAGTAAAAACAAGTAGAAGTGGAAAAACAACAAGCACAGCTCTGCAGAACATCCATCCAGTGGACTATACATCATTCCAAGCTAACTACCCTAATTATAATGTCCATCAATAAGAGACAGGAGAGTCATTTAGTAAAGTGGGTTGAATCAACATGCTGTATTGATTATCTGCTGGACTCGACTTCTGTACAGACAGTCTAAAATGTTTTTTTTTGCCCTTTTAACCTCAGAGAGGCAGAGAGAGAGACAAAGGGATACCTGAGGGGACAAAGATTGACTTTGTTTTGATTCATAAAACACTCAATAAGTTACTGAAAAAAGTGCTGCCGCTCAGTTTTGTAACACAGACATGTTTGCCTACCCTTTGGGCTCCTCTCCTGCAGCTTTTATAGTGAGGATTTTTTATTTCAAACGCACAATGAAATTTAACAGACCACATATAAAACTCTAGCTAACACTCCTGGGGTGTCCCCCTAATGTATTAGTCGTATTGATCACTGTCTTTATCTTATTTTATCTTTCTTATCCTGGAAAATAAATAATTGTATTAAAGCTTGAATATTTCTGTATTAATGACTCAATAGGTCTATTTTTCTCAGTCTGTGTATTTTTAACCAGCCTGTTTTGTACAAAGATACTACAAAGACATTTCCCTGTAGGTTATGTAAAAACATAATTGAGCAAAATCCTGCTCTTCCTGGGGATAAAAACCTCAGCATCTACAGAATAACTAACTTCATATGGGTAACAAAATAATAAATTGTTTAAATAAGTTAAATACAATGAACTGTTCATCTTGCCACTACTGTCCATAGCTGTAACTATTTAGCCTACATGTTAAGAGACTGTATCCACAGGATTTACCTTTCCTAATATATGTTGTTATGTTGATGTTATTTTTGGACGTTTGGCAGAAAATTCAGCAGATTTTGTTTGTTTTGCCGTTTCAGGGAAATATTTCAAAGTGGCTCCATTGTCAGACTGCGGCGGCGCCAATACTGGCTCTGAAAATGCAGATTATTATACCTCTCTGCCCAGTCTACAGAGGCAGCATCACATTCAGGCACCGTTCAGCACCGTGGACAGCTACACAAAAAAACCTGCTGTCCTCTTTTCCTGTGTAACCATCCAAATTATCTGAGCCACAGAAGAGCAGAATAGAAGCGAAGACGAGCAGAAGCAAATTTTTATGCAGCGTTAACACTATATACATTTACATCCTACGTCTCTCTTCCTTAGTTCCTTAGTTCCTTAGAACACTGTTCAAACAGTACACAGTAGGATTACATTGACTTAATTTGCTAGAAGCCTTTCATCCAGACAAATCTTGCATCTGCAGAATCTCACTTCATGAGAAGAACATTCTGACTACCATGAACATATAATTCCATTTCCTCTGTGTGAACAACAATGACTTCACGGTTATTGAAATAAAACTGTATTTGAAGCAGCTGTTTTTGGCTCCAGTGAATCAAAGTGAAAAGTGCAACTCTGGCAGCCTCTCCCCTCTCTTCAGAAACAGCCCTTTCTTCACACCTTGTCTTCATTCAGCTAAGTTGTCTAATGAGATACTTTGGCTCCTTCTGTGTCAGTAAGTCATATCCCCTCTTATTGCTCATGAAACGTCAAAAGGTCTTTGGCATGCCAAACAGAATTCGGCATGGAGAAAAATTCTCCTTCATCCCCGATGAAGCAGCATTTTAACACAAGAGAGCCACACAATATCAGATATATTATACAGTAGATGGTAGTAGTTTTTGATCCACTGTATTTCACAACGTGAAGATGGTCCTTAAGGAGCCCAGGCAGCCATGTTCTTCTAGAAACCACAATAACACACAGACAGAATCTGCTGTTGGAAAATGGTGGTCAGCTCTTACAGCAGCGTTGTTTATGTGTTTCAGAGAGATAATGGGATGTGCTGAGTAGTTTCACCACTAAAAAAGCAATTTCATAGCGATGCCATGATTCAGCTATTTTTCCAGGTAATTTCACTTTCTGCTGAGCTCAGATGATAACAGGCCATGTCTCATCGTGATAGCAGTCAGCAGCCATCTACAGCACGTCTATACGTCACCTATTCCACTGTACTAAGTCAAAGAACACATTTTAGAGAAGTAGGAGACCCTCAGACTCACATCTCCTTTGTCCTTGGTTTTTGAAATAGTAGCCTACCCTTCATCAAAATGTGCAATCACTTTCATGGACATGAAATGCACTGTGGCATGGAAATGTGTCCATATAGTATGACAAATATTTTTTCATTAAGAGCAACATTTGTTAGGGTCATTCCCCTTGTAGTGGAGGACTTTGAAAAAACATCTTGTCTTCAAAAGAAGCAATAAGAGGTTACTACCATTACTGTCCACAACTTAACTCCCTGTCTTTGTGTTCCCTTTAACTCTCTCCATTTGTCTTTAAAGTGCATAGAAGAGAAGATAAAGGAGGAAGAAGGTTCACAGATAAGTCAGTCAACTCAAGAGTCCATTGACAAAAACATACACAGACACAGACACAGACACAGACACAGACACAGTGTGTCCACCGAAGTTCAAGATGCCATGAGCAAATTAGTTCTGTATTCTGGACTTCAAAGGGATGAAAGTATTTCCATGCTTGAAATCACCATGGAGATAGTGTTTGGAGTCTTTGATTGTAAAGCAGAGACCACAGAGTGGGAAAGGCAGGCTAAAGGAAGACTAACACGTCTTGGGTTCAAACCCTTATTAATAGCCTTTGGTCTCATAGAGAGACCAAAACATCCTGGACTTTCATTTCACAGTACTGAAGTGTGAAAGTACTTTATGTCATAATGAATGTGTTTGTGCTGCTTCAATATCTCTCCAGAAGCAGCACTGACAGGAGACCTCCTGAGACCGCTGAGAAACGATAATGATCCTGACATTCACCACTGATGGAGCATGCAGCTGCATCCTGCAATCACTGATTTATGGACTGGACACCATTAACAACTGACTACACCCGATGGAGACACACATGCAAATATCTATCAGCATCAGTGACAAATGGCAACTTACTTAACTTGAAAGCAAATATATAATTCTAAGAAACACACTGTGCTTTTGTAGAAGTCTTGTTGGAGTGAATTAGTGTCGATCACACCAGCATGCTACCATGCAAGAAATCACTTATTAAGAGTCTCTTAATCTGCTCGCTGTCTTCTCTCTTTGAAGTACGATCCTCTTTATGTGCAGAATTAAATCTCCAGTCTTTTGTGTGACACACTATATCACATGCATAATCACGACAACAAACAGCCTCAGTTCAGAAAAGACTCAAGAATATCTGAATTACAGTTGAGGCGAGCAGATTGTTGTAAACAGTCCAGGCAGCTCTTTCATACGTGACTCACAACGAGCTTTAAATCTTCTGAATCAGCTGGAAAGACGTGTGCAGTCAATCCACGAGGATGATGATAAGTCCACTCAGCAGATAAACATCACTGGAGAGAGTGGGGACATTTTTTCTTGTCACAAAGCATGAATATGATTAATATAAGTGATGCAGACACAGACATAAATTCTTATCCAGTTCTCTCTGGACTGTATTAACATTGTTGCGTTCTCACTTACAGTCCCAAACATCTTTACTTCTCTCTCCTCAGTAAGTGACAGTAGAGCTGATGAGATCAGAGGCAGGCTGAAGGGCATGTCTGTGTCACTGCTCTTAATCTGAAGTGCACAATAGCTTCCTGCACCCCAGTGGAGTGGATCATTGGAACTGAGCAGCTACAAGCTCCAGCAAACCCTGAAACATATTGTGTTAACACATAACCAATGTGATCTTTAAAGAACCTGAGCTATATGAACAATGAAGGAGGAGTAGATGGAGAATGATGAGAGAATGGATGTTGCTGTACTTTGTGAACTTGGATGGTTCTGTTAACTTAAAAGGAAGCCACAACCAAGCAAGAAAAACATGAAATAAAATCACAGCTCTCTGCTCATTAGACCTTTATATCTTGTGTATGAGTAAGAACTAAGCTTTAACAGCAGTGGTTGAGAGATGTACGGTCAACTAATATCTTTCAGATCATGTCCTGGATCAAGGTGTTCTACGTATGACTCAACTCACAGATCTCACCATCTTTAGGCCTCACTTGTACTGCAGAAAGCAAAAGAGTACTTTATATAGTGATGTTACAGTCTTGGTGGCAGAACAGTGGGATGACAGCTCAGCTCACATCCCAGAATTCAACAGCAGCAGAGGGCCGTACAGCTCACACTCAGCAGTCGTCTTAAGAGACAGAGATAACCCTGCAGCGAGGTGGGATGACACCCTGCTGAAGTTTCACAGCTTCACCCTCCTTTAGTCTAACAGGATTATCACTGCAGCTGCTTTGAGTGAGAATCAAATGACCTGTCAGAGCTTGGAGATATTACAACAGAGGTGCAGAGAATCAGAGTCTGTCAGAGGCTAATGTGCTTATAATCTGATGAGAGATGGAGACATTACCAAACATAACACACTTCAAATTCTCTTTTGAAACTGTACAGTACACAGAAATTATGAGGAGGACCCATCCTTACGCCATTGTAGTAAAATTACATAAAAAAGGTCATTTTCAAATGTTTCAAAGTAGCCCTCATGAAGGATGTTATACTGTAATGTTGGTGTAAGTACGTCGCCTTGTAGTCACAGTACATGACCCCTGAATTTCACAGCTGTCACTTATGCCAGCATTACAAAAGAATGACTCGTTCTTCATGGAGGAAGGATTTTGAGTGACTGCTTCTTTACTGTGAAGACAGAAATACTGAATTTGGGATCATAAACTGCCAACAGCTTCTACAGCTGACAGCCAGTGAGAAGAAGCCAGCAGAGTAATCCTAAATCCCTCTGATGCAAAGCAGAATGCATTTCACTAAAAAGCCTTTTCAGAGTGAAGAACATTCTGGACTCAGTGATTCATCCAGACTCTGATGTCTGCACTCATTGTTCAGCCTGTGAGAGAAGAAACCATTTAGCATTCATACGTTCAATCTGTTGTTCTGTCATTATGTTTGTACCCGGACAATGGTTTTAATCAATTGATAGAAGAAAAAAATACATATATATCAGTGCCAAAATGTAACTGTTTTTTGGCAGTTATGGAAACTGTTACTGACAGCATTATTGATGCTGTCTGCCTGTTCCCCATCATGAATGTTGAAGCAAGTTACAGACCTCTGCTCCAGCTAATTTAATCCTGTATGTTAGAATTACATTAACCCTCGTTGACTTTGTCATTACAAACAACAGCTTTGGTGATATAACGAATCATATTTTGGTTCTTAGAGAAGATCATGTCTGCCCCCCCTTGAATGAAGAATGAAGCTGTCAGTCAAGTCATGTCACTTTTACGAATATAAATACAACAAAGGTTATGGCATGGCACTCTGCTTAGACATCAGGTCTAGGCAGGTTCTTTGTAGTATCCTGTTCAGAGAACCACACAAGCTTCGGACAGCATTCTTCCCCATAGTATAACCAGCCGAGGCTCATGGGTATTTTAGTTTTTGGTTTGGTATTTGCAATGACATCGTACAAATTATGAGAATAAGAAAGCAGTTGCAGAATACAGGCAATTTCAATATCTAAAAACTTGACTTACAGAGTGATCTGTTTGTTTTGGGATAAATAATCATGGTTTGGGACATTTTGTATGTGCGAGGCTTTACCAAAGCTGCATGTGTTGTCATTGCATTACATCACTCCATGCTGTAGAGTAAATGCAGGCTGGAGTCAGCAGTCAGTGGCCGTGAACAGAGCAAAGCTCTCCACATGAGAATGAGTTTGTAAATACAGAGATTACTGCAGCCAAAGCTGAACACAGACATGTCTGACAGTGGAAGTACACAGCTGGAGATCAATGGAGCAACAACATCTTGTTGTTCAGGGACAAAACTTTATTTTTCCAGAGCCTGAAACACAACACTATGCAGAATGTGTGGCTGAAAGAAACACTGTGCTGTAGTTGTTTTTGTTAGAGACAATTGTCATTTAGACAATGGAGACAGTGATTATGCAAGTTGTTTCTTTTTGCTTTGTTTGGTTTTACAAATCTCTGTAATTAATTATGTCTTCAGGATATTGCAGTATTATTTGTAGAGCAGTAGCTTCAACAAAGCCACAATTGTACACAAATCTAAACCCTGTGACTCCCTTAAGGGATGCAGGTAATGAAAACCAACCAGAATAAAAAGTCACGACTCCAGGCCCTGCAGAGCCCCCAGCACTTTAATCACATAAGCTCATTCTGAAGGAGACATTAATGAGCACTAATTACATTTTAAAGTAGCTACCATTGAATGAACATTAGTTTAATCTGTGGTTCCCCCTTTACATAACTGCAATATGACTGAGGTTACAAACTAGTATTATCTTTGAACTTGCTATACATAATGTTTTGGCAACTTTGAAGCAAAGCTAGTGCATCCTCTCCTGGACTGACTTACGAGAGGCACATTTACCCTTTTTTTGTGACTATTGTGTGAATATTTCCTTTATACTGTATCAGTGTGGCTCCAGGCCCCGGTTATGAGCTGGCTCAAGTGGCCACATCAAAAAGGGAGCCACACCATGAAAAGCAGTTTCTTAAAAAAAAAAAATTAGACCAAATATTAAATATTGAAACACTGACTGAACTATCTAATGCACGAGGTGTGGCAATCTAGAGAGTCAGTGGTGTGGTTGTTCATGAGTGAGCTGCAGTCTGGACCTTTTACCTGGACACACCCTGAGCTAACAGGTGTGGCCAGTTAACCTAACGAGCACTAACGAGCACCTGGAGGGGCAGAGCAGACTAGTCATCACAACCCCTGAATGGCTGTAGCCAAAAACACAGTTGGAATAGGCTGTTTTATAACCACACAGAATTGAAAATGTTACGCCTTGTTGACAATAACAAATACAAGGGTTAACTAATTTTATGTATTTATTTTTATATAGTAAAAATGGTTCTGGTCTAATTCTGTGTTACAAAGTGCCCATGGACACTCTACATAATCTTGTAGTGTTCCCGAAACAGGCAAAAGATAGTTCAATGAACATTAATGGCGGCGTCATTAAATGTGCAGTAGTTAGAAAGTGTTAGCATGCAAGCAATAACAAGGAGATCATGGCTATTATAATTACCTGCCTGCAATGAACAGAAACGCAATGATACACTATCGGTAATCTCAGGACATTAATCTACCCTTCAGACCACAAGTCTGACAAACTGTACTGCAAGCTCTGTAAGAGGCTCCCTGCCTGTTCTCAGAGTTATGATGGTCAAACAGTGGCAGCGCTATCAGACAATTCCTTCCATTCAGCCAGAGTGGAGTCAGTGGAGCGTATCAAACTTCTCAGCTATTCCAGGATGAACACTCTCCCTGGAGTTTCAGCTGGTCTGTGCCTAAAGCCTGCTGCAGGGTCCATTTCAGTCTTTTATGCGATACATGTGCTTCAGCAGGTCACTGAATAAGGTATATCTTTAAATCTCACAATCCATTAGCTTACTGTACAAGTTTTCATACATTGAACAACTCTTAATTCTGAACTGATTACATAAACCTTCACATTGGTCAGTCACAATCATTGTAACAAACTGCACCAAGGATCAACACATCATCTAATTATCTGTTTTTCTGGAGCTAGAATTTGCTTTGATTTACCTCTTTACAGATGTATGGGGAAAAGGGTAGTCTCACTTGTTACTACAGTATGTAACCAGATTGTCTATTGAACTGTTCACAGATTCACACAATGTAAGGCATCCTGTTCCTCCTCCATTCAGCCAGCTCAAGCTCTTACACTTGACCCTTTCACACCCTTTACATTACAGTCACACTTTCCATGCACAGCTGAGTTTCAACTCTCAAGCGCTAAGCTGGAACAGGGACCTTGGTATTAGTGGGTGCAATGAGAACATTTAGGAGTGTATTTTTAATGCATTAAAAATAGTTTGCTGCGTGTTTCATTACCCTGAACTTGGCTTGGCTCTGCAGGGTGTCAAACCTTTTAGGCTATGGCTGACGGGGCATTCTGTTCACCTCAGTAGCCCAGACTCTCTTACATAGAGTACATTAATAGTCACTCAAGTTTGCTGGTTGGTCATCATAATTTCGATCAAATTCAGGAACCTAGTGCCTAAAGCACAAAGAAATGAAAGAAAAGAGAAAAGGACTCAAAAAATTGAGAAAGTGGAGTAAAATCTCTGCTGGGTTGGAAAAAAAATCCCTTTTACCTAATCTTTTCCAGTCCTTTGTCACTGAAGACAAATAATACAGAACTTATCCTCAAAACCCTACATTTTTTTTCTGTAAATCATGACATAATTATATGGAAACATACTTGTGGTCAGGGATAATGAATGGCTCGGAGCGTTAAAAAGATCAATCAACAAATCTTTTTCTTCATCACCTTAAGATATTTAGAACAATTGCTGCCATGTTTGATTTTGTAAAGTTTAACTAGTTACTTTGTTAAGAGATTCCACCTCCAGAAAAGCAGAGTGAACTATTTATGACCCATTTTGTTGAAGACCAGCAACAGAGCCTTTGTGCCACCAACTGCGCTTTTAAATGAACCAGTAAGAATTAAGAGACCTCTAAATGTTGGTCTGTCTGGGGCATAGCTTGCAAGCACCTTCAACACCTTCAGCACTTTCCCCAGACCATTACTTCACTGCAAACTAGAATTATGGCAGTTTCCTTTTTTCTATCCTGCTGTAGCTTCACATTTCCATACAAACTAATGAACCAAAGAATGGAAATGATTCATTCACAGGCTGTGATGAAGATCAGAGTAGAACTGCTCATCAGGCACACACAAGACTCAGAGAAAGTTAGATTTCGAAAATGACTTCAGGGTTAAACTGTCCAATGCCGTGCAGACAATTTCAAACAGTGTCTGGCAGGGCAATATATCTCCAAATGGGTTTTTGCATTTAAAGTGAAATATACATGAATAAAGGAGAAGAGAAAAGAAGGTGAGGAGAGGTTAAGAGGACAGGCTCAGAATGTCTGTCTCATCAAATGTCATTCAAGGTGTCACATGTTTTGCTGTAGGAAGATTGTATATCCTCACACTGTTCTTAATGGACCTAATTTATAAGACTAATATAGTCCACTGGACCTCTGAAATGGCATTTTAAAAGGTCTCACCTACATTATATGTTCAGTAGAATGAAGTGATGGGGAAAGGAAAAGTACTTTATATGTCAACACTATATTGAATCCATTTTTTGTCAATGCATAAACAACCAATATAAGACTGCCATGTCTGAAAAAGTTACACAGCACTCAAACAAAAATAAGGGTGTGAGCGGGTTGTGTGTCCACAGCTTGTCTGTGTGTTGCTCTGCATGTAAACTGCTGCTACAGCCAGAGACCATGAGGGAAAACAGGCATCATTAAGCTGCTGTCAGCATCCATCTGGGATGATCGGACACCATGACAGCATGGAGACATGTAAAAAACTAAAAATGAAAATACAACGACATCTGCTCCCTGACACCCTTGACACAGTGGTCTGTCAGCTCTTGGTCCTCAAGTCATCAGCATCAGAGTGCAACTGAAACTCAAACTATTTTGTTAATAATGTTATTTATTCTCACACTTAATGAAGAGTTGAGTGTTTAGCCACTAAAAAAGAAAAATGAATTTCTAACCAAGTCACCATCATGAATCAATGTGTAACATGTAATCAATACAAAACCAAAAGCTCAATAGCATGCATAACCTCCATAAATGCATCTGTTACCCTGACATTAAGGTCATGAACCCATTACCTGAGTCTAAATTAAGTATGGAGAACAGAGAGCTGTGCATCAGAGCATAAAACAAGTAGAGGGAGAGAGTGGGAGAAAGAGGAGGGGGTCTCTGCTCCACTTCAACAGATCTTGTTGCTGCATTGCATCATGGTCACTGCGGTGGAGATTTTTTTTTTCAACACAACAACAAACTACTTCTTTGATAGCTGAATGTTGCAGCCAAACAACAGATTTTCAAAGATGACATCCATCCCAAACTGACAACAATAAGAGATAAGAACTACTTTGAAGATAAGCACAGTATGAAGAATATATGAATATAAATGTTGTGTTTTAGTTCTGAAGATTATTTTCATATGTTTGCGGTCACTTTAAATCAAGCACACACATATGATAAGTGGTGTCCTGCATACACAGTTACACATTGCTGAAACCACAGTGACTGATATACAACCTGCAGTCTGATGACACAGAGTCATAAGTCTTATGTCAAGGTCACTGAGGACACATCAGCCTCCATCGCTCTCTTTGCTCCCTACTTTCATCTGCTGATTTCAATCTACTTCATATTTACTCTCTTTACCTGTAATCTATCTGTCTTTGTTATTTCGCTCTCTTTATCTGTTTGATACTTGCTGAGACCTGTCAAAGTTATTATAATCATTAACTATATCATTTCTTATTTTACTCATTTTGAAAACACATTCAAAGTCTTGTACAGCTTAATTTACTGTGCAGTGTTCATCGCTGCCATGCTTTGCTTTGTGTTGCACTGCAAGTTGCAAACAGGTATGACTGACTTTTTCTTGTTTACATAATTTTGTTTTTGTGTAAATAAAGAACAGATTACAAAGATGTCTCTTACTTCTTTAGTGAAGAAAGTTTTATTTTTTTGACCAAAAATAATTAAGTACAACTTTACATCAGAACAGGCTATCTTACCACAGTGACATTTGTATCTCTCTCTGTTTGTGTGACTGTGGCTGCTCTAAATGAAAGGGACTTCAGATCTGAGCTCTGCTTTGATGGAATATGAGCTCTACAGGGCCCACAGCCTCCAGAGACGAGCAACGACTGACACACTTCTGAGAGCTCTGTGGAACATGTGTGTCCCAGAGGTGTAACGTGCCAAGAGAATCTGACTGTGGTATGCACGTGTCGCTATGTGTGAGAGGCTAAGCATTTCATTATAACACTCAAACCAATAAACAATCCTATTTGAATTTTAAGCCTTATACTTAAGAACTGCTCTGTTTTCTCACAAACAGGCAAACTCTAAATCTGCCTTAAATACATAGAAGAGGAATAATGAAAGACCTAAACTGGAGATTAAAAAATAGATTGACAATAAAATTGGATGTGGCAAAGATTAGAGTCAAACTTTCTGTTACCTCATAGTTACGACCAGAAAAATCTTTAAAATGATGGAAATAATTCAACTAAAAGCATCAAATAACTGAAACACAAAGCTTTGCTGCCAGTGAGAGCACGCAGGGAGAACAAGCTGTTGATCAAAGAGAATGAAAGAGTCACAATAATTCACAGTTCCTCTGATTCTCATTTTAGATGCAGAAGTCTGACAGTCCTGATGTCAGAGCCACAAAATCATCATCATTTATCTCCAAACATCAGAATAAATTATTCAGCATCCAGACATGAGCTCACATAAAAACAGCCTGTGGAAACGTTGAAATGATTTTAGTGTGACAGAAGAAAAATAGCAGACAGCAGACTGAGTCGATTAAAGTGTGTGATCGTCTGATTCAAAGTAACAAGCAAAGTTTTTCTGCCTTCTAAAATTAGCAAATCAATCACTTTCTCTCTCTCTGAGCTGAAGCAGACAGTCGGAGTCTTGGATCTGAAAAATGGCTCTTAAGAGTTACGGGTGAAGCCGTAACAGACATCAAGCTTAGTCATAGTGATAATAATGGAAAATAAATGCCTGCTTTACATTTGAATAACAGACTGTGTCTTGCAGGCATCAGTATCAGTGTAAGATTTGAATTGTAGATTAAGCTAAGTACAAAGCAGATCCAGCTGCATGTATCCACAAAACTATGTACTGATAGATATGATAATGTACAATGAGAACTATCCCAGGAATCTGTATCTAAAGAAAGTCAAACACACCGAGCAAAGGCAGCATCTGACTTTGGCTCCTGTCTCCACACAGACCTGAAGGTATTTGAAGCAGACACACAGTTACATTCAGATGGTACACACAGATGGTAATCCCATGAAAACGCAGCAGCTGATGGTTACATATAACAGATAATTACCTCAAATTGATTTGACTAAACCTTTACTGTGTATACACTGTTGTAACCTGACGATCATGGAAATCGCCCACTCTACACGAGCGACAGCTTACAAGTCAAATCATTAAATTAAACATTAGAGAGGACAGACTCAGGACTAATCTGAAGTCATTATCATCACATTATTATCCCGCAGTGAAACATCTGGGATGTCAAAATGGCCAAGATGACATTCAGTTAATGTTAGAGATGAAAGAGCTGGTGGCTCAATCATAATTTAATAATATACTGTCATCTTAAAGAGTGAGTAAAGACTATGTCCACTTTATTGTGTTAGCCAATCACATTTACATTCACAACTAAATACATCATCTATTGATGCTGGACTCATTTATTATTACAGCAAATGTTATTTTCCTTTTAAATGCAGTAAATGTATTTTTGATATCCCAAAAAATATGCTAAATATGGAGTAACCTGCAACACTCCTGATGTTTTGATGTTCACCCACCACCGCCAACACGCAGCCAGCTGACATTTAAAGACAGCTTTCAGCTGTCAGCAGGTTTTAACGAATTAATGATGGAAAGAGTGAAAGCCTGCAGCTGAAAGTAATCTAGTTTTAATATTAGTTTTAATATACACTGCAACACAGGACTCATGTGTTAACAGGAGCTGTTAAAACTTTTAATATCACATAATGTTCTAGTCAAAGAACCCAACTGACCCTTAGTTACAGTATCTCTGTAAGTACTGTGCTCCAATTTCACACTCCAGATAATTCTCCACACTATCTCTCTCAGCGGCTGTCATTATCAAACTGATATCACAGGCAATCTGCCAGACTGGAGAGGCTCCAAATGCAGGTCAGAACTCTGTGACCTATACAGCCTACATGAGTTTATTTATACATCAAATATGTTTTAATGTGCTGCCACTTAAAGGGGCAATAGAAGTTAGATAGGGCCTCGGAGTAATCGATACCCTCCATACTCTCTAATTGGCAGCCTTTTGTGCCAACAAGAACAACTGTGCGTACATAATACAGAACCATTCATTTTAATGTTGACTCATGCATGATGATTTGGTCATTTTTAGATTGGAATACTTAAAGTGCTTGCATGTGCATTGTATTAATGTATTTAATTAGAGCAGAGTGCAAGGTTGAATCCCTGGCAGCTAATAAAACAGTCATAACATGCAGCCAGAGGAAGTAAAACATGGAGGCTTTCCTTCCATTTGTTTGCTCTAAACTCTGAACTTTGAGTACAAATATCACTTATCTCCTTAGAGAGGGGCTAAACTGCAGAAAGCTGACACACTGATGCTGCCTCACTATCCCGCAATGTGTGTGTGTATATGTGGGCAATCCCCACTCCTGTTTGATCCCCTCTGGACGTTATGCCTGTTATGTTATCTATGAACTATGAAATATGCATCTGCCAGAAAAGTCACAGGGTCAAAGGTCTCAATCCAACTGGGTTATTCCAAGAAAACTTTAGAGGCAGATTCCTGGTTGCAGAAAATATAAAACCTTGAATCATTCATATGAAGCAAAATGTTTAAAATGCTGCCAAAAAAGCTCATCAGGAGTGCAGAGCTTTAAATAAATTGCTGCATTCAAACTTTCCAACCAACTTCCTCAACCAAATTATTGAAGTATGAAATTGGCGGTGGCAGTTTCGGGGAAAACCATAGAAATGATGCATTTATTCATTTGTATTATTTTCTTTATAAAGAGACTGTCTGTACAAACCCCTATGTAATAGCAAACTTTGCTCTGATGGTAACTATAAATCAGTGCAGACAATTCATGGAGTGGCTGCATCACTATACTTCCATTAAAATAAATTAAACTGACCACACACGGAGTGAGAGCAGAGTGTAAGTGGACTATATGAGCTGTTGGCCTGCTGTTCTGCCAATGACTCACAACCCGTCACCAAAACTGTGTAAAACATCTGTACTAGTCTACATCGGCTCCTCCATGACCCTCTGTTCTCTCATTAACTTTGATTACTGGCTTGATAGAAAAGTTCTAGACAACTCTGTACTCTGCTCCAGGCATTCGATTTCACCACCACCCCCTGAAGCTGTCATCAGTCTATTCTGCTCTATTTTCAATAACAGTATGCTATGAGATATGATTTAAGACACAGCACTGACTTAGTTTCCTGGTTTCCTCAGGCTGTTTGTTTCAGAGCCCCGGGGTCCTGATGACAAAGACTCCTGCAGAGAAGACTGCAGCTGCAGGCGCACTATAGGCCATCAGCCTCCTGTGGACTTATTAACACAGGCTGACTGTTTGATTCAGCTTCTAAATTCTGCAATATATGAACCCTATAGGTTTATTTCTTAATTGTGCATATTCTTCAATTTACATTATATCACTGGAAAATGAAGCCACCTGGTCGTTTATTACGACACAGCACTGATGGTTCAGTGGTTCATGTTTTGCTGCCTTGCCAGAACCAGATTTGATTCTCAGCCAGATTTCAAGTTTGGCTGGAAAACTGAGGAAAACAGCCAAGTGCAGTCAGAGTGCTGGCTGTGATTCTGTGTTTGTTGCTGTTTCAATGCCTATCAGCTCACTTCTCTTCCTCCAACTCACTCTGAGATGTAACTCTCTTCTTACAGTTTACAGTAAATGATGGCTGCATGAGACTGTTCCACTCTTACACTTGACATTCTTACAACTTTAACTAAGTTTGAGTCTCCTGAAATGTCTGCACTGTGGGCGAGCTGTTGATATACATTCATACATTACAGAGAATACTGAACCTTATATGATGGCAAACATGTTAAATGCTTTAACATCAGTCTGTTAGTATTGCCATTGTGAGTATGTTAGTATGCAGATGTTACAATCCAGCCCAGACTTGCAGAGCTCTTAGACTCTTTGCTCTCTCTTTCACTTTTTCTGTGTTCATCCCTCAAATAACTGCTTCTTTAATTATTTTTAAATTATCACTATTGCCATCTATTCTGTCCTCTTTCACAGATCAATCAGACCAGGCGACATTTTCTGTGGTTCAGTTTTGGTGCCCACTGTGACAATTAGGACTGAGTCGCTGTCACCTGATTGGCTGACTAGAAATGTGCCTTAACGAGCAGCTGTACCTTGTTAACCTAATTAATAACTTGCCAGGGCAAAAACTGTGTGAATATGATTTCTGAAATAATCACTTTGATTTACAGAAATATCAAGTGGAAAATGCAACAGTGAATGATCAGAACACAACCCACATCTCTGAAAGATTAGCATATATTCATCACTTGTGGAGTAGTATCTCCTCCTCCTCATTTCTGCCTTGTGTAGCTCTGATAGATGTGTGACCATGACAGCCTGTAGTGTAGAGGCTCTGCAGCAGAAACCTTTTAACTACATTAAACTGTCACACCACCATTCTTCATGCAGCTCACAGACATTCAGGGTTTAACATGGTGGTTAGAGGACTACGTCTCTCCCTCTCTCTTCTTATGTGTCCTGAGAAGGATCCTGTTTGTATTATCACATCATTTAAGACAACTTTAAAAATACTTTACCATTTAGACTACATGTTTGAATGTCAGTGAAGACTCAGTGAATTACCGCAAGCAGAAGAAAAGGTGAGAGAGGGAGTTTCCCATCCAACCCAGAGTCCTGTGAGATGGGGTGTATATACTCGTAGATGTGTGTGTTTGCCTGCAGCATGGATGCAAACCTTTGATATGGCTTTCTTGTTTTTTATGCCACTGAGCTGCCCAACATGAAAGGATCCTGGTTCTCTGAGGCAGAAAACACACACAGCTACCTGAGGCTCAAAACAACCTGACACTGGATTACATTCAAAGTGCCAACTTCTGAGATGATCTGACAATTGACATGTTTGTTTTGTTATTTATGAAACATATGAATGTGAATGTGGATCTGTCAGGTTGGAGGCAATAAAACCTGAAGAGAAAAGGCCGACCTGCAGATTTGTGAACCTGCAGTTAGTGTGCAAACACAGAGACTGAAAGTCCCTCATTCTGTTGCTCAGCTGTTTCTTTAACATCTTTTCAAATGGAGTAATAGTTCAACCTTTCATGCTGTTACCCTCCACCTACAAACATGACGAGTCTTCTCATGTGTTTCTCTCTCACAGACCAGACAGACCAAAGTGAACTCAGCTGTTCTCCTGAGGATTCTCCTGCTGAGTCTCTGCAGACCTGTTAGCTCGTTCACTTTCACATCTCCTGTCAGACCAGACCTGATCTTCCCTCCAGATAAAGAACACCGACCATGTTGTCCATTTCAGACACGTCTAACTGTGTTTCTGGTGTGTAATGTCTGTGCTTCATCTGGCACTGTCAAACACTGCCATCCTCTCAACTCTAAATCCCTGCAGGAACTGTAATTTTCCTTTTTTTTTTTTTCCTATTTTAACCTGGGAAACATTTCTAGAGTGAATCTGCCAACAGCATCTTCTTAAAGGAACAGTAACATATTTTACATGCGGGATAGGAACACAAACTTACAGATGATGTACAGCTGCTGCTGTAGGTGATTACATTTCTTACTCACTGATGTTATTTAAGAGAGTTTTATGATCCATCACAGCATTTAGAGCATTCACTGTGTTTAATGCTTCCAGATTGTTTTTTTTCCACATCCTCATCAGAACAATGCATCATTAGTACTTCTTCTCTAAACTGTGTGCACAGATGGTTTATTATGTTTCATCTAGTTGCTTTAATGAAGACATTTCTTCTTATTTTTTAACTTCGCCTGGAAATTTATCTCAAGGGCGACTGCTTTTCTCAATCCTTCTTCATTTCTTCGACCACCTGCTTCTTTATTCCTCACTCCAATCTTTTGCATGAATAATGTTAGGAATATTCTCAAGCTTTAAGTAAAACTACTTTTCTCAGGATAGTGTTATAGAAAGCTAAAGCGAGGAAAGCAGATCCTGCATGCAATACAGACTCCAATTGAATTTCTCTCAATGTGATTTGAAATTTGAAATGTTTCAAATCTCATATAAAACCTATTTTTCTATATGATCAACAAAAGCATTTCCACCTAGCTACAGCTGGATGCAGAAAAAGCGAACAAAGAGGGAAAAGTGAGGGGAGAAGAAGAGGAGAGGCTCTGTCTTTGAGGCTTTGTCTGCTTTTGACTGAGTGTGAATTGGATTCAGCCCAGACTTTAGTGGCTGTGCTGTAAATCACTTAAGAATGAGCCGGCGCAGCATTCGAACAGGGATGTATGTGGCTGAGTTTGAGATGTACGACATTCCAGAAAGATAAAACAACAAACCCTGATGTTATATTGGAAAATACTGGACATCTCCTGCATAATAAATATACTATAGAGTGTGTAGTAAAAAAAGAATGGAGTATAAGGATGGATGGAGGACATGACATAGAAACAGGGACTTAAAGTGGGGAAAGACAAAGAAACAAGGCTGAGAGATAAAAACAGATTAGAGGCAAACAGCAGGGAGAGATGCCGTGCTGTGCTGTCCCACCAGAGAGAGAAGTACTGACTGTTACAGTGAAAGTAAAACATTCACCCAAACTGCAACTACAGAAACATACAGTACATCTACAACGCCTACACATGTAGCTTAAGTGAAACTATGTCATTGATAGATAACAGCATAAACCTTTACCCATAAACAGATATCTGAGCTCTGCATGCACTGTGCCACATATAGAAACTATGTGATAAAGTTAACACTCCTCACTACCTGTCTGTTCACTCTCAGGTTGCTGTAGGAAATGCAAGAATCCCGTTTGATCATTTCAAGGGAATCTCATCTATAATGTTAGTTTCAAACTTGAGAGCTAAAAGTCAACACAACACATAATGCAGATAAAAGCTTCCAGGCAAAGAAAATGAGGAGAAACTTTGACAGGTTTTAAATGTATCAAACCACAGTGTTTCAGAGTGAGGGAGACTGAGGCTGGGTAAACAATCAACATGAGCATGTCAGAAACACACATCAGTCTTTCACTATGAGATAACTCTCCCACTACAGACTGCTCTGCATTCACACACCAGCCTGTTCTGCATGAGCTGCACTGTTGTGAAGAATTAAATTGGCTGCTTAACCAACATTTAAAAAGTGAGGCCAAATGTGACCTCCTCTCATGAATAATGACGACCTGCTGCAGAGCTGCTGCCTGCATCTCTTTAGGCTTTAAACCACCTACAGCAGAAACACAGAAAACTACACACAGAGACGTTTTTAACTGGTGTGCAGCCTCTATTATGATCTTTGGGTTTAAGCTGTGAGCAGTTCAGCCACCAAAGCAGCAGAACCTGACTCATGCTATTCATCACACAAACGTCACGTAATCAAGTGTCATGAAACAAACAAACAGCAACTGGTCAAACTCAACACAGTCTGATGGAGGAGGAAGCTGGACTCTTTCTGATTCAGAAACAGGAAACTCTTTTTTAAACATCATCCAACCTACAAATCAACCAAGAAAAGACAGTCGTGAAGAGCTGCGGCAAACTCTGCCAACAGCAGCCCTGGTCAGTTACACACAGCTCACACACATACACACACTTACAAGTAGACCACATGTTGGTAAACCCTCAGTCACACAAGCAGTCTCTAATGACACAGACAGAAGAACTAGTGCTGTCTTACCTGCATTTGAAGATCCACAGAAGAAGGTTCGGGATGGAGACGATCAGGAAACAGCATCCAGAAAAAAATAGAGAAAAAGAAGATCATTAGTTAGAAACCAAACCAGCACACAAAGATACAATTAATCTTAGAACTATAAGACAGACATCAGTGGACAGATAGAACAAAGTATTACTAATTCTGTTTTGACAGACAACCACTTGACTGAATTCAGATCACAGTCAAGAGAAGACAAAACCCTGACTGACAGTCGTTCTTCCTCTCCTCTTTTTTTTTCTCTCTCTGTGCTCTTGTTTCTCTGCCGAGTGATTGACACCAGAAAGAACAACTAGAACCCTTCAGTAATTTTAGACTCAAAAGAGGACAATAACTAATGATGAGTCAGCAATCTTGTCTGATGAACTCATATCAGACTACAGGATTAATTGTGGAGAAGGGAAACACATTGACTTTGGCAGACAGAATGGAAATGATGTCGTCAGACAGATGCATCAACACAGACAATAAAACACATCATTTTGGGTCATTCACCAGACCACATCTCTGACATCACATCAGTGTGTTGTGTGATGTGTTTCATCATTTTAGGGAGAAAAGTGAAGCTTGTGTAAGATCAGACCAGAAACATGAACAGACAGAACTCAGTAGCGATGAATGAAGCTCTCAGGAAATGTCAAAGCAAGTTTTTCATTCAGCAGTAAAGCTGTGTGAGTATTTACGACTGCAGAAAGTTTTTATTGCCTTGAAATGTCAGACGTGTTGAAAAAACTTTTTTCTATCAGTACAGAACTTTATAATAATCTCATCTAATGGAGGAATTCAAACAAACCCTCTGGACCTCAGCGTGATTATCTGACCTTTTAGGCTGCTCAGTTCAGTAAATCCACATCATGTGTACAATCAAGCTGAATTAAGAGAACAAATACTGTGGTATTCCTGTTTGCTAAAAATGCAGATGTAGGGCGCTCTCAAACTGCAGCTCATACTGCATCCTCACTTGTTCTAGAAATAATTTTCCATCAAGCACTAAAAGATTTATCTTCTCCTCCTGACAATACCATTTCAATCGATGCAGCCCTCCAAGTAAAACATTTCTATTGAGAGCATCCACAAGAACATTATTAATGTTTGAGGTATGTGAACCTCCAGGGCAAGAATGTTGCAGGCCTTTGAAGAAAACCCAACTTTTAAGTTATTGTTATTGCAGAATACTCCTTTATGTGTAAGCACTCATGTTACACACTACATGAAAGCAATCCCTCTCTTAATGCAACTTCCCATTGTGGAGGGAAGAAATATAAATATGGAAGTACAAGCTGTACGGCAAACAGCAGCAAAAGAGTCAGCAAAAGTGCAGCAACACAGAAAGAAGTTAAACACAGTTCACTGCATATAATTCACACATTGTGATGATGCAGAGCTGCCTGCAAACAAAAAAGATACAGCTAACTCTCTCTGATATTTATGATGTGTGACGATCAGAGCAGCCAGCAAGTGGTTCAGGGAAATTCTCTGTTTTGTTCAGTTCATTGTGTGAAAGCTCTAAAAGGCTAGAAGGCTTTTTCTGTCTCTACAGTTGTTCTGCTTGTTGGCTTTGATGTCTAATATAACTCCCATTTCAGTTCTCATGGCCAAATATGTTCAACAGCCAAGAAATGTTTCATCTTTTCTATAAGCGCACAGCAAGATAGATTCCCATGGGCCACTGAGCCATAGAAACACCCTCATTAAAGATCATAATCATGGTCAGTAGTTATAAAGCATCATGGTAGACATAACGTCAACTACTACAATGCATGTTCTCCTTTTTTCTCTGTCTAAATCTAACTGGCCTTTCAGACACTCTTAGACATGTAACTAATCCTTCATTCATTTAATCTAATCTGGCTTCATGTCTACAAAATGTTATCAATTAAAGACCTGAAAAAAAAATGTCTTGGAATGCTTTTTAAAGCAAATATTGGTTTGACAAGTTATGTCACATAAAATGTCAGCAGTGTGACCTGGTTGGAGAATTTTCAATACATGGATCTTAGTCCGGCTTCAATCCAAAGAATCTGCTATTCTAAGATGTCCAAGCCTTTTGCTTCTCTGCCTGTGGGGGGAAATACATCCTGTTTTACATGTATCTGATGAAATGATCAAACTAAAGGTGTATTTGAAGATAACATGCATATTAATATTTATGAGACAGGCTGGAAACTAAAGCAGTAACCACATGATGAGAGACTTTTATATAACTGACAATCACACTTTATATTTAAAGTTTGATGTATTTTTAGCAGACACTATCAATGAAGTTCATGAAATCAGAGTTGACACCATCAGTGATGGATCATTCATTGTGACAGTTACCAATGTTTCAAAAATACTGCAGTCTATAAAATAGTGTTTGCTGTATTGCAAAATGTTAACTAATGTTATTACCTTTTAAGTGAATGTGGATGTGATGCTCCCTGTGGTGTCATCTTTATGTGCTCTGTGATTGAACAGTCTGCTCCGTCTCTGCAGCTGCTCGTTAGTGCTCGTTAGGTTAACTGGCCACACCTGAGGGCCCAGGGTGTGTCCAGTCACTCACATCCAACACCACTGACTCTCAAGATCTTTATACCTCATGCCTTCGATGTTTCAGTTACTGTATTCATTTTGTCTAATTGGCTGAATTTAATTGATTAAAATGTTATTCATTAACTGCTGCTTCCCATGGAAACATCAGTGCATACATGCCAAAACACAGTACAGTATATTATACTGCTGGCATTTGGCCTCAAAACCCTGAACTCCATCCTGAATAACCTCTTTAACTCTGTTTGCTGTACACATCAGTGTGAGCAGAGACAGAGCAGGGCTGCAGATGATGTTTGTATAATTTCCTCTGTTCAGAGTTCTGATCTGATCTCCTGTCAGTATCAGTCAAACAGAACAGGTTTTCACTCAGCAGAGGACTGAACCAATGAAAGAGTGAGATGAGAGGATAAACAGTGTATGACTGATTGTCAGAGTAAAACCAGTACTGTCACTCTGTCTGTTATTTCAAAGCTCTTCATCCAACATTAAAGTCATCCAGCAGCACTGATCTGAGTTCACTGAACTCTGCTACCTGAACAAGAATTCTGTCTGATCTTCATTGTCTATCTCTGTTTTGCTCAGTTATTTTTCTGCTCCTGTAATTTATTTTGTAATAGTTCCTTCTCATTTAGATTCCTTATTTTCTTCCCCACAAAATCAACGAACAAAAAATGCAATTAAATAAAGTACGAGCAAAAGAAAAGTGAAGTGATTGGAGAGGAGAGGAGAGCAGACCAGAGTCAGAGCTCTATCAGCTGTGAAGGATAAGAATCCTCTGAGGGAGCTTTAACAGCACCCAGCCTCCATTCACTTTAATGTTTAATTACAAGGCAACATGGAACACAGCACATGGAGAACACTGATTGGACAGTATTGATCTGGAGCTCCAGAGATTAAAATATAAAATGAGCAAGAGATAACTCCAAATTGTAAAGGCAGAACAGTGAAACAGAGAAGTGAATGCCTGACACTGCACACTGCATTTTTTTTTTTCTATGACTCCTGGAAGGTTCACACCTGACTTTGAATTGTCTTTACCTTCATGTTCATCTCCAAATAAGTTCCTCTGCTGTTTTAATTGGAATATTGAAAGGGTTTCAGACTCCCCAGAGCTCCCAGCAGGATGCCATTATGCAGCATACTGGGAACATATTCAGGAAAAGGTGACAGATATTCACCAGCACTCACTGCAGATGAAGGGTTCTGCACAGACTGCACATACGTGTGCACCTCTTATCAAAATATGGCTGCAACACTTCACAGGAAAGTGGTGCCAGATGAAAATGAAGATTTTGTTGAATGTGACATTATTCCATACAATGATTTATTTATCAAATTTATCATGTAAAACATGATATTAACAATAGCAAATCATCTGTTATATTCATTTATTTAAGGGTAATGTGAGAACTGCGGTTTCTTGTTTCACTTAATGAGAAGAAGAAAGAGATGAGCGCACCCATCTAGGGAGAAAGCTCAGACGCTGGAGAGGAGAGAGAAGATAAAAACAGAGTGTTTGAAACAGAAGAACAGGATCCTCTGAGGTAGAGAGAAGACCAGCGGCTGATCTGTGTTCGTCAGCCATGACGCTTCACACTGTATCCCACACAGCTACTTTGACACACACACCTGCACATTCACGCCAAGGGAGAATGTCTTGTGTGTATTATATTGCCAGCAATATTATAAAGAACATGCATCTCTCTCCAAAGCCCAAACTCAACATCCAGTTAGTCTGCCTATATTATTAGGCTAGATAATATCAGCTGTACATTTAAAATAATGATGTATGTATACGAAGGAGAACCGACATCACTACGATGCTGATAACCCTTGGCCTATATTTATTGTTCACTGCAGGAGCCATCTCCATAACTTGTGAGAAGTAACAAGTAAAAAATCAGTTTAAAAACATTTTGAAGAACAGCAAGCAGAGTGTACAGTGAAATGCAGCTCTGACTCAAGGAAGTGACAAGCAGCAAAGGACATGACTTCAACCTGAGCCGCTCTTGTAATGACCCACACTTCCATTGAACATGCTTTTTTCAGGTGAGCTACAGGTGCAGCCTGTCTCTGGTACTTGCAGTTAGAGGCAGAGTACACTTCTTGGAACTTCAATAAAGACATTCAGAGCAGACTAAATATGCTGTTTAAGGAACTAAATAAACCACACTTATGAACCCTAGCAACACTTTCAGAGGAGATCCAACATTCAGTAAAGCTGTTACTAATCTGTGCCTCAATAGTAGTTGATTTTACTGCTGAGGAAAAAACTAAGCAGCCTCATAAGTAAACAAAGCTTTTTGACTGATAAAAGGTAAACATGAAAAGAGGCTGAAGGGCAAACAAAGGCACCATTCATACATCATTCTCATCTTTGTTTAAAACACTGAGAACTTAAAATGTAAATTAGGTGAAGAAGGAAATAGTTTTATAAGTTTCTGTGAATTATTTATTCTCAAGGAGAGACAAGGGCGACTTTTATCAACATGATTCATGCAGATATGTGAAGAGAAAAGCAGCAACACTGGATCTGTTTCACTCTCCTCAAACCTTGTGTGGCTTTTTATTGATATTCTGTTTTATCTCTCTCTCTAATGCTGCTACACCTGGATTACAGGTATTAAGACAAGCATTTATACTGAATTCGACCAGGGAGGACCAGACCTCTGTCCTTCATGTATCCTTTATTCAAACACCCTGTAGGAAACACAGTTGTGCTGCTCATGAAACAACTTCAGGTAATGGTAATGAAGAGTCAAAATGACATAAAACACACTCACAGTAAACCACACTGTACAATCACATGTTAAATTATTGGGAAAACAACAGCCTGACACATCCAGCAGACAGAGAGTGACAAGCTTGACCCGCCCCACCTCTTTCTGTTTCTCTCCCCATATATGTCTGCTCTGTTGACAGAGATTATCACCTGCGACAGCAGCATGTGAGCCGTGCATCATTAAAGACGTTAAGACGTGGCTGTGAATGACACAGACACTACACAGCTGCACTTAAAATCTTTTAAAACAGCACCGTAACAAGGTCCATATTTAACAAGAGACATTGCTACTTCATCATGCCTGTATGTGTTTCTCTTACGAGCACGTGTAGTTTGCAACAGGAGAGGCAGAGGCAGTGAGCTAACAGTGACTGAATAACTAAAGTCTTATTTATAAGAACCACGTGTTTTAACTGCATTTTGAGTTTGGCTAATCCCATCTGAAGCATTTCCATCGGAGCCACCGGGACCGGTCATCACTAGGGGACGGATGCCAGCTACGCTAGAATGAAACAATTCAATGTCAGACATTAAATAAGACATGATATTAACGTTACATACCCACCGGTTGGTGGAATAAATTGTCTGTCCTTAGACCTGTGACTGTGTTACGACAGTGACAGTGAAAAGCTACAAAGAGACGCAATTTAACAACACAACACGTTCAGATGCTGATAAAGAACCTTTTCTTTCATCACACTAAGGAGCAACATTTGGAGACATAATGGTGAGAAATATAGCAGAAAATGTGACCCGAATGATCTTAATCCACCAAGAAAGAAATGTTTTGTGACATTTTAGGAAAAGCAGAAACAAAAGGCCTCTGCAGCGTGTGTATAACAGCAAATATAGATTATGGGTTTTCAGCATCCTTCTTAGAGAGAGAGACCACATATAAAACGTGAAGCCCTAAAGGGTTACATATTTTTACTCCACGTTGGCAAAGCAATATGTGAATCCCTCAGTCTGCTGGAAGCTGCCAATGAAACAATAGCATGTTGTTTCTCACTGTGTGTGTTTGTATTTCACATTAAGCTGTTTCATCCTCCCACCTCTCATCCCTCCATTGTTCATGTGAACTCCTGCCTCCCACAATCCCCCTCACCTCCCCTACTCTCTCTCTCCATTAGGGAGCTGGCTGATTGAGTGTATTACTTAGACACTGATAAACAGGTGAATTTGTGTCATATGAATACAATCCATCAATGAATGAAATATAAATTTGAAGCAGTGCGTAAATGACATCAATATATAGACAGAGCACAGAAATACATCTGAATGAGAGAGCTGGCTAGCTAATGAACAGTTTCATGTTTTAATGTCAACTAACTGTGTTCCTGTGTCGTCTGTCTGATGAATTTAAAGAAACCTATCATTGATCTTAAACAGTTTTGTCCTTCCTCTCCAGGTCTCTTCTTATCTGCCTCACCAGAGCTCTCAGATATGATTTCACTGTGAATTGATATGAAACACTTAGATTTAACATTTCTGGTTGAACTCCAGAGAGTGACACAGGTTTAACTAAGTATTGGACCAGCAGCCTTGAAATGTTAAAAAGATGAGTGTGAAATCTTTCTAAAATGCTGATAACACTGGGATTTATCTTTCTATTGAACATCACTGAAATGTCAGAGGCTGAATGAGGTTCAGCTCAGAGAAACAGCTTAGTCCTGCATGGCTGAGAGCAGAGAGAGCTGGCATATGGAAGAGACAAGATCTCACCAAGTGGGAGATTCTTCAACATCCATATTAATAATGGAGGATTTTGGGGGCTGCAGGGAGGAGACACAAGATAAGGGAGACATGTAATGCATTCATATTTTATTAGCATATTACATGAAGATACAGCCGCTTACCAGGGACAATTTTAAAAACAGATGCAATCGCAATCAAAGGGCAAGACTTACATTCACAGTAAATGTCAGAAGGTGGATCCTCACAGGAGGCTAAATATAATGCTAGAGGACCAATTATTTACCTGACAGGACCTGACAGACTTCAGAGTGAGGTGCATGTAATGATGTAAAATCCAATTAAGGCACCTTCACTGAATCTCACATTACCAATGTTGTAGATTCCTCTCTTGTTGTCGTGTTCAGACAAACTGATCAGCTGAGTTTGGATAATGAGCTTCTCAGCAACCAACTGTCACCATTCTTTCAGCATCACCATGCTGTGTGTTACTGCTCAAAACTGAACATTTTAATTTAGAAAATAAACAGTAACAGGGGTTCTGAAATAAAAATAGTGTTGTGAATGGAAATAAATAACTAACTCTATCAAGGTTTTTGTGTATTATTCAAGATAATATTCATATATATACTTTATCTTTCTTGTCACCAGTGTTATACACACAGACACACCCTCAGTGAAAGCTCCCCAACAGAACTGGACTGAGAGTGGGTGATCCACAGAGACAAACGACAACATTGATACAAGAAAGTTTGTTGACATCCATCAGTGTGTAACGACTCATTGTCTCCTGTCCGTGATTCTTCAATGAAGTACAGGAAGAAGAGAAAGCTTGACACATAATGGCCTCTCTGCTGTTCTCCATACAATCAAAGGGTAACAAAGCCTGTGCTAGCAGAGCTCTCAACCTACACAGGGCAAACAATGTTTGATGCTTTGGCCTTGAAATAAACAAGTGGGACCTGAAATGTGCTCTGATATTGATTTCTGAGAAAACTTACAGACCAACAAACGCCTCCTTTCACTGTGAATCTAGCATTAATCTGCATAACTAACATGTATCCATCCACGCAGCAGAAGCAGTTCGTACAGTGAATCGTAATTCAATACCAGCAGGAGTAAAAAAGAAAGACTTGAAATCAGCCAACTGTGGTGGATACATCAGTGGAAGGTCTTTGCTTTGGAAAAACTTTCACCAGCTGCTGGTCGAAAGTTTAATTGGTGTTATGTCAGTGAAAGAGCTGAACTGAGCCTACAGACGGTTTCCTTTCCCATCTATTGTGTTTTAACCATCTGCTACAACTGAACACCAGCAGCACACTAATTGCAAGTTTCAACTCTCAATCTGTTTGCCAGAGTAGCAATTATTGCTAATAGTACTGACAGCATGATACATTTAAATGAGAGTTGGTTTTAGCGTTGAATTTATGAGGATGTGGTGGATGAAGTGTGTGTTATCAATACATCATGCTAATATAGATGCTGTATTCCCTCATCTGAAGCCCAAGTGAGAGGGTGTGATGGGATATGCGAGTGTGTATGAGCTGTATGTGTATGTGCTCAGTGGACTCGGAGTCTAACGAATGTAATGCTTTTCAGATTGCATCGTTTTTTTAAAGTATAGAAGTGAACAGGTGAGAGGCTGTGGACTAACTGTTCTTGTTCATCACAGTATATTTCCCAACTGTCACTCATTGATAGACAGCTGAATCTCCTGATGGATGAAGGTGTGTGAGATGATTGACAGCACAGAGGCTGCAGATTTGGACAGATGAAAGTCAGGTTGAGGACCAACAGCTCGTATACTGCCAATAGAACTGACGAAGAAGAGACAACATCAATCAACTGAGTTGGGTTTAATTGGCTGTTACCCATAAACCACTGCAGCTGAAGCTCCACAGTCACAGTGAACAGAGGAAACATGGAGTCATTCAGCTGATATTGAACAGTCGCTCTGTTCATTATGTGACAGTAAATCCATCACTGTGAAACAACATCATCACTGGAGTTACATCATGTTAGCAAATAGCTGCTCTGACCGCCATTGACTTTGCTCTAATATCACACTGATGATTTCAGAACACATTAGATACACTGTGATCAATGAGTCACTGCTGACAACAAAACCCACAACATCCGGTGTGACTTTGTTAGTGTGAGGGAAAATTTGTTATAAACTTAAACTTAAATTAATAAATGTATCTGCCCGACATCCACACAGAGCGATTTGTTAAGAAGATTCTGATTATCTGTGATGATTAATTTTTCCTTGTATGACAAAAAAAAGTAAAGTGTGAGAGGAGACTGGACCATTTATAGCAACTACAGGTTACACAGTTGTGTTTGACTGATGATCTGCTCTCTGTGTGTCTCTCTAAATGAATCCAAGCAGCATATGAGAGATGCTGCCGTATCTGTAGACGCTGCCATCTACAGATACACAAAACAGAACAAAGCACATCACTGAGTTATGACATAAACATGATGCACAGCAGCAAATGCCAACTAGAATTATCAATAAATCAGTTTCAAGATGAGAAAAAAACTACGGGAGCCTATATACAGCCGCAGGATTCATTCAAAAACAACAGTAGTGACATATTGACTGCATGTTTCTGCTGATAGGAGCTGTATGCTCATCTATCCTGAAACTACACACACACACACACACACACACACACACAGCAGACACACGAGGCATGCTGGCAGGATGCTATTAACATCCTCCTGCAGGTGCTGCTACTTTTAACTGTAGAGCAGATGTCACACACACACACACACACACAAACACGCACAGAAGGCGATGCTGATGAACATCTGAGACAACTAATATTGTAATCTTGATGTTGTGATTGTGTTGATGAAATGTGTCTGTTGTGACTGTAAAACAATGCAGGTTGTTGTGCCTTAATAATGAATGTTAAATAGTTTTATTAAATGTTTGAGAGCTTTGATCAAATTTAAGTCTCAGTCTCTGTTTGATGCTGCAAAAATAAAAGGGATCAAAGAAGCATCTATTTTCATCTTCAACAAGCTTCTCTTCTGTAGAGATCTTTAGTTAAAATGAAACTTTCAGGTTAAAGTGTTGAACAAGAGAAGCTTTGATATTTTATCTCTAAAAGTAGCAGAAGAATCAATAAAGCAATAACATCCTGTTATTAAGTTATAACTGTAAATGTCCAGAGGCTGAAACACAACCTCTCTGTGTGAATATGTGACTGTATTAAACACTCTGACATTTCATTAAATATAAATGAGATGGAGATGTTACTACTGCTTCAGATGAATCAGACAGAAGTGAGGCACAGACTGGCTTCATACTGTTAGTTGACTAAATACCACTGTCTAAACTTAAGGACCCAGAAACATTAAAGCCTGCTCACCCTAAGTCTGTGTGGGTAACTGTAGGTTGACCCACTGTCAAAGTGCACAAGGGCTCTCTCACAGACACTTTGAGTCCTTTATGCACACTTTCAATAAGTCCACATTTCTGCAGACTCTGCCATAATGAATAACAGATAGTTAATTGGGCATGTGACCACTGATCCACACAATCAAACCAAAGAGGCACTTAAACAGGCCAGACTCGGCCAATATCAGTGTTACGTGTCTGAAGTGTCAGTGCTTTGGAGAAGCAAAAGGCAGAGACACAAAGAGCAGACATACACGATACAGCACATCAGGAGACATGATACAGCAACAATCTCATCTCAGACGAAAGAGACAGCAGCTCTGCCTCCAGAAGAGACAAACCAAGAGGTGATATAAAAGGAAACTGAGTGACAGAGATGATCTAAACCTCAGGGTTTCATGATGTTTGATCACCTCGAGAAAGGAAACCACTGAGTCAGAAATATAAATGTAAAGTGGCTGAAGAGTGGAGAACAGGAATGATGAGTTTTTCTTTTTTTGCACACATCAGCACATTCAGGAACTTAAACGGAGACAGTGCCAACTTTTACCTCTCAGCAGAGCAAGTATTATATATAAAAAAAACACATGGACACAGCTCAGAGTCGAACTGGCCACTCTTACCTTGAGACAAGAGGAGAGGATCTAAATGAAGATTCCACTTTG
Organism: Semicossyphus pulcher; assembly: GCF_022749685.1. Lineage (NCBI taxonomy): Eukaryota > Metazoa > Chordata > Actinopteri > Labriformes > Labridae > Semicossyphus > Semicossyphus pulcher. The sequence continues at coordinate 9,668,781 of NW_027211700.1, forward strand.
AGGTCTTATATGCTTCAAAAGTACTTCATTTAATGTTTTTGATTATCCACCTTACATCATGGGGATTTAACTCATAAGTTGTTGCTTTCAAGTTATAAACATACTAACTCACTAAATCCAGGAAGTGAGGAAAAATCCATACACAAAACGACTGTCTTTAGAAATGTAGGCCAAATGCTGTAGTTTGTTTCCGCAAACATCCCCACCAGTGACTCCACAAAGTTGTTAGCCTTCTATGGTGGCTGTGACGTCCACCTAGCAGGAAATATGGTCATCAAACTTCCTCTTAAAATACTAACCTACAGGTAGAGAGAAAATTAGAGAGGCAGCCATGAAGCTTCATTTACCACTTGAATGGAAGTGTCATGGACATGAGGTGGGACGGGAAGAAAAAAGGGACAAATGTGATCATCTACAACTGTGGTAATTATCAATAACACTGATTCATTCATAAATACTAATACTAAGCAGCTTTAACTTCCACAGATGTCTGTCACTGTAAAACTGTGACACTAACAGCTCCACAGGTGGATGAAGAAGAGGTCATTCCCTGCTGGTTTTTACAGGAAACGAGATACAAGACTTTGAGTGTACCTCTGTCAATTCCTCCTAAATCGCATTATTTCAGGAGACAAGCAAAGGAGTGTAAAACGATAGTAACAACATCAAGTAAATCCTTCCACAAACACACTTTCACTCCCACACAGAAACTGTAACACAGCTCTGTTTCTCCTCTGCCTTCAGTCAGTGAGCTCACTGAGATCCGACTGTACACAGACAGAGTAAACACACAACCATCCCTCTCCTCAGTCTGTATGTATTATTTTTATACTGCTGACATGTGTGCAAGATTTAGAGAATACAATCTATAAACAAAGTTTCAACTTCTCTTTAGTTTTTCTGTTTTTGCATTTACCACAATCCACAAATTCCTTGGATGTGTAAGCAAACCCTGATTCTGAGTCTGATTCGGATGTGTGTCCCAGAACATCAATATCAGATCATTTCTACATCATATAACTGAAGCACAATGTATGTCCTGTCACTGATATAAATGTCAGGTTAAAGAGGCTTAGCATACATCGCTTTGTAGTCCCACTTAGAGGTTGATAAGTAAAATAAAGACAGCCTGACTCAGCCATTTCTCTCTCCATCCTCCAGGTACAGTATGAGCTGCCTCTGTTGACATATTGGTTGATGTCTGACTCTGTTCCTTACAGAGAACGGTCTAATGTTTTTGTAAGAGGTCCATCTCTGAATTGACTCTGGTTATGGAGATCAGGACTAAGCTGTGAGAAATCTCTGTCAGCCCATGAGGCAAACTATTCATTATATTATTGATTACAGCTTTAAATGGAGGCTGTCTGTCGAATTCACAGCAATGAGACTTTTAATACATCATCAAGTGAACAGACCTCCAGTTATTATAGTGCCACATATTAAAGCACAACAGTCTTTAAAAATGCTGTCAGACAGAAGAAAAAGTTATTTCATAGAATTTCACTGAAATGGGGATAAAGCGAATGAGTCAGTTTCCGAGGAGTTGTCTTCAGCAGGATTACCTGTCTGAATGAAGGATTCATAGAAAGAGGATGTGTGGATGTATCTAATGGCTGAACACTTCAACCAAGCAAAAAGCTTTAAGCCTGTAATCCTGTAAAACTCTCTCATGTCTGATTTATATTGACTCTTCTATACAGAAATATCCTGTCATTTATTTGCTCAATACAGAACGCTGACACTTTTGGCACTCTGCTGTTGGCTACAGAAGACACCTGTAAAGTCTGTCTGTCAGCTGTTATTGTTGTATCCTAGCATTATGGAGATGTGTGTGAGTTCTGTACATTTAAATACACTGTTGGATTACCTGAAAATAGCATTTTAACGAGCTCACACTGCTCTTGTATTTATTATTTCCCTGCTGTCCAACTGTGTGTGGGTATCTGAATCAAACTGTTGGAGAAAGGAACATTTCTAATTCACATGCACAGATTATCTTTGGCAAATAGGTGCAGTACTTTCATGCAATCAACGAAAACATCCAGTTTCACTGAAAAAGCATCAAAGATGCTGCACACAGAGCTGGAGGCGTTCAGAGCAGACACATAATCACATCCATCAGAGGCTAAATGTTCTCTCAGATCCCATCAGTGCTTCAGGACACACTGTAAAACAACATACTGTAGCAACAACAACAGAGAATCTTCCAGAGAGTTTTGTACAGCCTGAGTCAGAGGCGATGAACTTTACTGGAATGATGACAGTCAATTTTAAAACTCCAGACTAAATGCGAGAGAAACAAAGAAAAGAAGAAGGCTTTAAATCCTGACAGCCATAAAATAAGATCTGAAGGAGGATGAGGAAAGTAAAGAAAGTGATGTGAGTGTAGTGAGAAGCTGAAGATGGAGAGGGAGGTTTACTGTGTGTGTGACCTGATGAGAGGAAAGTTAGAGGGGAGTGAAAAGACTTTAACATCTCACAGAGGAAGGATTTAAAGTGAGAGGTAGTGATGGGAATCTTAACTATGGATCTCTTTTTTAACTCCACAATATTCCCTCTCTTAACAGCAGATGAGCAGATTTTTCATCATTTTGAATTAAAGGCAAAAGAGTTCAGTCAGCAGCTGGAGTTCAGGTTTGCTCTTGTCCTTTTGTCTCTGAACAATCAAACAGCAAAGATTTCCACCTGAAGCACTTTAATGAACAGAAGGGACATTAAAGGGAAGCTGTGTGTGTGTGTGTGTGTGGTCAGGTCTCTTGTGTTTCCAGCACTCTCATAAAGTCAAACTGAGCAGCTGATTGGTCACGGAGCTGCTTCTGTCACCACTACATCACCATCCATTTACAATTCCTTTAAAGCTGCTGCACTTACAGTCTGCAGAGCATCATTACTTACTGCTGACATTTAATTACAGAAGCAGACAGGAGAGAATACATGAACACTAAATCTTTCTGATCCTCCTCCCCGTCATCTTTCCTGCACGCTAAAGTTTATCCAGTAGAGTTGACAGCTGAACAGCCTCCACGTGTTTGGTCACTTCTCTACTTGTGTGCTGAGAGGAGACTCTCTACTGAAGCCGTCAGCAGATCCATCAGCCTCTGCGGCTGCTCTCCTCTCTGTGTCACACACTGCTCCTGAACATAACTGCTGTCAGCTCAGCTCATCACTAACTTTATTGAGAGCAAACAGAGCTCTACTGTAACAGCCAGCAGCAGAAAGTCACAGGCTTTTCCATGAGGAGATCTCTCTGTCATGTCAGTGTTTTCAGGGAAGGGAAGTCACTTCACATACCTTCAGAACGAGAGGCAGCAGCAGACGGACAGAAGCACAAGAAACATCCACGGTAGCTGTCATTTCTCTCTCATCTCCAGTGTTTCCTAGTGGAAAACGTCAGGACATGAAATGAAAAGAATGAAACGATCCCTTGCCTTGAAATCCAAAGAGGAAAGCGACGCCGGGGATCCACACGGTGTGTATCCAGAAGGAAAGCATGGTGTCCTTTAATCACACTGTGCAAAAGCTCCGCGCTCTTCCCGATGAAGCTCCGTCTGCAGCGGGTAATTTCCACAAGAGAAAGCGCTGAAAGTGAAGCCGAGCGGAGGAAGAAATCCCAGTCTGACCGGTGCTGATGAACACAAGAGCTGGAAGCTCCGTCACTGCTCCACCTGCTGCTTCATACGAACAGAAGCGATCCCTACAGGAAGTCTCGTCCACAGAGGGAGAGCACGCACGTGTGTGGTCAATATGTTTCTACTACAGAAGTCTCTCACGGTCCAACTCTGACATCAGAAGAAATCCAACACATTTTATTCAGCTCCATGACCAGGATCTTTACACATGAAGGCAAATGAAAAGAGTCAGTCAAGTGACAGAAACTAAAGGCAAAGGGTAAGGATGAACGCCCATATGGGATATTGTTTAATTAGAAAAAAAAAAAAGTAATAAAATGCATCCCCCCCAAAAAAGTGTTTCAAGTATAAAGTAGCCAACATACTCATATATTTACAGAAGCTGCTTAGCCCCACATACTGGAAAATATCTGTGTCCAGAGAAAAAAAAGTCTAGTTGGTCTTAGTGGAGGGAGTTAGTTTTCTTTGTGCACACACGTGTGATGTTTTACCCCACAGAAATCCTGACAGCAGATTTATTACAGTTCTCACCATCACAAGTGCTTTCTTTAGTTTTTATAATTGGACTCCAGGTGCCGTGCAGCCAAGAGTAGCCCTTTGAGATTAGAGCGAAACTATTCTCAAGAATAAAGTGCGACTTTAAGTAATCATGCCATGCATTAAACACGAAATTCAGAAGAGGAGGATTTTTTAATAGACCAATATAACATATTGATGTATTTTCACTTTCCAACACAGCGATAGCACTGATCAATAAACTACAGTTAGCAGAAGAGGTGATGACACTCTCCAGGAGGAGTTTAATTGTTTGATTGTTCTGGTAAGTAAATGGTGGCGATTTTGTCACTTACAGACTTTAACTGTTGATTTAAGTGTATCAATAGTAAAGCATGTCTATGAGTTGCTTTCTGTGATGTATGTAATAGCATTACTGCTCACAGCTACTTTTTATATAATATCTAGTTTTTGTTCACTTTTGTTCTCAGTTTTGTTTCCTTTAGATTCCATCTGTGAAGCTTCCACCCATCAGACCTGATGTCACAGGCTGACTGTGTTTGGAGGTTTATTTACATTCTCCACCTGTTTCCTTCACACTTCTCATTTGCATTTTAGGTGCAGAGAAGATGCAAATGTTTTCATTATAACATGCCAAAGGTTGGATGTAACACCATCAAAACAATCTGATAGTTTGCTGGCGTAAAGTGAGGCTGTTTGTTTTCAGATGCAAAATAGGTATTTTCTCATGGTGGAGTCAAACTGCATAAGTCACCAGTCAGATGTATGAAATGTAAATGATTTCTGAATACATGCTATATGCTACCATACATTATTTATGACCACATTTTCTCTATGTGTCTGAGAGCCTTGTAAAGACAGGCTTTATAGATACATTTATAGGGTTATTTACAGTGTAGAAGCAGTGTAATTCTGTCAATCTTAAATCAGATCCAAAATCAGTTAACACACTATAATCACAGACCATCTCACAGCCAACTATGTGAATAACATACACAGTGTGAAGGCCTCACAATTAATTTAGATACAGACTGAAAAATTGGCAGAAACAACAAACTGCTTTAATATGCAAATCAAAATCATTTTCTAATGAGTAATTCTGTGTGGGCAGGTGACAATAAATGGTTTCACATTAGCTAGTAAGCAAAGTGAAATATGCAAAAACATTGCCAATGTTGGAAGAAGACACTGACATCAAATGATGCAGTCCTTTCTTCCATGTCTATAATGTCAGATACAATTGTCTCAAGCTTTTACAGCTCTGCAATCAAATTAATCAAAAATGTGAAAACACATCCTCCTCAATACATCCCTCATTACAGGGAAAACTTAATTTGACAGAGTGCAGTCCACTCATGTCGAAACTGAGTGAACACTGAGTTCAAAGCTCCCAACCTCTAAGTCCCTGATTCATAGTTAATACTCAGTGTGAAAGACTCAAGCTAATGTTGGTGATTATGAGGCTGCATACACTGCAAGGAAAGGAGATATGATCACTTTGGGGAGGAAATATCAACATTTATGGTCATGACATGAATTACTCTTTAAACACCACTGTCAGCACCATGGACAGAGACAGAGCAGCAGCAGAGCACAGAGTTGAGTTCACTGTGGAGACAGAGCTCTACAGAGCAGACTGCTACTCTCACTACATCACTGAACAACTATCAATAGCAAAGTACACTGTGGTAAATTTACAAACTGTTGCTTCTTATTCAGTTTTACTTGATGACGTTACTGTTGTAAAGTTCCCATTAGCAGTTATCAGTGTTATAATACATTGCCATTCTAATGAACTTGGACCTTTTTGACCAAAGGGTTGGTTCCTTCACAGCAATCCAGACTCCTTCCAGTTACTGTGACATTGAATAAGTCTGAAAAAGAAAGTTTTCTACTTCACTTTCTATCCATCCAGTATCAGGATACAGCTCAGAAAGTTCAGTATTGATCTCACTGCTACACATGACACCATAATACACATCACTCTCTCCACTCTGAGCTGTGACCTGCAGAAGTGGATCATTTACAGTAAAGTTGCAGATACTCTTTGCTTCTTGTTCTCTGGTGCTAATGACTCTTGGAGCTCTAGTTTCCCCTGCTGTTGTGTCTGTCCTGAATAAAGAGCTCCTCTGTCTATTTCTAGTGACTCCATCCCAGTGGTTTCATCACACAGACCCCCAGCTGATTACCTGTGACTCTGTGGAGAGCTTTGATTTATGACTGTTTTGTTCTTATTAAATGTGAGTTCTCTGCTGCAACACTGCTGCTCTGAGCTGTTTTACAAATGTGTGGAAGCTTCCCTTAAGACTTTCTTTGACAACAGTTTGCCTCTGACAGAGAGCCAAAAGTCTGTGGGGCAGAGCGTCAATTTCTTGGTTAAGATCCAGTAAACAGAGTGCTCATCCCAGTCAAGTTGTTAAGAGGCTCTTTGTTTTTATACAGTAGAAAAACAGATGTCTTCACAGTGGATTTAGTCAGAGTCCCTGACATTGCAATAACAATATCTTTATAGGTCTAAAGGTAACATATTCAATCAACTTTTAACAGTGTTCCTGTAGTGAGTTTGCATACAGCATGCCTGCAATCCTTGGATTAAACCTGTGGTTGTGATGTCGGTGGATGTATGGATCAGTCATATTCCCTAAAAGGGGTCAACAGAGAACAAGAGGCTCAGCTGATCTCCTGAGGATTCTCTGGTTGAGTCTCTGCAGACTTGTTAGCTCGCTCACTTCCTCAGATCCTGTCAGAACAAATACTCTCTGTAGAAGAAGATCACAGACCGTCTCTAACTGTGTTTTTCTGTGTAGGTTTTACACTTCATTCGATTTTGTCAAACATTGCCATCATCTTAACTCAAACCGTGCTGCAAGGATGCTATAATTTTTTATGGTTACCTACAGTTTTATTTACCTTTCGTTCAGATTTATTTACTGTATGCTTGAGGCGAACTGATTTACTAATCAAATGCACACCTGCCAGCCAATCAGAAGCAGACATTTTCTGTCCATCATATTAACATCAGTCTGCAGGACTCATTGATAAATGTCACAAGCATCAGTGGTCGAGAAACTGCAAAAAGGTTGAAACAGAAGCACAGAATTGATTTAAAAGCAAACAACAGACGTGCTAAAGTTTACATTCAGTAGTCAAGGTGGATAATGGTAATGTGTTCAGCACAGCAAAGCAACATTGTAAAGGTATTACAGTGTTAAGTGCAGCAAAATAACAGCTGTTCTTGTCACATAGTGGAGGCAGAGGAGGAGGAAAAGAAAGTGCTGTGTGTTGTCACAGCAACAACTGGCAATATTTGCTCCATGCTAATTACATGCTAATTGTTCTTGCACTTAACTGAACTCTTTTACACATTTTCATTAATGTCAGTGACTCTTAGTAACTAAGAGAGCTGAGGAGCAAAAACATTTCTCCTGTGTTCTTCTTCACAGGCTGCCAGTCAGGTTGATAAATCACACTTTGCTTTTGCCTGTTGGTAAACATGAAATTACAATCTCAGTTTTTTGGTTTGCAGGAACACTGATGGATAAAATTGTGCCAAAAATACTGACACAGTTTGCACAACTGGCGGAGAGAACAAATGACGGGCTGCCTCTGGCACAGCAGGTGTCCTCATCTGACTGTACTGATAATAATGACTCAGGACGTCAGTAAGTTTCCTGTAAAAGTCCAAACAACAATCCCTCCATCAGCATTCATTCACAGTGTCAGTAGTTAAACAGAACTGAGCAGCACACAGAGGAGCAGAGCACTGTGGAGTCATCTTCCCTGATCCGTCCTGTCTGTCCACTCACATCCTGTAAGACCTTCTGCTTGTCAATAACTCGACCATCATGAATGATTAGAATCCCATACGCAGGACAGAAATGCTTGAGGTGTTACTCCCGCCACTGTACAAAGGAAGCCAAGTCAGGTTGAATTGGCTTGTCATGGCTGAGCATTAGCATGCAGACTGCAGTGAGCTGATCTGACAGGATGAAGGACTAAGCCAATAAAGCCATGCTTGAAATGCTTGTGTTTGTGTCAGAAGCAGCTTAGTCCTCCTACATGCTGGGTCATACAGAGCTGTGGAAGCACCTTGTAACCTCACAGAGCTCCCAACAGTACAGGATGTCATTATGCAGCTAACAGGACCCAGTTCAGCAGACCAGCAGATCTGCCCTGCTGGCTGCAGACACAGCTGAGACCTACAACTTTTCACATTCAGAGCTACAAATACTCATCATACAGAGATATGAGATGCCTGCAGCTCACATGCAATAGTCAGCCATGATGCTTGCTGTTTCACTTTACACACAGTGCATCACAGAGGTACAACACCCACACAAACACACCGAAAGAACAGTTCCTTTCTGTGTAATATTGGCGGTAACTACAAGTTTACACCCAGGACTCATTCCTGAATCATTCTTCAACTAGTTTTTTTTTAAATATATAAAGGCATGGTCTGAATTTCAGGGCTGATTCTCACACACATTTACAGGGATGTGTAATAGTGTTCCTGTTGTGTCACATAGCCAACGTTTGCATGGTTAAATACTGACTTCCAGCTATCATCATGGCAGAAGAGGAGTAAAGTGATGAAACAGACATATTTGACCATCAGAGGAGAACAACAGGTGTAATTAATAACATCACTAACAGCTGCATTCTTTCAGTCAGGTCCTGGATCCTGCTTTAGTGCTCACTGACACTCAACAGAGCTGAGCCCTCGTTAACTCAATTAGTCACACCTGGACTTTTCCTGCTCTGACAGAGAAATGTCTGATGTGAAAACTAAACCATGTATTCATTTAGACCAGGTGAAAGTACTCCCATTACTGTATATTTTTACATTTAGATTCAAATGATGTCTTGTATCCTCTATCTCTGCATATGTCATTAGTAACAAATTAGTCAATGTAAATGTTTACACAGGAAGGAACATTTTATAATCACGCACACAAAAAGAAAGGGCTCAGATAGGACTAATTATAAACCAAACTATTAGACATTTACTGTAATTCTAACCTTTCTATCTACAGCCTTTATGAATACATATATAGATGTGAGTTAGTTAAAAGTGTTGATTGGATATAAAAGTTAATTGGAAAGCTCAGAAGACAGGTTATTAATCCCACAACAGGTACTTGGCTGACATTCAGTGATGCGTGCCAGGTGTCCAGCAGCCCTGTGCAGCATACAACAGGGAGGTGTAAATAATGTCTCCATGCATGAACAAGTCCAGTGTTGGCCTATGCTCCTCTGTGGTGCAGTCATTACTGTGATGATTGTGCAGCACAGGATTGGTGTCTGAAAAAAAAGAGCCCCTTGAGCAAACAAAGAACAAGAGGACGAGAAGGACGGGAACCAAATTTTTGCAGTTCATATCTCCTTTCATACAGACAAACTCAGTGTGTTTTGCATGAACACAACAGACAACAAAAATGATTAAACTTAACATACATTAAATATTCAACAGTCTTTGACTCATCCACAAAATCTCTCTCTCACACACAAACCTATAATCCTTCTCAAACAACAAAAGCAGAACAACCACAGAAGAAGCTGATCACAATCAGAGGAGAAAAGCAGCAGTTTAATCTTCCCATGAAATGAGGTCCACACTGGGACACATCTGATATCATCAGGCAAACTGCCACAGAGACTGCAGCTTTGACTGTGAAAGAAGCTTCTCCAGACTTCACTTTAATCTGGGAAACAGGCCTGTGTGAGACGACCTGAGAGACCTGTGTGGCTGATAATCACTGAGCAGGTCTGAGAGGTGATGGGGAGCGAGAGCATTTAGTGCTTAAAGAACAAGCAGCAGAGCCTGGGAGTCAGTTTTAACTGGTGTCTAGTATCACTCACCCTGACCCTAACACATGGGGAACCCTGTTATTTACTGTTATTTTGCTGCAGTATACAGACATGTGGACATTACAAGTTATGTTAAATATTCTGATGTATTCTTTGACACTTTTCTTGCCAGTAATGTGAGAAATCTCACACTGTCATTTTATGTATATTTCATTATTCTTTCACAGAACTGACGGTGACTGAATATTAATTATAACAATTTTAGAATGGACAAATCCTCATTTATCCTTCCGTGCAGATTTCTGAAGCCATGTTAATCAGTGACATGAGCTGTGAAGCTGTTATCTGAGAGGATCACACTTTGCCTTCACGGCCATATTTTGCTGTTCTGTATCGATCCACCCCCTTTTCACTTGATGTTTGTTTTCAAACATTAATGCAGCAGGAAATTATTCAGAGTGGAGCCACTGAATCAGTCTGTTTAGCAGAGTTAATGCCTGAAAGGCTGAAGAGGGAACGGCCATACTTACTCAGACACCTACAAGGCAAAAATAGTAGGCTATAGTTGGTCTTAGAACAGAGAGTTAGTTACCTGTGTGCTTGCACATGTGTTGTTTTCCCCCACAGAAATCCTGACAGCAGATTTGTTACAGTTCTTCCAGTCACAGAAACTGTTGCTTTACTTTTTATAATTAGAGCTACTCCAGCTGCAGTGTACAGAACAAAAGGCCTATTAGGGACAGACATGAGGGAGAAAAAGGGGAAGATAAAAGAATAAAGTTGAACTTTCTGTAACAAATGCTTCAGAGGAGGATTTTTTTTTAATGATTTATTTATTTGCATTTTCAGAATTTAAAATATCATATTATGTCTCTGCTCTGAATATCATTCTTTTCTTATACCTGGCACTCATTCTGGACATTTCAAATTGAGACCTGATTGTGAAATGTATCTCTGATGCCCCAACATCAGATTTAGCGTAATCATCACCTTATTCAGATAGTTCCACACGTTAATATTAAAGCAGACATCTAACTGTAGATACACATGAAGTATCAAAACCTCAGCAGATCAAACCGAAATGATGTGGATAAGTGGAAACAGAATAAATGGAGTCAGCTATTCAGAGTTATCTTCACACCACACAACGGGATGATTGAATCATAGGATAGTGGTTCATGAATTAGTGCTTGATCATTTAACTTGTAGTGGCGTCTCAATTTCCAACATAATGATAGCCCTGATCCCTAATTAGCAGTAAGCAGTTAGAGGTAATGATACGATCCAGGAGGAGTTTTATGTTTGGCTGTTGTGTTAAATAAATAGCTGCACAGTTTTCAATAAGGGAGATAAAGTGATGATAGTACTACTAATGTTTGAAATCTGTCAACCAGTTTCTTTCCATGATGTGATGTGATGTAATAATCAGTGCTGCTCACAGCTACATTCTCTTAGTTTTTATTTTTGTTCATTTATTTTGTTGGTTTTGTTTCCTTTCAGCTTCCATCTGTGAAGCTTCCACCCACCAGACCTGATGTCACAGGTTTACTGTGTTTGGAGGTTTATACAGTCTCCACCTGTTTCCCTCACACTGCTCATTTGTATTTCAGGCACAGAGAGGATGGATATTGTTTCATTATAAGTTGCCAGCAGCAAGAGGAACAAAGCAAAGATGTCATAGCGACAAAACAATCTAATGAAAAAAATAGTTTGCTGTCGTTGGAAGAAAAGTGAGACTTTATGTTGTCAGACGACACTAAGTATCTTCTCGTGGTTAATGGATGAAATCTTAATTATTTTTGTTTTTACAAGTTTTTAGTGTCTAAAACAGCACGGTCAAACTAAGTTCAGACAATAGAGCCATCGTTCCATTCAGCACCATGGACAGAGATATAAAATAGACTATATCTATAAGGACAAAATCAGTTGAGAGTAAGCAGAATAAGGACCCTGATTGGCTGAATGAACAAGTACTCTGATTGGCTGAATTAACAAGTACTCTGATTGGCTGAATTAACAAGTACTCTGATTGGCTCACAAAAAAAGTACTCTGATTGGCTCAATGAACAAGTACCCTGATTGGCTGAATTAACAAGTACTCTGATTGGCTGAATGAACAAGTACTCTGATTGGCTCAAAAACCAAGTACTCTGATTGGCTCAAAAACCAAGTATTCTGATTGGCTCAAAGAACAAGTACTCTGATTGGCTGAATGAAAAAGTACTCTGATTGGCTCAAAAAACAAGTACTCTGATTGGCTGAATGAACAAGTACTCTGATTGGCTGAATGAACAAGTACTCCGATTGGCTGAATGAACAAGTACTCTGATTGGCTCAAAGAACAAGTACCCTGATTGGCTGAATTAACAAGTACTCTGATTGGCTCAAAAAACAAGTACTCTGATTGGCTCAAAAACCAAGTACCCTGATTGGCTGAATGAACAAGTACTCTGATTGGTTCAAAAAACAAGTACTCTGATTGGCTGAATGAACAAGTACTCCGATTGGCTGAATTAACAAGTACTCTGATTGGCTCAAAGAACAAGTACCCTGATTGGCTGAATTAACAAGTACTCTGATTGGCTCAAAAAACAAGTACTCTGATTGGCTCAAAGAAAAAGTACCCTGATTGGCTGAATGAACAAGTACTCTGATTGGCTGAATGAACAAGTACTCTGATTGGCTCAAAAAACAAGTACTCTGATTGGCTCAAAAACCAAGTACTCTGATTGGCTCAAAGAACAAGTACCCTGATTGGCTCAATGAACAAGTACTCTGATTGGCTGAATTAACAAGTACTCTGATTGGCTCAAAAAACAAGTACTCTGATTGGCTAAATGAACAAGTACTCTGATTGGCTGAATGAACAAGTACTCTGATTGGCTGAATGAACAAGTACTCCGATTGGCTCAATGAACAAGTACTCTGATTGGCTGAATGAACAAGTACTCTGATTGGCTGAATGAACAAGTACTCTGATTGGCTCAAAAACCAAGTACTCTGATTGGCTCAAAGAACAAGTACTCTGATTGGCTGAATGAAAAAGTACTCCGATTGGCTCAAAAAACAAGTACTCTGATTGGCTCAAAAACCAAGTACTCTGATTGGCTCAAAGAACAAGTACCCTGATTGGCTGAATTAACAAGTACTCTGATTGGCTCAAAAAACAAGTACTCTGATTGGCTGAATGAACAAGTACTCTGATTGGCTCAAAAAACAAGTACTCTGATTGGCTCAAAAACCAAGTACTCTGATTGGCTCAAAGAACAAGTACTCTGATTGGCTGAATGAACAAGTACTCTAATTGGCTCAAAAAACAAGTACTCTAATTGGCTCAAAAACCAAGTACTCTGATTGGCTGAAAGAACAAGTACCCTGATTGGCTGAATTAACAAGTACTCTGATTGGCTCAAAAAACAAGTACTCTGATTGGCTCAATGAACACGTACTCTGATTGGCTGAATGAACAAGTACTCTGATTGGCTCAAAGAACAAGTACTCTGATTGGCTGAATTAACAAGTACTCTGATTGGCTCACAAAAAAAGTATTCTGATTGGCTCAATGAACAAGTACCCTGATTGGCTGAATTAACAAGTACTCTGATTGGCTGAATAAACAAGTACTCTGATTGGCTCAATGAACAAGTACTCTGATTGGCTGAAAGAACAAGTACTCTGATTGGCTGAATGAACAAGTACTCTGATTGGCTCAAAAAACAAGTACTCTGATTGGCTCAAAAACCAAGTACTCTGATTGGCTCAAAGAACAAGTACTCTGATTGGCTGAATGAAAAAGTACTCTGATTGGCTCAAAAAACAAGTACTCTGATTGGCTGAATGAACAAGTACTCTGATTGGCTGAATGAACAAGTACTCTGATTGGCTCAAAGAACAAGTACCCTGATTGGCTGAATTAACAAGTACTCTGATTGGCTGAATGAACAAGTACTCTGATTGGCTCAAAAACCAAGTACTCTGATTGGCTCAAAGAACAAGTACCCTGATTGGCTGAATGAACAAGTACTCTGATTGGTTCAAAAAACAAGTACTCTGATTGGCTGAATGAACAAGTACTCCGATTGGCTGAATTAACAAGTACTCTGATTGGCTCAAAGAACAAGTACCCTGATTGGCTGAATTAACAAGTACTCTGATTGGCTCAAAAAACAAGTACTCTGATTGGCTCAATGAACAAGTACTCTGATTGGCTGAATTAACAAGTACTCTGATTGGCTCAAAAAACAAGTACTCTGATTGGCTCAATGAACAAGTACTCTGATTGGCTGAATGAACAAGTACTCTGATTGGCTAAATGAACAAGTACTCTGATTGGCTGAATGAACAAGTACTCTGATTGGCTGAATGAACAAGTACTCCGATTGGCTCAATGAACAAGTACTCTGATTGGCTCAAAAAACAAGTACTCTGATTGGCTCAATGAACACGTACTCTGATTGGCTGAATGAACAAGTACTCTGATTGGCTCAAAGAACAAGTACTCTGATTGGCTGAATTAACAAGTACTCTGATTGGCTCACAAAAAAAGTATTCTGATTGGCTCAATGAACAAGTACCCTGATTGGCTGAATTAACAAGTACTCTGATTGGCTGAATAAACAAGTACTCTGATTGGCTCAATGAACAAGTACTCTGATTGGCTGAAAGAACAAGTACTCTGATTGGCTGAATGAACAAGTACTCTGATTGGCTCAAAAAACAAGTACTCTGATTGGCTCAAAAACCAAGTACTCTGATTGGCTCAAAGAACAAGTACTCTGATTGGCTGAATGAAAAAGTACTCTGATTGGCTCAAAAAACAAGTACTCTGATTGGCTGAATGAACAAGTACTCTGATTGGCTCAAAGAACAAGTACCCTGATTGGCTGAATTAACAAGTACTCTGATTGGCTGAATGAACAAGTACTCTGATTGGCTCAAAAACCAAGTACTCTGATTGGCTCAAAGAACAAGTACCCTGATTGGCTGAATGAACAAGTACTCTGATTGGTTCAAAAAACAAGTACTCTGATTGGCTGAATGAACAAGTACTCCGATTGGCTGAATTAACAAGTACTCTGATTGGCTCAAAGAACAAGTACCCTGATTGGCTGAATTAACAAGTACTCTGATTGGCTCAAAAAACAAGTACTCTGATTGGCTCAATGAACAAGTACTCTGATTGGCTGAATTAACAAGTACTCTGATTGGCTCAAAAAACAAGTACTCTGATTGGCTCAATGAACAAGTACTCTGATTGGCTGAATGAACAAGTACTCTGATTGGCTAAATGAACAAGTACTCTGATTGGCTGAATGAACAAGTACTCTGATTGGCTGAATGAACAAGTACTCCGATTGGCTCAATGAACAAGTACTCTGATTGGCTCAATAAACAAGTACTCTGATTGGCTCAATGAACAAGTACTCTGATTGGCTGAATGAACAAGTACTCTGATTGGCTGAATGAACAAGTACTCTGATTGGCTCAAAAAACAAGTACTCTGATTGGCTCAAAAACCAAGTACTCTGATTGGCTCAAAGAACAAGTACTCTGATTGGCTGAATGAAAAAGTACTCTGATTGGCTCAAAAAACAAGTACTCTGATTGGCTCAAAAACCAAGTACTCTGATTGGCTCAAAGAACAAGTACCCTGATTGGCTGAATTAACAAGTACTCTGATTGGCTCAAAAAACAAGTACTCTGATTGGCTGAATGAGGAAGTACTCTGATTGGCTCAAAAAACAAGTACTCTGATTGGCTGAATGAACAAGTACTCTGATTGGCTCAAAAAACAAGTACTCTGATTGGCTCAAAAACCAAGTACTCTGATTGGCTCAAATAACAAGTACCCTGATTGGCTGAATGAACAAGTACTCTGATTGGCTCAAATAACAAGTACCCTGATTGGCTGAATGAACAAGTACTCTGATTGGCTGAATGAACAAGTATTCTGATTGGCTGAATAAACAAGTACTCTGATTGGCTCAATAAACAAGTACTCTGATTGGCTGAATGAACAAGTATTCTGATTGGCTGAATGAACAAGTATTCTGATTGGCTGAATAAACAAGTACTCTGATTGGCTGAATGAACAAGTACCCTGATTGGCTGAATGAACAAGTACTCTGATTGGCTGAATGAACAAGTATTCTGATTGGCTGAACGAACAAGTACTCTGATTTGCTGAATGAACAAGTATTCTGATTGGCTGAATGAAAAAAAACTCTGATTGGCTCAATGAACAAGTACCCTGATTGGCTCAATGAACAAGTACCCTGATTGGCTGAATGAAAAAGTACCCTGATTGGCTCAATGAACAAGTACCCTGATTGGCTCAATGAAAAAGTACCCTGATTGGCTCAATGAACAAGCCAGTTAAATAGAGCTGCTACACTCAATGGATCCCAGGCCTCGTTAACTCAATTAGTTACACCTGTGCTTTTCCCGCTCTGACAGAGTCTCATGTGATTACTAAACCATGTGACTACTTATATTTTGTTAAATCACGGAGGCTGTTATTGGCAGATTTACCAGGTGGAAGTGACCAGGTGGAAGTATTCCCACTACGACCTGTCATGTACCCACACAATGATTTACTCGAGAATTTTGCATTTAGATTTAAATGATTTGTTTGTTCCTCTGTCTGTATATGTGTCTGTATTGTTGACAGTAGAACAAGCTGAGACAGTCTATGGTCGTGAGTCGCATCCAGTTTATGATTAGGGACAATAGTTGTGATCATTTTTGAGATACACACACTAAGACGTCTCAAAAAAGAACACATACATAAAAACACGGGAGAAGCTGGTAAAAAGCTGAGGAGAAAAGCAGCATTGATACTTTTTATTAAATGAGGTCCACACTGGGACACATCTGATGTCCTCTGACAAACTTCCTCAGAGACTGGAACCTCAACTATAATGGAAGCTTCTCCGGACTTCACTTTAATCTTACAAACAGGCCTGTGAGAGACGACCTGAGAGACCTGTGTGGCAAATAATCACTGAGCAGGTCTGAGAGGTGATGTGGAGCGAGCTTTATACACAAGGCAAGGAGCAGAAGCATTTATAAAGTCTTACACCTTTACCCGAACACATGAGAAAACCTGGCAGGTTTTGCACTGATGGAAAGATTCTGAGGGCTCTGCAACATGACAGAGCAGGACCAAAAGGATCGACACAGTTTTACCGAACAAACCAAGTGCTGTTATTACTGTCAGACTGGCTGCCTCGTAGTGTCTTTGTGTTAAACCAACAATCAAATAATGTCACTTTCTCAGAGGCAACAGGGAGCCCTGCTGCCCTCAGGACAAGATTGCTTTTTGTTCAGCGTCTTCTCTTCTGTCAAACCTCAACAGATCACAAATAAAACATCCTGTAAAACAGCAGAGGAGCAGTTTTATTGCAGAAGACGAAACTGAGTGCTTATATAGTCCTATAGGGAAGACAATAACCTGATACATTATTGTCCATGAGCGAACACTTACAGTGTCAAAGACGTCACCCAACCCAGGGTCAATACAGACAAACATTTGAATATTATCATCTTACATCATCTTACTGTGAATAACAACATATAACATAAGAAAGAAAAAGGTTGTCAGTTATAAACCGAGTGTAAATTATTTGTAATCATATGAGTTGAAACATGTTAACTGCACCTGGAACAGTTAAAATTGTATTTTAATGGTGATTGATGACTTGTTGTGGCTCAATGAAAATGTGTTCCATGTCAAAACACAATTTTAGAGGCTTTCTCTTTCCACTTTTTAAAACATTTTTCATCACAACACAGATTTTTCATTTTTAAGCTTTTGTTCAATAAAAATAAAAATCAGTGACGGTGAAAATAGATTTTTACAGTTCTTTCCCTTTTTGTACCTTTTCCCCTTCTCTGCTCTGGGTGATAAGAAAGGTCGATTCAGCTGCTTTCAGAAGGTTGGAGAGAGAACAGAGTTTCTGTGACTCACACGGTGGGATCCTGACATTTCTGAAAAGGGAAATGTTGCTGTGTTTGGCTCTGGACTGAAAAATACTGAGGCTGTTAGTCTTTTGTTGTAGTGCAGCAACAAATCCTCACACCTCTGATCCTCTGATTTGTGAGAAAGGCTGCCAAACAACATGCTAAATAAGTTAATAAATTGAAGAAAATTGAGGTGCATCCAATAATTAAAATGGTGATGTATCTGTCCAGTGTTATTTACTGTTATTTTACTGCAGTATACAGCAAAGTGGATATTACAGGTTATGTGAAATGTACTGATATATTCTTTGACACTTTTCTTGCTAATTATGTGAGAAATCTCACACTGTGGTTTTATGTATATTTGATTATTCCTTTACAGAACCAGAGGTGACAGAATATGAATTATTATAACCATTTAAGGTCAGACAAAGGTCTCTCAAGACATGTTCATCAGTGAAGTGGGCTTTGAAGCTGTTATCTGAGAGGATCTCACTTTACTTTTATGACATTTTTTTCAGCTGTTCTTTATCTCTGTCCCCATTTTCCCTTGATGTTTGTTTTCAAACAGAAATGCAGCGTGAAATTATTCAGAGTGGAGTCACTGAATCAGTCTGTTTAGCAGAGTTACTGCCTGAAAGGCTGAAGAGGGAACGACTGGACTTACTCAGACACCTAAACGTTTGTGATGCACTGACTCACAGATGAAAGTGCAGACAGACATCAGTTTGCTAAATACTGTATGTTCCTGTCTGTCTGAGTGCAGAGTGAGGAATTATCAGTGAATAATAAGAGATACAAGGCGGACACGATTACATGTGATTACTTTAGATAGGACATTTCTTCTTAGTAAATATTGAGTGGGGTTATCATTACTTATCATCAGAAGTTTAGTCACTACAATGTAAGTATGTAAAGAGCTCAGCAACCAGACAGCTGCATCACATGATAGTTTCTGATGTCATTGTCAGTGACAGCCAACAAGAAGCAGATATTTGGTTTTCGATATCTGAGTAAAGGTCAGTACGACGTGAAGACTTCAAATATCTGCATGTAAAGTAAAACAAATATGTTACCAAAGACTTGTTTCTTTTGATACTGGGCAGGAAGCCAGAGAGACATCAAAGCTATATTTCATAATTAATGTTATTGCCAAGTGTTACACAAGATCACTGTAAAATTCTGTCAGAAACACATCACCTCTCTCCCTCTCTGTCGCTGAATGCCTCCCTTTCTCTATTTCATCCCGTCTCTCTCTCTGTCTGTGTCTCTCTCTGAGTTCCACAGTGCCAGGTTGGCACAGGCAGGGATGTGGGTTTAATATGACGGTCTTGTGTCTCACCTTTGGGACAGATTATGTCTCTCTGTTCCCTCACTGTTCCCGTCCTGCCCTCTGCTGCTGTGACAGGCTGCTCCTTGTCCTTTGCCAGGACTAGAGGCTGTTAATGCCAGACAGCCGGATCAGAGGTGCTGATCTTTATGCAGCCAGCTGAGTCACCTGTGGCAATGTGGCAGTGTGTCATTGTGTGTCTGTGTAGGTGTGTAACCATGACAGTGACTCAACAGATCCTTTACTTTAGTCAAAGACACAAATTGGTTGTTTGCCAAATTACTAAGCTGCTGATCATATTATCAATTATTTGTCATTTAAAGACACCTCACACAGCTCTCTTGTGCATTCACACACAAACAGTGACACCAGATTCCTCCACACCAGAAGTCTTTTTTGCACTTGTTCTGTTTTCCATGGATGGCTGTGACCTTCTGGTGTCCAGGGACAGGAGCCAACAGTAAGAGGCAGCAGATGGTTCACAGTGAGACTCTTGTCCTTTTCATTCTGCATGATGGTTTATACCCACACACACACACACACACACACGCAAAAACACACTATTTTCATAATACTTCGAAAGATCATCTTCCCTGTGTGTAGTGACAAAGGCTTCCCCTTCTTGCTTTCAGTAATGAACTAAATGCAGCACATCAGTGATTTTTAACCGTGCAAAGCAAAGTTAGATCAGTGACCCTGTGCATGTGTGTGTGTGTGTGGGTGTGTGTGTGTGTGTGTGTGTGTGTGCGCGCCCCGTTAGCGTCCCTGTTAGCAGGTGATGATGTTCTGCTTTTCTCTCCTGGCCTCCTGCCTGCTGTGTGTCTCTTATCCTCCCTGTGCATCACTTCACACACTGAAGCCTCTCCTGACACTGTGGCCAAGCTCAAAACACAGCCTGCACGACCTTCATCCTCACGGCAGCAGAGCCTGTCCACATGTGGCATTGCAGCCAGCTCATGTTGTATGTGTGTGTGTAAGAGTGGGAGGGAGAGAGAGCGAGTATGGGTGTTCCTGTTTATGTTTCAGTATGAGTCTAATTAAGTTGAATTCAGCACAGAGGACCACAGTGTGATTCAAGTGCTAAACACTGAGCGTTATTCACAACCTCTCTGACAGGAGAGAAACAAACAATGAAACCTGCAGCTTCAGAAGTGCTGCTGGAAAAAGCTTCACTGAAAGATTTCTAAAGATGCTTTTGTTGGTCTGAATTTGTTCTTCCCAAATGGGACTGAAGTGTCTTTTCATCCACATTAATAATGTTGACATGTTTTTTGTCATGATGTCTCTTTTACTGATATTTATTTCGTTGCAGATATATTTCTAATAACATTCAGAATCTCTATCTCAAAGAAAACAAAGGCATGAACCATCTTTGGACTTGACCATGAGGACATTGATTCACTTCCTCTCCTCAGGTCTGCTGAACTGTACAGGCTGTTTGAATCATCAGTCAGACAGTTTAGTGTAGCAGACACATTAGAGCCGTAGTGGAGCTGTCTGTGCCAGTTAGTCTGCAGAGTCCTGCAGCACAGCAGCCTGAGGAACTCACAGGAAATGAAGTGAGGCTCGACTGTTCAGGAGAAATAAGAGCTCAGCTGTTTATTCAACATGCTTTAACTCCACTAGTAGTTTATCTAGTTGCTTCCTGTGTCAGTGCGACAATACTATGATGATGGCAAAGATTGATGTCTCCATGTCTGAGTTCCATATGAACTGAAGAACCAAACAGCTGGAGCTCAGCAGAAAACCCTGCAGCGAGCTGGGATGACACCAGCTGAAGATAAACAGCTTTACTCTCCTAAAGTGTGATGAGATTATTGAGCTGCTTTGAATAAGAATCATATTATCTCCCAATGCTGAAAGGGAGATTTCAACAAAGACAACAAAGGTTCAGAGAATCAGACTCTTCTGACAGAGGCTAATGATCTGTTTGTGTATTGTGCTGCACATGATGCCATTAACTTTGTGACAGTGATGCTACATCTCAAACTGCAACAGCAACATCAAGAACCTCCAGTTTATTTCAATCCGTTGGTCATCAGGGAGGAAATTTAACCAATGTAACTATGACAAAAGCGGTCTGCTGAGGGTGAGGAGTATTGCAGGCTCAGACTGGATTTTGGTGTGTGTGTCTGTGTGTTCAAAATGGATTAGCACACAATGATGTGTACATAATGGAGTGCAGAGGTAATCCCCAGTATTTGCTGCAGGGACAGGATTTGCATTCATCTGCACACAGAACATTTATCATGCTGTTACACTGACATCAAAGTTACCAACTGCATCCAGAATAATAAACAGCAGAGGATACTTTACTGTTCAGCAATGACAAAGGTTAACTGTGACCAGATATGAAGCACACACAGACCAGTGATTGACTACATTACAAATGGACTTCATTCAGCAACCAGTGGCGTCACACCCTGGCCTGCCATTAGAAAGAATGTAGGTTTCAGACAAGCCTGCTTTGCATGAACTTTTTAGACCTGGAAGCTACTTCCACTTGTTTATACAGTCTATAGAAAGACCGAAAGATTATATTTCTTCAATAATAAGTAAGGCAGAAATGATAACATTACCCAGCCTCAGAGAATGTCTCTTACAGCACTGTGTATCTATTGAAATGTAAATGATCTGAGGCTGAGGTGAGGATTAGTTACAGAAACACCCTGTACAACTTTAGAAACAGGAATCAGTGAAAGGAAGTTCAGTTTAGTTTCTTTAAACCTCCAGGCAGACACAAGTTTAAACTTTTCTGTCTTTTAGTATCTGAGTCTTTTTTTCCTTTCCTACTCACTGATTGTTTCTAATGTTCTCATTAAATGTGGAAGTCAATGAAGTGTCCGGAGGAGACCCCATTACTGCTCACAGACATGTAACACCTGTAGATGGAGGGAACCAATTTGCCAGAGCAGCAGATAAGACATTCGGTGACTTCAGCAGCAAGAGAGAAAGAGGGAAGACAGAACAGTACATTCATCTTTGTCTCTTAAAGCACACAGTGATCATTTTCATTTCAGCATAATGAAAAGATGTAACAGGAACGAAGCAGCTATGAGCAGGATTCATCTGTCTCTGATGATGACACAAAGTTCATGAATGATATACAGTATGACACTTTTCCCCACACTTTTTTCCCATAAGATAGCAGAAGTTTGTCTCACAGTTGTGTCATGGAGAAAACACTAATTCATGATATGCAGGGAGGGACTATTTCAGAGCAGAGATTGTAGATTACAGGACTATGGATGGAGCAATATAAAATGTGTAAGAACCACATGGAGTGCGTCATTATCTTTCTGCTGCAAACATGAGCACACATTAAGCTTCTGATGAGGGCATCTATGGGGAAACATTAAAGTCAGACTCTCCTGTGTTCTGATCACCAGCTGAACTCACAGTGGGAGGAAGGATTGGAACACAACCAAATTACTAATAACAGCTTCTGTCATCTGGGGACATGTTATCATCCAGAGAGGGGGGGTAGATTTGTTAAACATGAGTAACATTTTGTATCTCCGTTTTAAGGAATTCGTACATATGTTATATCCATATGTTACACATGCATATAACATATGTATGAAATTCTTTCCTGCATAATTGCACAGTGGATTAAAAAAAAGAGTGTGTGCACATAAAGAGTACTCATGAGCATACTGTAGGATCCAGGAATAGCCTCTGCTGGAACAAAAATCCATGAGGCCGATGGGACCAAGTTTGACATGAGACCTCACTGGATACAAGTTTGAAATATGTTCTGTTGAGAAGTAAGACTAACTCTGAATGTGACCCAATCCATGCAATATTTTTCTCACCACATATCAAGATACTGGACCTCAAGTTCTCTCAGGTATGCTGGGAGATGAAGTCTCTGTGCTCTACATCGACATCTCCTAACAGTCAGTTTGGCATTGAGTACCTCGACAGCAAACACTCAAATACAGTTCAATATGTGAACTACTCCACTGATTCATTAGTGATGCAGTAAAATATCATTCAAATAATCCTAGAATTTTACTCAACAGAAGCTGGAGCACATAATTCTTGGACAATATGTTAATACAATAAATTTTACAGCATTATTTGTCTTATATTTGTTAGAAAAAAATCCCTGATTGGAACACTTCCAAGAATCTTCAATGACTGAGTTAGCTGATGTGACATCTAGAAGACACCTAGCAGCATCCACCTGCCAGTCAAAGTGGCCACTCCCTAATGTTGCCTAACTTTAAGTGTTAATGTAAAGTAAAGTAAAGTAAAGCTGTTACATCATTTGTTTAATTGAAACTTGGCTTAACCCTGGTCTACCAGGCACCATAATTCAACCAGTTGATCAAGAGTTGCTGTGATAGTGAGAAAATGAAAATGCCATCGTGTTCCTGCTCACTGAATTTGAGTTATTGGAAATGCCGACAGCACCTCCTACCAAGGGCGTTTATTTTGATTACCACAGTGAGCCAAACCACTGACGTACAAAGAGGCAGCCCTGTCAAAGCTTTGCAAAGACTTGAGATACTTATAGGGTAGAGGATTTAATCTGCTATCTGATAAACAGTTTTCATCAGGCCCTTAAGATGCTGTCAGAACCTGCTTCTGACAGGAACAATGCAAGTGAGCTGATACATACTTTGTATGTACATACATTAATTACAGGGGAAGTGCAAAAGGAGGTCTTATTTTTAACAGTATCTGAGGGGTCTACCACATCTAACCACTCCAACAGAGCAGTCGAATCACCTCATTAGTGCTTTGGGACTGTGTGTTCATTAAGGGGGATGTGATGAGATTAAGGAACCAACTAAAACACAGTCAGTCTTCCCCTTGCTGTCTCCCTGTTTCTCCCTGTCAACCAAAGAAGCAAACAAACAAGTCATTTAAATTACAAAGTTTAATTTGTCCAAATTAATTGGATGGATCCCACAGAAAGGGGCATCCTGGTACCCTGGAGAACAGAGAACTATCAGACTACAAGCTTCAGTCAGCTTGAGGAGCAGCAGTGCAACATAATGGAGCCTCTTGGTATCAGATCAGCTTCCTTTAGCATGCAACTTGTTTTATAATCCTGAACAGAACTTCACCTTTACACCATCAACTCTCACAATAGCTGATGATTCTGCTGCCTCAGGAGAAGGCAGAAAATCAACACATATAAATTCAGACCCACACACACAAACAAAGAGGTCTTGCTCCCGTCTGCTCCCAGCTGACCTGAGCTGACCTCCCTGTTTCTCATGAAGTCACTGCTCAACATTTCTTCAGACCAAGGGAAGCAGAAAGCAAGCACAAACCAGACATTTAGTGGAGCAAACACATGTTAAACTATAAGGAGTGTGAAACTAGTTATGAAACAGTTATGACAGTGAAATTAATCACTGTTGAAATTAAGTTAAAGTAAAATGTTTGAGTGAGAAAAAAAATATCAACTCCTCAAAGTGAAAAACAAATCAGTTTGTCAGTTTAAAAATGGTCTTTTTTTTGTGGAGGTAGACCAGGCGAACATGGCTACTAATGGGATGATATATAAAAGTGTCAGTTATCAATAATCAATAATTCATGTGTCAGAGGGGGCAAGTAGAGGTATAAACATGGGAAATGTGAGGGTGAGCTGGTTTTACCAAAGCTGTCAATATTAAAGCACAAACTGTCAAACTGTGGATCCAGTCTGACTCGGGCAGGATGATGAAACATGTTTGAAGTAGAGATCAAAAATCTGTCTGGAGAGGGATACAGGCAGATAGAGGTGTGTGTGTGTGTCAGTCCTACTATTCAGCTTATTCTAGGATGTAGAAATTGACTATATTTATGGTGTTGTGTCTCGAGATGTGGAGTGACTACAAAACAATGTATACTGGTTGTGTCATTTTTACCAACTATAAACAGCCTTCTCTTGTTCATGTCATGTTGATTTTGTATTAGCAACATTAGACTTGACATTAACCAATCAGCTCTCACTTAGCTCTCCTGCAGTGTGGCTGCCAATTGAAGCAGCAGCTCATCAGCAGAGAAGCTGTTTATGTGAGAAGACACCAGAGCAGTGTGTGTCCAGAGGCTGAAGTTCATGTTTACTTTCAAGTGGGAGAGAGGAAGCTGGAAATGATTACGGAAACTGTAAATAATTTGAATATAACAAGACACCTGTTGCTGATATATTCAACTTTATATTCTGTGTTCTTGATGATTTGACTGCCTTTAGTTTCCCTCTGTGTAGCTTCAGCAGATGAAACCTTGTGGTACAGGTGGACAGTTTGGTAAAGTCCATTTATATTCCCCCTGTTTCACTCTGCTCATTTGTATGTTAGACTCAGAGCAGAGGGTGGTGAGTTCATGATAAAGTTCCAGCAGCAACACAAAGGCAGAAAGAACAGAAAGGTTCAGTGGATTCATCAAATGAATGTGGTGAAAAAGGAAGTTGAAAGAAGTCAAATGACTGTAGATAAAAAGAACACCTCATTCCCCTCCTTTATGAGGCAAACCATTTATATTCATCTTACACGCTCCGGTCTACTCAACTCTTGAACTGAACAAAAGGTTCAAAGCTTCTGAACCTTGGGTGTCTTATTCATAGTTAATTTACAGCCTGCATAGTTTCTTTAATCTCACTAGATATCAGCTGTCAGTGAGAAAACCTTCAGCTCCTTAATGTTCTTCATTTATGACCTGTGCAGATATGCAGACTTTAAACTTCAAGATCCTTCGAGGAGAGATTGAGAACTTCAGGGATTTTCTAATACTGTTTTTGCTTGTGAGGGTAGGGCCTTTACGTTTTAATAATAGTGTTAGTAAATCACACCATAGATTAAGAAGCAGGATAAATAAGAGGTAAGAAAAATAAAGAAGATGCTTTACAGGAAGCAAGAATTAAACAAGGAATAACAAGTCAGGAGTGGTGGGGTGGGAATGAGGAAATACCACATCTAAGTTCAGTGATTTTGCATCGGTTCGTCTCACTTCAGAGACTCTCATGTCATCTGCCCTGAAGAAACTTAACAGAGAATCCTATGATTCCATTCTGCCCAAGGCAACTCATGAAGCTATGACCCATTAAATCTGCGCTCACTCTATTCTGGAGGTGTAACCAACAGTGAGTGTTCAGACAGCTCCTGCTGAGCTTTTCTTTAAGAAGGCTTCAGAAACACCGAACTCTCAGTCAAGTCATTTTTTATGTAAATGTGAGCAAATGATCACTGACAAACATTTTGAGAATTCCATGTCCTCCTCAAGAACTTACAACAACAACATTATGGCATTTTGTCTTTAAATTAGCTTCCAGATTTATCAGCACCAGTTCCTCTATCAAAACAAGGGGAATAAACTAGACTATACCACCTGGAGTTAGTTTTGTGAATGCAGTGACTGTGTTGGATTGTGATTTTGATGATGTAGTGCTCCAGAATGATGATCATAAAGCTCTGCTTCCCTAAAGAGCCTGACATAAAGAGCAGGAGGAGTCTGTAATGTTGAACCATTTCATGGACTAATGCTTCATCAGTCACACTCAGCCGTGCTGAAGATGTGCATTACTCTTTTCAATGGAGACGCTAGCACCAAAAGTCTTCCCCACTCATTAAATTACATTACAGTGTGAAGGTTCAGAGCCAGTATTAAAAAGGTTAAGCAATTAATTAATTATGGATGCTTAATGGATCAAACTGGATGACACAGATTGTGAGAAATGAAAGTGTTATAAAACAATACATATGGCAAAATTCAACATTTAACTCATTACCATGTTGTAAACAACATATACCATCTCCTGCTGTATAATAAGGTCTGATCACTAATCTTAATAAAACGCATACTCAATGCTCTGACCAAAATAGAGTCAAACCAGTGACACTGCAGTTCATGGTCAAGTTCTTATCATAAGCTTTGGAGGATCTCACTACAAGCTCTTATGCAAGTCATTGTTTTCAGCTCTTAAGTCAATTTCTCAAAGATAACTTTTGTTTTCTTTTCTGTGTGTCGTACATGTCTTTTGCACCTTTCCCTCTCTGCATCTGTCCTTTCTCTCTCTCTTTTACTCTCTCTGCAGTGACAGATAGGCGTTTCAGGCCTTCATTACTTTCAGACCTGCTGCAGTTCCATCTCATTTATCACATCTGTTATGCTGCATAGTCTTTTAAAAGTTAATCTTTGTTAAAGGCAAAAGAAAAGAGAGAGACTTTGTCCATGTAATTACTCTCGGGAGGAGGAGCAGTGAGTGAGCTAAAATGCCACAGGATTGGAGAAAAGGAAATAAAGAAAATATTTAAGTCTTCAATAATGTATAAGTCAAAGCTGACTGAGTGTATAGATCACACAAGTCGAGAATGAGGGAAGAGAAAAGAGGGGAAAAAGAAGAGACAGGAAGTATTTTAATGTGAAAGGAAACACGCTGATGCAGTTACTGCTTGGCAGCAGAAAAGAGAAAGTATTACACTATGGCTACTCATGGCACGGAAGAACTACTGAATGAAATAACCTGCTGTGGTCTGAGATACATAAAGCAGCCTTCAGACACAAGACAGTTCAAAGTGCTGAATCTAAAACTAAACCTGCAGGTTCATCAGGAAGAGATTAGTGGAGTTCAAAGTCCCTGAAAACACACACTTATGTTCATGAAGACAATGACATTTCATAAAAGATTGAATTTAGAATAAAAAACTTGACTAATCAGCTGTGAATGATGGGAAATAATGCTGACTGATGCTTGAAAGCCAGGCACCACTTGACAGGTTCAAACAGAAACAAAAAACAGCAATGAAGCCAGTTCTAATCAGCTCCAAGAATCTCAAACATTTTAGCAAAGCAACATGTTTCTCATGCAGCTGCTCCTGGAACCAACAACAACCTCAGTCCTTCAGTAGAAACTAAGAGTCACAACTGTGCACCCTTATCTCTGCAGCAGCAGAGGTTAGAGTGAAGGAGACAATCTGACTAAAGCATCTCTGGCAAGACACAGAATGAAAGCACACCACATCAGCTGATCATCAGCAGACCAGAAGCAATCGTGTTCGATACTTGTGAAATATCAGAGTTGTTCTTACTGTCAGTTCTGGAGATCACTGTGAAGCAGCAAGTTGTCTTTCTCATCCAGCCGTCATGACATAAACACACACACAAAACAGACACACGCAAACACACACACACACAATCGGCCGTCTTACCTAGAAGAGACAAAAAAGAGAAGACAGACTGTTAAATATTGTATCCATGTATTGTATCCAACACCAATATCATTCCTTTATTTTAGCAGCAGCCATGAGTCCCACTGTTGGCCAGTCACAACTTATGATTTATGGCAATATTGGTCTCAATGGTCTGATGATGTGGGAACAAATGGATGTAAAACTTCTATCAGCCTTTTTTAGTGTATAGACCGACATTATCTGAGCCTGCAGAGTCAATTGTTCTACCTGCTCCCTGACAGAGAGACTCCTTCAGCCCATCTCTCCCCACAAGAACCAAACACCTGCTGATTCTGCTGCCTCAGAGGGGAAATCCAGTCAGGTGAGTGTCACAGAGTTAGCCTGTGCTCTAAAGAGTAAGATGCACACTCACACACACATGCTGCACCACCACTCTAAAATAATTAAATCAAGCCAGCTGGAGGAGGAGCTGCTTGTATTGTTAGCTTAGCATGGTTTTACATCGACAGAAGACATAGGGACTGCTGTCATATAAAAGCGCTTTTATTCATTGTGAAACATGTTTGGCAAGAACAACAAGTGTTTGTCACCTGTTTGTTCTCTGCTGTACTCTGCCTCCTCTGTTTGAACAGACTGCCAAACTGAACAGAAGCTGCCATTGGTTTATGAGGAGGTGTTCCAGGGGAATGCACCAAGTATGGTAGAGTTAGAGGGGTGTTTATTGTGGCTCCTATCACAAATGCTATGTTAATTGCACTGTGAGTGCATTCTTTCTAAAGATGCTTTATACATAATGTACATAATGCTGCACAGGATAATTGTTTTACACAGTTAAATAAATGTCATGACTGCTTAATTTTTTGCCACAGTTTGTGCCTTATTCACTCGATCATCCTTACAGTGAAAAAGCCTGTCACCCTTTGTTGATACATGTTGAACAATGAAAGGCCAATCTCCTGATGTATGTTCACATTGACCATTAATCACATTAAACACTAGAATTTAATGTCAAAGTATTTAATCATCATAGAAAATGTATCAGCATGCATTATCCGCCTCCCAAGTCCTTCATTTTTCCAATATGTCTGACTCACTTCAACCTTGGGATGTAGGAGCCAAAACATTTCACTATTTATATCTTAAATAGGAGGTAGAGCTCTTTACCTCTAAAGTGTTAATACCAGATGTCCGAGATAAAAAACAAAACAAAACTGATACTGCTTTTTTTTTAATGGTTTTGATTTAAATTTTCTTGATTTACATGTATGTACTATTTTACATTTTTGACATCATCCTTCTGAAGTTGTAATTCTCTGACTTTCAGGTTCGGGTGAAAAAAAAAGTCACTATTTTAGTCCAGAATCAGTGGAGAAGCACAGGGATGGATTTTGCCTTCACTTTAAATTCTGACCCCTGGCTGTTTTGATACATAGCTAATGAGTAATGTCCAGCCAACAGTGTTTCAGTATTTACTCGCAGCACTGGATGTTGGTGGGTGAGAATCACTAAGCTTAACAGGCATCAATCAGCCCAGGCAGGGGTCCTCTGTGCTGTGACTGACAGAGGGAGAATAACAAGGCCTCCTCATCCTCGTCCATGCCCCTGCTGAGTGAGAGCATGGTGGGCTGGCAGAGTCTGACAGAGAATAGCAGGGAACCTCACTTTTAAAGTTCAAAGAGTTGGACTACACAGGTAGGAACCACACAGTATGGACTTCTGAATTTAGGTTGTTTGAACTGAACTACAGTTATAGACTCAATAGATGGTAGATCCAGGCTCTTAGTCAGCACCATTGACAGAGACCAGATCATGGACAGCACAAGTTTCTTCAAAGAGTCAGTTTGAAAGAAAGCCAAAACTTTTTTAGCAATGAGGACATTTGGCGAAAACAGATTTCCAGCCCTCACTTATTCCTAAATCTTTGACTGTAATCACTCTAAGTTTTAAAGTTTTTGATGAAAATTGGACATTGGTCTCCTTTTGTGGACTTACTAAAAACTGCTCAAAACAATGAACAACAGCTCATCTTCCACAAATTAGCAACACGACACCACATGTTCCTTGTCAAAGTGAATGTTCACCTGTTCCTTAAAAGACTTTTCAGACCCAGGGCCCTGACAACCACCCCCCACTGTTACTGTGAACCTCTCAGTGACCACTCCGCCACAGATCAGCAACACCCTGGGGTCTGTTTCACAAAGCAGGTTTATTGAAAACTCTGAGTCTGTTAACCCTGAAATGAGGGAAACTCTGAGTTTTCCGTTTCACAAAGGGAGGTAATTTAAGCTCTCGGTCAGTTACCGTAGTAACAGACTCTATGAACCTAACCTGGTCGCGAGCAGGTTTTCTTCAGGAAACTCAGAGTTTCGCTCTGTCTCCTCCCTCTAGAATATAAAACCAATTCGGTTTTATATTCTCTTATATTCTATCAATTCGACTTCCTCATTCATTCAGCCCGTCGCATGCGTGTGTTTAAGCGGTTACTGAATTAAAAGAAGAAACGTTGCGTCTCTGTGGTGCTCTGACCGCGTTGCAAAAGTCTTTTATATTTATGATAAAAAAAATCAAAAGACAAATCTGTGTCAAAGTCATCATTTTTAGATTTTCCACCGCCACTGCCAAGAGCACTCAAATAAGACATTGTAAGTTATTGGATTTCTTTTTTTTAAACTAACACATTCAGTTTAATCGACATGAATTATAATGTATGTGAAGTCAGCATCATGTTAGGGATAAAGCTAATGCACATTAAAACAGCCACTGAATGATATTTCATTAGTTTAATATTTAGAATATGATTGAAGTGCTTCCATGTATGTTTTTTTCTACCGCTGCATTGCTCCTAAATTAATATAAATTTTAGCTTCCGGTCGTGATTAAGTATTAAATAAATAGACCCGTTCAAACTTGCGCATTAACTCGAGCATCAGTTTCTTCCCACGCCGCTTCTCTCTCTTTTGCAGCTGCAGCCATGTTACTTTATTTTTCTGAACGTCCGCATGAGGATTTCGAGCTCCACTGGTGTGACGTAGGAGGACCTCTTTTTGTGTACTGTTGCCATGGTGAATCGTGGTGTCTGGGCTCCATTAATGCTGACTTTTTACAGTCAGCGTGCACGCACTTAACTCCGGGTGAACCTACTCAGAGTTGATTGAACTAACTCTGATCAGCTGTTCTGGAACCGAAAACTCAGAGTTTCGTATCTCAGAGTAGATCGACTCAGAGTTCAGGGTTAGACTCAGAGTTTGTTGAACCTTCTTTGTGAAACGGACCCCTGCACACAGACAGCATGCTCTACCTGCCTGATTTCATTTTGGAATGCTCAGAGAAGCAAGAGAGTGAACCCTCAAAAGAGAGACAAACTCTCTAAATATTAGATTTTGAAGTGTTTCTGTTTGAGGCTTTTGTTTCAGCTCTCAGCATGTTTTTCACAGGATAAGTTTTTACTTGTCACATTGCAGGAAAGTCACAGGTGTAATTAATGACACTAACGAGGTTAAACATTACCAGTGAGCTACATGCACATTAACAGAACCCTGGAACTGGTGAAGCGACATGAACAGGCCCTCGTTAAGCTTGATTAATTCCACCTGTGACTTTCCTGCTGTTACACATCAAAACATCATTCAACAGTCAACCACTCACAACACAGAAGTGGTAACAGATTCAACTTTGTTTGCTGATGGTTTGCCCAGAATACAGTTTTCCAACAGTAAATGTAAAAAGTATTGTTATTCTTCATGCTTGTATGTTTTTAAGTTCATCATTTCGTTAGACAATAATTCAAACAAGCATCCATGTATGTTAAACTGCAGTATGTGTTACAGTGAAGCTAGTAAAATGTATTTTTGTCTTTGTCTTCACACATCATGTCACTCTCTTGTAGGCAGTCCGTGTTGAAATCGAAGAATAACTTTCCCTGACGTCTCTTTGGCTCACAATGTTCCCTGTGTCTGTATTCCTGCTTGACTGACAGCTTCTGTGTGGTCCATTTCTGCACTAAAGAAATCTGCACGCCTTCCCCTCCTCGCTTGTCAGGAAAAAGAAACGTTCTGTCACAGCAACACACAACCTGAGCGAGTCAGCAGAGAACTGGGCTGACTGGACACTGTTGGTGTGTGCTGACTTTAGAAGAGATGAGGTGGAAACTCAGAATGTAAAACTCTCTGAAGCATCAAATTAACTCCTTCTAAACATAAGCTGTAATAATAACACCAATTACTTAACTCATAAGAATAATGTTTAATGTGTTAATAGTTTTTTCCATCTTGTTTAACAAACTGCAATATAAGGGTGAAGATGAATGTGTACCCTGAGAATAAATCCCTGTAATCTGGAGATCTACAGCCTCACACTCTCTGCTCAGAGAGGTCAGACAGACCTTGAAGAGACTGTGTGATGTGCAGGGTTGCGTCAGTGTTGCATGTCCAATAGTTAATATGTGGAATGAGTGAAGAGCAGCATAAGAGTGTGAGAAGTTGAACAAATGAAAGTCAAGCTCTAAAGTGAAACATTGTCTTTTTATGTGAGGAAAGAAGATACACACACTGCACTGCACTCATTTAAGAGAACAAAAAATGTTGAGAATGAACTTGAGAGACTGAATGACTTTGTGCTGAAGAGAAAGACGGGAGAGAAGTGGGAGGAGGACGAAGACAGAAAGGTGAGAGGGTCATAAACTGCAACACTGAGGCAAGGAGTGCAATGAACAGCAAACATCTGTCCTCAAACTGTTGAATATCAGAAGAGGCGACATCTATCTCACAAATCGTTTAAAATTTCAGCTAAAACTTGTGATTGATCCAACCGTCTTGTTTTCCTGCAGTCACTGCTAAAATCTCTACAGTTTTTTTTAAGTTTACTTTTGAAGTTCAAGCAAAATAGTTTTGCCCTTCATGAAATCTTTCGTAACACAAACTTCCATTTAATAAATGTAAAGAGCAGGAGAACATAAATTGTTTCTGCGCACAGTAAATGTGCCAGTGTACACACACATACCACAATGCTACTATTTGTCTATAAATACTGCAGTTTGAAGCCTCAAGCAGTAAGCACTATGTGTCTCTATTTACTTTGTAAAAATTGTTTCGCTCAGAGAGAGTTTCTGGCTGAAAGTGTGTGTTTGTTCAGGCGGGACATAAGGCTCATATGTTGGCAGTCTGCCTGCTGAACACTACACAAAGAAACATCCATTCTCAGAACAAGATGGTGTATTTAAAGACTATAAAACTTGTAGCT
The DNA here is from genome assembly GCF_022749685.1 of Semicossyphus pulcher. Classification (NCBI taxonomy): domain Eukaryota; kingdom Metazoa; phylum Chordata; class Actinopteri; order Labriformes; family Labridae; genus Semicossyphus; species Semicossyphus pulcher. The sequence continues at coordinate 9,702,395 of NW_027211700.1, forward strand.
CCTTCAATGGCTTCCGTTACTCTGCCTGATAGTATAATGCTGCTGAATACAACACTATTATAATACTACTGCTCTGTGTACACACACAGGGGAGTTTTCTGAAAAGCCCATTTTCCTTACAACATTATAACTTTCAAAAGGTCATCAATCCATAGAAATATCTCAATGAGATTCTCTGGGGCATTAGTATCCAGAAAGAGATCAATCTGTTTTTTCAAGCTTTAACATTAATTCAGAACGAGCAGAAACTGAAAATATTGTTTTAAAGATACACAACAAATAAATCATTACATAGGCATATAGTAGTAAAATAATAACTCAAACGGCAGAGTGCAGCTGTATCTGTGTTTGTCTGTCTCTTTGTGTGCATACATGTGTACATTTTGGGGGGGCAGTCATCCTGTAAAGAGGCTTTAAGAAAGTCAAGCATCTCTTGATCCAGTGTGTCACTGAGGCAGAACAACATCAACACCCTGCTGTTTATCATTTATCAGTTTCCCTGAAGGACAAGACACATGGTTAAGTCTTTCCAGCCGCACATCTCTCACTCTCTCTCTCTACTCTTTTCTCTTGCTCGCACTGGTGTTCATTCTGCTTGTTACTCTTTGTTTGTTGTTCATTATCTTACCAGGTAATCTGCCACTATTGTCAATTCAACAGTTCCCTCTCATTGATACTGAATCTAAACATGGAAACTTTACATTAGTAGAATAATCATGATGCAGAATCCTAGTCAGTGGGTCAAAATACTGGCTATGTAATCAAGTCCAGAGGCCTCGTCCTCCCTGGTGAATTGAAGTGCATATGCTACTTGAGCAGCTTTAAATTCATGTAACCCTACAGAGTCTTGGGATGGTATTAGTAGAAAGGTTAAGGAAATACACCTGTTCTCTCCTCTTTAACACCTGACACAATGTTATGAAATGCCAACCCCATTACCTCTGTTACTGTTGATCAGGGTCTCCCGAATCACATTCTTCATAAACACACACTGCATAAACAAACTGAACAGACACAGGACTCTATGTTTGGCTTCTGTACAGTCCTTCATTACATGCTCCACAGACTTCTTGCTGTAGTCCTCCCACAGAGCCCAGACTCACTGACTTACTCTTAACGATTTCTCTGAAATGGCTCACAGCCAGACTAAATAATAACACCGAGATAATTTCACTTGGTGCATCTATAATATCTGCTGCTGTGTAAGCAAATGCCTGAGTGCCCTCTGTGACATAATGTCTGTTTGTTCATGCTCAGAGCTGAGAGAAGCAGTGATTAAACTGCAACAACTCACTGCTTATTGCTTATTGTCCGTTTCCTCATCTCTCCGTCAGCCTCTGAGCTCCTTCTCCAGATGCTGCTGGAGGAGATGTTCAGTCACTGGGAGCCGTCTATCATTTCCTCTTTCCTCCCTGTATTAAACTCTAACAGAGAGGTAGAGCTTTGCTGTGAGTTATTGTTCATTCAGCTGTCAGTCGGGGCCAAGATGATTCAGTGGGAGGTCTGAATGAAACCTGACATTATGGAAATGTTCAGGTACCACCTGCATGTGGAACAGCTGGACTGGAGAATTAAACAGAATTGTGTGCATTCGAGAGTAGGTTTCGTCTCTGATGATGGTAATAAAAGTGGTAAAATCACTGAGCCCAGTGGTTAAGTCATGGATCTGTTGGTCACTGGATGCACAAGGTAAGGGATGCACAGGCTTGCCAGTGCCATCACTACAATCTGATTGGCAGATGCCTTCTAGAAATTTCTGTCACGTCATTGGTCTCCATCTCACTGTGGGACAGGTGTTTGGCAAGATTTCTTTTTTCTGCTAAGACTGTTTGTCAATATTTTTTGCTCCAGATGGATCTTACAGATTGTGAGTTGATACTTCCTTTATACATGAAGAACAACTAGAGCATGTTTATTTTTCTGTTGTACAAAACTCTAAATTATGAAAATATCTTACCAGTGCAGTCCACACTATCTAAAGAATATACAAAAACGAAGAGAGCCGATTTAATGAAACATTGTTTTAAAAGCACCTGCAGCCAAATGTGTTTTACAATCTTCTCCAGGGAGGAAACTTCAGTTAATTCATGTTGTTGTGTGTTTGAGAAAAATCTTCCTCCAATTAAAATTTAAGTCTGAATTTGACCTTTTGAAAGAAGGAATCATCATTAAAATGTAGAGCAGCCGTTTCCTTTATCCCTCGGTTGTTTCTTCTGCTCGAGTCTTCTTTTCAACATTTAAGTATTTGTATTTCAAATTCATCATCTTGAAGACTTTTAGTTTAATAAATTGTGCCTGTGTTGTTTCTCAGACATCGATGATGTGCAGGTGATGAAAGAACTTCCGTTGACACCGACTTGTTTGCATAAGAATAGGTTTATTACAAAGTATCAGCATCGATCAGGCTTCTAGAATACCTGGGAGATCACCCTCGGCCAAATTAGTGTCTCCCCGAATCTCAGTTCAACATGTACTTATATATCTTCGAGGTGAGTTAATGTTTCTCTTGTATCGTTTACATTAGGCGGGGACCCCCTTGTCCTTCAGATTGAAAAGCGCTGATACATCATTAAAAACAGGATACATACCATTGTTTTACTTCTGCCTACATGACACATTTCCTGCTTTGTAAGATGTTCTACAAACTTTCCCTGGATTCGTTTTTTAAGTTCTTTTTTTTTTCCTCTTAAATATCATCTTTAGAAGAAACAAGCACAAAGTGGAAAGACTCAGACAGCTCTATTTAATTACCAACAATATCTTCTTTTGAATCCAATCTGACTGCCAACAGTCTCACAAAGAGCTGAGTCCAGCGAGGTCAGAGAGACTGCATGAGGCTCAGGTCACCTCCTCTTGTTTCTACACTACTTCAGCCAAGTTCATCCTCTGTATCACCTGCTGTTTCTTCTTAGATGGAGTGTGACAGGATGTTACAACAGCACACAAGCTGATTAAAAGTCTGAGTGTTTCCCCACACAGTGGCCCTTTGTGCTGTTATTAATCTCCTCAGCTGGATATTTATTGAAAGTAATCCGATGAAGGGCCTTATTTGAGAAAACAACAGCAGAACATCACAAGCATAATATGCTGTATTACTTGTCTTAAATAAACCCTGCTGTACTGTTAAATAAATGACTTGTTCTCAGTTCTACTGACTCTGTTGATGTGTTGGTGAACGACTGAAACAAATGTATCTCTATCCAACATCACTGCTCCCCACCTGTTATTCAGCTCATACTCTAATACAAGCAAATTGACATTAATGCAGTCATAACCCAGCATGCAATCGGGTGTTTGGCCTTTTAAGCCTTTTGATAAGAGCTATCTGATTACCCACAATCCCCTGGTTTCATCAGGGAGCAATTATCTCGTCACTGATCTGTGGCCGTCTCATAAAGAGTATCTGATCAGGATGTTGTGGCTTTAGCAGCCATGCATACTGTGTGTACATTTAATGAACTGCTGCTAAATAAGGAATGGCTTCAAACCAGTTTTGTTTTATGTAACAGCATCCAGTTCCTGAAAAAACAAACACATAAAAACAGTAAACACACACGCACACACACAGCCAGCTAACCCATGAAATGATTGTCTCTGAGCAGCACTGTGACAAATCAAACTAAACTGTATAATCTGTTGTCTTAGTGCAGCGTTCAGTGTTGACATGTGTAGGAGCCTGGTGATGTTGGAGTCACAGATGTTATAGAGACAAACAGCTGGGAGTTAGATTGGAGTGTAAACGTGCTCAGGAAATAAACTGTTTTAATAAAACTAAGCTGCTCCACTGAGGCTGTCTTATATTACAGAACTCAAACTAAATGTTATTAAAAACTGAAAATTAAAAAGTGAGAATTAAACACTTTAACATGCTTTATGCAGAACTGCTGTGTGTGAATCACACTTTGTTTCTCTGGGAATGTCACTGTGCTTAATGGATGATGGATCAGTTCTGTTCCCAAGATAGGAACACCATCAAAATGGTTCAGTTTAATACATAAATTATGAATATTGGTGGACAAAATGTGCCAAGCTTGCAGAACAGGGGAATCAATGGCAGACTCGTTCTTGGAGGAATATAGGTGAGCATAAAAAACGAAAAAGCACCACTAAATCTAACTTTAACACAGACACTTAAACAAGGATTAACATGATATAAGGAAATACGTCCTAATAATACATTTAATCATACATCAAGTAGCAAATCATATGATTAAGGCTTTGGACTATTCTATTTTAATGACAATATGTGTCAGATGTGAACCACAGGTGTGTAAAATACTGACAAAGAAATCAATGTAAAACTTTTTTCGGACATCAGACTCAGTAGAGGAGAGTTAAATTCCACTGTATCTCATAGGAAAAAAAGGATAGCGACTCACACATGAAGTATTTAAATGCTTCCTTTTTTCATTAAGTGCCAAGTATTGGATAACATGTCCAGAGACTTTGTCCTCCCTGCTGGAACTGAAGAGTAAAGACTCACTGAGCAGCTGTAAACACATGTAATCCTGCAGAGCTCTGGGGTGGCAGCATCAGAGAGGGACATGAAATCGACCCTGAATGAAGAGTCTGCAGAACACTGACCTCACTACAAGTACAGACATCATTATGCAATGCCTTCATAGACAGATAATGTAAACCAAATATAGACCAGAATAGAAATATTATGGATCCAATATACTATCAAAAGTAAGGAAGTATTATCTATTTTACTTTCTGTCAGAGGATTCACATTTCTATCATTATATCCTGAATGTTGAGCGGTGAAACAACACTTCATCACATGAGGACAATTTAGCTCTTTCAAAAGGGAGCTATTAAAACAATTTATTATTTTTGTTATTTGAAATATTTATTTTCTCTTGTATTTGACACATCTCCTGCTTGTCAAAAACGTGGTCCTTATGACTATAATCACTCACCATGTTACTGATGATCCATCTCTGTGTGCTGCTGCTGATGTCTCCTCCTGTCTCATGTTTGTGTTGTTGGACAGAATCAGTCATGTGTCACCTGTCCATCAGGCATCCTGCTGCTCTGCACACCTGTTCCCAATCATCTCAATCAGCCTGCTGACCTGTTACAGGACCTGCCTCCACAGCTCAACCTCATTGGTTAATCACTCTCTCACTGCTTTCTCTCAGCACTTGGCAAAATTGTTTCAGTTTTGTGTCCTCCCTGCACTTTGCCTGTTTACCCAACATTTCTTGTTGACTCTTAGATTTGTCTAAAAAAAAAAAACTGTGACAGAGAAGTCTGAGCTTGAACAAAGAGACACAGTCACATGAGCTTCAAACAACGGAGAAATGAAGTAATGGGATTTAGACACCAAAGCAAAGCCTCCAGCACTTCAGTCACTTTAATCCTTTCTTGCGAGGACAATGAATTCATGAGGACAATAATAAGCTCTAATTACATTTTCCATCTCATGTTTGCCCCTGACTTACAAATGTAAATGAAGACATGATCGTGTTTGGGTACTGAAACTATTCTCTCTTTGTGAGAGTAATAATATACAGCTGTTCTGTCACAAAGCTTTACTGTCACTGCAGAGGTCTGCATCATGTAAAGAAGCTCAGGGAGGTCTGTGTTTATAAAGTGTCAGTCTCTGGATATTAACTCATTATTAATGGTTAACGGTTTCCTTAGAATGGATATGAAGGGTTTTAAGAATCTCATATCTGACACTGAAAAGTAGCTGTCATGAACTTATCTCATGAAATCCAATCAGGATTTTAATTTTGCCTGCTTTTCCATCAGTGAATTTGTGTAATGACGCCATGTAGAGGCATTAGTCTTCTTATTATATGATTCATAAGACATTCAAAAATGTACATTAAAGTGATACAAACAAAAAATAAACTTTTATCACATATAAATAAACAGAGCACACAACCTATGACTAATATCAGTGCATCTGATACAGACACTTACCACATTAACATGCTGGGTCATGCAGATAATGGAGATAGACATGCCTCTGTACACGTTGTCACAACTGGGCTCAATTCTGGACGAAAGACTGGAGACCACACATGAGTTTAACAAAAAGTATGTTTATTTAACAGAAATAAAATCAGAATCAATGTAAAGAAAACAAACAGCAGGATGGAAGCAGAGGGAGAGAGAAAGACTGACTGACTGCTACCAGCGTATATCAGCAGAAAGACCAGGTGATCCTAATCTACTAACGAGCTGACTCCGCCCACCAGGCTCCTGCAGGGAGAGGTCTGCTCACAGAGGGCCGTCACACTAATGACCTCATACCAACGAGAGTCTAATCAACCTGTCATAAGTTGGTCATGCATTCTTGTATTTTCACAGGGCATGTGTCAGATTTTTGTGGAAAGTTAAGAGTGTCTGTGAAGCAGGTGAAGCACAATGATGTCATTCCTACACAGTGTAACATGCGACACATGTGAAATGCTCAAATATGAGTGCTGAGCTTTCACTCCATGAGAACTTGGCATTCAACGCTGTGGTCGATTTAACCATATAATCAGTCCCTGATTAACTCAGTGTTTTGACCTCAGATGAAAACAGTTGAAGTGAACCACGTCCTCCCACTTTGCATGTAAACAATATTGTTTTATTCCAAGCAGCTTGGCAGAGAGCAGGGACAGACAGAAGAGAGGCTCAACAATCAGGCATCCCTACATCTATCTATGGAGTGAAATTTGACAAGAGCATTAAACTAGACTGATGCATGTACACAGCATATTGGATAGACAGGTGGATCAGACAGCAGCAGCTTTTCCCGTCCCATCCTTCCTGTCAGCAGCTTAATATTTGTCAAATGGAGCTGTCAGGCTTTAGATGTTATTAGGATGTCACAGAAACAGACAGCCAGTTAAGTGGTTGAAAATCAGTCAATTGACCTACAGGTGAGACAGCTGACAACCACAGAATGGACACCTCTACAGCCTGTGCAGATAAAACTTAAGCAGACTTTAAGAGTGACATCCTCAACTCAGGCAGATTAAATTTCTGGTCTTTCAACTTCAAGAGAAAAGATGTCATAAATGTACTTTAAGCCATCTAGCAAACCATATAAAGTGCCTTTTAATGCATGGCCAATGTCTTGTCAATAAAGTAGGCCTTTATTTTGAGTGGTTGTACCTGTCTAACACAGCAGCAAGAGGAGGAGAGAGGCGCTGTATAATTGTATTCATCTGCCATCACTGTCCACTTAAAGAGCAGTCAGTGCCCCCCTAATCTCATTCTAAAGCCCCTTTCATTTGGACTGCATTAAGAAGCAGATGTGACAGTGGCTGGTGAGAAAGAACAGCTAACCAGAACATTTACTGAGACGTAATAATGAGATAAACAGAGACGGAGAGAAACTAGAGAAAGAGACGCTGAGTGACATTCTTTAAACCACATCTCAATCTGTGTGTCTTCATGGTGTGTGATCAACTTCAGGAATAGAAAATAGAAGCATTTGGATGAAGAGTGGATATACACACATTGGCACATTGGTGAATTTAAACTGTGGCAAGGTGCCTACCTGCTGTAACAGTGTGTATTACGATATGAAACGTGTTGATCTGGGGATAGCATTACTGAAAATCACATCGTAGTGATCAGACAAAACAGGTAGGTCAGTGCAGTCTTAATATGGTGCAACAAATATGTAGGGAATCATTACATCTCTCCAATGTGCTGATTAGTATGCATAAGGAAATAAATCTATGATGATGATGTTTGCAGCCACCCGATGAAATCTCTCGAAGTACCTTTGAAATTAGCACACCCTGTTTTCCACTGAACTGAAGTATGTGACACTTGAGGTGCTTTCAAGTGCCTCTTCAAGGTATACATGCAGATGTGTAGACGATGGGTCTGGATTTTAAAAGAACTCTTTAATGTTCAGTTCTGTTCAAGGTTCAATATTTGAAATGAACCAGACATGAACCAATCAAATTACATCTGCGCTGCAGAAGTGTTAAAATTTCAGCTACCACGTCTTTACATTTGAGAACAAAAAAGTTTTGTTCAACTTGCACTCATTACATGACCAAAATAAAAAGCCCAAACATTCAGGCTCTGATGCAAACATAAACACCTGTTATACAATATTTCAAAAAGGAGAGACATCATTATGATTTAACAGATATTTAATTGATATGTGCAAACTTTACATGGCGATCATCCCCATAATGTTACCTTCATGTGGGATAGTACAGCCATGAGTAGTAAAGAACACCCCCTGATGGAGTCTAAACACTGCTGTTGATGGTAGTGAAAAGATGCTTGGTGTGATTTGGAGGGGACTTTTGAGAGCTTGATCTGGACACTGGACGTGGTGAAGTGGAGACAGTGGATGACAGCTGACAGCAACAGAGAGGAGATCATATTTAAGGTTTGACAGCAGCATGACGGAGGCTGATGGAGATTGCTGTGAATTCTGTTTTCCGCTGGTTATGAAACGGACTTAAATTATTCTGATTACTCTTTATTACTCTATAAGAGGTACGGCTTCATCCACAGGGGTCGCCAAAATCAACACAAACTGAAAGTTCCTCACAGTAGCTTTTAGCTTGACGAGTAAACGCCCATGATCAACAGTTATAGAAGCAGGAAGAGAGAGAGAGAGGGAGAGAGAGAGAGAGGCGTAAATGAATAAAGAACTTCCTGCTTGAACTTACGCTGAGCTTTACGAGGATGTCATCTCTTTTTTTGTAAATTAGTATTATTAGTATTTTAAATTAAGGAGTCTGAACAACCCCTGTGATTATAATATGGCCCATGGACATTTGAACTTACTAATTATAATCTCTTTTATGTAACATTGTCCTTACACTTGTTTTATTTAAATACAACAGTCAGGAGGTTTTCAGGAAGTCCTTCCTGAGGCTTCACAGGCTTCATACCATCAAGTTTTGCTGCTGCATTTTAAACTACTTCTGGAGGTGGAGGTGGAAGAAGTACCACTCATGAATAGCAATTACAATACAGTTCAAATTCAGTTCAACCATACACTGTATAAAAAGATGGACGACATGACAGCTCAAAAAGACATCTCAAATTCCTCCTCCTGACTGCAGTACAGATCATAAAGCCCGCCTCCTCCATGTTAACAGATGGGACATGGGTCAAATTATAATACCAAGATACATGTCAAATAAATGTTTCTCTAACATTGTTCCCGTCACTATAGCTAGTTCTTATCATGCCAATCCAACAGATCCAAGACAGCAGAGGGTAAAGAGTTGAGGTTCAAACAGTGACTGATTAAAATGATATCCAAGCTGTCAGATGAAGAGCTGTAGGGAGATTTAATTCCTCCTCTTGAGACAAAAAGGACAACTGGAGGTGAAGTTGACTCTCCGTCTCAAACTGCTTCATTTAACTGATGAAACACATGAAAGACTCCTGCTGTTGTTCTTTAAAGCCAGGCACCAAACTGAACAGATGTGGTTAACATCCAGCTGAGGAGATTAATAACCTTATTATTCACATTCAAACAGTGATGATCAGCTTCATGTAGGGGCCTCTGAGGTGAACAAGAAGGTACACACGTCACACACCACACACATTGTCCCTCGCAGTAAGTTATGTTAGAAGAGAGTCACAGCATGAGAAAGACAACAGAGGACACATCTCAGTCGTCTCTCTTGGATCTGACCTGGGAGCTGATCTACTCAGAGTCAGTCCTGTTACCTGGCAGAAATACTTTTAATAGAAGTATGAGACATCATGAGCAGTCTGTGGATGTCTAGTGATCTTCTTAATCTGTTCTTTGAAGGTGAATTTCTTCTGCAGAAGTAAAAAGCCTTGAAACTGAGCTCAGAGACTCTGTGGGATCTCCACATCATTTATTCAGCCCTGACAATGTGTGTGTTTCAGTGTTTGTGTGTTTCAGTGTGTGCAGCCACACTCACTTGTGTTCCCTGTGGCCACTTTAAGTCCTTCTCATCTTGTGATCAATACTGGCTACTCTGGTTAGTTGTGTGTAATGATTTTAAATACATCACATGTTTCTTCCCTATATGAATGATAAACTACAGGAACACATGTAGTTAGAAACAAGAGTTATTTCTGATGATAATGGATACTGTCTCAAACTTCATGCAGTTGTTGTCAAGGGTATTGAATGTATTCTGAAACAGTGTGCATGTGTAGCTTGTGTTTATGTCTGTGCTTGTGAGACCACCACTCAGTGTGTTTCTCTGCAAGAACCATCAGAACCAGTGAAGGAAAAACAGGCCTCATTAAACTGCCTGACAGCATCAGTCTGAGAAGATGGGACACTGATTCTGAAGCAGCGGTGAAAAACACATCTATTCTCTCTCTGTTGTTTGTCACAAACACTTCTATTCTTCTCTTCCTCTCTGCACTCATAAATAATGTCTTCCTGTTTACTGGCAGGCCATTTTCTCCATCCTCTCCATCCAGTATCAGGTTCCTCTTGGTCTCTCTGTGGATCTGTTCCTCACTCAGACATCAGACTGCTCTTCATCTACACTCACAGCCAGCAGAGCAGGAGAGTCTTAAATAAGAGCAGCAGCATGTTTTCAGTGTGAACTGTAACAAGAAACTTAACCAGCTAAAGCTCATTTACATCCAGATAACCAAGGACACTGAAAAGCCTCTGACTCTGCTCACACATTATTACAAGAATCTGTGAAGCAGCACAAATCATCTCTGATCCTCCTAATGTGTGCTGGCCAGCCTGCACACCTTACAGAAGTACTTTCTGGCACTTCACTGATCAAACACAAACACTTCCCACCTCACTAAACACACCTGCATGTAAAATCTAAAACCCCACTGATACAAGAACAAGATCATGTTTTACCTGCATTTCAGGATCCACAGAGGAAGATCCAGGATGGATGAGACAGCACCCAGAAAAGAAGGAGAGAGAGAAAAATACAATTAAGAGATAATCAGAGACAAATACAGAATCTACATAAAGTCATTGCAGTAAACACAGCCAGTTCTGAAGTTTGAGCCAGGAGTGAGAAATAAATCAATAGTTGAAACAGCCCGGTAATATTTTCCAACTTCTATACGCAGAATAAGATGATCTCTCTATCTCTGCTGGAGGCAAACATTTTGTTGTTTTGGTCTCTTTATTCTTTGCTGTGTTGGAGAATCTGCACAACTTTAATTAACAGGTTTTGTCGCATTAAAAAAGGTCAGTGCTTTATAGTCAGACTAAGTTATGTAATTGCTCATCTTTGGAAACTTGGTATCTCTTTCCGAGCGCTGCCAATAACCTGCCAAGTATTAACACCAATAGTTTACTTCAGCAGAGCAGGGAGCTGTACATTGCTTTATCCTTGATCAAAAAAAATGTTATTTTTTGTAGCGCAGTTTCAAAACTGGTTTGCAATTCAATCAAGGCTGATGCCAAAAATTCAAGGCCTGAAGAACAACAGTTTTTGCAGCTGTGCCAAGCTGCAGCCCGGAGACAAGGAGAACATCAGTGTTTTTCATGTATAGATAAGTTAAATGCATTTTCACTCTCTTTAGGAGGAAGGAAGAGTAATGTTCTCTTATTGGGATGTATACATTGGTGCATGTTAATGAACAAAACTGTGAAAAACTGAAACCATTTCGACAATCCACTTTAAAATATGGATCAATGGCAGAGTATATGTAATCTGGGAGAGCAGGTAGACTTTCATATGCAGACAAGTCAGGAGGTGGGAGATGAGAGACAAAGATCAAACAGCAAGCAGAGGCTCTCTCATCATACTGGCTGATTGTAACACTGCTGCAGGGATAAACTCAGAGAGTTCTTCAGTGTGGTGGTATTATCAGCACACATAATACATGTACCTCAGGCTTTGTACTTCATCTTTGTTTTTAACATTAAGTTTCAGATCAAAGCCAACAACACACTGAACATGTTAAAATAATAAAACGATGCTGGACGGTGAAATAGAAAATAAGATGTTGTACATCTAGATATGGTTTGATGTTTTTTCATGTCTTCTAGACATGAAAAAACCTTGAGCTGAGGACCAAACAAGTCCACTGCTGCATTTCAAGATGGTCTCTGAAGGAATTTGTGAAATAAGGAACGAATGACAAACAGCTGACCATGACATTTACACACTTTGTGTAAACATCCCCTTATATCTATTCAGCCTGCACCCTTCTGAACATCATTTCCTGCTTCCTGTCTGGGAGTTTATGGATGCATCCCAAGTTAAATTGCATCAACATTCCCTCACTTGTGTCCTGCATCTAAGTCCCTCAGACCAAGGATGCATGGAGAGATGCACAGGAGGAGAGAGGAAGCAAATACATATACTGTACATACTATATTATGAGTAAAAACTGTTGTGTTGCATGTTTACATGTGTTTTGCATTACATGTGTTTTGCCACCAACACACATAAACTATAATCAATTATCGAGAAAGTGTGTTTGGCCAACTTTAATAATGAGTGTTCGTAACATAAGGGTCTCATCTATAAGCACAAAAAACCTCCCTTTTTTTTCTGTTCAGCAGTCAGCTAAAAATATTCAGCTCCACAGTTAAAAACAGGAACATAATGTATCAAACGAGCAGCTCCACACAGACCTGGAGGCATTTGGAGCAGAGACATAATCACATTCATCAAAGGCCAAATGCACTTTCTGGTTGTCTCATTTGTCTGAATGGCTGAGAGCTCTGCTACATGTCAACAAGAAAAGTGTGTCCCAGTCACATAATTTCATTAGTGCTTCGAGACTGTAAAGCTCATTTAAGTTCAATTTAGCAGGAAACTGTTTTCAAGCAAACTGAGATCTTCCTTGAAATGATTCTTCCTGAAGCTTTTCTCTCTTTCAGTGTGGAGCAGTTCAGCAGTCAAATCTCAGGAAGTCAAAAACAGAAAGAGTCTAAAACAGAAAGCACGTTATTTTTTCTAACAGCAATAATGAGTGGCTGTCATTCAATTTGGGTTAAACGATCAGCTATCTAATTAAGTTAAATTATCTCTGATCTCAGTCTCTATCTATCGCCGAATGAGGTAACACAATGGTGATTGAGCCTATGGCCCACTGATGAAAGCCAGGAAAATCAAGAGCTACAGCCAGAGCCAACCGTGGACGTCTCACATGCGACACTGTCTGGATATCGGAGATGTGTGCTCCCGCAATTTCCGTTTATTGCCATAGGGAAGAAAGAGAACGTAACTGAGACCTTTGAGATTATATCATTCATAACATTCAAAAAAGTTGTTGCACCAAAAGACACACAGTAGTATTATTTTGGGTAGACAGCCACTCACACAGTCTCTGTTGCTGTAAATACACAGGCGGTAAGTCGACATGCAATGTTATTCAGTGTTCAGATTCTTCTCCTACATGATCTTTTATCTGCAGTTTGCTGGTCAGAAACAGAGCTAATGTCTTCAGTCAATGAGAGACGCTGACAGTAGAAACAACTTTCCACAAATAACTACCTGTTTCACACAGAGATACTCGATAAAGTGTTCAGACTGGGTGCACAGATGTTCTCAAAGAGGGATTTGGAAGGAGGGTGAAATTACTCTTGTATTGAGAAGTCAATTCCCCTTCCATTATCTCAACACAATATAGTTTTCTCATGGACCATTGATACTGTCTAATAACTAACACTGGAGTTCATCAACATTATCATTGTGATCAGCCATAATACAGGGCTGAGGCTGACATAAAAGCATCTAACAGTAACTACAACATTTATCTCTCTTTCATTCTCTATTATTGGTGGTAATATGATTAGATAGGACCACTCACTGTCCACCAAACTACAAAGAAATCAGTTTGTCATCAGTCAAGCTCCCTATTTTAAAATAGATCACTTCCTGGCCCTGTTCTGCCTCAGGACCAGTTTGAGGACAAATCAATTTGTTTGGACCACGTTACAGTACGAACAAAACTACATCACCGAGTGTAACTCACAAAAAGCACAAATTGAACTGAAGTACTCTCTGGCCCTGTATCTACAGCTTTTTCAAAATCAGCTGTTATCAACCCCAATCATCAGGAAAGAATGAGTCAATGTTTGAATAAGGACTAAAAAATCAACAGTGTAAAAGCTGTGTGGGGAAGGTTGTGAGAAAAAACGAATAAAAATCTTCTCTCACTGTGTGGTTCAGCTCCAGAGAGGAATCAAACAAACACACAAACAGAGCAGAAAACATCACAGAGTCTCCTCTCCCTCCAACTGTATTCATCTGCTGCCTCAGTGGAGCAGAGAGTGTTGCTCGTGTTTTTAGCTGTGATGGTTCAGCTGGTGTTGTCACATATGTCACAGATGTCATCGTACCAATCCAGCTGTAAATTGGATCGGTGGGCAGTTGTCAGTTTAAGTTTGTTCATCTATCCAGAGAGCTCATTCAATTTATTTGGAACAACAGAGATGGAAAGAAAGAGTGTCTCTTCTTTTATTGTACAGAAGTAAAAGGTATACACGCATTATAAAAAGGCAATGCTTAGGTTGATTCTTTACAGCACACTATACGTGGTGATGAGAAGCTGACAGTAATCAGCAGACACTGTGACAGTCATAGTAGAAACAGCACAGGTGTTATTAATTACAGTAACGATGGCTCTGTTCTATTGTGAGTGATTCACAGCAGACACCAGAGACTGAAGCAGCTAATTAACTTTATTAATCACACCTGTGCTTCTGATACTACATGTCATAGTTTCTTCTTTTAAAAAGGCTGATTGCCACCCTTCTTTGCATGATATATCTTTGTATTGTAATCAGTAACAAGTTACAAAAGCTGTTGACTTCTTTCCAATTAATCTGTCTGCTTTTCTGTCTCTTTAAACTTTACCAGAAGCTTCAACAAAACATGAATAAACAACAAATTCGCAACTGCAGTCAAAACCTGATGTTCCTAGAATGAGCTTGGTCATCAAGCTGTACCTCTAACACATACATACATGCTACACTACTACTGCTTTCCTCTCCAGTGAGATGAGAGGAGACACATTAAAAGGTTTTACGGGATAAACAGATGCAGTCTCATGCATGCCTGTAAACAGGCAACCCACTGGTGAACACACATTCTGATGCACTGGGAGGGATTTTGCAATGTGAATGAGCTTCCTCAGGAGCGTCTGTCACGGCTCAGAGAAGCCACATTGTAAAGGGCAGTTTGAATAGGAGGATTTCAACCACTGTGTTGCATCAGCACCTCGAAGACGTGCTGGGAGAGGAGGCTGTTTGCTGTCATGTATATTGAAGTCAAACAACACATTGCAATGACAGAGAAATTGACACACTGAGGCAAGCTTGTGTTCATGGAATAGTAGGTGGAATACTGAAGGAGTGGGAATAAAAGGGAAGAGTAACAGCGGGAATTCACTGAGTAATACTGCAAGTGGAGCGCAGACATGACATTTCCTGTCTGACAAGTCTGTGAAGAGAAAGACTGAACCACAGCAGGTGTAACGTTTTGTGTGTTTGTGTTTGCAACATTGATGTAATCCTTTAATCAGGTTGTTTCAATAGCACTGAGTACTATAATATATCTGTGATCCTCAACATAACAAGAATTTCTCCAGTGCACACATGAAAGAGCTACAATAATACTAGGAGGAATACTAAAAACCTGACCCATGCTGGTTTGTACTGTAGAGATGCAAAGATGAATACAAACTTAAAGAACTTTGGAAGAAACAAAGCGAGGGAAAGGAGAAGAATTCTGGGTTCAGTTGGAAACATTCTACAGAAACCCAAAATCACTGAAACGCTGCAATCTTTAAGACAAGGGAAGAGATAAAGAGTGAGACCCAGAAACAGCTTGTTGAGGTCAACAGACACAGAGGCAAAGGAAAGCGCACTTGAATGGATTTGCAGAGGGCAGCCAGGATTGGGGGTGATTGAGGAGAGTTTTGGTTGAACTGTGCTCCACTTAGAAAGATTGGGTTAGTCAAGCAAGTCAAGCATCCTGACAGACAGGTGAGCTGCAGGCTGTTAGATGAGCTGTGACGATAGCCCAAACAAACAGACTGAAAAGACAGGAGGGAAGCTCAGCTGAGGTTTAAAGATGGTTTACATCAGACACTTACTTTAGAAAGAGTAGCACCTTACTTACATGTACGTCAAGATTTAAAGTCTTGAGACAATTTTATATGTAACAGATACATATTGAAGAAAAATGTCTTTTCTAGTGTGCATGTGTGCACACATGTGGAAGATAAAAAAGAGTTAAAGAGTGAGACACTATAATGGCAATGTGACCACAAATATCCCCACAACGTTAAAACCAAACTCAAGC
Organism: Semicossyphus pulcher; assembly: GCF_022749685.1. Lineage (NCBI taxonomy): Eukaryota > Metazoa > Chordata > Actinopteri > Labriformes > Labridae > Semicossyphus > Semicossyphus pulcher. The sequence continues at coordinate 9,718,615 of NW_027211700.1, forward strand.
CCCTGGTGTAATCACTGGACTGTTGTTTATGATGGATGAGAAAAGCAGCAACACTTTGGGATGAAGTAAACAACACCAGAGAGCAACAGGCAATGATACTATAAAAGAAAAATGCCATCTATGAAATGGTATGTAATCATTTTAAGTCGATAAAACTTCTTTCATTCACGCTGAAAAGGACATAAAGCCTTTCTCCTCTTAACAAAGGAAATGCTTACATTCTCAAGCACGATATTTGTTGGCTTATTGATTCCCTTTCTGCTCACACTCACCCACACATTGTTTACTACTCTATTACAGAGTCTGAATCACAGTGAGTGCTGTTGGAGGCTCAACCTTCCTCTGTTCAATTCCAGCAGCAGCAGCAGCAGCAGCAGGACAGTGATAGAAAAAAAAACCAGCTATAAACTAATAATGGTGCTGGATTTATTGTAATTGCCTTTGTGTACTTACATTGTTAACAGTGAGAACTGGGCCATGTGATGTGAAACCCAGAGGGTAGATGCCAGAAAACTTAGGTGGTAAAAAAAACTTCTTTTTGTTAAACAATGAAAGAAATCCTGATAAAACAGTGGTGCAGCGAACAAAAATCATTCATGTTATTAGCTCTACCGACCTCTTAATATCGTTCTTGTAAGTCATGTTTGCTGCAAGTTATAACAATTACTTTTCTACTTGTGAATGTGAACCATGCAGCTAACAGAATAACACATCCACATGTTGATCCAATCTATTAATTGTTTTATAAGGATGAGTTGTATTTCATTAAAAGGTGCAGTATAGAGTAGGGTTGAGAGAAAAAGACAGCAACATAACAACAGCTATCAACTCAACTTACTTATTCCATGCGGAAAAAACCAGACAGAGATAACATGTTCACTAGTGAAAGAGAGCAGATCATGACATTACAGCTTGGACTGGGTGACTTAGATGAAGGACTCTCTCCAACTCAATGCAGCTGAAAGCAAAACACCATTCATCACACAAACACTCTCACCATGTGGCTGCTGCTGCAGGGGCTGGAAAACACTGGCGGCCACACAAACAGCAACAAGTGCAGCACATTTCACTGTCAGATGGATGTGGTCCAATTAGATTAACTTAGTTTTGAATAATGTGCAATAGCTTAAAAGTTCACTGACGTCACTGTAGACGCTCCAACGCTTGACACGCCTCCACAGAGAACACGGTCCATTGCAGTCCACCCACCCTGTCACATCACAACTATAGGGTAAAAGAACGATACATAGTGGACCTCACTTTATTTTCCACTCTGATTATTTCAGCTTACAAAGCATGTCTATCTAATCTTGTCATCATTTTAAAAAGAAGCTCATGTTAGCAAGGGCGTAGTTACCCTAACCCTAACATTGGTGGGGACAACAACTTCTTTTTTTCTTTTTTTTCTTTTCATTTTTTTCCAGCGAGATTCAAAATGTGTTTATTCATGTCATTATATCTCCGAGTAGTGTCGGAGTAGTTTAGTTGACAGAGAGTGAGGACAGAATTATTTATCTGCTTCATCTGCGCTCTCCCTGCCTTATGAAGGAACTATGAATTAATTAACAAATTATTATTGTTTCATCATTGTTTAAAACTGGAAAGAAGAAATTACTTTAGTATATGAACTCTAATATCTGTGTGTTTATCTCCACCTCAGTAACTTGTATTTGTAGCAGTAAATAGGTTGTATCCTTAATTGTGTCTATTCATTATAGTGGATAAACATAACTTTTGATACCGCACTCTTTGATGAGGAGGTGTTTTCATTTCAAATGTCCCACTGTAACCAAAGGCAATCGGGCAGCGATATTAATTCATGTTAGTATGTATCAAATTTAAACAAACTGCATGCATATGGGCAGCGCAGACGCGGCGCATAAAGTCATTTGAGCATGAGACATGTTGTTCTGCTGTATAAATATATTTCACAGCTGAATTTCTGATGGAAAATATTTGGCCAAATAATGTTGCATGAATACATTAATAAAGTCTTTATTCTTGTATGTTGCACACCACTATGCCATGCCTAAAATCAGGACAGTAAATTGTAAGTGCTTACAACTTACATTATTGACAACCATTGTAAGCGCTTGCATGTTTAAATGTGTTTTCCTACTCTCCAGGGGGCCACTGGTTTTAAGTATGCTACTAAAATCAACTCGCTGAGGCTTCAAACTCACCAGAGCAAATGCACCATAAAGAACAGGCGTGTGCACTGGCTCTTGTTACAGCTACTTAATTTCAGTGTTTTCCCATTCAGCTCTCACCTTAAGGCAGTGATGCAGCGGATAGCTTAAACAAGTTACCCCAATGTTGCCACGCTTTTATAGATACAAGTTAACGAGCTACCTCCAAGTTAGGTTTTGGTTACACGTGTAGTGTACACAGAAGAAATCTATATCTGTGCCATGCTAATAAATGTGAGAATAAAATGTGTTAAATACTGTAAATTTGCTAATTTGTAAAATTTGTAAAAAAAAAAATTTTCATTTGTAAAACTAGGAAGAATTATACGTTACAAGATTTAATAGGTTTAAAATTATGTCAGAGGAAAAACCAAAGCTGGTTCTCCTTCAGTCCAGCCAATCCAGCTGCTAAAGCTCTTTGTCTCTTCAGTTTCAGACTAATTAGCTGATTCCTCCTGTTGGAACAGAGGCCGACAGCGTCTGCTCCATGCCAGGATAAGACCGCAAGTGTGCCACCTCAGTCTGGCATGGCAGCATGGGAGAAGCTGTGGGGTCAGACTGGAGAAGAGAGCTCGGGCATATTATCAGACAGAGTGTCAACATCTGTGACCAGGAACATATCAAGCTTATTAATGAAGCTTGTATTGTATAAATGCAATTTGAATCTGAGAAAGGTTAAAGACAGGAGAGCAGGTCAGCAAGATAAAGAGAATGATTGCAAGTTTTGTCCATGAGCTGTCTATCATCAACGGCTGCTTCTGTGTTCCTGTGTGTGTGAGTGGAGATTGACCAATGAAAGGCAGGCTGTAACCGGAATGCCTCCATCTCTGGGGATGAAAAACAAGTAAAAAAACATCCAGAATGCACTGCACTCACTTTCAAAGTGAAGGTGAACACAAAATTGTGACAAAGACAGAAAAAGGAGAGCGCTGCAACTTAACAGACTCCTTTTTTTTTTTTTTTGCTTTTTTTTCGTTTTAGAACTTATGAATACCTTGAGAGGCAAATATGGCGCAGTGGAGAAGACGGAGTACAACTAAAAACACACAGCATGCGGCAGTTCAGCATGCAAAGAAAACGTCTCCTTTGAAACCTGCCAAGAGCAGAGCAGCTCTCTCTCCTGAAAGCCTTTAATTCCTCCTCTTTACTTCTTGCATAGCAGGTGGTAGTCTGTGTGGAGTGTGTGATACCAGTGCAGGAGTGTGTTTATGTACTGTATCTTTTGTTTGTTCTAAATGTGGGACTATTTAGCGCTGTAGGGGGTCTTTGAGCTGGACTTTAAACATCTCTTTGAGGCTCAGACTGTAAATCGGTGTTATTAACTGATGATTAAAGATTTGTTTTTCACAATCTTTGTTCATGCAGACCAAAGACTGTAAAAAGCAGAGGCAGATGAGGCTTTAGCGAGGCCAGTCCAAATCCCAGCATGCAAACAAACACAGTGAGAAATGCTTTTTGTGTCCTGCAGAAGTGAGGTCAGAAATCATACACAAACATACATACAGACACACTGTCCTCATGAGAGGAGAAACAACACAATGTGATGAACAGTCAGTACTTCTTTCTCTGGTGGGACAGCACAGCACGGCATCTCTCCCTGCTGTTTGCCTCGTATCTGTTTTTATCTCTCAGCTGCGTTTCTTTGTCTTTCCACACTTTAAGTCCCTGTTGTTCTGCCATGTCCTCCATCCATCCTTATACTTTAAGATCATGGTTTGTTGTTTTATCTTTCTAGGACGGCATCATGGTAGTTCTATCTTGCTTGAACTCCATATATCTCAAACACTGCCCCATACATCCTGGTTCCAATGCTACGGCTGGCTGATTCTTAAGTGATTTAAGACACAGATGCTTAAGTCTGGGCTGAAGTCACTTCACACTCAATCAATAGCAGACAAAGCCTTAAAAGACAGAGCCTCTCCTCTTCTACTCCCCTCACTTTTTCCTCTTTGTTCCCTTTCTGTGCACCCAGCTGTACAGTCAGTCAGGACTGACGATGTGAAGCTTTGTCCTGGTTTATAGGACAGAAGATGGAGGTCAGTCTGTGTGCGGTCGCTCTGTTTGGAGAGTCTGGTGGAGAAGAGTCGGAGAGAGCTGAGGTCCAAACACTGACAGGACACAAGAGAGCAGCTGCAGCCCTCTGGCTCTGACAGAAGACAGGAAGAGGTTCAGGTAGAGCAGGAGATGGTAAGCTATAAGAGGAAAGGACAAAGGACTGGACACTGACAGGACACACAAACCCCCCACTCACAGTGTCAAGCTCACATCATGTAGCCTTCATTTAAACTGAGGACTGCAGGGTGCTGGTTTCCATTTGAATAGGACTGCTCTGCTTTACTCAGGGAAACCTCATATGTCCACACTTCTAATACAGACTCTGAAGGCTCCCAAGATAGAAATAAAAGGCAATCTAATTTCTATTATCAGCTGATTCAATGTTCATGTTCTCCATTGAACGGTCATCATCTCACCATCTGCTGGGCTACAGTGCTGATCAGCTCAGCAGGTGTGTTGTGCTCTGATAGGATCAGACAGGTGTGAAGACATGCAGGATAATAACACCTCTGCTCCAACAGAGGAAGCTGGAGGGAAGTCAACAACTCCATGATGTGGTAAATACATTGCAATAAGAAGTCTTGGTGAAAATGACAAGACTATAGGGATATATGAATGCATATGTGCAGCTAAATAATACCATTTACCCATTAAACTCGATTAATCCGAATGTTATTTGCTCTATTTCCCAAAGTTCACGGAAAGAATATCATATTTTGAGATTAGGAGCTGTTGAAAGTGTTATTAATACTGAAGACTGATATGCAAACTCTTATTAGACGTAGAAATTAAAAAGCTGTGTGAGGAAATGATGACTGACTTCCATCTTGATAAAAACATTTCATTTCATTTCAGGTTGTAACGATGTGCTGATTTGTCACATTTGACTGATTCTCTCTTTTATATCATTCACTGAATATTAACCGACAAGCTGATGTCAATTATCATCAACTGTGCTGTCTGATAGGTCATAAGAATCACTGCTGATGGCTGATGCTCATCATCATTTGTCAGATAAATAACCTTCATTAAATTAAAGCAGAAACTCAGCATCAGTATTAATAAACTTTTGACACATGACACAGGAAGTTTGGAAACAGGAAGTTTGTGCTTTCTTCACTCAGTCTTCATTTACTGCTGTCAGAAGTTTGAAATGCTCCCATTTCATCCAAACATATTAAATGTCATTTGAAAGTCAGATTTCATAATTATATCTGATTGTTCATATGCATATCAAGATCTGAGGAGCACAGAGGAGCTCTGGGATATTACCTGTCATCCAACAGACAGAATTAAATATGACCATGCTTCAGGATAAATTAAAGAACCTAATCTGTTAACAAGCAGTCCGTGTTGCGTGAATGTGACGTAAAAATAGACTTTCTAATAATGCAGATGATATGAAGTCTGTGAATGAACATGATGACTGTGCAAAAGCTTCATTAAATATAAATGTCCCTTGTAGTTCAGCAGCGTGTGGAGCTGTGTCTAGGTTTAACCCCGGCGTAGTTAGAAGGCTCATTAATACTAAGTTATGATTTATGCATTGCTAAAATAAAAGAGTAATCCATTAGAGACCCACTTATAGGTTAGATATTAAATACTTATTGTAAATGGACTGCATTCATTCTGTGCTTTTATAGTCTTCCAGCCGCTCAAAGCACTTTACACTACATGACAACTTTCACACATCCACACACTGATGGCAGAGGCTGCTATACAGAGAGCCAAGCTGCTCATCAGCACTGATCGAATTCCATTCACACACATTCACATGCCGATGGCCATAGGCCTCCGGGAGCAATTTGGGGGTTAAGTGTCTTGCCCAAGGACACTTCCACATGTGGACTGCAGGAGCTGGGGATAAAAGTGACAATTTTCTGTGAGCCACAGCTGCTTACTACAATGTGCTACGATGCCAGGTGGCTCATACCAGCCAGAGAGATCATGCACATGGAAACCATGATGATTACAAACTTACGAGTAGATACTTTCACACACTTACAAAGCAGATGACTTACACATAGCTGGTACAGCCCAGTGCAAGGGTGATTTTCTTCATTCTTCTTTAGCTCTTTCACACTTTTCCATTGCAAGAATGTGACACTAAAAGCACCAATTGTGGTACATTTTCATACAAGGTCAAAACTGTATCTAGCAGGCTAAGCGCTGAGTGCCTTTTGAAGGCAGCATGGTTGCACTTTACAGGATTCCATATCGGCATTTTCCCCGATTCTCACCCTCTATCCTGTCTATAGTTGTCAGCCAAAAGACATTTATTGTTACATAGTTGAGAAAGCATCCATCTCCCTGATTGACTTCTCACAGTTTACCACTGACTCTTCATAAAAAGTGTTGAAGGTTAGAGATCTATTTACTGAGGCTTGAGCTTTTAACAGTCCACATTATGACAACAACAGATGATAAAGAGTGTCAACAATCTGCTCAAGTACTGAGTGATTCAGATTCTGCAAACCTTTCTAAAAAAGTCAACAGGCTGAGTTATGAAGCCCTTTTCCTCTTGAATCTGTGACCTTGAAAAAGTTCCATTTGAAAGCTTCAGTGAATCTGAGAGGACTTATTATGGACTGATGGGAACTTAAAGGCACTTCACTGTCATTTCTACCAGCAGCCAGCAGACAAACACTCCTCAGAAGTCCTCTTCACCTCGCTCTGACACAGAGATGGAGTCGAGTTCAGCTGCATTTATGACTTTGTTTGATAGAAGTGGACCCGATGCAAATATGAAATCATAGATATTTATAATGAACGCAAAGAAGCTCACAGCATTGCAAATGTGGATTCAGTCAGCTAACTCAAATGGGATAGATTCTTACGTAAATGTGAATTCCCAAATACGGCCAACTCTTGTTTCAGAATTCAAGTCGTCCGCACGGATGTGCAGAAATAATGCTTCTGACTGCACGCTCACTTTGACCTGCATGTACTAGTGCAACACTCAAACTGTGGACCCTTGTATAGCTGATTGCCAGAAAAAGCATGGACTCACATGAACCACCACAGTGTGGATGTGAAAACTCGGCCTCAGCCCCAAACTGTTTTTTGTTTCTTGCAGCACAAAGACGTTCAGAAACAAAATCTTCAAATTCAAACAACCAAAGAGCGACCGAGACATTTCCTTACAATAGTTCTCTTCAGTCAGTGATTAAAGCGACTGATGACTTTAGCTTTAGTCTTTTAGGAACCAGTTCCCTGGAATATATTATCACATAGTCATCCATCCTCCTTTAGACACCATAAGGATGTGACAATGGTTTTTTAAGAGACTGAAAAACCTGAAGGTGATGGATAAGTTATATCATCATGGCTACTGATCTATATCTAAGAGCAATATACAGTAATAAGTAAAGTTAAGTATATAATTTAGCTGCCACAATGAGGAAAATAGTGAATCAAAATAAAGTGAACTGAACCTGATACATTTTTGTCTAATTTTACAGCCCAGTGCACAGAGAGAATGGCAGACAAAGCTGTTAGACTGGTAGATATACTTTGATCTGCGGGCATTGATTCAAAGTCTGTTGTGTATTCAGTTAATCACAGCAGTGCAGTCAATACACAAGCTTTGGTGATCAGTGTTTGTTTAATTCAAAGAAACAAAAGTGAAAATGTTCCCCTTATTTACTTCTTATAAAGAATTGATTGTGACTCTGATCAATAGTTGCATCAATGACTCAAACAAGCCAATAGTGTTTCTGTATTGAACGAGAGCACGGAGATGCAATTAGTGTCTACAAAGAAATCTTGATTTCATCTTTCATCTCAACAAGGACATCCATTCTGCTGTAAGAGCTGTTCAATGCTGAGGATGATTGAGGACTTACAAGAGTTGATGACATTCACCCAGAACCTGCACTAACAATAGTCCCCACCCACCCAGCCAGCCTCACAGAGGACAGGCAATGTTCGGTCACTGCAGCACATAAAAGCCTGCCTTACACTTTGCATTTAGAGAGTGTCATTTTACCTCCTGAACTGTCATTTAGTGTCACCTGTAGAGCGTATATGTCAATCTAGAAAGTTTCACATGAAGGATACGGTCTGCGATGTACAACTAAACTCATGTCAAGCCTGCCATCAGCCGTGCTACAGAGAAATCAGTTTTCACCTCACACGCTCTCCAAGATAATTACACATATTATTTTATATTATTACACAAGTAATGACTTAGAGGGCTTTTAAATGTGTAGAAATGAAAGCCAAAGTGGGAGGGAGTCAGGATAAAGGTTAATGGTCATGGAAGATCAGCACGCTGCAGTGAGTTGTACTTTGTAAAGCAGAAACACTTTTGCAGAGAAATATGTTTCATTTGAATTCAGAACGATTCTAACCTCTATTAAACAAACACAAAACGTTGCTACTAAAGCCTCACAAAGAAACCAGAGTCTGGACTTCAATTTAGATTCAGCTGAAGCATGAAATTGCAAGACAAGGTTAAAGTAGATAATGATGACATTTTCATTAACTTAAAATTGCGAAGACTTTGTAGTTAGCTGACTTTGCCTGTGTGGGGATGTTAGCAGCATGGCTTTAGGAATGGCAGTGTCAGTCTGTTGGTCCAATAATGTTTAATTCTGACAGCAGTTTTCGTAACTCTTTCATGTCTTCTGACCACTCAGATACTTTGAACTACATGTCATTCTATCTCTTCACTAACACATTCATAAACTAAAGGTGAAGCTTCATCAGGTTCTAACTCTTATAACCATTCACAGACAAACTGATACACTGTTGGCAGAGCCTTCTGGAGCAACTGGATGTTAAAGCATCTTGTCCAAAGACACTTTGAAAAGTGTGCGTGCAGACTGGAGGTTGCTTTGCCCTGGTCCTACATTCCACTTGTCAGAGTATTTGACAGTACATTGTGTCCCTTGGATTTTGTTGTATTGCTGCTCATGTTTTTCTTGCTTAATTGGCCTTTTTGTTGCTGCTTGTTAATGAAACAATGGATTTACTTTGAAATACAAGTAGAAACAGATCAGGAAACAATGAAAATGAGACACTGTGTAAGGAGAGAATAAAGGAGAGTATTAAAATATTGTAACAAATATGAATGTAACAGAGCAGACAAACATTAACTGAAGTACATGGGCATGCATAATGTACATCCACTCTTCATGGAACCGCAAAGTGTCACAACAAATCATGTCAACAACGAGAGAAACACAACATCCTCCTTTGATTTACTGCAGTTTTAATGAACTGTAATGAGATGAGTAACTGCTGACATCTTTACCTCCTTGAAACCAGAGACAGAAGGAGAAAGACAGAGAGAGAACAGACACAGATGCTTGATATTCAAGTGTGGCCCCTGAAGGAAACCAAAGTAGAAAATGTCAGACTGAAAAAAAGATGTCAGTTTGCCAAGGTGAAAGGCAAATGCAAGATGAAAACTCCAGTGGAAGAGGAATGGGTAAGAAGCTAATGCAGAGCCAGAAGGACACTATCTTATGGTAAATGCATTTATGTAGCATCTTTCCAGTCTTATGACCACTCGGAGCACTCTGCATTACATGCCATCATTCACCCATTCACATACACACACACACACCCAAATCCATATACTGATGGCAGAGGCTGTGAATCTCCTCGGCGTCTGATCTCATCACACACACACCAATGGTACAACCTTCAGGAGCAATCTCAGGTTTCTTGCTCAAGGATACTTGACACGCAAACAGAGGAGGCAGGGATCAATCTGCTGATCGTCTGATTGATGGACAACCTGCTCTGCCTCCTGAGCTAAAGTTAGCTGCATGAGTCACTGCCCTCTGACACTTTAACCACCAACATGCCTGACACTTGAAATGACATAGTGACAGTCAGCATTGTATTTGGATTTAAATCTTGTCATTGTCGGCTCAGAAAGGTAGCATGAACCTAAATAAAGTAGGCAGGAGAAGAAAGATGGACTCATGATGGACGTGTATGCCGGCATAATGCACCATACATGGTCAGTAGTATAGGCCGAGAGCTGTTAAATAACTCAATATGCTATATGTATACTTTTATTGCACTGGGATCTGATTGGTTCTTGATATCGGCCAAGACACAAGTTCAGGGAACGAAAAGGTATAAAACATCTCTACAGAGGATCATAATTAGCCATGTTACAGTAGCTTTATTTCCATCTAGTTTTTAGCTGAAATAGGCTTGATGTACTGATTGTCCGGTCTCTAAGCATCGATCAGTTTGCATTCCATTAATCTGAATAAATGGGAGTCAGGGAATGAGGCCTTGCTTCAGAAATACTGCTCTGCCCACCTTCAGTTAACAGCACTGATGAATAAAGATGTTAACAATAGAAGAGAGACACCTGAATTAATTTGAGTCTATTCTTTGTTGGCAATTTAAATCCATACAGAGACCCGTTCTTCTTCTTGTCCCACCCACATGTTCCCTCTAATAACTCCTTCCCTTTTGTTTTCAGGTTGTTTGCCTTTTTTCTCTTCTCTTTTCTCCTTTTCTTTAATCACTCTTTATCCTACTTTCTCATCCCATCGTCTACGTCGACCTCCCCCCTGGCTTTCTTTTGTCAAGTCTAAACCACATTTCCACCACAGTATTTATTCAGGGAGACCGTTTTCTCTTCAGGTGCCAAGCTTTTGAAATACAAGCATTTGTTCACAATCAATTTCCACGACTATCCATCATGTTTTTCTTCTACCTTTCCTCCATTCAGTCAGGTCTTTTCTTCCTCTCAACTCATTGTTTTCTGCTCTGAGCGATAAGAAGAAATAGATTCAGCTCCTTTCAGAAGACTGAAGCAAGGACATCATTTCTATGAGTAACACTGTCCTCAATCTAATGGGAGCTAAATAACTCATTATGCATGGAGCATTGTGTTGTAGGTGTGTTTGTTCTTTTAAACAAAAGGATGAAAAGTTATGATTCCTGATAAGATGAGAAAATGCTTTCGTTCATATTTTATCAAATTTTGACAACTATTTCAATGGTTCATGAATTCATTCTGTTTTTATCAGACAGAGGTGGGGCAGTTTGATTGTATTTCTTGCTCCGGGAACATGAGGTCTCCCCCCCTCGGGGAGACATCCAGGCAGCTCTGTCACCCACATAACTAAGACGACAGCAGTGACAAACAGCAGGAGCCCACACACCTCTCTCTTTCTTACACGTTCCCTCCTGAGAGATGTCGTCCACACCTCACTCCCTCTGTGCTCGTCTTCTCTCTCTGTGAGCAACACTCACCTTTCTACCAGCACCTAATCTCATGTTCTCTTTGTTCCTGTCACTTCTTTACCCTCTTTTACCAACAGCTTTTCCCCCATTTGTCCACAGTTGTTTCATGAGCTTCAACCTCTTATGTCGAAGTGCAATTTTTCAGAGAACAGTGTGACACACCACACAAATAAACAACACTGTCATTTTTTATTTGCATCTATTTTGCGTCATCCACATGTCACTTTCCCAAAAGCTTGACCCCTCGAGGACTCACATTTCAGGTGTGGAAGATTCTTCCTCCTGTGATTTTACCTCTTTGCTCACCTTCCTGCCATTTCTACCCGTCTCTTCTCAAAATGATGTTCACATTATTCAAATTTCTTCATAAATATGTATGGTCTGTTCGGCAATAGGGAGAAATGGGGTAGTGTGAGGGAAGCCTGTTTATTCTCCCACATTCATGGAAATTATTCAATGAATCATCTGAATAGCATTTTTTTTGCTGCAAACGAGAGAGAGAGAGCAATGGAGACAGAGAGAGAGAAAGAAGCAGAGAGAGTTTTAATTGCCAGTCGCCCACATTTAACAACCATGTTCTCTTCCAAAATGAGTTGTGGTCAGTTAAAACTCTCAATACAATCTTCACGTGCATATCAATGAGCTACTTTAGCAGATGATTCTGAGACTTTACATTCAATGCTACACAAATATGCAGCTCAACTGATATCATAACATGATCTCATGACAACCTGCAAGGTAGAACATGTCTAATTAGTAGTAAACATGTTCCAGCTGTGATAACCCTGTGGGGTCAGCAGATCAGTCGATCAAAGCGGCCATCAAGATCTGCCTCAGTGCTCGTTAGTGCTCGTTAGGTTAACAGGCCACACCTGAGGGCCTAGGGTGTGTCCAGGTAAAAGTCTCTCCCTCTCTGGCTGACTTCAGGGCTGCTCCTGCTGCTGTGTGCAGTTTTCTGTCTCTTCTCAGTTTGGTTATGTTGGTTTAGCTGTATGCCATCCATCCATCCATTACCTCTACCACTTATCCTGTTTCAGGGTCGCGGAAGGCTAGAGCCTATCCCAGCTGTCATTGGGCAAGAGGCGGGGTACATCCTGCATTGGTTACCTGTCAATCACAGGGTTGACACATAGTGACAGACACACTCACATTAACACCTACGGGCTATTTTGAGTCACCTATGAACCTAACGAGCGTGTCTTTGCACTGTGGGAGGAAACCGGAATGTCCCGAGGGAACCCACACATGCACAGGGAGAACATGCAAACTCCACACAGAACGGCCCACTTCATCTGAAGTAGGCTGTATTTGCTCAGGTATATTTGTTTCTTCTGTCTCTGCCACAATCCCACTATAATGGAGGTGAATGGGCCGTCGTTTCTGTGCAAAGCCATAAAAAAGTCATACAAATTTGGAAAAACTCAACATTGTGGGTGTTTGTGCATGTGTCATTTCATTGGAGACCACAACACTGAAGATCTGTAATTAACAGCACAAACACCCAAGACTGCTCCTTTGCTACCTCATGCCACCTCAACTGGAAATTCAGTGTCTCCATGAGGAATCTTCAATGCTTCTACTCTAGAGCTATAAAGCACCATGAAAGGGAACATCACTGTGGGGTTTGGCAACAGCTCAGATAAGGACAGGAGGATTTGTCTGAGCTACACTCCCCTCTCTGCCAAACGTATACACCAATGTGCAGAACCAGAGACTGCAGGATCATGACTGATCGTCTCCACCCCCTCGATGAACTGTTCCAGCTCTTGCAATCAAGCAGAAAGCCCTCACTCTCAGTCTCCCTTAGTCTTTGTCTCTCTCTCTCCTCTCTTTTTTCTCTCGAGAGCACCCTGTGTTATATTTCAAGCAGATCTCCTTGGATTAAATGAAAGACACATTCAGGCCCTTGTAACAAGCCCACCAAGGCTTTAGTAAATTTGAAACTTCCCCAATGTTGAACTGAGTTATTGTCAAGTAAGTGTTTTGGCTGGGTGTGATTTGTGTTTTGGGCCTGAGCAGAAGGACAGCTGCTGCAGACACATAACATCTGCTGAAGTTGATTTCAGCTGTGCTTTTGAAATTGCTCTCCTGATAGATGTACTAAAGTCGTCCTTATGGAATAGTGAGCTGCAGCCAGTTGTCTGGGTAAAATTGTCATTAAACAGTCAGTGAAACCTGTCCTTGTTTAAGTGAATAGAGAGCATAACTTTAAATGCCAGTTGTGCAAACTGAGAAAATCCACCATGGCAGGAAATGGCATCTTAATGCTGAGTTATTCTGGCTTGATTTTCACACGATCGCTCTTTTTAACCCTGTGCAGCTGTGCATGGAGGCAATCTGTTAGTGACTTTAGTGCACCAGACTGACCTGGTATTACTTTGCATTCTGTCCACCAACCTGCTAAAGAATCAGCATCAGCAAAAGTGCCTCAAGTGATATACTAAAGTGAGTTTCACCAGCTGCCAAAAATAAATATTTCCTGAGCTGAATATTTTGCAATACAGTTGTCAGTCAAAAATCCATTGCTTAATGATGTCGGCAATATCAAAGAAATATCTAAATAAACAAGGACAGTTCTGCAGAATATCGATCCAGTCGACGATACATTGTTCCAGGCTTTTAACGACCCTAATTATAATGTCCATCAATAAGAGACAAGAGACCCATTTAGTGAAGTGGGTTGAATCAACATGCTGTATTGATTATCAGTGCTGCTGCTGGACTCGACTTCAGTACAGACAGTCTAAAATGGTTTTCTTTGCCCTTTTAACCTGAGAGAGGCAGAGAGAGAGACAAAGGGATACCTGAGGGGACAAAGATTGACTTTGTTTTGGTTCATAAAACACTCAATAAGTTACTGAAAAAAGTGCTCCAAACTCAGCTCTGTAACACAAACACGTCCATCCAGCCTGCAGCCAATCCTGAGTGGGCCCTTCTCTCCAGCACAGAGGAAGAAACTTTTTGTAGATTTCATAGTCAGGATATATTTTTATTTGATCACTGTCCTTAAAATCAGGTAGGCCTGCTTCATCCTTGTGGACTTTGCTTGTGCCTTCTAAATCCTTCTTATTGGCTCTGTTTGGCTATAACATATCAGACAAAGTAATGTTATGTCATTAGTGGCAATATTAGATCTGAAAATGCAGACGATATCAATTCATACGCCGCTCTGCCCAGTCCACACAGGCAGCATCACATCACTGTTCAGCACCATGGACAGCTACACAAAAAATCCACTGGCCACATTTGAATGTAAACCCACAATGGACAGGATCCTCTTTACCTTTGTAACAGTCCAAATTATCTGAGGCACAAAGTCAGTAAGATGCTGTCAGTGCAGAATATACCTTATTTATAAATAACACTGTACAAACAGTATACAGTACGCTTATATTGGCTTAATTTGCTAGGAGCCTCTATCCAGACAAATACTGGAGAATCTCACTTCAAGATTCTGACTAAAAAGAATAACCTCTCCAGAGACTTCAGCTCACCCTGAACACCTCCCTGTTTCTGCTATGTGAACATCAATGACTTCACGGTTATCTAAATAAAACTGTATTTGAACCAGCAGTTTTTGGCTCCAGTAAATCAAAATGGAAAGTGCAACCCTGTCTTCATCTCCCCTCTCTTCAGAAGCAGCCCTTTCTTCACCCTTTATTCTCAAATCCCTTCATTCAACATAGTTGGCTTATGAAATACTTTGGCTCCTTCTGTGTTAGTAAGTCATATCCCTTTTTATTCCTCAGGAAACATCACAAGATTTTTGGCTATCCTCTGCCACGCAGAATCAGACATGGAGAAAAACGCTCCTTCTTCCCTCCCATTATAGAGAGATCCATTTTAGATAAGAAAGCTCCTTCTTCAGAGACGACATACATCAAACCTCCTCATGATCTCTCTTTAGACCAGGACATCGATGAATCTCAGACATAAACTCTGCAGCATTTTAACACAAGAGAGCCACACAATATCCAATCCACTGTCCATCACTGAGTGAAGATGGTCCTTAAGGCAGCCAAGTTCTTCTAGAAACCACAATAACACAGATCTCGCTTTACAAATGTATTTACCAGACAAAGACAGGATGAGCTGGTTATCTACCCCTCTCTAAACGGTGCTGTTTAGTTCAAGAGTTCAAGTCAACACTTAAAACTGTACTTTAGAATTGAGTTGTAATTGTTAAATGTGAACAACATCCACATCTATTTTCATCCAGGTCTTACCACACATGTGCTTAAAGGTCAATGTGGTCTGTGAGTCAGCAACAAAAGTCTACCATGACTACCAGAATCGTACTAAACAGTCACACAGTAACAGAGAGACATAGTGAAAATGTTGGACATGAAATGACAAATGTCTGGTCGTCAAGGTAATGTTGTGTTTTTAAAAATCTGAGACTCACTTTAACTGGATTCATAGATTCAAAGCATTAACAATGTCCTGTTCAGTTCCACACACAAGTCTAACTCTAAACATCAGTGATAAAAGCTGCTGCAGGAACTGTGTCATTAGAGGAAATGTACCTCTTAAGTAGGGGTAGTAGACTGAGCAAATAGAGACAAGCAGCAGATTTCCTGTCAAATGTAATTAGGAACAAGACAATGCTGAGCTGCTTTGAAAACCCCTGGGGTTTGTAAAGCACTCACATGTAAAACACGTTTCTAAAATCCATCATTTATTTTGCCTGCCTGAGGTTTTAAAACATGCTCTCACTTTATCTTCACCCTAATGCTTCTCCTAGTTTTCAACTGGCTGCTGATCTCCAGCAGAGCTGCCACCCATGGTGAGCAGAAAAAGCTAATCTATCCAGAGCTGTCATGTCAGAAGGGAACAGACTTAATAACAAATGTGTTCTCACAGGAGATGTGTGAAGTCAAAATGTTTGTCAAAAACCATAGTGCAGGCATAATCCAACCCAACAATGTGCAGGTTCAGTGTGTGAAAGTGGGTTTTGTCTCTCTGATTCCTCTCATGCTGCTCAGAGTCTTTCATTGTTCTCCATAGGTCAGTCTGATTTTCTGCTGTCCTTTCAAAGACAACCAACATTTAGAATAAAAATAAATCTCACCATAGATAAAAATAAACAGCCATCACTAATCATCCAAAAGATATAGTAATTGTTGTTCTGCCTCCTTTCTGCTGTGACTCTCTTAACCTCTTTGTGCGTCACACCCACTCCTGAAGCCTCTCCTGACACTGGGATGGACCACAACACAGCGAGCATGATTTTCATAAGTGCAGATCCTGTCCTTGTGTGTAGCAAAGCATATGCTTTAGTGTTTCTGTTCTCTGTATGAAAGGTTCATTCAGGGCGGTAACACTGAAACAAAAAGCATCTGCATTAACAATCAGCAGCACTTCCATTGAGAAGAAGAGAGACATGACAGCAGCATGGAAACACAGACAGCCAGAATCTGCTGTTGGAAAATGGTGCTCAGCTCTTACAGCAGCCTTGTTTCTGTGTTTTGGAGATAATGGGATGTGCCCAAAATAAAAATGTTATAGCCACTGATCAAGCTATTTTTCCAGGTAGTTTCACTTTTCTGCTGAGCTCAGAAGACAACAGGCCAGGTCTCATCATGATTGTAGTCAGCAGCCATCTACAGCATGTCAGCATGATTTGGCACAGAAAAGCCACAAGATACAAATGAGAATGCAGAATGAACTGAGGAGGTAAGTCACAAAGTGAGGGATGGAAATGCTCACAGATTCTCGATCACAGTACAAAGAATAGCCGACCCAATCCTCTCGTGAAACAGCTGTAGAAGAACATCAGCTATAGGTGGAAGCCTCTGTCACGGCGCACTGTGATTAACTGCAGCTCAGGGTTAAAACTAAACAGCTCCCTTTCTTACACATTCACAGGAACAACATGTTCTGTAAAGCAGAAAACCTTATTGAGACAAACTTCTCTAAAATAGTTGTAACCATGATTTTCATGAATATAACATGAATTATAGTAAGTTCTGCTAAACATGCATCACCCAATACTTGTCTGTCTTCTATTAACACTCTGTTCTAACTCTACAGTGTTCTTGCCAGAGGGTAAACTGTCCAGTTTAGCTGAGCTGGGTCAGGACCAGAAGAGAGATTTTATAACACAGAGATACTAAAAGTGCTGATGTAAAACTCCAAGGTCTTCAAATGTCAGAGTTCGGTCTTCATTTCCATCTTAATGCCCTCATGTGCACATACTGTATTACTCTACAGATACCCTGATGCTTAATAAATATTTACCTGAATGCATCAAATATTCTTGACAAAGTTATTTCCTCAAACTGCAAATAATCAACCCGACTGTATCACACGTAGTGCAATCTCATTCCCAGCATCCCAGCATTTGAACTACATAAACCTCCACATTGTTCAGTCACAATCATTGTAACAATCTGTACCAAGGTAAGCCTTTCAACCACTTCATGTGGCCCAAATTAAATAATTGGACACACTAATGATCTTCCTGTGACAGCCACAGTTGGCATTTTTGTTTCTTTTTCAACAGTGCAAAGATTCATTCGAAGATTTTTATTCAAAATAATATGGACTGAGATCTTTAAGAGATTGGTTTAAGAGGAGAAATTGTCCCACTGCTGAGATGCCTGATTAGTATGCCAGACTGCAGGCTTACTGAGGAGTGTTCCTAAGTATAGTGATCGAGTTAAGTACGGCTGTGCCACAGTCTGGAACATATACCGTAATGAATGCAGCCTTAGGAGTGAAGGCCTTTGTTAGTCTTACTATAAGACAAAGTACCTGGCAAATAACACCTTGCATTTTGTTTTGGTCCACAAGTTTAAAGTAGTTATGATTTCCCAATAAAGGATACAGGACAAAATCCAGTTGCCTGTTGAACCAGAATCACACTAAGGTTACTGTTCCTCCTCAATTCAGCCAGCTCAAGCTCTCACACTTGTGCCTTTCATCGTCCTTTACCTTACAGTCACGTCTTCCATGCACAACTGTGTTTCAACTCACAAGCAGTGACCTGGAACAGAGGCATTGGTATTAGTGGGTCCTGTGCCATTACCATAAGTGTATCTATGATGTATTTCTGCTTCATCAGGTTTGCAAGGAAATCCTCTCTGCTATTGTCTCTGCTGCCACAATGGTGGAGTTACTGTATGGTATATTTCTAAGGCACACATTTACCACTAACTGTTGCACCTAAGTCAACTGTCATCAAACTTGTACGCATCTTCTCAGTAACAGTTATCAATCCATGGCATACTGCATCAGTAATAAACAACACAGGAAATCAGCTCTCACATTAGAGCCCTTTGTTTGTGATGAAGAACACAAACACAACTTTCCCCTCTGATGAGGATTAAAAAGAATGGCTCATCAGGCTCCACAAAACTGAGAGAAAGTTAGATTTAGAAAATGACTTCAGGCTCAAACTGGCCGATAAGAAGACAATTTCAAACAGTGTGTGGCAGGGCAATTTATCACTGAATTGGTTTTGCATTTAAAGCGAAATATACATGAATAAAGGAGAAGAGAAAAAGGGGGTGAAGAGAGGTTAAAGAGGGCAGACTCAGAATGTGACTGAATGATTACAATGACATTCAAGATGTCTTTAAGAAGGTTTCACAATATCATCACATAATGTTTCAAATGGACCTGACTTATCAGACTAATATAGTCCACTGGACTTCAGTGTACAATGGAGTGAGGAATGAGGCTAAAGGTTGAATAACATTTTTTATTTTGCAATGCATAAATAAAATTGACAAAATGTCAATGGGCCAGGGAAACAAACAATGTCATTGGTTGGAATTTGGGGTCTGTGCTGGGAAGAGGACACACACAGACAGCAAACACACATGGACACAGCATGGTTAATCCAGAGCTGTGTGTCAGATGGCATTTTCAATTCCAGAGAGAAATGGACTGTAACAGACATTACTGCAGCAACACTCTGAATAGGAAAGTAGCTTCTGCTTCTACACTGAGAACACACTCAAGGTTACACAGCACTCATAACACATGGAGGAGAGACAAGAATCAAATCATCAAATGATTCTTGTTCCCTGGGAAAGTTCCAGGAGAATACAAACTCTAAAAGTCAGTACCCTGTACCTGCTTTGTGTTGAGCTGCAAGCTGCAAAATGACTGACTTAATTTTGCTTCCAACTTTTTGGGTTTTGCATAAATGAAGAGCCAGTTACTTTTCAGAACAACTTCAGACCACAGAACTGTACAACATGTATCTCTCTCTGTTTGTGTGAATGTGGCTGCTCTAAATGAAAGGGACCTCAGATCTGAGCTCTGCTTTGATGGAATATGAGCTCTACAGGGACAAGCTACCAGTGACACACTTCGGAGGGCTCATGTGTGTCCCAAAGGTGTAACGTCCCAAGGGTCTTCCTGCTGTGGTATGAGTGTGTGTGTTGGTGTGTGTGAGGCAAAGAAAATGAGTAAGACTCAAACCAAGAAATAATCCTGTTATATTTGAAGGCCATACAACTGCTCTCTTTCTCACAAATAGATTAAGCATAAATCTCTGCTGCATAAATAGAAGAGGGTGAATTGATTGCTTAGATTTTAATTGCAGGAGTAAAAGGAGAAAATATAACTGTATGATACAGAGATGGTTAGAACATCATGTAACCTCATGAATAAACTAAAATCATCCAATAACTGAAACACAAAGCTTTGCTGCCAATGAGAGCACGCAGGGAGAACAAGCTGTTGATCAAAGAGACTAAAAGAGCCACAATAATTCACACAGTTTCTCTGATTCTCATTTTAGATGCAGAAGTCTGACAGTCCTGATGTCAGAGCCACAAAATGATCATCATTTATCTCCAAACATCAGAATAAATTATTCAGCATGCATATTCAGCTCATATAAAAACAGCCTGTGGAAACGTTCAAATGATTTTAATGTGACAGCAGAAAAATATCAGACAGCGGACAGAGCTGATTAGAGTCTGTGATCGACTGATTTAAAGTAACAAGAGAAGTTTTGAGAAGACTTTCTTAGATGAGCAAATCAATCACTTTCTCTCTCTCTGTCGGAGCTGAAGCAGACAGTTGGAGTCTTAGATCTTGAAATTGGTTCTAAAGAGTTACTGGTAAAGCTGTAATGGACATCAAGGCTTTATCATTCATTTTTAGTCAATTTTAAGACTGTTTAAGGGAAACAATGCACTTTGTTTCCATGTGGGCTGATAATGATGGAAAATAAAAGCCTGATTTATCCCCATGTTTAAAAAAGGTACTGATGCAAACAAGACTTGCATCACAAAACAGACAAACTATTAGAAATAGTTAATCTATGTATTTGCCTCGTAATCCAAGTTTAGGAAATGGTTAAAGTTAGATGTCTCGTCATTTATGGTTCCAGTTAATAAAAAGGTTCATGGCAGGTCTTTTTGAATTACAGATGATGCCTTTAAAGGCATGTGTATCAGCGTACGATTGCAAATGCAGATTAAGCAAAGGATACAGAGATCTGCGAAGCTGTGCACTGATGTAACCACAGATATAACGTACCATGAGAACTCTTCATGGATGATATTCAAAACCAGCTTTCAAACTTAGTGAGAAAAGGGATCTGACTTTGTCTCCAGTCTGCCTCTCTCTCCGTCTGTTCCTCTGTGCTTCTAAATGTTCATGTCAGAGCTCTGTGTATCTGCATGATGTATACCTTATAGTGTCTGATCTCCCCCTTATCACCCTCCTAGTTATTTATCAGCAGCCGCTGAGAGCACAGCCAGACTCCCAGATATGACAAATGACACCATGACGTAATTTACTATGACAATGATAAAAACAATGTCACAGATGCTCAAATAGCTTTCTGTGTGCTTCAATGCAACAATCATGTGTGATTGGTGCCTAAAGACATGACCGTTTAAATAATCTGTATGCACAAACTGCCTTTTACTGCTTTGTGTTTCTCATTGATCAAATCGGCGAAAAAACGCTCAGTTTCCAAGTAAACAGTGATAAAAAAAATACCTTAAAGATGCACGACAGCAGCAGATCCACAGACCTGAAGGCATTTGGAGCAGATTGAGTTCTTTTCATTCTTTAGCACGGCTCTGAGCTGAACTAATAAGAAAGAATAAAGTGTATAACTTCACTAAAACACAGCAGTCAAAGCATCAGAGCTTTGGGACTGTGAATATAAAACCTTTAACCTGATTGTGTTAAAAAAAAACACTTTGATCTTGTCATTAGGATTAGTTACACTCAGATGGTAAAATAATCATGTAACGGCAGCTGGTGATGGTTACATAACAGATTATTACCTCACATTGATTTGATTAGACCTTTACTATGTGTACACTGTTCTAACATGATAATTGCGGAAATTCTCCAGCATTAGAGAGGACGGGCTTATGAAAAATCTGAAGTCATTATCATCACATCATTATTCTGCTGTGAAACATCTGGGAGCTCGAATGAGATGGCATTAAATTAATATTTGAGTTGAGAAGTGCGAGCTGCTAAATCATCATTTAATACTCTTATTATCATCTTAGAGAGTGACTGCACACTGTATCCACTGTTCTGAGTTGGCCAATAACATGTACAGTCACATGTTATACATCAGATCCAGAATTACAAGGTTCACCCCACCAACACCCAACTATGTGACATTTAAAAACAGTACTCGACTGTCAGCAGGTTTTTAAATAATGAATCCTGAAATTAATTATGTCATGAAAATGTTAGTTTTAATAAACACTGCACCACAGGACTTGTGTGTTGACAGGAGCTGTTAAAGGAAAAAACGTTATCAAACGAAAATCATTCGATCATTTTTAAGATCAAATCATGTTTTAGTCAATGAACACAAGTGACCTTTCCTCGTATCACAACATTCAGAGCTTAACTGTGCTCCACCTACACACTCCTGACAATACTATCTCTCTCAGCTGCTGTCACTATCACACTGATATCACAGGCAATCTGCCAGACTGGAGAGGCTCCACATGCAGGTCAGAACTCTAAAGAGTGCAGAGCCAACAGCAGTTTATGCATCAATCAAATAGGTCTGAATGTGCTGCCAATTTAAGGGGCAATAAAGATGAAACCGCTCCAAATCTAATTGGCACCCTCTTGTGCCAAGTACAGCTGTGCTTACATAATACAGAACCATTCATTGTAATGTTGGCTCACACATCCCAGATTGAATTGAAAATGCATGCATGTGCATTGTATTAATCTACATGATAAAAGAGCAGAGTGTGAGGCTGAACTCTTGGCAGCTAATAAAACAGTTTTAATAGCATGCAGCCAGAGGAAGAAACATGAAGAAGCTTTTCCTTACATGTGTTTATGATTTCAACTATAAACTGTGACTATGAATATCACTGATCTCCTTAGAGAGGGGCTAAATGTCAGAAAGCTGACACACTGATGCTGCCTTACTGTCTCTCAGTGTGTTTTGGGACTGTTTCTGTATGTTGTATTTCTCTTTTACCCTCTGGACATTCTGCCAGCTAAAGTATGAACTCTAAAACATGCATCTGCTAGAAATCTCACAGGGTCAAAGGTCTCAATCCAAATGGGTTATTCCAAGAAAACTTTCCAGGCAGATTCCTGGTTGCAGAAAATATAAAAAGTTGAATCACTCACATGAAGCAGAATGGTGCCAAACAAAGCTCAGCAGGAGTGCAGAGCTTTTTAAGAAATGGCTGCATTCCAAGAGACTTGCTCTGCCAAATGATTCATGGACAGATGTAACTCATCATCATTTATTCATTTATATTACTTTCATTGTAAAGAGACTGTCTTTACAAACCCCCTGTATTGTTTATAGAGACAAATTGACATGCATTTTCATAGAGGAGGCTTTCTCATTTATTCCTCTCATTAGTTTGACGTTTAAAAGCTCGTCCAAACACAGCAGTGATGATGAATTAGTAACCTGCCTCATTAGAAGAAGACACATTAGGTGGAACTGTAACCTCTGTGTCTTCAACATGAAGCAAATTAAACACAGAGACTAAAGAAATAACTGCATGTTGTCCACTTAAATAACAGGCATTACAATATTATTGCAGACTGACACTTTCAGTTACATTTAAGTCTAAATTGCAGTTTCATCTTTACAATGTTTGTACATTGAGCTGCAATGTCTGCTTTAACTGAATGTGTAGCCTTTAAATCAAAGTCTTATTCTGTCACTAATTAAATGATGTCTATAAGGGATGAGTTGAGACTGGAGAGAGACTGCACATGCTCTTAATAATTCTCATAAAACAAATCAAGTATCTATCGATCGTTTGTATTTGTATAAATGTAAACCGTGTGTGCTACTTATAAAACCAATTTCAATGTCTTAAAAGCAGCAGCTGCATTGCAGGAAGCTGAGAATAAATGTTTTATCAGAGATAAAGTCTGGAAATGGAACAGCTGTTAAAGTTGTGACATTTCATGGACACTTTTGGGGCTGGTCCACAATTTTATTTCTTTGGCCTTGAAGCTTCACTGAGAAATACCAAGGGGTATTAAAAAGTTAAAAAAAACAACAAAGGTTTTCACACGTATCACAAAGTTAAGGGCATTATTATTTACTTTGCTGCGCACTTCGGTCAGTGCAGAGAATTCATAAAGCAGCTGTTGCTTCACTTAGCTTCCATTACAATCAGTGCAAGTGGCCACACATAGAATAAGAGCAGAGCGTAAGTGGTACATATCGGCCGCTGTTGCATTGGTTTTCCTTTGACTCACAACCCTTCACCACACACTGCATATTAAAAGACAACATTTGACACACAGAAGTGCTGATCTGAGGCCTCTGTAAGCAGGACAGCATCTTCGGTCTTTGTCCTTTAAAACTGTCACAAATCACAGTTGAGAAATAAATATGTTTTATGATGTGACATGACTAAACACAGTGGCTGTGGCTCAGTGGCTCATAATTACATTTTGTGAGACATCTGACTTTCACTCCATTGTAATTTAGAGTTAGAGAGTTAGCCCAGTCACTTGGCAGATTATGATTTTGCATATAAAACATAAATGTTGGTGTTGTTATGGATAAAACAACCCGAACATACTGAATATAAAGTATTTAGACAAAGCTACATCCAAAGAGCAACAGTATAAAGAAGACCCGGTTTCATACTAAGGACTTCCAGTAGCAGCTGCTCTTTTTCCTTTTTCTGTCACTATCTATGTTAACAAATGTTCTCTATCCTTTCTTTTCTGCCTGAATCTTCACTCCAGGGAATGTTCAGCCTGCAGGCAACCCTAATAGAATATGTTATGTTTACAGGATTAATGTGCTTCAGAGAGTTTATAGAGAAATAATCCCCAAACGCTGCCACAAGAAAAGAAACTCTCACTTTATCAGTCAATATACAGAGCTATGTTTCCTTTTTGTACTTTAACTAAAGACAGCTTATGTGTATTATTTCCTGACGGCACAGCTGACAAATCTTTCTACTCATTGTATGAGACATGACATGTTATTAAACTATGATGAATGGCTGCTTGAACGTAATGAACTATACTGTCAGAGGATTTACAGGAGCTTCTTTGCCTGGTATGTGGTTTAACTGTTTCTGTTACAGTCCAAAGGGAGGGAGGTTGGTTGGTCTCACTGGAGAAAGACAGCTCTGTTGTTTTTTTTTTGCATGAAAAAACTGACAGCAGTTATTAGACTTAGAATTAGACTCACAAGCTGGGACAGGCTGTCTCTGTGTGCAGTTTGTATTTTCTCCCTGTGTTGCTCCATGTTCTCTGCATAGTCCTGCCACCAAACACACACTGTGCAGAACTTAATGTACAGTAGCTGCCCACTCCTTCCAATTAGACAGCCCCCAGAAGTATTTTCCTTAAGGAGATCAGTAAAGATGGACAACTAAGATGCTGACTGACAAAGAAGTCACAGGGAAATTAATTTAGATGCCATTATCAAAATGTACATGAGTCATACAGAAGACAAAAGTGCTCGTCAGCCTGATGATGATATTCCTGGCTGTCTGTGGAGGTTAGTGAGACTCTCTTCTTCAGTTACTGCTTTTAGTGACTGTAAGGGTTGTTTTCCAGAAGGATTTAACTGCTTGTGTCAGCTGCTCATCATTTATAACAGTATCTCTGCTCCTGTCTCCAGATATCCGTGCCCCTCAGACATCCATCTCTGCCCACACACTCTCTAAAACATCATATTGTGTCTCAGGGTGAACTTTGGAAAGATAGAAAACTATTCTCTGTGGGAGCAAAGGGGGAAGCAAGGAGAGCAATATTTGCCAAAATGACAACGTCATGTACAAAACTTGGAAAATATTTATCTGAATGTTATTTTCTCCTTAATCCCAAAAATGATACCTCTGATAACTGACTTGATAGAAAATCTCAAGACCTGAACTCTGTACTCTGCTCCAGGCATTACATCTCACCACCACCCCCTGTAGCTGTCATCAGTCTGTTCTGCTCTATGTTCAATAACAGTATGCTATGAGATATGATTTAAGACACAGCACTGACTTAGTTTCCTGGTTTCCTCAGGCTGTTTGTTTCAGAGCCCCGGGGTCCTGATGACAAAGACTCCTGCAGAGAAGACTGCAGCTGCAGGCGCGCTATAGGCCATCAGCCTCCTGTGGACTTATTAACACAGACTGACTCTTTAACTGTCGCACACACTGTTTAACTCAGCTGCTGAACTTTGCAATATATGAACCGTATAGGTTTATTTCTTAATCATGCATATTCTTCAATTAACATTATATCACAGTAGAATAAAGCCACCTGGTCATTTAATTACAACACAGCACTGATGGTTCAGTGGTTCATGATTTGCTGCCTTGCAGAAGAACCAGATTTGATTCTCAGCCAGATTTCAAGTTTGGCTGGAAAACTGATGAAAACAGCCAAGTGCAGTCAGAGTGCTGGCTGTGATTCTGTATCTGTTGCTGCTTCAAATGCCTATCAGCTCACTTCAGTTCCTCCAACTCGCTCTGAGATACAGTAAACCTGCACACTCCATGAGGCTGCTTCTTACAGTATACAGTATGATGGCTGCATGAGACTGTTCCACTCTCACAACCTTAACTTGGTTGAGTTTGAGTCTCTGAAATGTCTGCACTGTGAGCGAGCATTACAGAGAATCCTGAACCTGATATGATGGCAAACATGTTAAATACCTTAACATCAATCTGTTACAATTGCCATCTTGAGTATCTCAGCATGCAGATGTTATAATAGCACAGCCTCAAAAAGCCAATAGACTCTTCACTCTCTCTCTCTTTCAGACTTTTTCTGTGTTCATCCCTCAAATAACTGCTTCTTTATAAAGCCCACCTTAGAAACACAAACCCCTGACAACTACACAGACCGACCACAGATCTCTTTGGGAAGTAGCTCTCTGGTGTCCTTCATGCCCGCTGCACTGAGACAGCATTTGTCGGACTCACAATTATCTTTGACAGGGCAGCTAACCGTGGGCTCCATGACTCCAGGAATGCTTTATAAGTTATGTAGCACCATGGACTCACTACAGCACATGAGCAATTATTAGTGTTACCGTCTATTCTGTCCTCTTTCATAGGTCAATCAGACCAGGCGACATTTTCTGTTGTTCAGTTTTGGTGCTCAATGTAACAATGAGGACTGAGTTGCTGCCACCTGATTGGCTGACTTGATATTTGCCTTAACGAGCAGCTTTACCTCGTTAACCTATTTAATAACTTGCCAGGACAACTCAGGAGTTTCAGCACGTAGAGTATCCTCAGTAAAATAATCCTCACTGTTTGAATATGATGTCTGAAAATTGTGAAATAATCACTTTGATTTTACAAAATACGAAAGTGGAAGATGCAGTGAATGATATGAACACAACCCACATCTCTGAAAGGTTTGCAGATATTCATCACTTGTGGAGTCTAAGACATGTTTCAAGCGTACATGCTGTGTTTTTCCTCTTAAAGTCCTCTCTCCTCTTCCTCCTCCTCCTCATTTCTGTCTTGTAGCTCTGATAGATGTGTGACCATGACAGCCTGTAGTGTAGATCTGAGGCTCTGCAGCGGAAACCTTTTAACTGTATTAAACTGTCACACCACCATTCTTCATGCAGCTCACAGACATTCAGGGTTTAACATGGTGGTTAGAGGACTACATCTCTCCCTCTCTTGATTCATGTTGTCTCTCTGTGTGTTTCTTATGTGTCCTGAGAAAGATCCTGTTTGTATGATAACATCATTTAATGCAACTCAAAAAATGCTTTAACATTTGGACAACATATTTGAACTTCAATGAAGACTCAGCAAATTACTGGAAGCAGAAGAAAAGAGGAGAGAGGGAGTTGCTGTGAGATGGTGTGTATATACTCGTAGGTGTGTGTGTGTGTGTGTGTGTGTGTGTGTTTGCCTGCAGCATCTCTGATATGGCTTGCTTTTTTTTTTGCCACTGAGTGCAACATCCCCGAGCTGCCCAACATGAAAAGATCCTGGTTCTCTGAGGCAGAAAACACACACAGCTACCTGAGTCTCAAAGCAACCTCTGACACTGGATTTATGTCAAACTGCCAACTTCTTCTGAGATGACCTGACATGTGACATGTTTGTTTTGTTAGTTATGAAACATCTCTGTCACTGAGATGTGACAGTGGATGTTGCATGGATCTGTCAGGTTGGAGTCAATAAAACCTGAAGAGAAAAGGCAGACTTGTGAACCTGCAGGTAGTGAGCAAACACAGAAACTGAAGGTCCCTCATTCTGTTACTCGGCTGTTTCTTTAACATCTTTCCAAACAGAGTAATAGTTCAACCTATCACACTGTTACCCTCCACCTACAAACATGATAAGTCTTCTCTTGTGTTTCTCTCTCACCGACCAGACAGACCAAAGTGAGCTCAGCTGTTCTCCTGAGGATTCTCCTGCTGAGTCTCTGCAGACCTGTTAGCTCGTTCACTTTCACTTCTCCTGTCAGACCAGACCTGATCTTCCCTCCAGATTAAGACCACCGACCCTGTTGGCCGTTTCAGACATGTTGAACTGTGTTTCTGATGTGTACTGTCTATGCTTTATCTAACACTGCCATCCAACTTTAAATCCCTGCAGGAACTATATTTTTCTCACATAAAATATATTGAGCAAAAGCATTTCCATCTAGCTAGTTCAACAAGCGATTGACCTCCTGACTGACTGTACAGCTGAGTGCAGAGAAAGGGAACAAAGAGGGAAAAGAGAGGGGAGAAGAAGAGGAGAGGCTCTGTCTGAGGCTTTGTCTGCTATTCACTGAGTGTGAAGTGGATTCAGCCCAGACTTAAGTGGCTTCGCTGTAAATCACTTAAGAATGAGCCGGCGCAGCATTCGAACAGGGATGTATGTGGCTGAGTTTGAGATGTACGACATTCTTGAAAGATAAAACAACAAACTGTGATGTTTTATTGGAAAATACTGGACATCTCTTGTACAATCCATAAAATATAGAGTGTGGGAGAAAAGGATGGAGTATAAGGATGGATGGAGGACATGGCAGAGAAACAGGGACTTAAAGTGGGGAAAGACAAAGAAACGCAGCTGAGAGATAAAAACTGATTAGAGGCAAACAGCAGGGAGAGATGCTGTGCTGTGCTGTCCCACCAGAGAGAGAAGTACTGACTGTTACAGTTAAAGTAATGCATTCACCTGAACTGTAACCATAGAAACATGTATCTACAATGTCTGCTCTCCACATGTAGCATAAATTAAACCATATGATTGGTAATATGATAAACGCTACCCAAAAACAGATATCTGAGATGTGTATGCACTGCGCCAGAGACAGAAGCTATGTGATAATGTAAAGATACTTACTACCTGTCAGTTCACTCTCTCAGGTTGCTGTAGGAAAGTCAAGTAGCCCTTTGACCATTTTTTTAATGTTTGTTTAAAACTAGAAAGCTAAATGTCAGCTCAACACACAATGCAGGTCGGAGCTTGCAGGCAAAAAAAAAGAAAATCTTTCACTATGAGATAACTCTCCCACTACAGACTGCTCTGCATTCACACACCAGCCTGTTCTGCATGAGCTGCACTGTTGTGAAGAATAAAATCGGCTGCTTGACCAACATTTAAAAAGCGACAGCGAGGCCAAATGTGACCTCCTCTCATGAATAATGACGACCTGCTGCAGAGCTGCTGCCTGCACCTCTTTAGGCCTTAAACCACCTTCAGCAAGAAAAGCCATAGACTATACACAAAGAGACCTTTTACCTGGTGTGCAGCCTCTATTATGATCTTTGGGTTTAGGCTGTGAGCAGTTCGGCCACCAAAGCAGCAGAACCTGACTCATGCAATTCATCATGCAAACACACACAAACCATAAGGCTGTCTCTGCATGAGGTGACATTAGGCAAACAAACAGCAACCGGTCAAACTCAACACAGTCTGATGGAGGAGGAAGCTGGAAGGACTTGAATTATTCAGAAACAGGAAACAGCTCTTTTTAATTCATCATCCATCCTTTAAATCAGCACCAAGAAAAGACAGACTTGTGAAAAGTAATGGGATCAACTCTGCCTGAAGCAGCCAGTCAGTTACACACAGCTCACACACATACACAAACTCAGTAGACCACATGTTGGTACACCGTCAACCACACGTTCAGTCTCTTAAGATATGTATAGAAGAACTAGTGTTGATTTACCTGTGTTTGAAGATCCACAGAAGAAGGTTCAGGATGGAGACAATCAGGAAACAGCATCCAGAAAAAAACAGAGAAAAGAAGATCATTAGTTAGAAACCAAACACAACATGAAAACTGAATCATGTTAAAGCAGCACACAAAGATACAGTTAATCTGACAACTATAAGACAGAGATCAGTAGACAGAAAGAATAAATTATTACTTTTTCTGTTCTGCAGCTTCCAACATGGCTTTGTTCAGATGCTGTTCTGACAGACGACCAGTTAAGTCTGTGCAGATTCCAGATCACAGTCAGAAGAACTTAATTAATTCATAAGACATTATAACTAAAATCACATTAGCGTGTTGTGCGATGTGTTTCAGTGAAGCTAATAGAAGATTATAACAGGAACATGGTGAACAGACAGAACTCAGTAGTGATGAATGAAGCTCTCAGGAAATGCCAAAGCAAGTTTTTCATTCAGCACTAAAGCTGTGTGAGTTTTTATGACTGCAGAAAGTTTTTATTGCCTTGAAATGTCAGACGTGTTGAAAAAACGTTTTCTCTAAGTGCAGAACTTTATAATAATCTCATCTAATGGAGGAATTCAAACAAACCCTCTGGACCTCAGCGTGATTATCTGAACTTTTAGGCTGCTCAGTTCAGTAAATCCACATCATGTGTACAATCAAGCTGAATTAAGAGAACAAATACTGTGGTATTCCTGTTTGTGAAAAATGGAGATGCAAGGCGCTCTCAAACTGCAGCTCATACCGCATCCTCACTGTAGAAAGAAATGACAACTAAAAGCTCCATCAAGCACTAAAAGAAGATTTCTCTTCTCCTCCCGACAATATCATTTTCAGGCATATCAGGCATGTGTACTTCCAGTGCAAGAACACTGCAGGGCTTTGAAGAAAACCCAACTTTTAAGTCGTTGTTAATGCAGAATACTCATCTGTGTGTAAGCGCTCACTTAACACACTACATTAAAGCCATCCCTCTCTTAATGCAACTTCCCATTGTAGTGGGAAAAAATATAAATATGGAAGTCCAACCTGTAGTGCAAACAGCAGCAAAAGAGTCAGCAAAAGTGCAGCAACACAGAGAGAAGTTAAACACAGTTCACTGCTTATAATTCACACATTGTGATGATGCAAAGCTGGCTGCAAACAAAAAAGATACAGCTAACTCTCTCTGATATTTATGATGTGTGACGATCAGAGCAGCCAGCAAGTGGTTCAGGGAAATTCTCTGTTTTGTTCAGCTCATTGTGTGAAAGCTCTAAAAGGCTAGAAGGCTTTTTCTGTCTCTACAGTTGTTCTGCTTGTTGGCTTTGATGTCTAATACAACTCCCATTTCAGTTCTCATGGCCAAATATGTTCAACAGCCAAGAAATGTTTCATCCTTACTATAAGCGCACAACAAAATTGATTCCCATTGGCCATAGAAACACCCTCATTAAAGATCATAATCATGGTCAGCAGCTATAAAGCATCATGGTGGACATCAACTACGACAATGAATTTTCTCTTTTTTCTCTGTCTAAATCTAACTGGCCTTTCAGACACTCTTAAGACATGTAATTAATCCTTCATTAATTTGATCTAATCTGGCTTCATGTCTACAAAATGCGATCGAGTACAGACCTGAAAAAAAAAATTCTTGGAATGTTTTTAAAGCAAATATTGGTTTGAAAAGTTATGTCACAAAAAATGTCAGTAGTGTGACCTAGTTGGAGAATTTTCAATACATACATCTTAGTCCGGCTTCAAGCCAAAGAATCTGCTATTCTAAGATGTCCAAGCCCTTTGCATCTGCCTGTGGGGGAAAATACATCCTGTTTTACATGTATCTGATGAAATGATCAAACTGAAGGTGTATTTGAAGATAATATATGCATATTAATATTTATGAGACAGGCTGGAAACTAAAGCAGTAACCACATGATGAGAGACTTTTATATTACTGACAATCACACTTTATATTTGAAGTTTGATGCATTTTTAGCAGAAAATATCAATGAAGTTCATTAAATCAGAGTTGACACCATCAGTGATGGATAATTTATTGTGACAGTAACCAATGTTTCAAAAATACTGCAGTCTATAAAATAGTGTTTGCTGTATGCAAAATGTTAACTAATGTTATTACCTTTTAAGTGAATGTGGATGTGATGCTCCCTGTGGTGTCATCTTTATGTGCTCTGTGATTGAACAGTCTGCTCTGTCTCTGCAGCTGCTCGTTAGTGCTCGTTAGGTTAACTGGCCACACCTGAGGGCCCAGGGTGTGTCCAGTCACTCACATCCAACACCACTGACTCTCAAGCTCTTTATACCTCATTAGATGTTTCAGTTATTGTATTCATTTTTGTCTAATTGGCTTAATTTAATTCATTAAAATGTTATTTATTAACTGCTGCTTCCCATGGAAACATCAGTGCATACATGCCAAAACACAGTACAGTATATTATACTACTGGCATTTGGCCTCAAAACCCTAAACTGAAAAACCTCTTTAACTCTGTTTGCTGTACACATCAGTGTGAGCAGAGACAGAGCAGGGCTGCAGATGATGTTTGTATAACTTCCTCTGTTCACAGTTCTGATCTGATCTCCTGTCAGTATCAATCAAACAGAACAGGTGTTCTCTCAGCAGAGGACTGAACCAGTGAAAGAGTGAGATGAGAGGATAAACAGTGTATGACTGATTCTCAGAGTAAAACCAGTGCTGTCACTCTGTCTGTTTATTCAAAACTCTTCATCTGACATTCAAGTCATCCAGCAGCACTGATCTGAGTTCAGTTAACTCAGACTATAACTGAACTCTGCTACCTGAACTCAACTCATGTGTGTTTCCTGGACCTGAAACTGTCTATGTGCATTTACTGTCTGTTTGTCTTTCTTCATCTGTCTGGCTCTGAATTCTATGTTTCTGTGTTTTAAACAGGTTTATTTAATAACTTGACTGTATTAATACCAACAACCTCTAATCAATGTTTGTATTCATAATCTTTTTTTATTTATTAGATTTGATAGGAATGTAGGTGACAATTCAATTTAGTAATTTAGAATATCCAAATTTTAATGAGAAAAAAACTTTTAAAAATGCGTGGGGAAACCGGAGCAACCCGGAGAAAACCCACAGGGGGGTGGGGCGGGTGATGGGAGTGGGACTAGATTGGGCTTATGGAGGGGTCAGAGGAATCAGGGTGAGGGTCAGGAGTGGTGGATGAGTTCCTCTTCCACCTCTGCGGTTTCCTCAACCCCAAAAAGTGTCTGAACCTCTTCCAGGCTGACTTCTTTTTAGGGGCTGGGACCGGCACAGCATCCAATTCCAGGGCTGATCCATTATTGAGGGGTGACTCATCCCGGTCATCCGCCTCCTCTGCAGGGTGGTCAGTCTGCTCTTGGACTTCGACTGCAGGGGGATCAGGGAGGTACGACTCATGATCTGATTGGAGAGGCAGATGTTTCTCCCTCTCAGCCTTCAGCTCATTAGAGAGCTGAAGGTTGAGTGAGGTCTGGAGGCTTAGCTGAGTTTTCAGCTCTTCCAGCTCTCTAATATGAACCTTGTCCTTCTCCAAAGTGGTTAGCTGTATGGCACTGATCTCCACTATCTTCTGACAGACGGCTTCAGCAGTCATATTCAGGACAAGTTGCTGGTTCTCGAACGCTGTGTCTGCATGCGACTTGACTTCCTTCTCAAGTTCAATGTGAAGGAAGTCAATCTGCTGTCTCACAGCGAGGATCTCAGCGTCCTTCTTTTGGCAGACTTCCTTGCATGACACTTTGATGCTCTCCTGTTCTTCTTGGAGATGCATGTTAGTGTCTTGCATCTGCTGGAGCTGATCTGTAAGCCTCTCCTGGATGATATTTTGTGCCTCAATCATTTCCTCATATTCTTTTTTACTCCGTTTTTCAGAGTCAAGCTGGAGCTTTAGCTGTTCCAGCTCTTTCAAGAAAGCAGAGTCGTTTTCAATGGCAGGATGTTGCTGGATGTTTTTCTGTTCTGCCATGTTTCGACTGAGGTCTTCCTGTTCAGCCTTCAGGTTAGAAATGACTTCCTCGTACCTCAACTGTACTCGCTTAAGGAAGGCAATCTTCCGTCTTACAGCGAGGAATTCCATGTCACTCTTCACCGCGAGGCTATTACCTTTAGATTTCTCTTTTTGGACAAACGCGTTCTTTGATCTCTCCCTCTGCAGCTCCTGAGTAAACTTAGCCGTGCTGGCTAAATGTGCCATATGCAGCTCTTCATACTGCCGTTCAAGAACTTTCTTTGGCATGCGCTTGATTGATTCCCTCATGTCATTGTCAACAAACTGTGAGGAGGGAGTTTTTGCATTGGTGTTATTTTGCACCTTCTGTTTTGCAGACACTTTTTTTGCCTTTCCCTTTGATTGTTTGTCTTGCTCCATTTCGTTTGGCGGATGTAGTGAGTATCAGTCTGTATCAAATTTGTTATGATAAAGACTTATCTTTCACTCAAGGTTGATACAATATGGCTTATATATGGCTGTATATGGCTATATATAAGACTGAGTACTATACGTCTGACTGGCTGAAGAGCTGCTTTTATAAGAACCTGCAAATTACCTATGACATCATACCTTTGAAGAAGTGTTTGGCTTTGATCTTTAGCTCCTTTGATTGCATGTTTACATTCAAAATCTACACAGTAAAAATGCATTATAAATGTGTAAGTAGAACAGCATTATAACAACATTTGACACATTATTTATTGTGTCAAATGTTGGAACTATATGAGTAAAAAATGGAGAGGAAAAAGGGAAAAAATGCAGAAGAGCAGTGGGAATTTTTGGAAATGCAGTTAACCATCCATCCATTGTCTTCCGCTTATCCGGGGCCGGGTCGCGGTGGCAGCCTACTCAGTAAGGTGACCCAAGTGTCCCTCTCCCCAGCAACATTTTCCAGTTCCTCCTGGGGGATTCCGAGGCGTTCCCAGGCCAGACGGGATATATAATCCCTCCAGCGAGCTCTGGGTCTGCCCCGGGGTCTCCTCCCAGTTGGACGTGCTCGGGAAACCTCCAAAGGTAGGCGCCCAGGAGGCATCCTAACCAGATGCCTGAAGCGGCTCTACTCCGAGCTCCCCCCGGATCTCCGAGCTCCTGTCCCTATCTCTAAGGCTGAGCCCAGACACCCTCCGAAGGAAACTTATTTCGGCTGCTTGTATCCGCGCTCTCATTCTTTCGGTCACTACCCAAAGCTCGTGACCAAAGGTGAGGGTTGGAACGTAGATCGACTGGTAAATCGGAAGCTTCACCACCACGGTCCGGTACAACGCCTGCATTACTGCTGATGCTGCACCAATCCGCCTGTCAATCTCACGATCCATTTTATACTCACTCGTTAACAGGACCCCGAGATACTTGAACTCCTTTGCTTGAGGCAAAGACTCACTCCCCAGTATAAAGTCTCTTATTTGTGCCAGAAATAACTTCTGCTTCTATATGTATAAGAACAACTCTAACTTTAACCTCATTATACTCAATAGAACTTTTTTGATTTTTAATTTAATTAATTTTTTAAAGGTAGTAGGCTTATCAAGGATGACTAGCAAAGCACTAGCACATTTGAAGTTCAATACCCTCCTATTCACTTTACATGATATTCTCCTTCCTATATTATTGAAATTAAAAGAGGTACGAGTAAAAGAAAAGTGAAGGGATAGACAACGAGAACAGACTCAGAGATTCATCAGCTTCTTCACCCAGCCTCCATTCACTTCAATGTTTAACTAATTCCAAGGCTACCAACAGAGCACATGGAGAACACTGATTGAGTACTTTTGGTCTGGAGCTCCAGAGAGTAAAATATAAGATAAGCAACAGGTAACACAAAGATGTGAAGGCAGAACAGAGAAATAAGGGGTTAAAGCAACACACTACATTTCTTATGACTTATGACTAAGCAGTGTTGAGGTTGACACCAGACTTTTAATTGCATTCTCCTTCAGGTTCAGACACAGATTAGTTCCTCTGCAGTTCTGAGCAATGGAGTTTTAATGTAAATATTTAAAAGCTTAATGGCTTGTAAGTACTGTAAAAAGGAACCTTTACTGAGTTGGTCAACCTAAGAGAGCAGAGATTAGAGAGGACACAAAGTAACTAAGAGCTCAGACTGGACGACGAGACATTCAGCATGCTTTCTGTACGCCTGCTGATGCAGCTCTGCTAAACTGCTTTCAGACTTCCCAGAGCTCCCAGCAGGATGTCATCATGCAGCATACTGAGCCCAACACTCAGATGAAAGGTATCATCACTTCTTATCTAAATATGGCTGAAAATATGCAAAGCAACACATCACAGGAAAATGGTGCCAGATGAAAATAAAGTTCTTGTAGATTTTGTAAATGTGACATTCCTCCTTACAGTGTGTATTTATCACATTTATCATGCCAAACATGATATTAACAATAGTGAATCCTCTGTTATATTCATCTTTTTAAAGGGAAATGTGAGAAGTGCAGTTTTATGTTTCACTTAATGAGAAGAGTAAAAAGATGAAGTTACTCTGTGAGAAGAAAGCTCAGATGCTGGAGAGGAGAGAGAAGAGAAAAACAGAGTGTTTGAAACAGAAGAAGAACAGGATCCTCTGAGGGAGAGAGAAAACCAGCGGCTGATCTGTGTTAGTCAGCCATGATGCTTCACACTGTAACCCACAGAGATACTTTTACATGCACACCTTCACATACACACATAAAACATAACAAAAGATAAATTCCTCTATCTATTGTTCTACCAGCAGCGCTCATCAAGCACACATTTCTCTCTTCAAGTCCAACCAGCTCCAGTGTTTCAGTCTGAGGGTTTCTGTGTAGCTGTAGTCAGCTGCTCCACAATGCCATAAGGGCATGTTTAAACCTCCATCACTTCCTGTGCCAGTCTTGTATCTCACCTTTGGGACAGATTATGACTCGTCTTGCATGATAGTGAGCAGCAGCATTAGGGAGCTGGCAGGTCTGATCAGGTGATGCTGAACTTGACTCTTTTACTGTGGGAATCAATGGGCAGCAATAATCAAATGGCTGGAAGCTAATGGCTTTAGTGGGGCTCAGGGTGAGGCCAGAGTACACTGATTCAGGTCACCATCATCCTGGTAAAAACACAGAACTTAGAAATATACACTGAACAAAAATATAAATGCAACACTTTTGTTTTTGCTCCCATTTTTCATGAGCTGAACTCAAAGATCAAAGACTTTTCTATGTACACAAAAGGCCTATTTCTCTCAAATATTGTTCACAAATTTGTCTAAATCTGTGTTAGTGAGCACTTCTTATTTGCCGAGAGAATCCATCCACCTCACAGGTGTGGCACGTCAAGATGCTGATTAGATAGCATGATTATTGCACAGGTGTGGATTAGGCTGGCCACAATAAAAGGCCACTCTAAAATGTGTTTTATCACACAGCAAGATGCCACAGATGTCGCAAGTTTTGAGGGAGCGTTCAATGGGCATGCTGACTGCAGGAATGTCTACCAGAGCTGTTGCCTGTGAATTGAATGTTCATTTCTCTACCATAAGCTGTCTCCAAAGGCATTTCAGAAAATTTGGCAGTATTGGCAGTACAACCAACCGGCCTCACAACCGCAGACCACGTTACTGACAATAACACTTTATATTTAAAGTGTGAGTTATTTTTTGCAGAAAATATCTATGAAGTTCATTAAACCAAAGTTGACACCATCAGTGCATAGATAATTCATTGTGACAGCTACCAATAATTCAAAACGACAACAGTCTATAAAAATAGTGTTTGCAAAATTTTAACTGATGTCATTGCCTTTTTTTTCTTTTTTTCAGTTAGCTGTTTTAGTTAGTCAGTTTTAAATGTTTGTTAAACTTTACGCGTTGTTATATTAACTTCTGAGTAATTACAGAGATGTGTAACTTTATTTTGATCATTTATTGACTCATCTTTCATCGTGTTAAAATGTCCAGTGTCCAGATTTAGTGCCAATTGAATTAACCTAAGCTGCATGTTTTTGGCATGTGGGAGGAAACCGGAGCCCCCGGAGAAAACCCACGCAGACACAGGGAGAACATGCAAACTCCACACAGAGTCAGGAGCTCTCTGTGCCGCCGCCATGCTAACCACTGAGCCACCGTGCCGCCCAAGTATGTCTCACTGGACCCCCTACAGCCTTCGAATTTCAAGCACTGAATTTTCTTGGATTTAAATTATGTGTAAAAAAATTTTGCCTCTGGATTCATCCCCCGAACACCGAAAGTTGAACTCGGAGGCAAAACATTTCAGTGCTTGAAATTCGAAGGCTCCAAAATGTCAAAATCTGGTGAGACAGACTCGCCTCCACACCCAAGCGTCTATGAA
This sequence comes from Semicossyphus pulcher, assembly GCF_022749685.1. NCBI lineage: Eukaryota > Metazoa > Chordata > Actinopteri > Labriformes > Labridae > Semicossyphus > Semicossyphus pulcher. The sequence continues at coordinate 9,757,012 of NW_027211700.1, forward strand.
AGTTTTTCCAACACAACTCCCAACAGCATTTCCCACAGGGCGGTCTGATCTCCTGTGTGAAATCCATCAGGTGATGTGCTGGGAAAACCCACATAGAAAGTCAGCGGTCTTCATCGTCATGGGCACAGAAGCAGCTAACGAGCTTCTTCCCCACCCAGCGGAAGAAACGCCTGAAACAGTTCTTCTTCTTCTTCTTCTTGTTCTTCTTCTGCTGCTGCTGCTCCTCGGGCTCTGAATCGTCTGATGTGGTGCTCTCGTCCTTGGGGAAATATGGCCGCAGACAAGGGTTAACCTCGCTGAAGTTCTCCTCGCTGTCCTCGTCCCAGCTCAGGCGGCGTTCAGGAGGTGCAGGCCTCACCATGACCATTCGAGGATGTGATGTTACCAAATCCGATCCATAAAATCCACTTCTGCTGCTGCTGCTCGAGTCTTGCTCTCTGATGTCTGGAATCTTTGGTGCTGCTGATATTGATCCAAAGGTTGAACCTAAGCAGCTCCTCCTGTCCTCTTCCCACGACAAGCTGCGGGAAGTTTGTGCAGGACGGACGAGAATCTGACGTGGAGTTGAAGGTGCTGCTGGTTCAGCTGTGTGCACGGTTCGTGGTTCAGACGTGCTGCTTGATTCCACAGTTTCATAATCAGAGTCAGTGTCAGAGTCAGAGACAGTTCCTCTTGTGATGAAGGGATGGGCGAGGACTTGGCTCGGGGTGATTCTGTCATTGGCATCCATCTGAAGCATCGCCTTCAGCAGGTCGACGCACTCCTTCTTTTCATCAGCCTCCACATTTTTCAGGTTGGGCAGGGGTAATGTTTGTATGTCGTCCAGGTTGCGGAAGTCGTATGACCTGTAGTCTCCGAGAGGAGTGAAACATCCCCAGTGCTCCTTAGGCGTCTTTAGTCTCCATTGTCGTCCTTTTACAAAATATTTGTCAGAGTAAATCCCGGCCTTCAGGAGATGTTTGGGGGGGACTCCCAGGAGCTCCACCATGCATCGCACTACGTCATATTCACTGTGTCCTGGGAAGAGGTTGTCAGTCAGCAGGATGGTCGCCATCACGATGCCCAGAGACCACATGTCTATGGCCTCTGAAAACGGCAGTCCCAGAAAGATCTCTGGAGCCCTGAAGTATGGCGTTTGGTGCTCATCGCCCTGCGTGGCGCAGCAGGTTGGAAACGCCAATCCAAAATCAATGAGCTTCAGCTGGAGCGGCTGAGCTGTACAATCCACCAGCATGATGTTGTCCAGTTTTATGTCTGTGTGGATCACCCGGTAGGTCTTCAGGGCGTTTAAAGCTGTGGCCATCTGTTGGACGACGCTCCTGACGTTGCGTAAGTCCAGCGTGGTGAAGTTACTGTCGTACAGGATGTAGTGCTTCAAAGTCACATCCAGCATCTCGAATGCCAGAGCCTTCATGTTGTTCTCCAGCGGGGTCATCTCAATGAAGCGGACAATGTTGCACCTGTCCAGGTTGTTCTCCATGAAGAGGTTCAGCATGGTGAGTTCATTTATGAAGTCGAAGTCACCTCTAACGATCTTCACGGCTATAGTCTCTTTGGTGTCCTTTTTTTGGCATTTGTACACCACCCCAAATCCTCCCCTACCCAGCATGTCCTGCAGCATGTAGTTGGGGTGGAAAAGGCAGGGTTGGTCGAGACACCTGGAGGCGAAGTTGCAGATAGAGTCTTCCATCGTGAAGCGATACTCTTCAGTGTGGATGAAAGAGATGAGCAGGTTTCTCTGAGTTCTTTGACTTTACTTTTCTACAAACGGACGGCGTCTTGTGTATCCTTCGTTCTCTGATCAGTGCAGTGTGTCGGCTTGATCCAGAGGTTGGTCAGGTCTGAGCTTCAGCAAAGATCTGTGTGTGTGTGTCACTGTGACACATCAGCATTCTTTGGAACCTTCTTTGATGGAACTGCAATCCTTTGAAGAGCTGCTTGTTACCATAGTAACACAAACAAAATGAGAAAAGCCACTAATAACATTTATTTACTGTAATAATGTGCACCTTATCTATTTATTTTTATTCACCTATTTTACGTTAACAGACAATATTTCACCATTCCAGAACTGAGACAAAGTGTATATACAGCAAACAAAAAGCAAGAAACCAAAAACAGACCCCCCATAATAAGATGACAGACAACAGACAAGTAGTACTCTGATTGGCTGAATGAACAAGTACTCTGATTGGCTCAAAAAAACAGTACTCTGATTGGCTCAATGAACAAGTACCCTGATTGGCTGAATGAACAAGTACTCTGATTGGCTGAATTAACAAGTACTCTGATTGGCTCAAAAAACAAGTACTCTGATTGGCTCAATGAACAAGTACTCTGATTGGCTGAATTAACAAGTACTCTGATTGGCTCAAAAAACAAGTACTCTGATTGGCTCAAAAACCAAGTACTCTGATTGGCTCATAGAACAAGTACCCTGATTGGCTGAATTAACAAGTACTCTGATTGGCTCAAAAAATAAGTACTCTGATTGGCTCAATGAACAAGTACCCTGATTGGCTCAATGAACAAGTACTCTGATTGGCTCAAAGAACAAGTACTCTGATTGGCTGAATTAACAAGTACTCTGATTGGCTCAAAAAACAAGTACTCTGATTGGCTCAAAGAACAAGTACCCTGATTGGCTGAATTAACAAGTACTCTGATTCGCTGAATTAACAAGTACTCTGATTGGCTCAATGAACAAGTACTCTGATTGGCTGAATTAACAAGTACTCTGATTGGCTCAAAAAACAAGTACTCTGATTAGCTCAATGAACAAGTACTCTGATTGGATGAATGAACAAGTACTCTGATTGGCTGAATTAACAAGTACTCTGATTGGCTCAAAAAACAAGTACTCTGATTGGCTCAAAGAACAAGTACCCTGATTGGATGAATGAACAAGAACTCTTATTGGCTGAATTAACAAGTACTCTGATTGGCTCAAAGAACAAGTACCCTGATTGGCTGAATGAACAAGTACCCTGATTGGCTCAATGAAGAAGTACTTTGATTGGCTGAATGAACAAGTACTCTGATTGGCTCAAGAACAAGTACTCTGATTGGCTCATCGTACAAGTACCCTGATGAATAATCAATAATCGTATAATAGGCTACCTAACGGGGTTAGCTTTTATTACAAGGAAGTCATAAATATAGTAAGAGTCTCCCTCTACACAACAAATGCAGTAATGTTAGCTACCTTACTAAACTAGCTAACATTAAAGTACTAACATTACTTTGTAGTTAGCTAACAAGTGCCTACTTTGTAGTTAGCTAACACTAGTGTGATGGTGTTATACTCTCACAGAAAAGTCATGGATGTGGAAAATAAGTTCATGAATGAAGATAATATTTACATTTATGTTGCTGTGTAAAAATGACCTCCTGGGTGGTGAGACTGCTGACATCAGATGTGTAAGTGGGACAGTAAATGTATACTGACAGTCAGAGTTGATAAGAATCAAAGGTTCCTAGGAGATGCCTTAGGAAATGCTTGGGGTCATTTTTGACTCCGCTTATGGAAAAGTGGGGTAGTGATACAAAAACTGCAATTTCTTAAAATTAATGATTTAAAAAAAAAAAAAATGCAAATGGCCTCATGTCACAAACATGTTTTATGAGGAATAACTGGAATATGAAAATATAAAAACTTTTAATTTCAAAGATTTTGCAGAATAACAACCCATGGAGTCATTTTTGACCCCACTTATGCATCTGAGGGTTAAAGTGTATGTTGCAAGTGCAGCATGAGAGACTCATGCGCTTTACTGTATTGTTTTGCCTTGTGTAGCTCATTATCTTTATGTTGTGCTGCTAGCAATGTCAAAGCAAATTTCATTTAGCTTTATTCCATTCTACCCTACGGCAGAAAGTGTTCAAAGCAATAAACCCTTGTACGTTGTAGCTTTAAGATCTGACAGGCCTGAATATCAAGGTAGGTTTGCATGTAACATACACTTAAATATTTCCCTGAAGTCAGCACTTATAATGTGAGAGATCCTGCAGACATTTACAGGGATGTCCAATAATGTCAGCAGTCAACATTTGCATAGTTAAATTCTGAGTTCTTCCTACCGTGACAGCAGCAGTGTATAGTATAATGATGAAATAGAACCTTATGTTCACAGCAGATATTCTTACAGCAAACAAGAAGCACAGGTGTAATCAATAACTTCACCTGTGCTTTTCCTGCTCTGACAGAGTCTCATGTGATTACTAAACCATGTGAACACTTATATTTTGTTAAATCACGGAGGCTGTTATTGGAAGATTTACATTTATAAACAAAGTGACCAGGTGGAAGTATTCCCACTACGACCTGTCATGTTTCCACACAATGATTTACTTTTCATTTAGATTCAAATGATTTGCTTGATCCTCTGTCTGTATATGTGTCTGTATTGTTGACAGTAGAAAAAACTGAGGCAAACGGTGGTCATGAGTCACATCCTTTTTATGATTAGGAACAATAGTTGTGATAATTGTTGAGACACACAGTAAGACATCTCAAAAAAGAACACATACATAAAAACACGGGAGAAGCTGGTAAAAAGCTGACGAGAAAAGCAGCATTTATACTTTCTATTAAATGAGGTCCACACTTGGACACATCTGATGTCCTCTGACAAACTGCCTCAGAGACTGGAACCTCAACTATAAAAGAAGCTTCTCCAGACCTCACTTTAATCTTACAAACAGGCCTGTGTGAGACAACCTGAGAGACCTGTGTGGCAAATAATCACTGAGCAGGTCTGAGAGGTGATGTGGAGCGAGAGCATTAACGCTTTATACACAAGGAGCAGAGGCATTTATAAAGTCTTACAGGAGCCGACTGAATTATCTGAGAACTGGTGTTACACACATTTACCCGAACACATGAGAAAACCTGGCAGGATTTGCACAAATGGAAAGATTCTGAGGGCTCTGCAACATGAAAGAGAAGGACCAAAGGATCAACACAGTTTTACTGAACAAACCAAGTGTTTTATTTATAGCCAGACTGGCTGCCTCGTAGTGTCATTCATATCAGACTCTCAGAAACATCACAACTACAATTAATTCAGCGCTCAGAGAATGACCTGCTGTTGACCCTGAATCTACTCTCCTCTGTATAAACATGAATCATTGGTGATTATTACTGGATGGAGGTCCAGTTGAGATCATCGACTGCTGCTGAAGACTGATCTTGTTCTTATCGACTCCAATCAGTGAGAGGAGAGAAGTGCTGCTCAGTCAGCTTCTTCTGTTTGCTCACAAGCAGTCTGGCTTTATTTTCTTCTTTACTGTTCACTCCTTTTGTTTATATTTTATATGTTTTAAACTTCCCTGAAAGTAGCAGTGTGCTGAAAGAGCGCACCATCACAGAGACAGCTCAGTATCTGACCTTCTGAATGATCTTTTCAGGTGTAAACGTTTTGTACAGTTTAGCTGCCCTGAGGTTCTCTGGGTCAAACTGTCCATCTGTATCCCAATTATCCTGTCCGTCTGCCTGACATGTCCTGTAAAGGATAAAGTCAGTGCAGAAACTTCCACCATCAAAGTTGTAAATGATATCCTGATGAATGCCACTGAAGCTGAATGCAGAGTGTTAGTGCTGCCTGAGAAGTGAATGTGAGCAGAGAGGCAGCATTTTTTGCTTCCTGCTCAAATGAATCACTGCTGCCAACTGCTCTGGGATTTCAATTTGCAGCTTTTTAAGTAGAAAAATTTTCAAATGGATTCAAAAATCAGAAAAAAAGGAGATTCCTGACGAATCTAAGAACTCTGAATTTGATTGTAAATGTGGCAACTTTCAAAAAAGCTGCTCAGCATTCAGGATCAAATCATCCTCCCCTTCCCTTGTGGGTTGAGCAGTGGTAGAAAGACTAGACAGGCACTTTATAAGTGCAGTCTATTTACTATTTAAATGAGTACCCAATTAGATTCCAAAGACAGATTGTATTAGGATGGTCTTGCATACTCATGACAATGTCATTTTGGTTTATCAGTTTAATATTAATAAGAAGCTTTACAGAAGTTGGTGGTGAACCACACAGAGACAGTTTGACTGTTGAGGAGGCCCAACCACAACAGTAGCCATCCCCACACTGTCCACTTATGTCTGCATGTGTGTGCTTAAGTTATTTCTTTGACACTGAAGCTGAAGGCCAGTGAGGACAAATTAAAGAACCTGTATCATATAAAATGTGAGCTGCTGTTATCATTGATCTTAAAACATTTTATCTCCCATCTCCAGGTTTGCAGCTCCACAGCTGCTGGGTCTTACCTGCCTCAGCTTCTTGTGTCACACCACAGCACTCAGATATGATTACATTTGCAATAACTGGCTATGAATACAATGACATTAAATACTTAGTTGAATTCTCTCTAAAGGTCAACCAGAAATGTGAAAAAAGGTTCAATCTAAGAACTGGAACAGGAGCATTTAAATGTTGAAAGGATGAGTGTGAAATCTTTCATAAATGCTGATAACACTGGGATTTAGTGGCTTTCTATTGAACATCTCATCTCCAGTGAAAATGGCAAAATGTCAGAGGGTGAATGAGGTTTAGCTCAGAGAAACAGCTTAGTCCTGCATGGCTGAGAGCAGAGAGAGCTGGCATATGGAAGAGACAAGATCTCACCAAGTGGGAGATTCTTCAACATCCATATTAATAATGAAGGACTTTGGGGGCTGTGTTAGAGGAGACATGAGATAAGAGAGGCATGAAATGCATCCATATTTCATTAGAATATTACAGACATGAAGATACAGCCGCTTCTCAATCAAAGGGCAACTCTTTACATTCTTCGTAAAAGTCAGAACACTGATCCCCACATGAGGCTAAATGTGATTCTAGAGGACCAATAATTTACCTGACAGGATTTCTTTTCACTTTTATACATCTGTACATACATTAAAAACAGGACTTCAACCAAAGACTGACACAGACTTCTAAAAGAAATGTGAGTGAAGTGCTGCACACTGTCAGAGTGCGGTACAAGTAGTCATAAAAGATCCAATTAAGGCGCCTTGATTAAATCTTACATAACCAATGTTACAGATTCCTCTCATGTTCTCGTGTTCAGACAAACAGATCAGCTGTGTTTGGATAATGAGCTCCTGTCAGTTGGCTCAGAGGTTCCCTCCATAAATCAGTCTGTACTCATGGTATGAGGAACTCTTGTGAGAGCACGGCTCAGCCTGTCAGGCCTGAACTCCCCGGGCTCTGCTCCTTCTCAGCAACCAACTGTCCCCACAGCTGTCACCATTCTTTCAGCATCAACAGGAAGTGTGCTGCTGCTCAATACTGAACATTTTAATTTAGAAAAGAAAGAGTAACTAGGGTTCTGAAATGAAAATAGTATTATGAATGGAAAGAAATAACTAACTCTGCCAAGGTTTTTGTGTATTATTCAAGATAACATACATATATATACAGTATATATACTGTCCTCAGTGTTAAACACACAGACACACCCTTAGTGAAAGCTCCCCAACAGAACTGGACTGAGAGTGGGTGATCCACAGAGACAAACAACAACATTGATACAAGAACGTTCGTTGACACCTGTCAGTGTGTAACGACTCACTGCCTTCTGTCCGTGATTCTTCAGTGAAGTACAGGAAGAAAAGAAAGCTTGACACATAATGGCCTCTCTGCTGCTCTCCATACAATCAAAGGGTAACAAAGCCTGTGCTAGCAGAGCCCTCAACCTACACAGTGCAATCAATGTTTGATGCTTTAGACTTGAAATGAAGTGGGACCTGAAATGTGCTCTGATATTGATTTCTGAGAAAACTTACAGACCAACAAACGCCTCCTTTCACTGTGAATCTGGCCTTTTATCTGTCTGGGATCTCTGTGTGTTGAGCTCTCTGAGAATACAGAGCAGAGCTAAGAGCTGCATGAAGAGAAAACTGTTTCCTCACTTACAAGACCGTTATGTTATACACTAAGAGCAAATGTTGTGTCAGCTAATCTGTTGGTCTTCATGTATCCTCCGTCCTGTGATTTCCAATCAATCTGCAAAAATAACATGTATCAATCCATGCAGCAGAAGCAGTTCATACTGTGAATCGTAATTCAATACCAGCAGGAGTAAAAAAGAAAGACTAGAAATCAGCCAACTGTGGTGGATACATCAGTGGAAGGTCTTTGCTTTGGAAAAACTTTCACCAGCTGCTGGTCGAAAGTTTAATTTGTGTTATGTCAGTGAAAGAGCTGAACTGAGCCTATAGAGGGTTTCCTCTCCCACCTATTGTGTTTTAACCATCTGCTACAACTGAACACCAGCAGCACACTAATTGCAAGTTTTAACTCTCAGTGTATTTGAGATTAATAGTACTGATACCATGATGCATTTAAATGAGAGTTGGTTTTAGCTTTGAATTTATGAGATTGTAATGGATGAAGTGCGTGTTATCAATTTATTATGCTAACATATGTAGCTGCTGTATTCCCTCATCTGAAGCCCAAGTGAGAGGGTGTGATGTGATATGTGTGAATGAGCAAGCTGGAGGTGTGTGTGTGTGTGTGCTCAGTGGACTCTGAGTCCAACGAATGTAATGCTTTTCAGATTGCATCGTTTTTAAAGTATAGAAGTGAACAGGTGAGAGGCTGCGGACTAACTGTTCTTATTTTCATTACAGTATATTTCCTAACTGTCACTCATTGATAGACTGCTGCATCTCCTGACAGCACAGACACTTCAGATTTGGACAGATGAAAGTCAGGTTGAGGACCAACAGCTCGTATACTGCCAATAGAACTGACTAAGAAGAGACAACATTAAGCTACTGAACTACTGACTACAGCAGCTAATGCTGCACAGTCACAGTGAACAGAGGAAACATGGAGTCATTCAGCTGATATTGAACAGTCGCTCTGTTCATTATGTGACAGTAAATCCATCACTGTGAAACAACATCATCACTGGAGTTACATCATGTTAACAAATAGCTGCTCTGACTGCCACTGACTTTGCTCTAATATCACACTGATGGTTTCAGAACACATTAGATACACTGTGATCAGTGAGTCACTGCTGACAACAAAACCCACAACCTCCAGCGTGTCTTTGTTTATGTGTGAGAGAAAATTGTTATAAATAAACTTAGACAAAGTGTAATTAGTATTATTTCTGTTGGTCATTCATCTGCCTGACATCCACACAGAGCGATTTGTTGTTTATGAAGGTTTCTGATTCTCTGTTATGATTAATTTTTCATTGTGTGTCTCTCTAAATGAATCCAAGCAGCATAAAGAGATGCTGACAGGAGCAATAACTCTCTACAGATACACAGAACAGAACAAAGCACATCACTGAGATATGACATGAACATGATGCACACAGCAGTGGATGCCATCAGGAGTATAATTACTAATAAACCAGAGTTTCAACATGAGTCTAACAAACTTAATTTATTGTTAATTTGCTGTATTTAATGTACAAAAGCAATAAAAAGTCAGGGCAGAACTCTGATCTACTTCTTGTAAGACAGGGAGAGAGAGATCCTCTTCACAAACACAGTCTCTGTCTGATGCTGCAAAATAAAAGGAATCAAAGAAGCGTCTATTTTCATCTTCAACAAGCTTCTCTTCCGGAGAGGTTTTTAGTTACAGTGAAACTTTAAGGTTAAAATGTTGTTGAACAAGAAATGCTCTGATATCTTATCTCGGAAAGTACCAGAAAGTACCAGAGTGTAAAAATCAATGAAGCAATAACATCCTGTTATCAAGTGTGACTGTATTAAATATGAAATAGAAATGAGCTTGAGATGTTGCGACTGCTTCAGATTAACTCGACAGAAGTGATGCACACAGTGGCTTCATATTGTAAGAACATACAGGAGTAGTGATAAGAAGGCAGATGGTTCACAGATCCAACACCATGTTCATTTGTTCAGTGGTAAAAACAATTAGGCCTCAGATAAACTGCTGATTTTTAAAGCACCTAAAGCACTTCAGATGGTGTTATATCTCTCACTGCCAACACACTCTGCTACAACTATAGACAAATACACATAAACCCAATCCTAGTATCCACACTGAAGGACTCATAGACTTTGAGGTGTGATCCCTCTAAGTCTGTGGGGACTAAAGGCTGACCCACTGTCAAAGAGTCAAGTGCATGAGAGCTCTCTCACCGATATTTCTGCACACTTTGCCTGAAGGAATCAACCACAGTTCAAAGCATTGCAACGTTTAACTCAGGGTTACCAGAGATGCCAGGAAGCGTTGAAAAAGAAGAACTGGCACCTGAGTGTTCAGCTCTGTATATTTTGTGTGCTGTCTGGTATACCTACATTTACTAAGAAACATGAGCAAGGAAAATGTAGTGAGAGAGAGATGATCTAAATCTCAGAGCTCCATCTGTGTGTCTCCATGATGTTTGATCACATCAGAGAGGAAACCAGTGTGTCAATAATATAAATGTAAAGTAGCTGAAGAGTGGAGAGCTGGAGTAAGAACTGGATCATTTTCTGCACACATCAGCACATTCAGGAACTTAAAGTAAGGCAAGGTGCCAACTAAAACCTCTCAGCATAGCAAGTATTATATCACTCCAGCACACAGAGATATAAAGCACTCTATAACAGCAGAGATTACAGAGCTATATATGACACATTGTTCTCTCTCAGCTCTGGACTGTAGATAGAAATGATGGAGGTCAGTTCTCAGGCTGTGATACTGAGACACATTCAGTGTGGCTGAATGTGGAGTCTCTCTTTTGCGGGTGTACAGGTCAGGAGATGGTGTTACCATCCACACACACACACACACACACACACACACACACACACACACACACACACACACACACACACACACACACACACACACACACACACACACACACACACACACCTAAAAACACGGGCACAGCTCAGGTTCGAACTGGCCACTCTTACCTAAAGACAGAACAAGAGGAGAGCAGGATCTAAATGAAAATTCCACTTTGAGGTTTTATGTGCTTCAAAATGCACTTCACGTAATGTTTCCCACATCGACCCACCAGGAAATATGGTCAGCAAACTTCCTCTTAAAGTACTAAAGTACAGGTAGAGAGAAAATTTGAGAGGCCGCCATGAAGCTTCATTTACCACTTCAATTGAAATGTCATGGAAACGAGGTGAGACGGGAAGACAAAAGGGACAAATGTGATCATCTACAACTGTGGTAATTATCAATAAACACTGATTCATACATAAATACTGTTATTAGCAGCTTTCATTTCCATGTCATTCAAGTGCACACTAATAATCATGACGAACACATCCAAATTACAAACCATGAACCTTGCAGGGAAATAGCAGTAATTATTCATGGCAGCATAAATTATAGAGCTGATACAAACTCAAAGTAAATGGTTTGAAAATGTGTGATTTTAAATGAATAAAACATCCTGTAACACTGAGACACTAACAGCTCCACAGGTGGATGAAGAAGAGGTCATTCTCTGGTTCTCAGGCAATCCTCCCTGAGGCTGTGAGGATACTCAGGCTGGTTCAGGCCTCCAGGCTCCTCTGTCACATTTCAGCTGCTGGTTTTTACAGGGAATAAGAGACAAGACAAGAGTGTCTTTCTCCTGTCTAACACTGTCTATCCCTCCCTGTCACATATCTGCTTCAGTGTTATGTGGGATGTTAAACCCTCCAGTTAGACAACAAGCCCTGCTGACTCTGGCTGAGGCAAACACATCGTCCTCCACTCCCTCTGTGGGTATAAACATGTTCCCATGAAGCTGTTTGCTCCAGTTGATTTGTGGTGAGAATCAGAATAAACCTGATGTTGTGTATAAAGGTTAATCATTCAAATAAGACAACCGAATAAAAATGCCTCTTGTGGACAAATTGGCAGCTAGTCTAGCCGCTCTGCTTCTCAGCATGCAGGCTGCTGCTCCAGCAGACAGACATCACTAAGCTCGCTGACAGCATCAATCTGTTCTGGTGGGACACACAGACTGGATGTCGGAGGGTTCTTTAACTTACACTCACCATGACATGACACATACACACTGACAGACAGCCTGACTCAGCCTTTTCGTCTATCCCCTCTCCATCTACTGTGTACTGTATGAGCTGCCTCTGGTAGTCCTGCTGATACATTGGTTGACTCTTCACAGAGGCTGGTATCATGTGTGTTACTGTGCCACATTTGCAGTAATTTTACTTTTTCTACTGTGACTAGTTTATGTTGATTGCGATTGAAAACAATTTATCGTTCAGCCCTAAAAGAGGCTACCAGTTATTATAGTGCCACACATTCATCAACAGGTCAACAGACCAGAATGTCATTGTAATGAGAATCCAGCAGCAGACTCAGCATCAGAGGTGTTGTCTTCAGCAGGATTACCTGTCTGAATGAAGGATTCATAGAAAGAGGATGTGTGGATGTATCTAATGGCTGAACACTTCAACCAAGCAAACAGCTTTAATCCTGTAATCCTATAAAACTCTCTCAGGTTTCTTTGAGCAAATAAATGACAGGATATTTGTTCCAGTACAAAAGAGTCAATACAAATCAGACCTGACACTTTTGGCACTCTGCTGTTGGCTACAGAAGACACTGTGATGTAATGTCTTTCTCTCAGCTGTTATTCTTCTGTCCTAGTACTATGGAGATCTGTGTGAGTTATGTACATTTAAATACGCTGTTGGATTACCTGAAAATAATATTTTAATGAGCTCACACTGCTCTTGGAATTATTAGTTTCTTACAGTACAACTGTGTGTGGGTATCTGAATCAAACTGTTGGAGAAAGGAACATTTCTAATTCACATGCACAGATTATCTTTGGCAAATAGGTGCAGTACTTTCATGCAATCAACTAAAACATCCAGTTTCACTGAAAAAGCATCAAAGCTGCTGCACACAGAGCTGGAGGCGTTCAGAGCAGACACATAATTACATCCATCAAAGGATAAATGTTCTCTCAGATCCCATCAGTAAAAAAAAACTGTAAAACAATGGTCATTGTAAGACGTTAAAACAACATGAAGCTGCAACAACAGAAAATCTTCCACTGAGGTTTGTACAGCCTGAGTCAGAGGTGATGAACCTCACTGGAAAGATGACGGTCCATTTTAAAACTCCGGACTAAATGCGAGAGAAACAAAGAAAAGAAGAAGGCTTTAAATCCTGACAGCCATAACATAAGATCTAAAGGAGGATGAGGAAAGTAAAGAAAGTGATGTGAGTGTAGTGAGAAGCTGAAGATGGAGAGGGAGGTTTACTGTGTGTGTGACCTGATGAGAGGAAAGTTAGAGGGGAGTGAAAAGACTTTAACATCTCACAGAGGAAGGATTTAAAGTGAGAGGTCGTGATGGGAATGGGAAGTATGGATCTATTTTTTAACTCCACAATATTCCCTCTCTTAACAGCAGATGAGCAGATTTTTCATCAATTTGAATTTAAGCCAAAAGGTCACTTGTGTTTCCAGCACTCTCATAAAGTCAAACTGAGCAGCTGATTGGTCACTGAGCTGCTTCTGTCATCACTACATCACCATCCATTCACAATTCCTTTAAAGCTGCTGCGCTTACAGTCTGCAGAGCATCATTACTTACTGCTGACATTTAATTAGAGAAGCAGACAGAAGAGAATACATGAACACTAAATCTTTCTGATCCTCCATCCACCCTTTCTTCTCTTCATCCTCCCACCATCATCTCTCCTGCTCGCTAAAGTTTGCTCCGTTTGTCCTCTTTCTCCTTTCATCCACGTGTTTCACACACACTCTCTCTTTGATCCACCTCACACACACTCCACACTAACACGTCTCCTTGCCGAATTGATCAAGACAGATTTATCCACTTGCGTCTATCCAGTGGAGTTGACAGCTGAACAGCCTCCACGTGTTCGGACACTACTTGTGTGCTGAGAGGAGACTCTCTACTGAAGCTGTCAGCTGGACCATCAGCCTCTGCGGCTGCTCTCTTCTCTGTGTCACACACTGCTGCTGAACATAAAGACTGCTGTCACATCAGCTCAGCTCATCACTAACTTTACTAAGAGGAAACAGAGCTCTACTGTAACAGCCAGCTAGTCACAGGCTTGTCAGTGTTTTCAGGGAAGGGAAGTCACTTCACATACCTTCAGAACGAGAGGCAGCAGCAGACGGACAGAAGCACAAGAAACATCCACGGTAGCTGTCATTTCTCTCTCATCTCCAGTGTTTCCTAGTGGAAAACGTCAGGACATGAAATGAAAAGAATGAAACGATCCCTTGCCTTGAAATCCAAAGAGGAAAGCGACGCCGGGGATCCACACGGTGTGTATCCAGAAGGAAAGCATGGTGTCCTTTAATCAGACTGTGCAAAAGCTCCGCGCTCTTCCCGACGAAGCTCCGTCTGCAGCGGGTAATTTCCACAAGAGAAAGCGCTGAAAGTGAAGCCGAGCGGAGGAAGAAATCCCAGTCTGACCGGTGCTGATGAACACAAGAGCTGGAGACTCCGTCACTGCTCCACCTGTTGCTTCATACGAACAGTAGCGACCCCTACAGGAAGTCTCATCCACAGAGGGAGAGCGCGTGCGTGCGTGCCAGTGTGTGGTCAGTAGGCAGCTCTCCTGATTCAGCACTGACAGCAGGACGAATCAGAACACATTCCAGACAGCAACACGACCATGATTTTACACATGGAGGAAATAACATAATCCAGTCACTTGTCTGCCTTTATAATTAGGCAAGAATGACTAATGAGGTTAAAGATGAACGTCCATATGGGATATTGATCGGCTACATTAAGAACAAGATACATTTTGTTTGAATAATATGAGTCCACTTGTTTCAAATTGAGGCGTGCAATTCAAACTGAAAAATGTCTTAAGGGAGTATAAAGTACATCTAGTATTATAGAAGCTGCTTAGTCCCACATACTGCCAATATTTGTGTCCAAAACCAAAAATAGTCTCGGTGGTCTAAGTGGAGAAGAGTGAGTTATCTCTGTGCATACACGTGTGGTGTTTCACACCACAGAAATCCTAATTGGACCAACTCCAGCTACAGTACAGAAGAGTAAGCCCATTAGGATCTGTCATGAAATAAAGGGACCATTAAAGAAAAAGTCGAACTTTCTGAATTGTTGTCATGCATTACAAAAATGATTAGTGATCAATGTGCAATTTCAGAATTTAAAAATTATATAATGCTCTATTTTTTTTTCTTTCTTAGACCTGGCATTATAATGAAAGTTATCTTTATTCTGGACATTTTGAATTGAGACATGATTGTGTAATTCGTCTCCGATCCCCCAACATCAAATTTAAAGTAATTATCACTTCCAGAGATAGCCACACATGTTTAATATTAAAGCAGACATCTCTACTGTAGGTATCAAACCTCAGCAGATCAAACTGATATAATCTGGATAAGTGGAAACACATTGAATGGAGTCAGCAGTTCAGAGTTATCTTCACACCACAGTATGATATGATTGAATTATAGGATAGTGGTTCACGAATTAGTGCTTTATCATCTAACTCATGGCGGTGTCTCAATTTCCAACATAATGATAGCCCTGATCCTTAAATAGCAGTAAGCAGCCATCAGAGATAATGATACATTCCAGGAGTTTATCTGTTTGATTGTTGTGTTAATTTCATAGCTGCACAGTTTTCAATAACGGAGATAAAGTGATGATACACTGTACAACTATGTACTACTCATAATTAAAGTCTGTCTACCAGTTGCTTTCTGTAATGTAATAATCACTGCTGCTCACAGCTACATTCTCTATATTTTTGTTTTTGTTAATTTATGTTGTTGGTTTTGTCTCACTTTAGTTTCCATCTGTGAAGCTTCCACCCACCAGACCTGATGTCACAGGTTGACTGTGTTTGGAGGTTTATTTACAGTCTCCACCTGTTTCCCTCACACTGCTCATTTGTATTTCAGGCACAGAGGAGATAGTTATTGTTTTATTATAACATGCCAGCAGCAAGATTCAGTTCCATTCAGCACCATGGACAGAGACAGAGCAGCAGCAGAGCACATAGTTTAGTTGACTGTGGAGACAGAGCTCTAAAGAGCAGACTGCTGCTCTCATTGCATTATTGAACAGCTATCAGTAGCATATACTGTAGTAACCTATACACCACAATACACAGCACTCTCTCCTCTCTGAGCTGTCACTTGCAGAAGTGGATAATTTACAGTAAAGTTGCAGATACTCTGTGCTTCTTGTTCTCTGGTGCTAATGACTCTTGAAGCTCTAGTTTCCTCTGCTGTTGTCTCTGTCCTGAATAAAGAGCTCCTCTGTCTATTTCTAGTGACTCCATCCCAGTGGTTTCCATCACACAGACCCCCAGCTGATTACCTGTGACTCTGTGGAAAGCTTTAATTTATGACTGTTTTGTTCTTATTATATACAAGTTCTCTGCTGCAACACTGCTGTTCTGAGCTGGCTTATAAAATGTGTGAAAGCTTCCCTAAAGACTCGGTTTGCCTCTAACAGAGAGCCAAATGTCTGGAGGGCAGAGCGTCAATTTCTGGTTCAGATCCAGAGGTTTGTTGCTCCAGTCACTGGACCTATAAAATAGACAATATCTATAAACACAAAATCAATTGAGAGTAAACAGTAGAGCAGTAATGAAGAGAAATGCTCTTTCCACTTCACTAGCACTCCATTAAAGTAATGCCTTTGCTGTAAACAGAGAGCCACCAGCTGCAGTGTTTTTAATGAGAGATAAGTCAGAGGAGGAAGGAAGATGATTGACAGCTACTCAAAAGAACAGGATGAGGTCAGACCATATATTGATTAACAAAAATATAAATATGATTTATTCAAAAAAATGTTGGACAAGTTGAGTCTCTGCAGACTTGTTAGCTCGTTCACTTCCTCAGATCCTGTCAGAACAAATACTCTCTGTAGACGAAGACCACAGGCCACCAATAACTGTTTTTGATGTGGAGGTTTTACACTTTATCAAATTCAGTCAAACACTGCCGTCATCACATGAACATCAATCTGCAGGACTCATTGATAAATGTCACAAGCATCAGTGGTCAAGGGACTCGAAGAAGAAGTTTAAAAAGGTTGAAACAGAAGCACAGATTTGATTTAAAACAAACAGCAGACGTGCTAAAGTTTACATTCAATAGTAGAGGTGGAGAAGGGTAATATTTTCAGCACAGCAAAGCAACATTGTAAAGGTATGACAGTGATAAGAGCAGCAAAATAGCAGCCATTATTGTCACATTATGGAGGCAGAGGAGGAGGAAAAGAAAGTGCTGTGTGTTGTCACAGCAGCCGCTGGCAATATTTGCTCCATGCTAATTGTTCTTGCACTTAACTGTACTGTACACACATAGTCATTAATGTCAGTGACAGCCAGGTTGTTAAATCACACTTTGCTGTTGCCTGTCGGTAAACATGACATTACAATACCAGTTATTATTCACTGTTTGGTTAGCAGGTAAACTGACAGAGAAAGTTTTCTGAACTGGCAGAAAAAAACATCGGCCAGTTGACACAACTGGCAGAGAGCCCAAAAGACGCGTGGCCTCTGGTACATCAGGTGTCCCCATCTGACTGTACTACTACTTAGAATAATGACTCAAGATCTCAGTGAGTTTCCTGTAAAATCCCAAACAACAATCCCTCCATCAGCATTCATTCACAGTGTCAGTAGTTAAACAGAACTGAGCAGCACACAGAGGAGCAGAGCACTGTGGAGTCATCTTCCCTGATCCATCCTGTCTGTCTCACTCACATCCTGTAAGACCTTCTGCTTGTCAATAACTCGACCATCATGAATGATTAGATCTCCTCTCTGAGTATCAGCAGAGAAGCTGCAGTGAGGTAGAGGCTTTGTAGTGCTGCAACAGTAGCTTTCATGATTACTGAATCCACAGCTCGTGTGAGTTGTTGTGATGATAGAATCAGTTTAAAGACTTTAACAATGAACAATATAAGGTAAAAATCAGTCAATTATTGAATTATGTTATCAGTTCTTTGCAGATTAGGGGCCAAGTATAGTTTGACACACTCTGGTGGTCCAGCTGTCCTGAGAGACTCCAGTCATCATCCCACTAACACAGGTTGTGACAAAGACAAAGTAATCCCACACACAGAACAGAAATGCTTGGGGAGTGGTGTTACTCCTGCCACTGTACAGAGGAAGCCAAGTTAGTTTGAATTGTCTCGTCATGGCTGAGCATTAGCATGCAGACTGCAGTGAGCTGGTCTGACAGGATGAAGGACTAAGCCAATAAAGCCATGTTAGAAAGTGAAGGCTGTGTTAAAATGGGTACAATGTTCTTTTTAAAGCAATCTGCTCGGCCTCTCCAATGTCATCATAAATGCTAATAGCCTTAAAATAAGTGGCAGTATAGTAATAGGATGTGAATTATTCATTGCTTTCCTGTTTGAGTCCCATTATTTAATAACCTATGTTAACAGATGTGTAGATTATGGGACATGAAGTTTGAAAAGGATATTTCTTGACCTTTAAATGCAGTTAAATAGAGCTGCTTTTCTTAGCTGCATAAGAAGGAATAGGGACAGGTCACAGCAAGAAAATTAGCAGGTGTGTTAAATAACACTAACGAAGGTCCCACTCACATGGGACTAGGATCACCTCCAGACCTCAAGCAACAATTGCCTTATAAATACAGGTGAATTGTGATGTTTGTGTGTGACCTTTTATTTTGATGTATCATTTTTCGATTTTTGTTTTTGTTTTCTTCTACCGATTTCAAATAATGGTTTTGACACCAGTTTGTGTGCAAATTCGGGAGTCATCTCGCGGGACAGCATAGAGACCAATTCTAAATCATGCAGGTCTCAGGACTACAGTGTTACTGTGATAGTTTTCATATGATAAGTCATGAGATAAAATGTCCAGCTACAGTCTGAAAGTTAAAGCAGAGACACACCTGGTGTTAATTAACAAAACCACTGACAGCACAGAAAACAATACAGATGGCAGAACCAACTCTCAGCAACTATTCTCACATGTTTTCTCTTCGATTCATATTCTCTCTCTGTCTGTTCATTGTTGTCTTTGTGCTCCGACACTCTGACCTGTCCCTGCAGCTCAGTCCTCCTATATGCTGGGTCACACAGCGCTGTGGAAGCACCTTGTAACCTGACAGAGCTCCCAGCAGAACAGGATGTCATTATCCAGGACCAGCAGATCTGCTACTGGCCGCAACCGCAGCCACAGCCTGAAGCTACAATGTATTCTCACATTCAGTGCTACAAATACTCATGATACATAGATGAGACATGAGGCCTGCAGTAGACTTCTGTTAGTCAGCCATGATTATTTCCATACACACAGAGCATCACAGAGGTACACACACACATGCCATGAGAACTGTTCATTTCTATGTAATATTACTGCTGGCTCTTAGCAAACATGTACCCTCTTCCAAGTCCAACCTGCTCAAGTGTTTTAGAAAATATGACCTACCACAAATCTGGTAACACAAAGCCCTATCTGGCAGCTACAGTATACAGCCCGGTCAGAGACCTGTGGCATTCACTGAGCATCCTTTAAACGACAGATGGGCAATGGATTCTCGTCTCAAAGAGTGATATGTATCAACCTCTAAACGTGTATGTTGCAAGTGCAGCATGAGAGACTCATGCACTTTACTGTATTGTTTTGCCTCATGTAGCTCATTATCTTTATGTTGTGCTGCTAGCAATGTCAAAGCGATTTCATTGAGCTTTATTCCATTCCACCCTCCAGCAGTGTTCAACGCAATAAAACCTTGTACGTTGTAGCTTTAAGATATGACAGGCCCGAATATCAAGGTAGGTTTGCATGTAACATGCACTTAAATATTTCCCTGAAGTCCATCACTTATAATGTGGGAGATTCCGACACACATTTACAGGGATGTCCAATAATGTCAGCAGTCAACATTTGCATAGTGAAATTCTGAGTTCTTCCTACCGTGACAGCAGCAGTGGAGTGTAATGATGAAATAGAACCTTATTTTCACAGCAGATATTCTTACAGCAGACAAGAAGCACAGGTGTAATCAATAACTTCACTAACGACTGCTCTCTGTTCAGAGGAGTCAGGTTCTGAGCCCTGCTTTAGTGCTCACTGACACTCAATGGAGCCCAGCCCTTGTTAGCTCAATTAGTTACACCTGTGCTTTTCCTGCTCTGATAGAGTCCCATGTGATTACTAAACCATGTGAACAATTATATTTTGTTAAATCACGGAGGCTGTTATTGGCATTTTTACATTTATAAACAAAGTGACCAGGTGGAAGTATTCCCACTACGACCTGTCATGTATCCAATGATTTACTCAAGAATTTTACATTTAGATTCAAATGATTTGTTTGATCCTCTGTCTGTATATGTGTCTCTACTGCTGACAGTAGAACAAGCTGAGGCAGTCTGTGGTCATGAGTTGCATCCAGTTTATGATTATGAATAATAGTTGTGATAATTGTTGAGATACACACACTAAGACGTCTCAAAAAAGAACACATACATAAAAACACGGGAGAAGCTGGTAAAAAGCTGAGGAGAAAAGCAGCATTTATACTTCCTATTAAATGAGTTCCACACTGGGACACATCTGATGTCCTCTGGCAAACTGCCTCAGAGACGGGAACCTCAACTATAAAAGAAGCTTCTCCAGACCTCACTGTAATCTTACAAACAGGCCTGTGAGAGACGACCTGAGAGACCTGTGTGGCAAATAATCACTGAGCAGGTCTGAGAGGTGATTTGGAGCGAGAGCGTTTAACGCTTTACACACAAGGAGCAGAGGCATTTATAAAGTCTTACAGGAGCCGACTGAATTATCTGGTGTTACACACCTTTACCCGAACACATGACAAAACCTGGTAGGTTTTCCACTAATGGAAATATTCTGAGGGCTCTGCAACATGAAAGAGCAGGACCAAAAGGATCAACACAGTTTTACTGAACAAACAGAGTGTTATTATAACTGCCAGACTGGCTGCCTTGTAGTGTCTTTGTGTTAAACCAACAATCAAATAATGTCACTTTCTCTGAGGCAACAGGGAGCCCTGCTGCCCTCAGGACAAGATTGATTTTTGTTCAGCATCGTCTCTTCTGTCAAACCTCAACAGATCACAAATAAAACATCCTGTAAAACAGCAGAGGAGCAGTTTTATTGCAGAAGAAGAACCCGTAAAATTGTTTGTGACAAGAGTGCTTATAGAGTCCTATAGGGAAGACAATAACCTAATACATTATTGTCCATGAGTGAACACTTACAGTGTCAGTCGTCACCCAACCCAGGGTCAATACAGACAAACATCTGACTATTACCATCTTACAAACACACAGGGGGGCTTTCTGAATATAAGTTGTCAAGTATATTTCGAATAACAAAATATAACATAAGAAAGAAAAAGGATGTCAGTTATAAACTGAGTGTAAATTATTTGTAATCATATGAGTTGAAACATGTTAACTGCACCTGGAACAGTTCTTGTAAAAATGTATTTTAATGGTGATTGATGATTTGCTGTGGCTCAATGAAAATGTGTTCCATGTCAAAACACACTTTTAGAGGCTTTCTCTTTCCACATCTTATAAACATTTTCATTACAATAGAGATTTTTCCTTTTAAAGCTTTTGTTCAATAAAAACTCAAGAAAAATCAGTCACAAAAATTGATTTTTACAGTTCTTTCCCTCTTCGTACCTTTTTTCCCTTCCCTGCTCCGGGTAATAAGAAAGGTCGATGCAGCTGCTTTCAGAAGGTTGGAGAGAGAACAGAGTTTCTGTGACTCACACGGTGGGAACCTGACGTTTCTGAAACGGGAAATGTTGCTGTTGTGTTTGGCTCTGGACTGAAAAACACTGAGGCTGTTAGTCTTTTGTTGTAGTGCAGCAAACAGCAAATCCTCACACCTCGGATTTCTGAGGCTGCCAAACAACAATGCCAAGAAGATTCTCCAATAATTAAAATGGTGATGTGTCTGTCCAGTGTTATTTACTGTTAGTTTGCTGCAGTATACAGAAATGTGGACATTACGTTATGTTAAATATGCTGATATATTCTTTGACACTTTTCTTGCTCATAATGTGAGAAATCTTTTATTGTGATTTTATGTATATTTCATTATTCCTTTAGTAGCAACTGTGACTTAATATGTATTAATTATAACCATTATAGGACATATCCTCACTTTTCCATGTTAATCAGTGACGTGAGCTGTGAAGCTGTTATCTGAGAGGATCACACTTTGCCTTTATGCCCAATTTTTCAATCACCTAAACAAACTCAGAGTTTTAGCTGTTCTTCATCTCTGATCCCATCTTCCCTTGATGTTTGTTTTCAACATGCAGCGTGAAATTATTCAGAGAGGAGCCACTGAATTATTTAACCAGAATTACTGTAAGAAAGGCTAAAAGAGGGAACGGCTGTACTTACAGAGACACCTACACTTATGTTAAACAAATGATTCACTGATACAGACTCTCTGTCTCTCTCTCAGCTCCTCTGCTCCAGGTTGTCATATTAAACCTCCATCACTGTGCCAGTCTTGTGTCTCTCCTTTGGGACAGATTATGTCTCTCTGCTCCCTCACTGTTCCCGTCCTGCCCTCTGCTGCTGTGACAGGCTGCTCCTTGTCCTTTGCCAGGACTAGAGGCTGTTAATGCCAGACAGCCAGATCAGAGGGGCTGATCTTTATGCAGCCAGCTGAGTCACCTGTGGCAATGTGTCAGTGTGTGTCGGTGTAGGTGTGTAACCAGGACAGAGGCAGACTCCCTTACGCTACACTCCAGTCACATCCACCAAAAAAAACATAACACCACACACAGACACACACACACTTGCACTTGTTCTGTTCTCCATGGCAGACTGTGACCTTCTGGTATCTGGAAAAAGGAGCCGACATTAAGAGGCAGCAGATGGTTCACAGTGAGACTCTTGTCCTTTGTGGATGCGACTGTCAGGGAGCGTGTGTGCGTGTGTGCATTTTACCATAACCCAGATAGTTGACTTTAGCCACTCTGGCTTCACAATATGAAAAACAAATCCCTGCACAACATGTGTGATAATGTGAAACTCTAATCTACAGCACAAACACAGGCAGCATGTGAGTGTTCTGTTAGCAGGTGATGATGTTCTGCTTTATCCTCTGGCCTCCTGTCTGCTGTGCTTCTC
Organism: Semicossyphus pulcher; assembly: GCF_022749685.1. Taxonomy (NCBI): domain Eukaryota; kingdom Metazoa; phylum Chordata; class Actinopteri; order Labriformes; family Labridae; genus Semicossyphus; species Semicossyphus pulcher. Next base: position 9,780,119 of record NW_027211700.1, read on the forward strand.
TTAAACTCATTGTGCATCACATCACACACTGAAGCCTCTCCTGACACTGTGGCCAAACCCAAAACACGGCCAGTATGACCCTCATCATCACAACAGCAGAGCCTGTCCACATCTGAGGCACAGCAGCCAGCACATGCCTTATGTGAGTGTTTGTGTCTGTGTGAGAGCAGGTAATAGAGAGCACTTTATCTGCAGATGTTACGAATAACATTCAGTGTCTCTAGAGACAAAGGCATGGACCTTCTATTTACTTGACCTTGAGGACATTGATTCACTTCCTCTCCTCAGGTCTGCTGAACTGTACAGGCTGTTTGAATCATCAGTCAGACAGTTCAGTTTAGCAGACACATTAGAGCCGTAGTGGAGCTGTCTGTTCCAGTTAGTCTGCAGAGTCGTGCAGCACAGCAGCCTGAGGAACTCACAGGAAATGAAGTGAGGCTCGACTGTTCAGGAGAAATAAGAGCTCAGCTGTTTGTTCAAGATGCTTTAACTCCACTAGTAGTTTATAATAAGGTCAGAGGTCATTGTGGAGGGCAATGACCCTCCATATGAGAGACTCATGAAACCATTACAGAGCTGGAGAGAGATGCTGCATCCAGAATAATAAAACAGCAGAGCAGTAAGCGAGCTCATTTTGACAGGCAGGGTAGCTCATACTGACAGGTAGAAAGAGATTAAAATTGAGTAATACCACTTTAAATGTATTTAAAGTTAGGTAGCTCATATTTATAGGCAGGGTAGTTCATACTGACAAGCAGTGTAGCTCATTATGACAGGTAGAAAACAGATGACAATAGAGTAATACCACTTTAAATGTACTTAAGCATTGAAAAAGGTCAATTATAGACTGACTGAGGTGAACAGTCTGAATCTCAACTGCTTGTTGAGGTGTCCTGAAGCACCAACAGACTGTATACAATAAGCAGAAGTAACCACTGTGACATCGCTTGGTTTTGAAGCCTCGACTTGAGCACACAGGTTTAGGACAAGCCTGCATTACATTCAGTTGTTCGACCTGGAAGCTATTTCTACTTGTTTATACAGTCTATGAAAGCACCTAGAGACTACATAAAGCATCTTATGTTTATATTGTTGTGAACACTTTTTATTTGACAAGCTCCTTTAATAAGTTTTATTTTTTACTCATAAGTAAGGCAGGTGTGATTACATTATATCCCCACCTCAGAGCATGTATCTTCACAGCACTGTGTATTTATGTAGATGTAAATTTTCTGTGGCAGAGATGCGGATTAGATAAACGACAGACCTGTAACATTAAAGAAACAGAAATAAGAGAAACAATTCTTTTAAAAGGAAAAACTTCTCTCTCTTGCACGCTCACTGATTGTTTCTAATTTTCTCATCAATGTGGAAATAAATTAAGTGATGAGAAGAGACCCCATAACTGGTCACAGACATTAGTGATTCAGTTGAAACATAATCATCTGTGTCTCAGCTGGATCCCTCCTGGGTCAATGCACCATGTAGTTATTTAGAAGAAGTCCTATTAGTTCATTCTTGATAACAGAGTCACATCACAGCATGCAATTTGAATAACAGCCTTTTAATCCTGCTGATTAGATGACTCATTAATGACTGATTATTCTCAATCTGTAGGCGTCATCACACAATTATTAACGTCTGTAATGAAATTACTGAGTGTGTTATTAACTGTCCAATGCAGTGGAGAAAAACAACAACACAAACTGCAGCTCCTATTAAATTCACACCTCTGTACAGTGTGGCAAGAAAAATAGACTTGCAGCTCGATCGCTCACATCTCTGCAGGGAGAGTGAGCAGAGGGTGAACAGCACAACCAGGTAACTAAAAGTAACCAGTCTTCTCATCACTATTATCAGCTGTCATCTCTGCAGGAAAACCAACCATTCTTGACTCCCATGCACAGGTCGGCAAACATAAATCAATGTATGACAAACACTGAATGAGCTAACGAGCCAGGTACAGGGAGTGCAGACACCAACACCTGCTAATAAGTGCTAAGACACCAGTAAAATAATACTAGAATTTTACTAACAGAACAATGAAGTTTATACTGGTCATTATCACAGTGTGTCAAACCACTGACGTATGCAGAGGCTTCCCTGTCTGATCTTTGCAAAGACTTGAACTACTCATAGACTGCTTATTCTGATGCTGTGCATACTGCTGCTGGAGTGTGTAATGAGGTATCTGGGAAAAGAAAAAAAGATGTTTATATATATATATGACGTCCAAAGTAGGTCACAGGAACCCTGAAAGTAAACTCCAATGTGTAAAATTCTCACACTGGTGAGACAGAAAAGTTACTGTAAATAAATGTGCTGCACATTTAGGTTGTTTTAAGATACATAATTGCATTCATTAAAGTAGGAGAGTAGAAGGGGCTGTCATTTGTAAATACATAAATAAAATGTATTATTATTATTTGTATTGAAGAAGCTGAGGGGTCTACCACATCCAACCACTCCAACAGAGCAGTCAAAACATCTCATTAGTGCTTTGGGACTGTGTGTTCATTAAGGGGGATGTGATGAGATTAAGGATCCAACTAAAACACAACCAGTCTTCTCCTTGCGGCCTCCCTGCTTGCTTTCTCACTGTCAACCAAAGAAGCAAACAAATCCCTCATTTAAATTACAAAGTTTAATTCGTCCAAATTAATTGGATGGATCCCACAGAAAGGGGCATCCTGGTACCCTGATGAACAGTGATCTATCAAACGACAAGCTTCAGTCAGCTTGAGGAGCAGCAGTGCAACAGAAAGAGCCTCTTGGTATTAACTGCAGAGGTCTTAACAATTACAGTGCACACAGTGTGGTAACAAATCAGCTTCCTTTAAGATGCAACTTGTTTTATATTCCTGAACACACCTTCAACTCTAACAATAGTTGCTGATTCTGCTGCCACAGGAAAAGGTATAGTCCACATACATAAATAACCATTTCAGACCAAACAAACAAAGATGTCTTGCTCCTGTCTGCTCCCAGCTGACCTGAGCTGACCTCACTGTTTCTCATGAAGTCACTGCTCAGCATTTCTTCTGTTGCTTTCTCACATAAATCACACCAAGGGAAGCAGAAAACAAGCACAAACCAGACATTTAGTGGAGTCAGCAAAGGGATTTTCAAACTGATTGTGAAACCATTATGATGATAACTTTTTGAGTGATAAAAAGTCAGCCCTACTATCCAGCTTATACTACCATGTGGAAATTCAGAATATGTCTGGTGTTGTTGGTTTCTTGAGATGTGGAGTGACACCAAAAACATATAGCAGTTTTTTTTTCTCAGTTTCACCAACTATAAACAGCCTTCTGTTGAACATATCATATTGGTTTTATATAAGCAACATTAGACTTGACATTAACCAATCAGCTCTCACTTAGCTCTCCTGCAGTGTGAAGCTGTTGATGTGAGAGGACAGCAGTGCAGTGTGTGTACAGAGGCTGAAATTCATGTTTACTTGCAGGTAAGAGAGGAAATCGAAACTTAGTCACTAAAACTGTGGTAAAAAAAATAAATAAATATAGCCAACACATGACTTGGTATTATAGTGTGAAGCTCTAGGAAATGGGACCTTACGGTACAGCTGGACTGTTTTAGGTAAGTCCATTTATATTCCCCCTGTATCACTCTGCTCATTTGTATGTTAGACTCAGAGCAGAGGGTGGTGAGTTCATTATAAAGTTCCAGCAGCAACACAAAGGCAGAAAGAACACAAAGGTTCAGAGGATTCATCAAATAGATGGATGAAAAATAAAATCTGTTGCACAGTCAGAGAAGTGAAACTATTTAATAAGAACTGCTCTGGCTTATACATTATTCATGATGCATAAATACTTACATAAATACTAACATAGTGACCAGAATGTGTATACATGTCGTCCAGTTTCACGCTGTAACATCATCATGACTGACATCACTGACTGTATCTAATAATCTGTACTGACTTCACATGTCCATCAATGTAACTGTACACAGTATCAAAGCATGTGACTGATTTTGGTAGAGACAGAGCAGTTTGCAGGAACATTATGTCCATCTTTGATTACAGCTCTTTGCAATAAACTCCATTAGCATGCAGATAGATGTCCCACAGACAACTGTTTGCAAAGACTAATTATGTTATTTGCAAATGGCAGCTTCATACGTACGAACAAGACAAATTATGAATTGTCTGCCTCATGAAGGAATTTACATTCACATTACACGCTCCAGTCTACTCAACGCTTTAACTGAACACTAGGTTCAAAGCTTCTGACCCCTGGGTGTCCTCATTCATAGTTAATTTACAGCCCACAGAGTTTCTTTAATCTCACTAGATATCAGCTGTCAGTGAGAAAACCTTCAGCTCTTTAATGTTCTTCATTTATGATCTGTGCAGATATGCAGATTTTAAACTTCAGGATCCTTCGAGGAGAGACTGAGAACTTCAGGGATTTTCTAATACTGTATTTGCTTGTGAGGGTAGGGCCTTTAATAATAGTGTTAGTCAATCCCACCATAGATTAAGAAACAGAATAAATAAGGTAAGAAAAATAAAGAAGATGCTTTACAGGAAGCAAGAATTAAACAAGGCATAACAACTCAGCAGTGGTGGGGTGGGAATAAGGAAATACCACATCTAAGTTCAGTGATTTTGCATCAGTTTGTCTAACTTTAGAGACTGTCAGCTCGTCTGCCCTGAAGAAACCTAACGGATAATCCCAGGATTCCATTCTGCCCAAGGCGACTCATGAAGCTATGACCCATTAAATCTGCTCTTACTCTATTCTGGAGGTGTAACCAACAGTGAGTGTTCAGACAGCTCCTGCTGAGCTTTTCTTTAAGAAGACTTGAGAAACACCGAACTCTCAGTCAAGTCTTTTTTTTTATGTAAATGTGAGCAAAATAAATCAGTACAGCTGTCATGAACAGTGACAAACACTTTGCACTGGTCCAGAAACAGTCAACAGAACGTTTTTGTCTATGAATCAGCACCATGGACAGAGACAGTGCTGATCTGAGATGGAGAACTGAACTGAACTTTATATTACTCCAACACAAAAGCCTGACTCTGTAGGGAGAAAGGCTTTTATGAGGTCCTGTATTTCTTTACCTCAACTACTTCAATAATGCAAAAGGTACCCATGACAATATACTTGCTGAAGCACTTGCAGAATATATCAAATCCTGCAGAACAAACCAAATGAGATCAAGAAAAAGATACAAAAACAGGTAACTACAGCCCTCAAACCTAAAACTTTGTAAACCCAACTGAATGAAGAAATTTACCTGTACTGGTGTTAAAGTACAACCTATATACCTAAAATGTATCTCCTTAAAAACTCCCAATAAAATTACATTGTTTTGTCTGGAAAATTGAGCACAAAGTGATGGTGCTGCTACCGTCTCCCTCCTCTAAACCCTGTGAGATTTGTGTGAACTCTCTCCCTCTTTGCAGCTTTAAGCTACAGATCAGCTGCCACAGTGTTTCATTAGTTCTTATCTTTACACCCTGCAGCAGGAGTCACTCTGCATTTTTCATATCTGATGACACGCCACATGTCTACAGAAACCTGACTAATGATCGTAATGTAGCTCATTACTGATTTATACTCTTAGTGTCAAGGGCTGAATCTCAATCAATAATCCTAAACATGTCGAAGTGCTAAAATACCAACAGATATGAATCATGTTGAAATGGCCCCACTGCATAAAGGCAATAAATCATCCAGATACAGAACATTGTTCTTGCTGTTCCAACAAACCTTGTATAAAAAGCTTGAATGTATGTGTTCCTGTTATATACACATATCCAATATTGAGTCTGTAATACACAATACATGTTGGACCCTGTAGTCTTGGCTTACTTCGTCATTTATTCAATAGAAGAATAGAAATAAAAACACTTGTGTGTAATATAATTCAAATAAATATTTATCAAAAGCTATTAGCATTCAGTGATATTACTGCCTGTGTTTAGTGGAGGTGTTGATACCTGGAGGAGGAGATTCTTCTCATCTCTCTGCCACACTTCATTTGTCTTCTCATTAACACTTCATTCACAGTCTAAAAGGACGTCAAACCAAATGAAGCATTCAGTGTGCCTCATTTCAAGTCCACTCAAAAGTGCATGACCATACATGTTGAATAATAGCCTCGGTTTCAGTCTAATTTTTATAAAATGACTGCAGACAGGGGGATTTATTTTTATGTGTACCTCTGTCCGTCTACACAAGTGTAATTCAGCATATAAAGTTTAGTGGACTAAGCCTGGACATTTATCTGGACACACCCTGGGCCTTCAGGTGTGGCCAGTTAACCTAACGAGCACTAACGAGCAGCTGCAGAGACAGAGCAGACTGGCCAATCACAATGCACAACAAGATGACATCACATGAGTCATCACATCCATAATTCATGTGAACAATCAGCTTGATAACATATAGTCTTTAAATTAGCTCCCAGATTTATCAGCACCAGTTCCTCTATCAAAACAAGGGGAATAAACTAGACTATACCACCTGGAGTTAGTTTTGTGAATGCAGTGACTGTGTTGGATTGTGATTTTGATGATGTAGTGCTCCAGAATGATGATCATAAAGCTCTGCTTCCCTAAAGAGCCTGACATAAAGAGCAGGAGGAGTCTGTAATGTTGAACCATTTCATGGACTAATGCTTCATCAGTCACACTCAGCCGTGCTGAAGATGTGCATTACTCTTTTCAATGGAGACGCTAGCACCAAAAGTCTTCCCCACTCATTAAATTACATTACAGTGTGAAGGTTCAGAGCCAGTATTAAAAAGGTTAAGCAAATTAATTATGGATGCTTAATGGATCAAACTGGATGACACAGATTGTGAGAAATGAAAGTGTTATAAAACAATACATATGGCAAAATTCAACATTTAACTCATTACCATGTTGTAAACAACATATACCATCTCCTGCTGTACAATAAGGTCTGATCACTAATCTTAATAAAACGCATACTCAATGCTCTGACCAAAATAGAGTCAAACCAGTGACACTGCGGTTCATGGTCAAGTTCTTATCATAAGCTTTGGAGGATCTCACTACAAGCTCTTATGCAAGTCATTGTTTTCAGCTCTTAGGTCAATTTCTCAAAGATAACTTTTGTTTTCTTTTCTGTGTGTCGTACACGTCTTTTGCACCTTTCCCTCTCTGCATCTGTCCTTTCTCTCTCTCTTTTACTCTCTCTGCAGTGACAGATAGGCGTTTCAGGCCTTCATTACTTTCAGACCTGCTGCAGTTCCATATCATTTATCACATCTGTTATGCTGCATAGTCTTTTAAAAGTTAATCTTTGTTAAAGGCAAAAGAAAAGAGAGAGACTTTGTCCATGTAATTACTCTCGGGAGGAGGAGCAGTGAGTGAGCTAAAATGCCACAGGATTGGAGAAAAGGAAATAAAGAAAATATTTAAGTCTTCAATAATGTATAAGTCAAAGCTGACTGAGTGTATAGATCACACAAGTCGAGAATGAGGGAAGAGAAAAGAGGGGAAAAAGAAGAGACAGGAAGTATTTTAATGTGAAAGGAAACACGCTGATGCAGTTACTGCTTGGCAGCAGAAAAGAGAAAGTATTACACTATGGCTACTCATGGCACGGAAGAACTATTGAATGAAATAACCTGCTGTGGTCTGAGATACATAAAGCAGCTTTCAGACACAAGACAGTTCAAAGTGCTGAATCTAAAACTAAACCTGCAGGTTCATCAGGAAGAGATTAGTGGAGTTCAAAGTCCCTGAAAACACACACTTATGTTCATGAAGACAATGACATTTCATAAAAGATTGAATTTAGAATAAAAAACTTGACTAATCAGCTGTGAATGATGGGAAATAATGCTGACTGATGCTTGAAAGCCAGGCACCACTTGACAGGTTCAAACAGAAACAAAAAACAGCAATGAAGCCAGTTCTAATCAGCTCCAAGAATCTCAAACATTTTAGCAAAGCAACATGTTTCTCATGCAGCTGCTCCTGGAACCAACAGCAACCTCAGTCCTTCAGTAGAAACTAAGAATCACAACCGGCACCCTTATCTCTGCATCAGCAGAGGTTAGAGTGAAGGAGACAATCTGACTAAAGCATCTCTGGCAAGACACAGAATGAAAGCACACCACATCAGCTGATCATCAGCAGACCAGAAGCAATCGTGTTCGATACTTGTGAAATATCAGAGTTGTTCTTACTGTCAGTTCTGGAGATCACTGTGAAGCAGCAGGTTGTCTTTCTCATCCAGCCGTCATGACATAAACACACACACAAAACAGACACACACACACAATCGGCCGTCTTACCTAGAAGAGACAAAAAAGAGAAGACAGACTGTTAAATACTGTATCCATGTATTGTATCCAACACCAATATCATTCCTTTATTTTAGCAGCAGCCATGAGTCCCACTGTTGGCCAGTCACAACTTATGATTTATGGCAATATTGGTCTCAATGGTCTGATGATGTGGGAACAAATGGATGTAAAACTTCTATCAGCCTTTTTTAGTGTAAAGGCCGACATTATCTGAGCCTGCAGAGTCGATTGTTCTACCTGCTCCCTGACAGAGAGACTCCTTCAGCCCATCTCTCCCCACAAGAACCAAACACCTGCTGATTCTGCTGCCTCAGAGGGGAAATCCAGTCAGGTGAGTGTCACAGAGTTAGCCTGTGCTCTAAAGAGTAAGATGCACACTCACACACACACATGCTGCACCACCACTCTAAAATAATTAAATCAAGCCAGCTGGAGGAGGAGCTGCTTGTATTGTTAGCTTAGCATGGTTTTACATCGACAGAAGACATAGGGACTGCTGTCATATAAAAGCGCTTTTATTCATTGTGAAACATGTTTGGCAAGAACAACAAGTGTTTGTCACCTGTTTGTTCTCTGCTGTACTCTGCCTCCTCTGTTTGAACAGACTGCCAAACTGAACAGAAGCTGCCATTGGTTTATGAGGAGGTGTTCCAGGGGAATGCACCAAGTATGGTAGAGTTAGAGGGGTGTTTATTGTGGCTCCTATCACAAATGCTATGTTAATTGCACTGTGAGTGCATTCTTTCTAAAGATGCTTTATACATAATGTACATAATGCTGCACAGGATAATTGTTTTACACAGTTAAATAAATGTCATGACTGCTTAATTTTTTGCCACAGTTTGTGCCTTATTCACTCGATCATCCTTACAGTGAAAAAGCCTGTCACCCTTTGTTGATACATGTTGAACAATGAAAGGCCAATCTCCTGATGTATGTTCACATTGACCATTAATCACATTAAACACTAGAATTTAATGTCAAAGTATTTAATCATCATAGAAAATGTATCAGCATGCATTATCCGCCTCCCAAGTCCTTCATTTTTCCAATATGTCTGACTCACTTCAACCTTGGGATGTAGGAGCCAAAACATTTCACTATTTATATCTTAAATAGGAGGTAGAGCTCTTTACCTCTAAAGTGTTAATACCAGATGTCCGAGATAAAAAACAAAACAAAACTGATACTGCTTTTTTTTTAATGGTTTTGATTTAAATTTTCTTGATTTACATGTATGTACTATTTTACATTTTTGACATCATCCTTCTGAAGTTGTAATTCTCTGACTTTCAGGTTCGGGTGAAAAAAAAAGTCACTATTTTAGTCCAGAATCAGTGGAGAAGCACAGGGATGGATTTTGCCTTCACTTTAAATTCTGACCCCTGGCTGTTTTGATACATAGCTAATGAGTAATGTCCAGCCAACAGTGTTTCAGTATTTACTCGCAGCACTGGATGTTGGTGGGTGAGAATCACTAAGCTTAACAGGCATCAATCAGCCCAGGCAGGGGTCCTCTGTGCTGTGACTGACAGAGGGAGAATAACAAGGCCTCCTCATCCTCGTCCATGCCCCTGCTGAGTGAGAGCATGGTGGGCTGGCAGAGTCTGACAGAGAATAGCAGGGAACCTCACTTTTAAAGTTCAAAGAGTTGGACTACACAGGTAGGAACCACACAGTATGGACTTCTGAATTTAGGTTGTTTGAACTGAACTACAGTTATAGACTCAATAGATGGTAGATCCAGGCTCTTAGTCAGCACCATTGACAGAGACCAGATCATGGACAGCACAAGTTTCTTCAAAGAGTCAGTTTGAAAGAAAGCCAAAACTTTTTTAGCAATGAGGACATTTGGCGAAAACAGATTTCCAGCCCTCACTTATTCCTAAATCTTTGACTGTAATCACTCTAAGTTTTAAAGTTTTTGATGAAAATTGGACATTGGTCTCCTTTTGTGGACTTACTAAAAACTGCTCAAAACAATGAACAACAGCTCATCTTCCACAAATTAGCAACACGACACCACATGTTCCTTGTCAAAGTGAATGTTCACCTGTTCCTTAAAAGACTTTTCAGACCCAGGGCCCTGACAACCACCCCCCACTGTTACTGTGAACCTCTCAGTGACCACTCCGCCACAGATCAGCAACACCCTGGGGTCTGTTTCACAAAGCAGGTTTATTGAAAACTCTGAGTCTGTTAACCCTGAAATGAGGGAAACTCTGAGTTTTCCGTTTCACAAAGGGAGGTAATTTAAGCTCTCGGTCAGTTACCGTAGTAACAGACTCTATGAACCTAACCTGGTCGCGAGCAGGTTTTCTTCAGGAAACTCAGAGTTTCGCTCTGTCTCCTCCCTCTAGAATATAAAACCAATTCGGTTTTATATTCTCTTATATTCTCTTATATTCTATCAATTCGACTTCCTCATTCATTCAGCCCGTCGCATGCGTGTGTTTAAGCGGTTACTGAATTAAAAGAAGAAACGTTGCGTCTCTGTGGTGCTCTGACCGCGTTGCAAAAGTCTTTTATATTTATGATAAAAAAAATCAAAAGACAAATCTGTGTCAAAGTCATCATTTTTAGATTTTCCACCGCCACTGCCAAGAGCACTCAAATAAGACATCGTAAGTTATTGGATTTCTTTTTTTTAAACTAACACATTCAGTTTAATCGACATGAATTATAATGTATGTGAAGTCAGCATCATGTTAGGGATAAAGCTAATGCACATTAAAACAGCCACTGAATGATATTTCATTAGTTTAATATTTAGAATATGATTGAAGTGCTTCCATGTATGTTTTTTTCTACCGCTGCATTGCTCCTAAATTAATATAAATTTTAGCTTCCGGTCGTGATTAAGTATTAAATAAATAGACCCGTTCAAACTTGCGCATTAACTCGAGCATCAGTTTCTTCCCACGCCGCTTCTCTCTCTTTTGCAGCTGCAGCCATGTTACTTTATTTTTCTGAACGTCCGCATGAGGATTTCGAGCTCCACTGGTGTGACGTAGGAGGACCTCTTTTTGTGTACTGTTGCCATGGTGAATCGTGGTGTCTGGGCTCCATTAATGCTGACTTTTTACAGTCAGCGTGCACGCACTTAACTCCGGGTGAACCTACTCAGAGTTGATTGAACTAACTCTGATCAGCTGTTCTGGAACCGAAAACTCAGAGTTTCGTATCTCAGAGTAGATCGACTCAGAGTTCAGGGTTAGACTCAGAGTTTGTTGAACCTTCTTTGTGAAACGGACCCCTGCACACAGACAGCATGCTCTACCTGCCTGATTTGATTTTGGAATGCTCAGAGAAGCAAGAGAGCGAACCCTCAAAAGAGAGACAAACTCTCTAAATATTAGATTTTGAAGTGTTTCTGTTTGAGGCTTTTGTTTCAGCTCTCAGCATGTTTTTCACAGGATAAGTTTTTACTTGTCACATTGCAGGAAAGTCACAGGTGTAATTAATGACACTAACGAGGTTAAACATTACCAGTGAGCTACATGCACATTAACAGAACCCTGGAACTGGTGAAGCGACATGAACAGGCCCTCGTTAAGCTTGATTAATTCCACCTGTGACTTTCCTGCTGTTACACATCAAAACATCATTCAACAGTCAACCACTCACAACACAGAAGTGGTAACAGATTCAACTTTGTTTGCTGATGGTTTGCCCAGAATACAGTTTTCCAACAGTAAATGTAAAAAGTATTGTTATTCTTCATGCTTGTATGTTTTTAAGTTCATCATTTCGTTAGACAATAATTCAAACAAGCATCCATATATGTTAAACTGCAGTATGTGTTACAGTGAAGCTAGTAAAATGTATTTTTGTCTTTGTCTTCACACATCATGTCACTCTCTTGTAGGCAGTCCGTGTTGAAATCGAAGAATAACTTTCCCTGACGTCTCTTTGGCTCACAATGTTCCCTGTGTCTGTATTCCTGCTTGACTGACAGCTTCTGTGTGGTCCATTTCTGCACTAAAGAAATCTGCACGCCTTCCCCTCCTCGCTTGTCAGGAAAAAGAAACGTTCTGTCACAGCAACACACAACCTGAGCGAGTCAGCAGAGAACTGGGCTGACTGGACACTGTTGGTGTGTGCTGACTTTAGAAGAGATGAGGTGGAAACTCAGAATGTAAAACTCTCTGAAGCATCAAATTAACTCCTTCTAAACATAAGCTGTAATAATAACACCAATTACTTAACTCATAAGAATAATGTTTAATGTGTTAATAGTTTTTTCCATCTTGTTTAACAAACTGCAATATAAGGGTGAAGATGAATGTGTACCCTGAGAATAAATCCCTGTAATCTGGAGATCTACAGCCTCACACTCTCTGCTCAGAGAGGTCAGACAGACCTTGAAGAGACTGTGTGATGTGCAGGGTTGCGTCAGTGTTGCATGTCCAATAGTTAATATGTGGAATGAGTGAAGAGCAGCATAAGAGTGTGAGAAGTTGAACAAATGAAAGTCAAGCTCTAAAGTGAAACATTGTCTTTTTATGTGAGGAAAGAAGATACACACACTGCACTGCACTCATTTAAGAGAACAAAAAATGTTGAGAATGAACTTGAGAGACTGAATGACTTTGTGCTGAAGAGAAAGACGGGAGAGAAGTGGGAGGAGGACGAAGACAGAAAGGTGAGAGGGTCATAAACTGCAACACTGAGGCAAGGAGTGCAATGAACAGCAAACATCTGTCCTCAAACTGTTGAATATCAGAAGAGGCGACATCTATCTCACAAATCGTTTAAAATTTCAGCTAAAACTTGTGATTGATCCAACCGTCTTGTTTTCCTGCAGTCACTGCTAAAATCTCATCTGTGTCTAAATCTGTGTTAGTGAGCACTTCTCCTTTGCCGAGATAATCCATCCACCTCACAGGTGTGGCATATCAAGATGCTGATTAGACAGCATGATTATTGCACAGATGTGCCTTAGGCTGGCCACAATAAAAGGCCACTCTAAAATGTGCAGTTTTACTGTATTGGGGGGGTCAGAAAACCAGTCAGTACCATTTGTCTCACGCAGTGCAACACATCTCCTTCGCATAGAGTTGATCAGGTTGTTGATTGTGGCCTGTGGGATGTTGGTCCACTCCTCTTCAATGGCTGTGCGAAGCTGCTGGATATTGGCAGGAACTGGAACACGCTGTCGTATACGCCGATCCAGAGCATCCCAAGCATGCTCAATGGGTGACATTACTTTGTAAAAATGGTTTCGCTCAGAGAGTGTTTCTGGCTGAACGTGTGTTAGTTCAGGCGGGACATAAGGGTCACATGTTGGCAGTCTGCCCACTGAACACTGCACAAGGAAAAATCAATTTTTAGAACAAGATGGTGTATTTAAAGACTATAAAACTTGTAGCTCCTTCACTGGCTTCCGTTACGCTGCCTGTTAGTATTATGCTGCTGAATACAACACTAGTACTGCTGCTCTGTGTACACACACAGGGGAGTTTTCTGAAAAGCCCATTTTCCTTGTATCATTATAACTTTCAAAAGGTCATCGATCCATAGAAATATCTCAATGAGATTCTCTGGGGCATTAGTATCCAGAAAGAGAATAATCTGTTTTTTAAGCTTTAACAACAACTCAGAACGAGCAGAAACTTTAAATAGTGTTTTCAGATACACAACAAATAAATCATCACATAGGCAAATAGTAGTAATCTAATAACTCAAACGGCAGAGTGCAGCTGTATGTGCGTTTGTGTGTCTCTTTGTGTGCATACATGTATACATTTTTGGGGGGCAGTCATCCTGTAAAGAGGCTTTAAGAAAGTCAAGCATCTCTTGATCCAGTGTGTCACTGAGGCAGAACAACATCAACACCCTGCTGTTTATCATTTATCATTTTCCCTGAAGGACAAGACACATGGTTGAGTCTTTCCAGCCACACATCTCTCACTCTGTGTCTCGACTCTTTTCTCTCGCTCGCACTGGTGTTCATTCTGCTTGTTACTCTTTGTTTGTTGTTCATTATCTTACCAGGTAATCTGCCACTATTGTCAATTCAACAGTTCCCTCTCATTGATACTGAATCTAAACATGGAAACTTTACATTAGTAGAATAATCATGATGCAGAATCCTAGTCAGTGGGTCAAAATACTGGCTATGTAATCAAGTCCAGAGGCCTCGTCCTCCCTGGTAAATTGAAGTGCATATGCTGCTTGAGCGGCGTGAAATTAATTTAATCCAACAGTTTTGGGATGGGATTAGTAGAAAGGTTAAGGAAATACACCTGTTCTCTCCTCTTTAACACCTGACACAATGTTATGAAATGCCAACCCCATTACCTCTGTTACTGTTGATCAGGGTCTTCGGACTCACATTCTTCATAAACACACACACTGCATAAACATTTCAACTGATGCATCTATAATGGCTGCTGCTGTGTAAACAAATGCCAGAGTGCCCTCTGTGACATAATGTCTGTTTGTTCATGCTCAGAGCTGAGAGAAGCAGTGATTGAACTGCAACAACTCACTGCTTATTGCTTATTGTCTGTTTCCTCATCTCTCCGTCAGCCTCTGAGCTCCTTCTCCAGATGCTGCTGGAGGAGATGTTCAGTCACTGGGAGCCGTCCATCATCTCCTCTTTCCTCCCTGTGTTAAACTCTAGCAGAGAGGTAGAGCTGTGCTTACAGCTTCCTGTTTCATAGACTAAGTTATTATTCATTCAGCTGTCAGTCGGGGCCAAGATGATTCAGTGGGAGGTCTGAATGAAACATGACTTTATGGAAATGTTCAGGTACCACCTGTATGTGAAACAGCTGGACTGGAGAATGAAACACAGAATAGTGTGCATTAGAGAGTAATGATTGGTAAAGGTTCTGTCTCTGATGATGGTAATAAAAATGGTAAAATCACTGAGCCCAGTGGTTCAGTCATGGATCTGTTGGTCACTGGATGCACAAGGTAAGGGATGCACAGGCTTGCCTACAATCTGAATGGCTGCCCCAGATGCCTTCTAAAAAATTCTGTCACGTCATTGGTCTCCATCTCACTGTGGGGCAGGTGTTTGGCAAGATTTTCTTTTTCTGCTAAGACTGTCAATATTTTCTGCTCCAGATGGATCTTACAGAATGTGAGTTGATACTTCCCTGATATATGAAGAACAACAAGAGCATGTTTATTTTTCTGTGTACAAAACTCTAAATTATGAAAACATCAACTTTGTCTCTAAAGGATATACAGACACGAAGAGAAGCAATTTAATGAAACGTTGTTTTTAAAGCACCTGCAGCCAAATGTGTTTTACAATCTTCTCCAGGGAGGAAACTTCAGTTAATTCATGTTGCTGTGTTTGAGAAAAATCTTCCTCCAATTAAAATTTAAGTCTGAATTTGACCTTTTGAAAGAAGGAATCCTCATTAAAATGTGGAGCAGCTGTTTCCTTTATGCCTCAGTTGTCTTTCTCGTCTTTCTGTCTTGTCTTGGCTCGAGTCTTCTTTTCAACATTTAAGTATATGTATTTCATCATCTTGAAGATTTTTAGTTAAATAAATTGACCTTGTGATGAAAGCTCTTGTATTTGCAGTGTTCTTTCATATCATCAGTGAGTGAGTCGGCAGAAGTCAGTGTTCTCTGACCTCTGAGTAAATTAGTGTGGACAAACATAGAAGACTACAGGTGATGGAAGTAAAAAAAAAAAGTTCATCCTCTGTATCACCTGCTGTTTCTTCTTCTAGAGATGGAGTGTGACAGAATGTTACAACAGCACACACACAGATTAAAAGTCTGGGAGTGTTTCCCACACAGAGGCCCTTTGTGCTGTTATTCATCTCCTCAGCTCCATATTTACTAAAGTAATCCAATGAAGGGCCTTATTTGAGGGAACAACAGCAGAACATCACAAACGTAAACCGCTGTATTACTTGTTTTAAATAAACCCTGCTGTACTGTTAAATAAATGACTTGTTCTCAGTTCTTCTGTCTCTGTTGGTGTGTCGGTGAACGACTGAAACAAATGCATCTGTATCCAACATCACTGTTCCCCACCTACTTGATATTCAGTTTATAATCTAATACAAGCAAATTGACATTAATGCAGTCATAACCCAGCATGCAACTGGGTGTTTAGCCTTTTAAGCCTTTTGATAAGAGCTATCTGATTACCCACAATCCCCTGGTTTCATCAGGGAGCAATTATCTCGTCACTGATCTGTGGCCGTCTCATAAAGAGTATCTGATCAGGATGTTGTGGCTTTAGCAGCCGTGCATACTGTGTGTACATTTACATTTAATTAATCTGCTGCTGAATAAGGAATGGCTTCAAACCAGTTTTGTTTAATGTAACAGCATCCAGTTCCTAAAAAAAAAATATATAAAACCAGTAAACACACACACACACACACAAGCATTTAGCTAACACATGAAATGATCGTCTCTGAGCAGAACTGTGACAAATCAAACTCTATCATCTGTTGACATGTGTAGGAGCCTGGTGATGTTGGAGTCACAGATGTTATAGAGACAAACAGCTGGGAGTTAGATTGGAGTGTAAACGTGCTCAGGAAATACAGTTTTAATAAAACTAAGCTGCTCCACTGAGACTGTCTTATATTACAGAACTCAAACTGAACGTTATTAAAAACTGAAAATTCATAAGTGAGAATTAAACACTTCAACGTGCTTTCTGTAGAACTGCTAACTGTGAATCACACTTTGTGTCTCTGGGAATTTCACTGTGCTTAATGTTCCCAAGATAGGACCAACATCAAAACTGTTCAGTTTAATACATAAATTATGAATATTAGTGGACTAAATGTGCCAAGCTTGCAGGACAGGGGAATCAATGGCAGACTCGTCCTTGGAGGAATATAGGTGAGCATAAAAAAATAAGCAACACCACAAAATCTCACTTAAACACACACACTTAATGAAGGATTAACATGATATAAGGAAATACATCCTAATAATACATTTAATGATACATCAAGTAACAAATCATATGATTAAGGCTTTGGACTATTCTATTTCAATGACAATATCCTGAGTGTCAGATGTGAACCGCAGGTGTATAAAATAAAATCAATGTTAAACTTTTTTCGGACATCAGACTCAGTAGAGTAGAGTTAAATTCCACTGTATCTCCTAGGAAAAAAAGGATAGCGACTCACACATAAAGTACTTAAATGCCTCTTCCTTTTTTTCATTAAGTGCCAAGTATTTGATAACATGTCCAGAGACTTTGTCCTCCCTGCTGGAACTGAAGAGTAAAGACTCATTGAGCAGCTGTAAACACATGTAATCCTGCAGAGCTCTGGGGTGGCAGCATCAGAGAGGGAGATGAAATCGTCCCTGAATGAAGAGTCTGCAGAACACTGACCTCACTACAAGTACAGACATCATTATGCAATGCCTTCATAGACAGCTAATGTAAACCAAATACAGACCAGAATAGAAATATTATGGATCCAATATACTATCAGCAGTCAGATCAGGAGAACACTGTGCTGCATTTTTACCTTCTTCCACCTCTCTCTGTATGAGTCATGATGTAAAAAGTAGATTTTGAATTAAAATTTTTCAGTCAGAATTTTTCTGTTTTTCATCTATTTTACTTTCTGTCAGTTGATTCACATTTCTCTCATTATATCCTGAATGTTGAGCGGTGAAACAAGACTTCATCACACAAGGACAATTTAGCCCTTTCAAAAGGGAGTTATTAAAACAATTTATTATTTTTCCTGTTAAAACTGTGGTCCTTATGACTATAATCACTCACCATGTTACTGATGAACCTTCTCTGTGTGCTCCTGCTGCTGTCTCCTCCTGTCTCATGTTTGTGTTGTTGGACAGAGTCAGTCATGTGTCACCTGTCCATCAGGCATCCTGCTGCTCTGCACACCTGTTCCCAATCATCTCATCAGCCTGCTGACCTGTTACAGGACCTGCCTCCACAGCTCAACCTGATTGGTTAATCAGTCTCTCACTGCTTTCTCTCAGCACTTGGCCAGATTGGTTTATTTTTTTGTCCTCCCTCCACTTTGCCTGTTTACTCAACATTTCTTGTTGACTCTTAGATTTGTCGAACAAAAACAAACTGTGACAGAGAAGTCTGAGCTTGAACAAAGAGACACAGTCACATGAGCTTCAAACAACAGAGAAATTAAGTAATGGGATTTAGACACCAAAGCAAAGCCTCCAGCACTTCAGTCACTTTAATCCTTTCTTGCGAGGACAATGAATTCATGAGGACAATAATAAGCTCTCATTAGATTTTCCAGCTCATGTTTGCCCCTGACTTACAAATGTAAATGAAGACATGATCGTGTTTGGGTACTGAAACTATTCTCTCTTTGTGAGAGTAATAATATACAGCTGTTCTGCCACAAAGCTTTACTGTCACTGCAGAGGTCTGCATCATGTAAAGAAGCTCAGGGAGGTCTGTGTTTATAAAGTGTCAGTCTCTGGATATTAACTCATTATTAATGGTTAACGGTTTCCTTAGAATGGATATGAAGGGTTTTAAGAATCTCATATCTGACACTGAAAAGTAGCTGTCATGAATTTATCTCATGAAATCCAATCAGGATTTTCATTTTGCCTGCTTTTCCATCAGTGAATTTGTGTAATGACGCCATGTAGAGGCATTAGTCTTCTTATTATATGATTCATAAGACATTCAAAAATGTACATTAAAGTGATACAAACAAAAAATAAACTTTTATCACATATAAATAAACAGAGCACACAACCTATGACTAATATCAGTGCATCTGATACAGACACTTACCACATTAACATGCTGGGTCATGCAGATAATGGAGATAGACATGCCTCTGTACACGTTGTCGCAACTGGGCTCAATTCTGGACAAAGAACTGGAGACGACACATGAGTAAACAAAAAGTATGTTTATTTGACAGAAATAAAATCAGAATCAATGTAAAGAAAACAAACAACAGGATGGAAGCAGAGGGAGAGAGAAAGACTGACTGACTGCTACCAGCGTATATCAGCAGAAAGACCAGGTGATCCTAATCTACTAACGAGCTGACTCCGCCCACCAGGCTCCTGCAGGGAGAGGTCTGCTCACAGAGGGCCGTCACACTAATGACCTCATACCAACGAGAGTTTAATCAACTCGTAAGTTGGTCATGCATTCTTGTAGTTTCACAGGGCATGTGTCAGAATTTAGTTGAAAGTTAAGAGTGTATTTGAAGCAGGTGAAGCACAATGATGTAATTCCTACACAGTGTAACATGCGACACATGTCAAATGGTCAAATATGAGTGCTGAGCTTTCACTCCATGAGAACTTGGCATTCAACGCTGTGGTCGAGTTAACCATATAATCAGTCCCTGATTAACTCAGTGTTGTGACCTCAGATGAAAACACTTGAAGTGAACCACTTTCTCCCACTTTGCATGTACAAAATATTGTTTATTCCAAGCAGCTCGACAGAGAGCAGGGACAGACAGAAGAGAGGCTCAACAATCAGGCATCCCTACATCTATTTATGGAGTGAAATTTGACAAGAGCATTAAACTAGACTGATGCATGTGCAGAGCATATTGGACGGTCAGATGGATCAGACAGCAGCAGGACTTCCTGTCACGTCCTTCCTGTCAGCAGCTTAATATTTGTCAAATGGAGCTGTCAGGCTTTAGATGTTATTAGGATGTCACAGAAACAGACTGCCAGTTAAGTGGTTAAGGTGAGACAGTTGACAACCACAGAATGGACACCTCTACAGTCTTTGCAGATAAAACTTAAGCAGACTTTAAGAAAGTGACATTCTCAACTCCAGCAGATTAAATTTCTGGTGTTTCAACTTCAAGAGAAAATATGTCATAAATGTTCTTAAAGCCATCTAGCAAACCATATAATGTGCCTTCTAATGCATGGCCAATGTCTCGTCAATAAAGTTGGCCTTTGTTTAAAAACAACATATAAAAAACATGGACTGTTTAACTCCAGAATAAAGATTCAACAGTTCTGTCACAGAGTGGTTGTACCTATCTAACACAGCAGCAAGAGGAGGAGAGAGGCTCTGTATAATTGTATTCATCTGCCATCACTGTCCAATTTAAGAGCAGTCAGTGCCCCCCTAATCTCATTCTAAAGCCCCTTTCATTTGGACTGCATTAAGAAGCATATGTGACAGTGTCTGGTTAGAAAGAACAGCTAACCATAACATTTACTGAGACGTAATAATAAGATAAACAGAGACGGAGAGAAACTAGAGAAAGAGACGCTGAGTGACATTCTTTAAACCACGTCTCAATCTGTGTGTCTTCATGGTGTGTGATCACCTTCAGTAATAGAAATTTGAAGCATTTGAATGAAGAGTGGATATACACACATCGGCACATTGGTTAATTTCTACCTGATATAACAACGTGTATTACGATATAATGTCCTGATCTGTGGATAGCATTACTGAACATCACATCTCAGTGATCAGACAAAACAGGTAGGTCAGTGCACTCTTAATATGGTGCAATAGATATGTAGGAAATCATTACATCTCTCCAGTGTGCTGATTAGTATGCATAAGGAGAGGAATCTATGATGTTTGAATCAAAAGAACTTCAGTGAAAAAGGACAGTGTTTGCAGCCACCCGATGAAATGTGAAAAGTATGTGACACTTGAGGTGCTTTCAAGTGTCTCTTCAAGGTATACATGCAGATGTGTAGACGATGGGTCTGGATTTTAAAAGAACTCTTTAATGTTCAGTTCTGTTCAAGGTTCAATATTTGAAATGAACCAGACATGAACCAATCAAATTACATCTGCGCTGCAGAAGTGTTAAAATTTCAGCTACCACGTCTTTACATTTGAGAACAAAAAAGTTTTGTTCAACTTGCACTCATTACATGACCAAAATAAAAAGCCCAAACATTCAGGCTCCGATGCAAACATAAACAACTGTTATACAATATTTCAAAAAGGAGAGACATCATTATGATTTAACAGATATTTAATTGATATGTGCAAACTTTACATGGCGATCATCCCCATAATGTTACCTTCATGTGGGATAGTACAGCCATGAGTAGTAAAGAACACCCCCTGATGGAGTCTAAACACTGCTGTTGATGGTAGTGAAAAGATGCTTGGTGTGATTTGGAGGGGACTTTTGAGAGCTTGATCTGGACACTGGACGTGGTGAAGTGGAGACAGTGGATGACAGCTGACAGCAACAGAGAGGAGATCATATTTAAGGTTTGACAGCAGCATGACGGAGGCTGATGGAGATTGCTGTGAATTCTGTTTTCCGCTGGTTATGAAACAGACTTAAATTATTCTGATTACTCTTTATTACTCTATAAGAGGTACGGCTTCGTCCACAGGGGTCGCCAAAATCAACACAAACTGAAAGTTCCCCACAGTAGCTTTTAGCTTGAAGAGTAAACACCCATGATCAACGGTTATAGAAGCAGGAAGAGAGAGAGAGAGAGGGAGAGAGAGAGAGGCGTAAATGAATAAAGAACTTCCTGCTTGAACTTACGCTGAGCTTTAAGAGGATGTCATCTCTTTTTTTGTAAATTAGTATTATTAGTATTTTAAATTAATGAGTCTGAACAACCCCTGTGATTATAATATGGCCCATGGACATTTGAACTTACTAATTATAATCTATTTTATGTGACATTGTCCTTACACTTGTTTTATTTAAATACAGCAGTCAGGAGTTTTTCAGGAAGTCCTTCCTGAGGCTTCACAGGCTTCATACCATCAAGTTTCGCTGCTGCATTTTAAACTACTTCTGGAGGTGGAGGTGGAAGAAGTAACACTCATGAATAGTAATTACAATACAGTTCAAATTCATACCATACACTGTATAAAAAGATGGACGACATGACAGCTCAAAAAGACATCTCAAATTCCTCCTCCTGACTGCAGTACAGATCATAAAGCCCGCCTCCTCCATGTTAACAGATGGGACATGGGTCAAATTGTAATACCAAAATACACGTCAAATAAATGTTTCTCTAACATTGTTCCCGTCACTATAGCTAGTTCTTATCATGCCAATCCAACAGATCCAAGACAGCAGAGGGTAAAGAGTTGAGGTTCAAACAGTGACTGATTAAAATGATATCCAAGCTGTCAGATGAAGAGCTGTAGGGAGATTTAATTCCTCCTCTTGAGACAAAAAGGACAACTGGAGGTGAAGTTGACTCTCCGTCTCAAACTGCTTCATTTAACTGATGAAACACATGAAAGACTCCTGCTGTTGTTCTTTAAAGCCAGGCACCAAACTGAACAGATGAGGTTAACATCAAGCTGAGGAGATTAATAACCTTATTATTCACATTCAAACAGTGATGATCAGCTTCATGTAGGGGCCTCTGAGGTGAACAAGAAGGTACACACGTCACACACCACACACACTGTCCCTCGCAGTAAGTTATGTTAGAAGAGAGTCACAGCATGAGAAAGACAACAGAGGACACATCTCAGTCGTCTCTCTTGGATCTGACCTGGGAGCTGATCTACTCAGAGTCAGTCCTGTTACCTGGCAGAAATACTTTTAATAGAAGTATGAGACATCATGGACAGTCTGATGAAACTCGCTCAGCTTTTACTGTAGCTGTTGTTTAACTCACCCTGGACAGTTTCACATTCATGATAAGAATAATAGTCAGAAAAGTCGATGTCCTAGTGATCTTCTTAACCTGTTCTTTGAAACTGAATTCTTCTGCAGAAGTAAAAAGCCTTGAAACTGAACTCAGAGACTCTGTGGGATCTTCACACCATTTATTCAGCCCTGACAATGTGTGTGTTTCAGTGTTTGTGTGTTTCAGTGTGTGCAGCCACACTCACTTGTGTTCCCTGTGGCCACTTTAAGTCCTTCTCAGGAGACAGAAAGTATCTTGTGACCAAGACCAGCTACTCTGGTTAGTTGTGTGTACTGACTTTAACTACATCACATGTTTCTTCTCTATATGAATGATAAACTACAGGAACACATGTAGTTAGAAACAAGAGTTATTTCTGATGATAATGGATACTATCTCAAACTTCATGCAGTTGTTGTCAAGGGTATTGAATGTATTCTGAAACGGTGTGCATGTGTAGCTTGTGTTTATGTGTGTGCGTGTGAGACCACCACTCAGTGTGTTTCTCTGCATGAACCATCAGAACCAGTGAAGGAAAAACAGGCCTCATTAAACTGCCTGACAGCATCAGTCTGAGAAGATGGGACACTGATTCTGAAGCAGCGGTGAAAAACACATCTATTCTCTCTCTGTGTGTTTGTCACACACACTTCTAATCTTCTCTTCCTCTCTGCACTCATAAATAATGTCTTCCTGTTTACTGGCAGACCGTTTTCTCCATCCTCTCCATCCAGTATCAGGTTCCTCTTGGTCTCTCTGTGGATCTGTTCCTCAATCAGACATCAGACTGCTCTTCATCTACACTCACAGCCAGCAGAGCAGGAGAGTCTTAAATAAGAACAGCATTAGCATTAGCATTTTCAGCCTGAACTGCAAGAAGGAACTTAACCAGCTAAAGCTCATTTACATCCAGATAACCAAGGACACTTAAAAGCCTCTGACTCTGCTCACACATTATTACAAGAATCTGTGAAGCAGCACAAATCACCTCTGATCCTCACAGCAGCCAGTCAGACAGGAAGAGAGCAGAGCAGCAAGAACGGCCTTCCTAAGTTATATACTATTATATTATAGAACCTGTAAGTTATTGTGTGTGTACACAAAGCGACAGGTTTCAGCTGGCCAGCCTGCACACATTACAGAAGTACTTTCTGGCACTTCCCTGATCAGCCCTAATCCCAACATCCCCCAAACACAAACACTTCCCACCTCACTAAACACACTTGCATGTAAAATCTAAAACCCCACTGATACAAGAACAAGATCATGTTTTACCTGCATTTCAGGATCCACAGAGGAAGATCCAGGATGGATGAGACCGCACCAAGAAAAGAAGGAGAAAGAGAAACATACAATTAAGAGATACTCAGAGACAAAAATGCAGAATCTACATAAAGTCTTTGCAATAAACACAGCCAGTTCTGAAGTTTGAGCCAGGAGTGAGAAACATGTCAATAGTTGAAACAGCTCGGTAATATTGTCAAACTTCTATAAGCAGAATAAGATGATAAAGTGTCCGTTTGAACATCATCTTCTCAGATGAAAGGTGTAACTATGATTTGAGGAAGACAAGAGAACAATTTAAATATGTTCACTTAATTGCAAACATGCAACCATGTTGTCAGTAGTGTCAAAGGTCAGCTCATCTATCTCTACTGAAGACAAACATTTGGTCTCTTTATTCTTTGTTGTGTTGAAGAATCTGCACAATTTAAAGCTAACAGGTTTTGTCACATTTAAAAGTCAGTGCTTTATTATTCATGTTTGGAAACTTCATCCCTTGACATATTTTTCAGGACCTGCCATTACCCTGCCAAGTTGTGACACCAAAAGTGTATTTCAGCAGAGCAGGAAGCTGTAAAGAGCTTGTTTACCGGAAACAGCTTCCTATAGTTTCATATGAGAGGTTTTAAATCAGCCAAACCTTTGAAAAATGTATCCTTGTCCAAAACATTTTTTGAGACGCTATTTTTTGCAGCTTAGTTTCGTAGCTGTTTCGCAATTCAATCAAGGCTGAAGCTAAAAATCCAAGGCCTGAAGAACAACAACACGCTGCAGCCCGGAGACAAGGACAACATCAGCATTTTTCATGGATAGAAGGACAAATCAGCTCCAACACAAACCAGCTCCAAGACTCGGAGGGATGTATTATAAAAAAATAAGATTGTTGACCTGGTTCTACCCTGACATACATAAACTATAATTAGTTATCGGGAAAGCGTGTTTGGCAAACTTGTGAACAGAAGGGTCTCATCTATCAGCACAAACAAACTGCCCTTTGTTTTCTGTTCAGCAGTTAAAAAAGATTTACTTTCACAGCAAATATGAACATAATGTTTCAAGCAGACACATAATTACACAAAGGCTAAATGCACTTTCTGTCTCATTTGTCTGAATGGCTGAGAGCTCTGCAACATCTACAAAAGTAATGTGTGTCCCACTTCACTCCAACACAGCAGTCACATAATTTCCTTCATGCTTCAAGACTGTAAAACTTCTTAGTGTTAAATTCAGCAGGATACAGTTTTCAAGCAAACTGATATCTTCCCTGAAATGATTCTTCCCTGAAGCTTTTTGTCTCTTTCAGCAACAAGCAGCTCAGGAATCAAATCTCTGAATGTAAACGTAAGAGTCTAAATCACATTCTTACTTACATTTAGGGTTAAAGATCAGCTATCTAGTTAAATTATAGTTACATCATGTACATAACTTTAAAGAAGCTGTTGCACAGAAAATATGTACAGTGGTATTTTTGTTGGTTAACAGCAACTCACACAGTCTCTGTTGCTGTACATACATGTACACATAAATACACATGTAGTAAATCAACACGCAATGTTATTCACTATTGAGATTCTTCTTCTACGATCTTTTATCAGCAGATTACTGGTCAACACTGAATCAAAACAATTGCAAGCCAGTATCAGTTTCACACAATGCTACTCAATAAAAGTTTCAGACTGGGTGAGCACATATTCTCACAGTGGCAGTGGTGTTTGGAGGGAGGCTAGAAAAACGCTTGAGGAATATTGTATTGAAAAGTCATTTCCCTTCTATGATCTCAACACACAGTATTCTCATGGACCACTGACCCTGTGTAATAACCAACACTGGAGTTCTCACATCATCATTGTGGTCGAACATAAAGGACTGAGGCTGACATCAAAGTGTCACTTATAAAAAAGAGTTCTTTTTTGTTTCTTTCTATATAATTACTTCAGATGTGATTTGATATGATTACGTTTTGTACAACTCACGACAAATAATTCATTGTCATCGGTCAAACTCCTCGCTGTTAAAAGAGATCACTGTCCAGCCCTGTTCTGCCTCAGGACCCGTCTGAGAACAAATCAATTAGTGTGCCTTGGACCTGCTCCAGTGTTTCTTTCAGACGGCCTCAGTAAATATGACCATCCAGTAGTGACTGCGGTCTGATAACACAAAGCCTCACCATGTCAGTCACAAGACAAGGCCAACACTCTCAAGGTAACAAGGCTAAAACAGGTAGCTGTTTGGTTCTGCTGTAAGGGAACTGAGAAAGCTAATAAAACAATAAAGCAACAAAGACTGAACAAGGTCAGGAAACACTACACGCACTTTCTGCTTGTTCTTACTTCAGCCTTTCCCTGCCTTTATTTGGAAGACTCATAACCTTCATCTCTCTCTTTTTTACCTCATTGAATTTTTATTTTAAAACCAGTGCACAGAGAAAATGACAGACACTGTATTCATTTCACAGTTCAGACTCAAAATATCCCTTTTCCTCCTTAAGGGCACAGCCAAACACACAGAGACATCAGACACAGAGGCCATTAGACTGATGAGGCATTTACAGCAAAAACTATTAGAACCCCACAAAACCACTCTCTACTGTGTATAAGGTTATTGCACTCAAGGCCTGAGTGAAACACTTTAAAGTTAACTTTTTATTAGATGAACAGCAAGAACACAATCCTGACTTGATCTAATTTTCTGAATTACCTCTTGTCAGTGTCTACGTAGACTGACCAACATTGGGTCGATGTCAATGCTGTACAACTGACCTAACAGAGGATGATCCAACAACAAGCCCAACCCCAAATAAAAAGGGACTAGAAGGAGACTGTAAGACTACTTGTAAGAGTAATACACAGAAAAGTAGCAGTAGTAGAAAGTTGGTATCATCAGGCAGAAACAGCAGACTACACACCTTTCTCTTGTCCCTCCCTGTCCAAAGTAATAGCTATATGACAGGGATTAAGGTCTTCAGGCCCCAAACCTCAGATTTGTGTTCAGCTCTCAGAGGAGATGCCAGTGACAGATTCAGAGGGCTTACTGGTTTATGTGTTCAAACCCGAGGCAGGAGGCCAGAAGGATATCAGAGCAATACGACAAGATGAATAGCCGTGATCACAGCACAGCCAAGGATTATCTGTGAGACCACTGCAAAGTGCCCGATTAACTGCCCCACCGGCTTCTTCTTAGATGACCAGCTTCTTGTTTCTCAGCTGCTCTGTGCCTGGTTCTCATTTTAAACCTCCTTCAGATCAGATTCTGACTTCTTGCTCCCCCACTGATCCCATCCTGGCCTCTCCTGCTGTGACCGGCTGCCCCTTGTCCCTGACCAAGAGGCTGTTCTTGTAAGGATCTTGGTTGCATTGGTAATTATATTTTTACCAGTCACTTTGATAACCTCTAGCATCCAGCAGTATGTGTGCAGCTGTGTAGGTGTGTAACCTTTGCAGTACGTTCAGCCTCCTGCCTGCTGTCTGTCTAACCTCTTTGTGGGTCACATCTACTCCTGAACCTCTGACACTGACAACATGATGTCACACAACCTGTGGAGGTGTGTATCTCTCGTGCCAGCAATCATCAAAATATTGTAATAAAATAAACTATCTTAAGAAGCTGCATCAGCCTTTCAAACAGCAGACATGTTTGCTGTCATAGTAGGAGCAGCACAGGTGTTACTAATCACCTAATTAATAACTGTTCTATTGTGACTGAGCCAGACTCCAACAGCACCAGGCCGCTGAGACTGAAAGAGCTAATTAGCTTTATTAATTACACCTGTGTGTGTGTGTGCCACGTCATATCAAAACGGCTTCTTTAAGGAGATGAATTGTGACTCACTATATAACTGTATTTCCTATTATATTTTTGTCTATGTGTAAAATGTACAGAATTTCCCATTTATATTATTATAGACAGCAGGGATGAAACAAGGAACACAAGGTCATTACTTCTCTCCAATCACTCAGTCTTCTTATCTGTCTCATTAAACAAGTGTAATTAACAGAAACTTAAACAAAATGCTTATATAACAACAAATAAACAATACACAAAAACTGAAGTGAAATTATTGTCAACTCCACTCTGTGTGCATTCTGTATGCAGACATTAAAGTTGTGTTTCTCCCTTGACCTCCTGCATGCTGTCTCTCTCTAGTCATACCACACTCAAGCAAAGAGAATAAATATATAACTCGTATGTTGAACCGACAAGACACATACCTGAATGCAAACCGTATTGACAAATCAAATACACAGCACACAAATGTACAGCTTTGAATAAACGTAAATGTACTGATCGTTCAAGTGCAGCTAAAATCAACAGAAAAAAGAAAAAAAAATCCCGTCCGTGTTTTTCTTTCCAATTATTCCCAAAACAGTTAATATTCAATTGTTGCACTTAATTTTGGTTCAGTTCAATTGTGGAAAAGAGAAATTTTAAAAGTAAACCTATATAGTTCTTCCATATTTTACAGAAGTTACATGCAGTCCTCGAGTCACAACCACCCATGGAGGTAAAAACCCTCCTCCCTTTGACACAGCATCAGTTTGGTAACACACAATCTAGACAAGAGTCCTCTGAGTGTGGATGTGTAAAATTTAAATACACTGCATGGTACACTTACAAAAGTTGGACCAGAGCCATATAAAAGACAATAAAATATTAAAAGCCTCGTTACTGTTTAAGCACACAATAAAAGCTGAGGTGAACATTTTGTACAAAACAGCTGATGTATTAATAATTTACATCATGCACAAACCTCCATTAAAACTACATCCCCTGGTGATTTCTGCAAATAAACATCTGATCACTGCAAATAAATGGTAATGTGACAAATAGTGCTGTTATAAGCTAAAGATGAAGATACACAAAAATAATCAAAAGCCCACTTCCTGCTCTGTGTTCTCTACCAGCACACAGCTGTAATCACAAACATCTCTCTGTTGAGATTAACTTTCACTGCTGGGATCACAGAGAAGCAGACAGGAAACAGAGCAGGTGAGATCAGATGGCGATGGAGGACATGTTGGTCGTCTAAATCAGAAATCAGAAAGGCTGGCTGAGTACACTAATTCAGGGAACATATCACCACCAACTGATTAAATGTGTGAATGACTTTTGTTGGTATAATTATGTTAGTAGTTACATCAACAGAATATTGTGTGTAGTCTAAACTCTGGCGGTGCTGCTAAAGGCTAAATTCAGCATGCTAACATGACTTTCATTAGCTGGGGCTACTGGGACTGTCATTGGTTTAATGGGATTTAGTCATAAACATATGGCAGTGTTGGATGATGAAGCTTGATTAAAAGTCTGAGGCTGACCAAAGTACAAACCCTCATTGCAATACAGCCATTAATTGTTAAGTCACTACACTGAAAACCCTGATTGTAAACCTCATGCAGGCAGTAAAGATAGCAACAGCAAGCAACAACCCAATATTGTCATCCCTAGAGCCATGGTGCCGGCATGGCTGTAAATATCAAAAGAAAATAAATTTGGAAAAGCAGCAATAATATTTAGATTTATTTACATACTCTGATCTGACTTCTCAGTGTGTGTGCGCTATCCTTCCTCTGTCCTCTGTAGCTGTAATCATACTGACAGGCTCTTTAATTATATGGAAAACATCATCATTTACACCCACCCTTATAAGCGAACAGGCAGAACATTATATGCATGAACAGGTGTACATTGGTGTGATTAAATGTCTGCAGGATGACAGCCAAGAACATCTGTCAGACAGTCAAATGTGCATAATAGTTACGAGCTGCTGTGGACAGATCTGCATCTTTCTGTCTGTTTATGTTCTGTGCCAGAGCTTTAAAAGCTGCGACTGTCACCTGCAACATATGGTACAAACTAAATAGCAACATCCTTTACAATCAGGTATGCATTAATTTACAGAAAACTCCAACAGATGGATAACTTATGGTTAGATGCTGAGAGAACGAGGATCATTGTGTTATTGAAAGAGATCTGAGTGCTGCAGGGCACTGACAGGATGAGCTTGGTCATCAAGCTGTACATCTAACACACAACCCACGTACATGCTACACAACTACTACTTTCCTCTGCAGTGACATGTGAGGCTGCACATTAAAAGGTTTTAGATAAACAGTTGCACACCCATGCATGCCTGGAAACAGGCAACCCTCTGGTGAACACACACATTCTGATACCCTGGGAGTGATTCTGCAATGCCAATAAGCTTCCTCAGGAGCGTCTGTCACGGCTCAGAGGAGCCACATTGTAAAGGGCAGTTTGAATAGGAGGATTTCAACCACTGTGTTGTATCAGCACCCCGATGGCGTTCTGGGAGAGGAGACTGTTTGCTGTCTTTGCTGAGCACAGCTTGGATTTATTTAACACACATCACAACAGATAGAGAAAGTGAAGGACTGAAGCAAGAGACATGATATTTCCTGAAGTTTGTGTAGAGAGAGACTGAATCACAGCAGGTGTCATGTTTCATCTGGCACTCAAAATTTTTGTGTGGACAAAATCGATGTGACCCTTTGATAATGTAGTTTAAAAACACTGTGTAACACTTTAAGATTAAAATAGCAAGAACCTCTCCTGGGACCACATCCAGTTCAGAGAAACTGATGCTGGCTTCTTCTGATGAGATGTATTTTCGGTCGTCTGATCATAAGACGGAGAGGTTTATGTCAAACATGTCCTTGTCACTCAATACGTCAAGAGTCAGCTTGGGGGCACAGTCCCTGCCTCAACTGAAGAGAAACAAGAAGCAGCAGCTGATCAGCTTGTTTGTTACCTCTTTGTGAGTCAGCAAACTGACACACTGACTTCCTCTGTCCTGTCCTCCTCTTTCACATCCAGGCGTGTTTATTATTCAACCCAAAGGTTATTGTGTGACAAAGGTCTGTATGTGACAAACGAACTGGCCATATGGCTGTCACTCAAAGAGCTCTAGTAACATTGGCAAGAATACAATACAGACACAGCTTGTCATGTCCTTTAAACCTGACCCAAGCTGGTATATACTGTAGTGGTGGAAGGATGACTAGGAACAAAATAATTACTAAAGTATTATTATATATTATCAACATTAGGCAGCGTTAAAGAGTTAGAAGATACGGGAAACGTGTAAACAGATGCAGACATTGAAGGCAGAATTGTGGTCTTGTTCTGAGTTGTAACAATGACCTCTGACCTCTAACAGAAGTACATCCACATGTTGAGCCTCGTTATGATAGTTTCAATTCTTTAGTCCATGTAGAAAACCAAACAGAGATACCATGTTCACTAGTGAGAGAGAATAAATCATGACATTACAGCTCCGACTGGGTGACCTAGATGAAGGACTCTCTCCAACTCATTGCAGCTGAAAGTAAAACACTATTCATCACAAACACTCTCACCATGTGGCTGCTGCTGCAGGGGCTGGAAAAACACTGGCAGCCACACAAACAGCAACAAGTGCAGCACATTTCACTGTCAGATGAGTGTGATCCAATTACATTAACTCAGTTATGAATAATGTCCAATGTCTAAACATTTCACTGACATCACAGCAGCAAAAAATATTCACACGACAATGCTGACAGAGTCAAAGTGAAATTAGAAGGAAAGAATCAACAACCCTGTCACATCATGACCACATGGTGAAAGAACACTAAACACTGGACTTGGCTGTTGTTTACGGCAACAGCTGCTTGTGTGTTCCTGTGTGTGTGAGTGGAGATTGAGTAATGAAAGAGAGGGTCTGAACTGGAATGCCTCCATCTCTTGGGGTGAAAAACAAGTGACAAAAATACACAGAACACACGACACTTCTTTCAAAGTGAAGGTGAAGACAAACTCGAGAGACTGAATGACTTTGTGTAAAAGAGAGAAAGCGGAACGAGGAAGACAAAGAGAGAAAAGGGAGAACGCCATAA
Organism: Semicossyphus pulcher; assembly: GCF_022749685.1. NCBI lineage: Eukaryota > Metazoa > Chordata > Actinopteri > Labriformes > Labridae > Semicossyphus > Semicossyphus pulcher. The sequence continues at coordinate 9,812,200 of NW_027211700.1, forward strand.
CTTTACCTACTTGTGACTTTGCATATATGGAGTTTGACATAAAAGGACTGTTTTATAACTGAGGAATACCTAGAGAGGCAAAGATGGCACAGAGGAGAAGATGGAGTAAAAACTATAAACACACACTGGCAGTTCAGCATGCAAAGAAAACGTCTCTCCTTTGAAACCTGCCAAGAGCAGAGCAGCTCTCTCCCCTGAAAGCCTTTAATTCCTCCTCTTTACTTCTTGCATAGCAGGTGGTAGTCTGTGTGGAGTGTGTGATACCAGAGCAGGAGTGTGTTTATGTACTGTATCTTTTGTTTGTTCTAAATGTGGGACTATTTAGCGCTGTAGGGGGTCTTTGAGCTACTTGAGGCTCAGACTGTAAATCGGTGTTATTAACTGATGATTAAAGATTTGTTTGTCACAATCTTTGTTCATGCAGACCAAAGACTGTAAAAAGCAGAGGCAGAAGAGGCTTTAGCGAGGCCAGTCCAAATCCCAGCATGCAAACAAACACAGTGAGAAATGCTTTTTGTGTCCTGCAGAAGTGAGGTCAGAAATCATACACAAACATACATACAGACACACTGTCCTCATGAGAGGAGAAACAACACAATGTGATGAACAGTCAGTACTTCTCTCTCTGGTGGGACAGCACAGCACGGCATCTCTCCCTGCTGTTTGCCTCTAATCTGTTTTTATCTCTCAGCTGCGTTTCTTTGTCTTTCCACACTTTAAGTCCCTGTTTCTCTGACATGTCCTCCATCCATCCTTATACTCCAATTGTTGTGGCTACACATTCTATTCTCACATCATGGTAGTTCTTTCTTGCTAGAACTCCGTACATCTCAAATGCTGCTCCATACATCCTGGTTCCAATGCTACGGCTGGCTGATTCTTAAGTGAGTTACGACACAGACACTTAAGTCTGGGCTGAATCCACTTCACACTTAGTCAATAGCAGACAAAGCCTTAAAAGTCACAGCCTTTCCTCTTCTACTCCCCTCCACTTGTCCCTCTTTGTTGCCTGTCCCTGCACGCAGCTGTACAGTCAGTCAGGAGGTCAACAGCTTGTTGAACTAGAGTTTCTTTGAATGAGATTTGAAACATTTCAAATCGAAAATGACTTGACTGAAGATGTGAAGCTTTGTCCTGGTTTATAGGACAGAAGATGGAGGTCAGTCTGTGTGCGGTCGCTCTGTTTGGAGAGTCTGGTGGAGAAGAGACGGAGAGAGCTGAGGTCCAAACACTGACAGGACACAAGAGAGCAGCTGCAGCCCTCTGACAGAAGACAGGAAGAGGTTCAGGTAGAGGAGGAAATGGTAAGCTATAAGAGGAAAGGACCAAGGACTGGACACTGACAGGACACACAACCCCCCACTCACAGTGTCAAGCTCACATCATGTAGCCTTCATTTAAACTGAGGACTGCAGGGTGCTGGTTTCCATTTGAATAGGACTGCTCTGTTTTACTCAGGGAAACCTCATATGTGCAGACTTCTAATACAGACTCTGAAGGTTCCCAAGATAGAAATAAAAGCCAATCTAATTTCTATTATCAGGTTCAATGTTCATGTTCTCCATTATGAACAGTCATCATCTCACCATCTGCTGGGCTACAGTGCTGATCAGCTCAGCAGGTGTGTTGTGATCTAATAGGATCAGACAGGTGTGAGACATGCAGGATAATAACACCTCTGTGCTAACAGAGGAAGCTGGAGGGAAGTCAACAGCTCCATGATATGGTAAATACATTGCAATAAGAAGTCTTGGTGAAAATGACAAGACGAGAGGGATATATGAATGCATATGTGCAGCTAAATTATACCATTTACCCATTAATACAATTAAAGTCTGTAGGTTTCTTCTTCTTCTGTCACTTTGAACCTGAGTTATGAAAGCTTTACAGAGGGAGAGATCTCTTTCTCTCTTATGTCTCCTGCAACATTTGAGCAGAGCTCAGCTAGCTTTGAAGTCTAATGTATAAAGCTTATTTTAGCTGGGGAAATACATTAAAAAGAGGATATCTTACCAGATACAGAATGCACTGACACTCATACCTAATGATGAAATGCTATAAATACTGTATTTTGGTTTTTCCTCTTTAAAAATCAGGCACATGGGATCTGATTCTCTTTGTGGTGCAGTGGATAGAAAACCATTACTACAATAAACAGTCACTCCAAGCCTCTTCTGTCACTCCTGCACATTCTGTTGGACAAGTTTAACTGGAAATTAACCTGGAGGCATAACTGGATCAATCTGAATACATTAGATAAGTACCACCAGCTTCCCTGCAACAATGACTCAAATCAATGCCGTAGAGTGCTCCAAGTCAATGTTCTGAACATAATTTACATCAATAAAAGGCTCATAAGAACAGAACTTCAGGACATGTATTTCTAAAATGAGTAATTTTAGCAAGAAAAGTTCACAACAAAGAGAATGTAATGTCCTGTGGTGGATTTCCTTTGAAGCTGCAGAATAAATCTTGAGACAGAAAAAAACTTCAACAAAGGTGTTGCTGTTCTCTCTGTCCTCATCAAACACACAGAGAATCACTTTAATCCATCAACAAGGAAAGTAACCACAGTCACACTCCACACTACATGTACATAAACAGTTTATATGTAGATTTGTATGCAAGAACGTCTTGCTGAGGATCGTGAAACAATAATAGTCTGTTGAAGGTCAAGCAGCTTGTTTCACATTATTATGTTATAGGATAAATATAAAGCCTTGGTCTTTAAGAACTGATGACACTCAATCCATCACCATGGATACAGGCAGATTATTGTATCACAGAGGTATCATAGATTATTGTTCATATTGTTAAAATTCAGAGTGAAAGTAACAAGTAGCTTCTATTGTCGATTAATCAGACAGTTATCTTCTCTATTGCCCAAAGCTCAAGGAAAGAATATTATATTTTTAGATTTGGAGTTGTTGAAAGTGTTATTAATACTGAAGACTGATATGCAAACTCTTATTAGACGTGGAAATTAAAAATCGGTGTGAGGAAATGATGACTGACTTCCATCTTGATAAAAATATTCCATTTAATTTCAGGTTGCAACGATGTGCTGATTTGTCACATTTGACTGATTCTCTCTTTTATATCATTCACTGAATATTAACTGACAAGCTGATGTCGATTATCATCAACTGTGCTGTCTGATAGGTCATAAGAATCACTGCTGATGGCTGATGCTCATCATCATTTGTCAGATAAATAACCTTCATTTAATTGAATCAGAAACTCAGCATCAGTATTAATTAACCTCATAAAAAAGTGTTGGAGGTTAGAGATCTATTTACTGAAGCTGGAGCTTTTAACAGTCCACATTATGACAACAACAGACGATAAAGAGTGTCAACAATCTGAACAAGTACTGAGTGATTCAGATTCCGCAAACCTTTCTAAAAGAGTCAACAGGCTGAGTTATGAAGCTCTTCTCCTCTTGAATCTGTGAACTTGAAAAAGTTCCATTTGAAAGCTTCAGTGAATCTGAGAGGACTTATTATGGACTGATGGGAACGTAAAGGCACTTCACTGTCATTTCTACCAGCAGCCAGCAGACAAACACTCAGTTGCAATTATGACCTTGTTTGATAGAAGTGGACCCGATGCAAATATGAAATCATAGATATTTATAATAAACGCAAAGAAGCTCACAGCATTGCAAATGTGAATTCAGTCAGCTAACTCAAATGGGATAGATTTTTATGTAAATGTGAATTCCCAAATACGGCCAAGTCTTGTCTCAGAATTCAAGTCATCCTTCACTTTGACCTGCATGTGCTAGTGCAACACTCAAACTGTGGAAACTCAGCTGAAGTCTTTTAGGAACCAGTTCCCTGGAATATATTAACACATTGTCATCTATCCTCCTTTAGACAACGTAAGGATGTGACAATGGTTTTCAAGAGACTGAAAAACCTTCAGGTGATGGATAAAATTAAATATCATCATGGCCACTGATCTATTTCTCAGAGCAATGTACAGTAATAAGGAGAAGATAAGGATATAATTTTGCACCACAAAAGTCCACAATGACACTGACACAGTCTGGAAAATGGAGAATCCCAATAATGTGACCTGAACCTGATAAATGAGCAATTTTGTATAATTTTATAGCTCAGTGCACAGAGAGAATGGCAGACAAAGTATTCATTTCACAGTTCATACTCCAAATTTCCTCATATTCACATCCAGGCACTGGTTCATCTGACGCAGACAAAGCTGTTAGACTGGTAGAGGTAAATTGATCTGCTCATCAAATCGCTTCAGAGTCTAGTGTGTATTCAGTTAATCACAGCAGTGCAGTCAATACATATGAAATGGTGATAACAGTTTATTTAATTCAAAGGAACAAAAAACAACAAAAAATGTGAAACTGTCCTGCTTGTATAATTATTTATACATGATTCATTGCAGAGCTGATCAATAGTTGCACCAATGACTCCAACAAGCCAATAGTCCAACCATTCCCCTCGTTCAGTGTGTGTCTTGTAGATTAAACAATGACATCCATTCTGCTGTCAGAGCTGTTCAACGCTGAGGATGATTGAGGACCTAAAAGAGTTGATGACATTAACCCAGAACCTGCACTTTCAACAGTCCCCACCCACCCAGCCAGCCTCACAGAGGAGTGCTGATGTTCAGTCAGTGCAGCATGTAGAAACCTGCCTTCCACTTTGCATTTAGAGAGCACTGTGGCTGACTTTCTTTAGTGGATGAAAGGAGGGAAAAAGCCACAAAGTGATTTCACCTCCTGACCTCTGTCACTCAGTGTCCCATATAGAACTTATGTCGACCCAGAGGGTTTCACATGGAGGATCGAGCAGCTGTGAACAACTGAACTCATGTCAAGCATGTCAACAGCCGTGGCACAAAGAAATCAGTTTTCACCTCAGATGCACTTTAAGATAATCACACATAAGTAACGAGTTAGAGGGCTTTAGATGTGTCAGAATGAAAGCAAGCGTTGGTGGGAGTCAAGATAAAGGTTCATGGAAGACCAGCACGCTGGGGAAAGCTGTACTCGGTAAAGCAGCTGGACTTTTGCAGAAACTATGTTTCATTTGAATTCAGCACGATTCTGACCTTCCATTAACAAGCACAAAAAGGAGCTGCTAAAGCCTCACAGAGAAACCAGAGTCTGGACTTTAATATAGATTCAGCTGAAGCATGAAATTGCAAGACGAGGTTAAAGTAGATAATGACGGCCTTTTGATTGACTTAAAATTGCTAAGCCTTTGTAGTTAGCTGACATTGCCTGTGTGGGTATGTTAACACAAGGCTTTAGAGAGGCCATCGTGAACAGGTTTTGGAGGTGTTATTGTAGTATATGGTAACTGAAGTGATCCCCTGACTTTTGAGCGAGCCCCACCAACCCATTCCAATTCTAACAGCCTCAGACTCACATCATCTTTAAAGCTATGTTTTAGATGTTAGCATGCTTACACTTCAAGACTGTGAACATGGGAAACATGTACATGCAGTATAAAGACCACTAAGTTATACACCTAGCAAAAGCTGTATGCAGTCTAATAAAACAACATCCAATACCTGTATGAAGATTTTAATGTTACATTTTGACAACACTGAATCACACCTAACCTACTTCTGTTGTGCCCAGTCAAAGGTCTTTGCACTGCCATTCACCAGCTCCAAACTAACACAAATTCATAAACTAATGGCAGAGGCTACCTAGGTTCTTTCTTCCAAAGCACAATCACACACACACACACACACACACACACAGCCAGTGGTACCAAATTGGGGTTCATTATCTTGCCCAAGGACACTGACAATCACATTTGAGGACCCGGGCATCAAACCAACAGTGTTCTGATCTGTAGTTAGCGGCAGTTTAGCACAGCCTGAAGGGAATCTTTGGAAGGAATCTTTAACGGCAAATACACCTGCACGTCATCAGCAAAGCAATGAAAGGGGATGCCATGCTTCCTAAATATCGACCCCAGTGGTAACATATAAAGAGAGAACAATAAAGGGCCCAAAACTGACCCCTGTGGGACCCCGCAAGTCAGAGGCGCCACAGAGGAGGAAAACTGCCCCATGAGGACAGAAAAAGATCTGTCCGAGAGGTACGATTTAAACCAATTAAAGCAGAAACTCAGCATTCCTTTTAAGCCTACACAATGCTCTAGGCGTGGCAGGAGGATTAAATTTTTTCTTTTTCAGAAGAGGCTGCACCGTGGCATGTTTGAAGGAGAATGGAACACATCCCGAGCTGAGACACAAATTTATACGTTTCAAAATAAAAGACTCAACTGAACTGAAAACGTCTTTAAACAACCGAGATGGAATGCTATCAGTTGGGCAGTTAGCAGAACGTAAGTGTTTAACTATTGAAGCAGGACCATCATTCTGGCTCCATTCAGAGAACAACTATGTGACTAGATAATTACTCGATATCTCAAAAGCATTTGAAAGACGATCCTGCAGTCTATCCAGTCAGTCCTGCAGAATCACTGATATTGTGATTTCACTGAAAGGAAAATATCAACCATATTGCTTTTTGTGTCATTTTAATAATGATTATGTTTTCTTGCAACTATACAGACAGACAAGTGTTCATAAAGTCACACAATCATTTTCATATCCAGGAGCCATGTTGTGTAAGAAGCAAGTATCCTTCTGAGCTTTCTTTATGCTTATTTTGACTGTTACTGGTACATTTCAAATATTTAGTGCCACTGTCTAAGGAGAGAGCAATCTGTCAACCATCACACACAAAAACCTGTGCAATTAATAATTAAATTTGTGACGTAACTCATCTTGGAGAGGGATCTGATAGAGTATGCACATACTGTAACATGTACTAACATATTCATGGACAGTCACATTAAGTGAAGTGCATACCCACTCATAATGTATAATATTCTCTCCTGTAGGATAGACTAAGTGGCTCAACAAATCGTGTTAACAACAGAGAAACACAACATCCTCCAATGCAATGAGATGAGCAATTGCTGACACATCCTTGAAACCAGAGACAGAAGGAGAAAGGACACCGAGAATTGATATTCATGTGTGGCCCCTTTAGTGAACCAATGTAAAAAATGCTGTCTGACTGAAATAAAGATGTCAGTCTGCCAAGGTTAAAGCCAAATGTAAGATGACAGCTACAGCAGAAGAGGAATGGGTAAGAAGGCTGAGGAGGTCGTCCTGCAGAGAGAGACAATAACCTGATGCATTGTTCCTGTCTCCGTCTCTCCATCTTCTTTTCATACATTGACAACAATGTCACAGTGCTTCTCTTCCCTGCACTGATTGATGGGCAATTTACACTCAGTTCATACACAGAGGAAAGGATGCCAATGTTTGGTCACATATTAACCTTCATTTTAGGATGAAAACATTAAATCTATGATGTTATGAGTCAGTGTTTCTGCAGGCTTTGGCTGTATGTGGGACAACTCAGTGTGGACAGCAAAATAAGTAGAAGTCATTCCAAGAACACAATCTCATCGACTACTAAGCTTTTTAATAATCTCACAGACAAACAGTCATCTCTATATAAGTGCAACTAACAATACAGTTGAATAAGTTGTGTTTAAGCTCTCAATCAATTATCATGTCTCATGTTGCTGGCTGTAAACAACGATGAGCGCACAGCTATGAAAGTTTTGGCTGATGATTTCCCACACAGTAGTTTCTTATTATGTTGTGTGACATAATATGACCAGTATACAAGGCTTCAGTTTTTAAGGGGTTGCACTAATGATGCCATATAAGGTTAAGTAGAATATGCCTCCAGCTGTTAAATGTTGGGTTTTATTTTAATGCACTGAAATTGATTCATTATCAATATTGGCCGAAACACAAGTTAAGGCGTCAAAATCAGTATTAGGAGGGAACATAATGGTATCTGTATATCTCTACATATGATCATTATAAGACATATAACAGTAGCTATATTGGAAGGCTAGATAGATAAATGTTCTAAAGACCAGACAAATAAGAATACATTTGCTAGCTGTCTGGTGTCTAAGCATTTACATGTTCACAAAGCTCTTTGCAAATCAGTCTGCATTCCATTAATGTAGAATAAATGGGAATCAAGGAATCAGGCCTTGCTTCAGAGCCTCTGCTCTACCAACCTTCTGTTATTAGCACTTAGCTGTGATGAATAATGATGTTAACAACAGAAGAGAGACATCCTGAATTTATCTGAGTATTCTTTGTTGGAAATTTAAACCCAAACGACAGAAACCCATTCTTCTTCTTGTCCCACCCACATGTTCTCTCTAATAACTCCTTCTCTCCTCCTTTACTCACTCTTGTTCTCAGGCTGTTTGCCTTTTTTCTTCTATTTTCTCATTTTCTTTAATCACTCTTTATCTTCCTTTCTCAACCCATCGTCTCTGTCTACCTCCCTCCTGGCTTTCTTTTATCGAGTCTAAACCGTATTTATTTAGGGAGACCATTTTCTCTTTAGATGCCAAGCTTTTGTCAAATACAAGCACTAAATCAAGTTCCACGACTATCATGTTTTTTTTCTCCTTGTCCTCCATTCAGTCAGGTCTTTTCTTCCTCTCAACTCATTGTTTTCTGCTCTGAGCAATAAGAAGAAAATAGATTCAGCTCTTTTTGAAAGACTGAAGCAATCTATGAGCAACACTGTCCTCAATCTGATGGGAGCTAAATAACTCATTATGCATGCTGCATTGTGTTGTAGGTGTGTTTGTTCTTTTAAAGAAAAGGATGAAAAGTGATGATTCCTGATAAGATGAGAAAATGCTTTCATTCATATTTTATCCAATTTGTACAACTGTTTCAATGGTTCATGACTGCAATCTGTTTTTGTCAGAAAGAGGTGAGGCAGTTTAAATCTCTGATAGATTGTATTTCTTGTTCCTGGAACATGAGGTCTCTCTCCCTGTGGGAGACCTCCAGGCAGCTCTGTCACCCACATAACTTAGACGACAGCAGTGACAAACAGCAGGACCCCACACACCTCTTTCTTTCTTACACGTTCCCTCCTGAGAGATGTCGTCCACACCTCACTCCCTCTGTGCTCGTCTTCTCTCTCTGTGAGCAACACTCACCTTTCTACCAGCACCTAATCTCATGTTCTCTTTGTTCCTGTCACTTCTTTACCCTCTTTTACCAACAGCTTTTTGCCCATTTGTCCTCAGTTGTTTCAGAAGCTTCAACCTCTCATGTTGAAGGGTAATTTTTCAGAGAGCAGTGTGACACACCACACACATAATGAACATTATTTATTTTCACCTCTTTTGCATCGTCCACATCTCACTTTCCCAAAGGCTGACCCCTCGAGGACTCACACTTCAGGTGTGGAAGATTCTTCCTCCTGTGCTTTTGCCTCTTTGCTCACCTTCCTGCTATTTCTTCTCGTCTCTTATCAAAATGATGTTTTGTCATTTCAATTCTCATTATTCAAATATCTTCATAAATATTTATGGGATGTTCTGGGATAGGAAGGCAGGAGGGTAGTGAGAGGGAGGTCAGTTTGTACTCCCACATCCCTGGTCATGGAAATTATTCAAAGTATCATTTGAATAACCTTTTAGCAGCAAATGAGGGAGGGCAATGGAGACAGAGAGAGGCAGAAAGAAGCAGAGAGTTTTAATTGGTCTCCCACATTTAACAACCATGTTGTCTTTCAAAATCAGTTAAAACTCTCAGTCCAATCTGCATGTGTGCATATTAATGCTGAACACTTACAGGATGCAGGTACTTTAGCAGATGACTCCATGAATTTACATTCAATGCTACAAAGCTCAACTGTTATCATTACAACATGCAAAGTAAAAAATGTCTTAATAGTAGTAAAACATGTTCCCGCTGTGCTGTCATCGTGTTGTTCACTGTGATTGGCCAGTCTGCTCTGTCTCTGCAGGTGCTCGTTACTGCTCGTTAGGTTAACCGCCGACACCTGAGGGCCCAGGGTGTGTCCAGCTAAGAGTCCAGGCTGCAGCTCTGTCTCTCTCTCTCTGGCTGACACTCAGAGCTGCTGTATGCAGCTTCCTGTCTCCACTTGGTTCGGTTATGTCGGTTCAGTTGTTTACTTTGCTCTTATGCACCACACAACACCCACACACATCTGTCACTCATTCAAGCACATCCGACACCAGTGACTCTCCAGATTTTCAGACCTCATGTCTTAAAATCTTTGTTAATATTTCAATATGGTCTAATTTAGTTGATTAGATTCAATAATATATAATTAATTAACTGCTTCACATGATGGGTGACACAGATTTGTGTTCCAGGCCATTCATTACTAATCTTATACGAAATGGCACTGGCTCCCAGGTATACAAATGTAACTTTTCTGTTGTAACAAAATGTAAATGCAAAGATTATTTTCCCTACCATTGACAGTTTTGTGTTTTTCGAGCCAAACTGTTCTAACAGAGCAGACGTGTTTAATATTTCTAACCTCCGACCATAATACGACTAAATGTCAGACTACATAGTGTTATATCTCCTGTCTCAGTTACAGTATTGAATGTTACACCCACATCCTGTGGCTTTTAAATCATCTATCTGACTGCTTTGGCATCGCTTCTGAGAAGATCAATATTCCTCTAATAGCCCATTGCTTTGCGTGTGTTCTACTTCTGGGCACAATGCCAGCTCGATGTAGGAACAGTGTAGCAGACTGGATAACAGTGATCACAGCACGGCTAACTTTCTGTTCAAAAAGTCCAAATACTTTAATCACAAAGCACCCTAGTGCTCAATACTCTTAAAAGCTTATAAAACAGATGTATTTGTATTCACATTAAGGCGAGTACTTTGTAAAAGTTAAGAAGAAGTTATGGTCATGATGAAGGCTTGAGAAAGATTAGCTTTGAAAGGAACCACATGTTGACTTTCTGTCGATCCCTCAGTTACCCTCTGTGTACCAACAAAGCTGTTAGGTTAAGGCACAAAAACGAACCAGTTAAATTTAGGAATATATGAAAGCTAGACCAAGCAAAAAAAAAAAACATTTCATGTTTGTTTCTTGTTTTTTCTTCCTGTCCGGACTTCACAAAAAACATAAATACATTTAAAAAAATCTATAAAAGACAGATTTAGGCTGACAGTCTGAACACATTTGGATTTAGTTGTCGTCAAGTCCCCTTTTTGGCTGGATGTGATTTGTGCTTTCAACCTGCACAGAAGGACATCTGCTGCAGATAAATAACATCTGCTGAAGTTGACTTCAGTTGGGCTTTTAGCAAGTCTGACTAATGCCATCTGCACACAGTCGAGAGCTGTAGCTTGTGTGAAGTCAGCCACCCTGCAGTTAACTACACTTGAATGAGTACATTTGACTTTAGATTAATTTAAGTGAATAGAACATGGATGCAATGTCTAATATCAAAATGTGTCTCATTCTAAATGAGTGAAGAAACTCCTTCAGTCTTTGCCAGGCTAGAGTGTTGTTTTACATTTCTGACACTCACCATCCCATAATTCCTTCAAAATATTTCCAAACCTGGAGCACCGGTGTAGCACAGTGGTTAAATCGCATGCAGAGGCCCAGTCCTCGATGCAGCAGCCCAGGGCTAAAATTTGTCCCTTTGCTGCTTGTCATCCCTCCTCTCTCTTCACATATTTCCGACTCTATCCACTGTCCTATGCAACACAGACAACAGCCATTGTGCTGCTTGTGGAAATACACATATACAAGTAAACAGCATTATGATGCTGAGTTAATGTGACAATATTTTCACATTGACACACACACACACACACACACACACACACACACACACACACACACACACAGACAATAAGCAAGTATTGTATACCCACAAGCAGAACTTTTATAAGCAGCAGATTCTCACAAAAAAGATTCTGACTAAAAAGAATAACCTCTCCAGAGATAAACTTCAGCTCACCCTGAACACCTCCCTGTTTCTGCTGTGTGAACATCAATGACTTCACGGTTTACGAAACAAAACTGTATTTGAACCAGCAGTTTTTGTCTCCAGTAAATCAAAGTGAAAAGTCCAACCCTGTCTTCATCTCCCCTCTGTTCAGAAGCAGCCTCACACTTTATTCTCTTATCCCTTCATTCAACATAGTTGGCTTATGAGATACTTTGGCTCCTTCTGTGTTAGTAAGTCATATCTCCATTGTATTCCTCAAGAAACATCAACAGCTCCTTGGCAATCCTCTGCTGCACAGGATCAGACATGGAGAAAAACCTTCCTTCTTCCCTACCATTATAGTGAGATCAATTTAAGATAAGAAAGCTCTTTACCCAGAGACTACATACCTCAAGTCTAAATACCTGCAGCATTTTAACACAAGAGTGCCACACAATATCCAATCCATTATACAATATAACTAATTGTGAAAGGCAGTGGAGCAAACTACTACAGAGTGTAGAGAGTCCTTAAAGACCCCAATGTTCTTCTGAAAACCACAAAAATACTTCTTTCTCTTCATGAATATATCCAACAGTGTGAGACAAAGACGGGTTGATCTGGTTATCTACCTCTCTCTGAACTGTGCTGTTTAGTTCAAGGGTTCAAATCTGCGCTTCACTGTTAAAGAGCTTAAAACTGTACTTTAGAATTGACTTGTTAGATGTGGATAATGTTCTCTTCTCAGAGACAGATAACTCATCTGGATTCATAGATTCAAAGCATTAAAAATAGCCTGTTCAGATCCACAAACATCAGTGATAAAAGCTGCTGCAGGAAATGTTTCATTAGAGAAAATGTACCTCTTAACTAGGGGTAGTAGACTGAGCAAAAAGGGACAAGCAGCAGATTCCCTGTCACATGTAATTAGGAACAAGACAATGCTGCGCTGCTTTGAAACCCATTGGGGTTGCTAAAGCACTCGCATGTAAAACAAGCTTTCAAAATCCTTCATTTACTTTCCCTGCCTGAGGTTGTTCACTTACTTCATCTTCATCCTAATGCTTCTCCTGTGGAGTCCTTATTTTTCAACTGGCTGCTGATCTCCAGCAGAGCTGCCACCCATGGTGAGCAGAAAAAGCAAATCTATCCGGAGCTGTCATGTCAGAAGGGAACAGACGCAATACTGACTGTGTCCTGTGTAAATGTGTGTAAAAAAATGTGTGAAGAAAAACATCTTCCAGGTTAACTGAACCCAGCATTGTGCAGATTCCACATGTGAACGTGGGTTCTGTCTCTCTGATTCCTCTCATGCTGCTCCGAGTCTTTCATTATTCTCCGTGGGTCAGTCTGACTTGCTGCTGTCCTTTCAAAGACAACCAACATTTAGAATAAACAGATGTATTCTTACCAGAGATAAAAAATAAACAGCCATCACTCATCATCCAAAAGATATAGTAATACTATTCAATATTCTACAGCACATATATAACAGCAAGTGTATGTATCCTTCTTTGCATTTACTGTTGTTTTGCCTCCTTCCTGCTGTGACTCTCTTCACCTCTTTGTGCATCAAACCCACTCCTGAAGCCTCTCCTGACACTGTGTCCACCAGACCACAACACAGAGAGCATGACCCTTATCATAACAAGAGCAGACCCTGTCCACATCTGTAGCAAAGCATATGCTTTAGTGTTTCTGTTCTCTGTATGAAAGGTTCATTCAGGGCAGTAACACTGAAACAAAAAGCAAACACATTAACAATCAGCAGCACTTCCATTTAGAAGGAGAGACATGACAGCAACATGGAAACACAGACAGACAGAATCTGCTGTTGGAAAATGGTGCTCAGCTCTTACAGCAGCCTTGTTTATGTTTTAGAGACATAATGATGTACTGAGTAGGTTTACCAAAAATAAGAGCCAATTTATAGTGATCCAGTGATTCAGCTAGTTTTCCAGGTAATTTCACTTTCTGCTGAGCTCAGATGATAACAGGCAAAATCTCATCCTTATAGCAGTCAGCAGCCATCGACAGCATGTCTATACTTCAGTTATTCCACCGTACTAAGTCAAAGAAGACATTTTCGAGAAGTAGGGGACCCTCAGACTCAAATCTTCTATGTCCTTGGTTTTTGAAATAGTTGCAGACCCTTCATCAAAATTTGCAATCACTTTTATGGACATGAAATGCTCTGTGGCATGGAAATGTGTCCATATAGTATATGACAAATATTTGTCATTAAGAGCAGCATTTGGCAGGAGGGCCATTCCCCTTGCAGTGGAGGACTTTACTTGCTCCATCACAAAACATAATCAAGCAGATACATAGAACCCTTCAGAGGTGATAGCAAAGAGAAAGTTGTTAACTCTGGTGGACTGTGACAGAGAGATGTTGTAACTCAGTTCTTTTTCTTCTATTTAATCCTGCCAGAGAAAACATCTTGTCTTCCAAAGAAGCAAGAAGAGGTTACAACCATTACTGTCCACAACTTAAGTCTCTGTCTTTGTGTTCCCTTTAACTCTCTCCATTTGTCTTTAAAGTGCATAGAAGAGAAGATAAAGAAGGAAGAAAGTTCACAGATAAGTCAGTCAACTCAAGAGTCTATTGACAAAAACATACACAGACAAGACACACATACAGTGTGTCCACTGAAGTTCAAGATGCCAAGAGCAAATGAGTTCTGTATTCTGGACTTCAAAAGGTTGAAAGTATTTCCATGCTTGAAATCACCATGGAGATAGTGTTTGGAGTCTTTAATTGTAAAGCGGAGACCACAGAGTGGGAAAAGCAGGCTAATGGAAAACTAACACTTTTTGGGTTCAGAGCCTTATTAATAGCCTTTGGTCTGATCGAGAGACCAAAAAATCCTGGACATTCGTTTCACAGTACTGAAATTGTGAAAGTACTTTTTGTCAGATATCAATGTGTTTGTGCTGCTTCAATATCTCTCCAGAAGCAGCACCGACAGGAGACTGTCTTCAATAAATGACAATGATCCTGCCAAAGACTAAAGTCCTGACATTCACCACTGATGCAGCATGCAGCTTTATCCTGCAATCACTGATTTATGGACTGGACACTCACAACTGTACACTTGATGGAGACACACATGAGAAACAGAGCAGTGCCAGCATGCTGCCATGCAAGAAATCACTGATTGATGCACATAGAACTATTACTAAGATCCAAAGAGTCTCTTCATCTGCTCACTGTCTTCTCTCTTTTAAGTACGATCCTCTTTATGTGCATCATTAAATCTCCAGTCTTTTGTGTGACATGCTATATCACATGCATAATCAGGACAACAAACAGCCTCAGTTCAGAAAAGACTCATGAATATCTGAATTACAGTTGAGGTGAGCAGATTGTTGTAAACAGTGACTCACAACAAGCTTTAAATCTTCTGAATCAGCTGGAAAGACGTGAGCAGTAAATCCACGAGGATGATGATAAATTAACTGAGCAGATAAACATCACTGAAGAGAATGGGGGCATTATTTCATGCTACAAAGCATAAATATGATTAATATAAGTGATGCAGACACCGACATAAACTCTCACCCAGTACTCTCTGTACTGTAAGAACACTGTTGAGTCTCCCTTACAGCCCAAAACATCTTTGCTTCTCTCTCCTCAGTAAGTGACAGTAGAGCTGATGAGATCAGAGGCAGGCTGAAGGGCATGTCTGTGTCACTGCTCTTAATCTGAAGTGCACAATAGCTTCCTGCAGCCCAGTGGAGTGGATCATTCACTGAGCAGCTACAAGCTCCAGAAAAGCCTGACACGTCTTATGTTAACACAAACACACGGTGGGTTCTAAAGAACCTGAGCTGTGTGAGAGATGATGTGCATCATTGCCAGACAGGTAAAGACAAGCAGGTGGAGGAGGAGAGGATGGAGAATGATGAGAGAAGGGATGCTGTTACTGTACAAATTTTGATTCTTTGAATTATTTATGCCCCGCTTGCTCTGCAAGAAGCACACACATACTTCCTGTAGTGATGTAACAGTCTTGAGGATGGTGGGAATAGAGTGCTGCTCACATCCCAGGATGCAACAGCAGCAGAGAGCCGTGCAGCTCACACTCAGCAGTCGTCTTCAGAGTGAGCGATAACCCTGCAGCGAGGTGGGATGACCCCCTCTGAAGTTTCACAGCTTCACCCTCCTTTAGTATAACAGGATTATCACTGCAGCTGCTTTGACCCTCAATTCCACTGCAAGCATGCATAATAGCAGGGCCATGGTACTGGAACAGCAAAGTGGAATTCAGGCATCACTTCTTGGGCTCTAGTTGGATTTCTGCACCGCTATCTGTTCAAAGAGACTTCTAACTTCTCCATGTCCAAGTGTATCCTCTGAGGTCTGACCAGGGTACAGTCGCACCTCAGACTCGGTAATCATTATCACACAGTACAAGAACAACATTAACTACTTGTGTTGGTCCTTTTCCAATACTTAACATTTAGAGACTGGACAGTCTGGACTCTTGTGATTATCATGCACACCTTGAAATGACATAATGTCCTGTTTTTGTCAAACAGAAATGTAAATGAATTGTCAAAGGAAGGGAGAACTGTATGTCCCTATGACCCAAAGAGATGCTGGTGCTGAAATTTAGGTGGCAGAAAATTATAGCAGATTTGGCTCAGAGGAAGAGAGAGACAGAGAGATATACAAAGTAAGGAGAACCAAACATGACATGAAGCCTGGCAGAGTGAAAATAAGGAGGCAAGTCACAAAGTAAGTGATGGAAACACTCACAGCTTCACAGAACGTCTCTATCATAGTACAAAGAATAGCCGCCCCTCCCCATCATTGAAGCAGATCGCAGCTATAGATGATCAGTCAGAACACTCAGCCTCTGTTACAGTATACTGTAAAAGTAACTGTAGCTCAAGATTAAACCTACACAGCTCACTTTCTGACACTTTCACAGGAACAACAGAAAACCCTCTACGGACTTCTCTAAAAGAGTTGTGGCCATGAATTCCATGAATAACATTATTTATGATAAGTTCTGCAAAATGCACCACCCGATACAAGTCTTTCTTACTCTATGAATGCTCTGCTTCTAGTATTCTTGCCAGAGGGTAAACTGTCCAGTTTAGCTGAGCTGGGTCAGGACCTGAAGAGAGATATTACAACACAGAGGCACTAAAAGTGCTGATTTAAAACTCCAAGGTCTTCAAATGTCAGAGCTTCTGTCTTCATTTCCATCTTAATGCCCTCATGTACACATCCTGTATTCCTCTACAGATACCCTGATGCTTAATAAATATTTATCTGAATGCATCAAATATTCTTGACAAAGTTATTTCCTCAAACTGTAAATAATCAACACAGCTGTATCAAATGTAGTGCAATCTCATTCAGAAAAAGTACATTGCGTCATCATATAACTAATTAGATAATAATGAAGCTTTTCTGAGCTTTTCAAGTCATAAACATGTAAGGCAGCTCTGCTCTATGAAAATGTGAGCTGCACAGGTGCTCATCCACCATCTGCATGTTCTGCATCGTTCCTGCTTCTGAACGAGATTCCTTCTCAAAAAAATATTTTCAACCCGACATGATGACAGCAGCTTTGATTTCCTTCAGATCCTGATGATTAAATTAGAAATCCTCATCAAACAGTTTATAAAGACACAAAGTGAAGCTGAAATCAAACCAAAGAGCCGTCAGGATGGAAGAGTTGTTAGACAAGTAGGAAGGAAGAAGCTTTCAGTAGATTTTTGTCTGTGTGTGTGTGTGTGCGTCCTGAAATCTCATTTTCTCTTCAAATCTCAGTGATGTCCTTACCCCACACGTGGCAGACACGAATAACAAATTCAGTGAATCCTTGAGTCCATCCAACATTTCCCATCCAGAAATGTCACACATTGTACGCTATGTCAACAAGAAACCAGCAAGAACCCACCGATCCAGCTGAGCCACTCGACTGTTTGTAGTGATTCATTCTTTAACAGGCACATTGAACATCGTCTTCTCTCTTTTGGGAAACCACAAGACCTCTTTCCTAACCGCTTGTTTACAGAGCTTTGCTTCTGTTAGGCTGAAATAGATTCACACAGTCTAAATAACACAGCTGTTATCTGGAGCTTACCAGATTGAAACACACACATGCAAGAAAATGATGCTTCCTGGATCAAAAAGGTGCTCTATGAAAGCCAAATTCCATTTGATTGCTCCAATTTAGATTCAGCTAAATTAAAACACCAGCTGTAGGCTTACATAGCACTCAAAGTCAGTGTCAGTCGCTACCTAAGAACCCTTATACTAATGGACTGGGATAAATCAGCTTGGCATTGAAAGATACATTTCCTTGAGCTTGAAGAGGTTTGAGACAGTGTTAATAGACATTATGTTCACACAGGAGGCAGCCAGTAAAGAGCTCCAGCAGCCTTCCTCATGGAAGTATTTGTTCTGTTCGTTGCACATTAGGAAATGATTTACTGCTTAGAGAGTTCTCACTGTGTGAAAATGGACTGAGGGAAATCAATTCAGAGTTTGACCTTAAGAGAGCAAGACATTGATCTCTGTGAGGGAGAACAAGTCTTTGGGAGCCACAGCAGCTGAAACATTTTACATTACACCCACTACTTGGTTCCTGGAGTGTAACAGCATGCATGCAAAAGTTTTCTTGTTAAAGATGGAGCAAACCAGAGAGGCATCAGTATTGAATTGAGCCTCACAGTGGGTTTAACATAAGACATGCAGAAAGTGAAAATCTGTTAACAAACTGTCTCATGAGAACACAAATATATTTCACAGAAAGCTCTCAAGAACATTCTTCACATTCCTGTTTTGTTCTATGTAGGAAAAAGACAAACAGGAGGAAGAAGCAACCAAATGATCACCTTGTTAGTTCAACAACAATTTAAAGATGGCCGCCAGTTTAAACTTGCGCTCCCCAACCTGATGTCATCAGAAAAGTCTAAAAGTATAGTGTGCAGCTTTTAGTCCTGAACAAACACAGCTGCAAGTGATTTCACTAATTAGTTTTGTATGTTTGATTTAACTTATATGGCGTCTCAGAGAGGTTGTTTCTGTGAAGATTGAATATTATTGGAATAAATTAAGAACATGGAGGCTGTTCAAACATACCAGGTGTCTTTCAGGCAACTGAGGTCAGCGCCACATTAGATTTAAGAGTAAAACAACACTGTGGGTCTTTTCTTTGGCAAACTTTCACCAGCTGTTAGCCTGCGTTTAGTCTGATCTGTGTAGGTGGAGGAGCTGGGCTGAACCTCCAGAGGATTCACCCTTGTCTCAATGTGTTTAACTGTGTAACTCATTTTGCAAAAGATACTGAACTAACAGACATTTAACTGAAAAAAATGTCCATAAATTTAAATCATTATTCCCTTTGCAGAGCTTCCTGTGCTTCCTCTATCTTGTTACTGAGACCTTAACCCAGTTAATCAGGGTTGAAAATAATGCCAAGATGAATCATGTTGTGCTCAGACTGGTCAGCCATGCTAATGCTGTTAGCAGGGGACACATTAAAGATAAAGAGTTGTTGGAGCTTTGGAGCTGTGAGTCTGTACAGGCCGGATAAAGCTGTGTTTGATATTAATTCATTATGCTAATTCAGCTGCTGTATTCCCACAGCTGAAGCTCAAGAGAGGGGCTTGTTCTGGTTGGAGGTTACAACTAAGATAACATTTCCACTGTGAGGATGGTGATACCTACACAGATGTTTTGTTAGGTTTTCTTTTTTTTAACTTTTTAATTTCACTCTTTGATATAATGCAGTATTAGTACACTACTTTTGTTTTTAAAAAGAAAGAAAAGCAAAGAGCCTCGGCCCTGTCGAGCCCCCCGCACTTTAATCACATAAGCTAATTCTCATAAGAACACTCGTTTTAAGGAGACAATGAGTGCTAATTGGATTTTTGAGCAGCTACCATTGAGAGAACATTAGTTGAATCTGCTGTTTCACCCTTACTTAAAAAGGCACATTTAGCCACATAATCGTGCTTGAGTTGAGTGTGGCAAAGTCCCTGTATTCACAAAGGAAGATGGTTCAGGGTATAACCACCACAGGACACTTTTTTATTATGTAAAGAAGCTTTGAGAGGGTGCATTTCATAAAAGGAGAAGCACTGATGAGTTAACAGCATGCATCAGTATTCAACACACTGAAACAGAGAGAGTGAGGCAGGGAGAGGGAGAACATAACTGAACTAGGATTGAGGTGATGAACTCTTCAACAACATACCTTCTGTCAGTGCATTTACCTTTGAATGGTAAATGGTAAATGGACTGTACTTATACAGCGCTTTTCTAGTCTTTGCGACCACTCAAAGCTGCTTTTACACTACATATCACATTCACCCATTCACACACTGATGGCAGAGGCTGCTACGTAAAGTGCCCAACTGTCAATCAGATATCACATTCATACCCGTTGGCTATGCCACCGGGAGCAATTTGGGGTTCAGTGTCTTGCCCAAGGACACTTCGACATGTAGCCTGAGGGAGCTGGGGATCGAACCTCCGACCTTACGATTGAAAGACGACTGACTCTTCCACTAAGCCACAGCCGCCCCTTTGAACTAGGTATAAAAATACTTGAGCAGCTTAGAAGGAATGCTAGAGCATCTTCATGAGACCAACACATATATTTAATGTGACTGCTACATGAATCTTTCCTTTATATCAGTGTGGCTCTGGAGCATCTGCACAGTTCACATTTGTTCGGGGGCTCAATGAACCCCTGTCATGACCTGGCTCAAGTGACAATAACAAAAAGGGAAGAAATTATTAAAGAATATTATATGAAATCGATAAATTACAGCAACTTGAAACATTATCTGAAATATCCAATGCATTAGGTGTGACAATCTGGAGGATTGAGTGCAAAAAAGCAAAGTAAGCAGTAAACCAACATAAGCCCTCAGGTGCAGCCAGTTAACCTAACGAGCACTAACGAGCAGCTGCAGAGACAGAGCAGACTGGCTAATCACAGAGTCATCACAACCCCACAGTGGCTGTAGCCAAAAACACAAGATGGAGTTATTTTATAAGTTAAGCACAAAACTCATAATTTATTTTAATGCCTTGTTGATAATGACAAATACAAGATGTAAGCTGGGCCCACAGTGGCAGTGCTATCAGTCCGTTCACACACGATCTATGGATGACACCTCAGAGGTAAATTTCTTCCATTCAGCCAGAGTGGAGTCAGTAGAGCGTATCAAACTTCTCAGCTCTTCCAGGCTGAACTCTCTGAGCCTCTATAGAAACACTCCCAAGAGTTTCAGCTGGTCTGTGTCTAAAGCTTATCAGGAAAATGTCACAGCCTGCTTCAGGGTCCATTTCAGTCTGTTGTGCAATAAAACTGTGCTTCAGCAGGTAACTGAGTAAAAGGTATCAATCCCAGCATTTGAACTACATAAACCTCCACATTGTTCAGTCACAATAATTCAGCCACCAAGGTAAGCATTTCAAAATTAAATAATTGGACACACTTATGATCTTCCTGTGACCGCCACAGCTGCCCTTCTCTTTTCTTTCTTTTTTAATAGTGCAAAGATTCATTCCAAGGCATTTATTCGAAATAAAATCGACTGGGATTCTTTAAGAGATTGGATAAAGAGGAGAAATTGTCCCACTGCTGAGATGCCTGATTAGTATGCCAGACTGCAGGCTTACTGAGGAGTGTTTCCTAAGTATAGTGATTGAGTTAAGTACAGCTGAGCCAAAGCCTGGAACATATACCGTAATGAATGCAGCCTTTGGAGTGACACTCTGTTAATTTTACTATAAGACAAAGTAGCTGGCTGGGAAATAACACTTTGCATTTTGTTTTGGTCCACAGTGACCAAATCTGTAACATACTGCATTATTAATAAATTATAATAACTATACAACTGGGAAAAACCTGTTTAAAAGTTGCACAACATCAAAAGAACCACAGGGACAGCTTAATGCAGCAGAGTCTTGACGATGCATTTCTAAATGTAACAGGCGCAGCTTCTCCACCATTTACAGCAACGGCCTCGGGAAGTCACAGACCAATTCCATGCATTCAAATGTGAGCAGTACAACAAGCATGCCACTCGAGTCTGTGAGTGAGAAACACACACAGAGGAGAGACGACTGACTGGAGTAGGTTAAATAATTGAGTCGCAGAAATGTGATTTTACATGGAGTACTTTAAAAACAGAAAGTAGACTGTATTACTCCACTGTATAAAACTTCAGCTTTCAAAAGTCAATGTTTATATCGCTTGTAAAATGGTTGATTACTTTCATGCATCTCAAATATTAGAATTGTCAAAACACTTCCTACGAAGAAACAAACAAATAAATAATAAAAACAAGTTCATTGCTTTTGAGGAGAAATTTGTGATTTTATCGGAGCATCCACGACACAGGACATCAGCTCTCACATTAGAGCCCTTTGTTTGTGATGAAGAACACAAACACAACTTTCCCCTCTGATGAGGATTAAAAAGAATGGCTCATCAGGCTCCACAAAACTGAGAGAAAGTTAGATTTAGAAAATGACTTCAGGCTCAAACTGGCCAATATGAAGACAATTTCAAACAGTGTGTGGCAGGGCAATTTATCACTGAATTGGTTTTGCATTTAAAGCGAAATATACATGAATAAAGGAGAAGAGAAAAGGGGTGAAGAGAGGTTAAAGAGGGCAGACTAAGAATGTGACTGAATTATTGCAATGACATTGAAGATGTCTTTTAGAAGGTTTCACAATATCCTCACATAATGTTTCTAATGGACCTGATTTATAAGACTAATATAGTCCACTGGACCTCTGAAATTACATTTTATAGGTCTCATCTACACTAGTATATTAAGTAAAATAAAGTGAGTGAGTGAGAAAAGATTTGGGTATTTCTACACTTTAGAGGTTGAATACTTTGTTTTCAATGCATAAAGAAAATTGGCAAAATGGCAATGTGCCAGGGACACAAAAAATGTTAGTGGTTGGAAATGGGGGTCTATGCTGGGAAGAGGACACACACAGACAGTAAACACACATGGACACAGCGTGGTTAATCCTGAGCTGTGTGTCAGCTGGCATTTTCTACTCAGAGAGAAATGGACTGTGACAGACATTACTGCAGCACACACTCTGAATAGGAAAGTAGCTTCTGCTTCTACACTGAGAACACACTGAAGGTTACACAGCACTCATAACACATGGAAGAGAGGAAAGAAAGAACAGTACCTGCAGAGAGAATCATGGGATTCATTTAAATTGTATAAGAAAAGAGAAAGGGGTTTTGGCAAAGGGTGACTTCCTAGTCTAACGACATGGTTTTCATTATAATAAGCACCAGTGTTGAGGAAGAAAGACCTTTAGTGCCATATTACACATGCAGGGCATTAAAAGTTCCCTATGCCTATGGTAACAGAATCTAAAAACCTTGATAAACCATCCATGTTTCTATGGAAATGACAGACTTACAGTCTCCAAAACTACGTTTTTAAACCATGGGCAAAAACAAATTAGTATGCAATCACACGCACGTTACAGGTGTGTATTGGACAAGCAGTGGTATAAAGCAATGTAAGGCTGTGCATAGGCATATAAATGTGGACTCATTATAAGGACTCCTGGGCACTATTAAGCTGCTGCTGCAGGAGATCAACATAATCTACACTCACCACTCAATCAATCAGCTGTTTACAGTATTAACCTAGCGAATTGCAACAAGCCTTTACAATATTCAAAAAAAGTTAAATCAGGATCTAATGTCGGCCGCTGCTGTACCTCGCTTTGTGTTCCACTGCAAGTTGCAAAATGACCGACTTCATTTTGCTTACAATGTTTTTTGCATGAATGAAGAGACAGTTACTTTATATTCAGCACAACTTCAGAAGTATAAAATGTGTACCTCACTATATTTGTGTGAATGTGGCTGCTCTAAATGAAAGGGACTTCAGATCTGAGCTCTGTTTTGATAAATTATGAGCTCTACAGGGCCCACAGCCTCCAGAGACAAGCAACAACCGACACACTTCTGAGAGCTCTGTGGAACATGTGTGTCCCAAAGGTGTAACGTCCCAAAAGTCATCCTACTGTGGAATGTGTGTGTCTGTGTGTGTGAGCCAGAGCTAATTAATTAGAGATTCAAGGCCAAGAAATAATCCTCTTTGAATTTGAAGTCCAAAGTTAAGAACTGCTCTGTTTTCTCATAAACAGGCTAAATCTCTGCTGCCCTTGACTGAAGGTTTAACAAAAATCATTTAAACATAACTGTGTGAGTACAACGATGCTTAGAAACTTTCTGTAACCTTATTATAACTACAAGAAAAACCTTTAAAAAGATGAAAAGAATAAATGTAAAACTAAATACACCAAATAACAGAAACACAAAGCTTTGCTGCCAATGAGAGCACGCAGGGAGAACAAGTTGATCAAAGAGACTGAAAGAGTCACAATAATTCACACAGTTTCACACAGATGCAGAAGTCTGACAGTCCTGATGTCAGAGCCACAAAATCATCATCATTTATCACCAAACATCTGAATAAATTATTCAGCATCCAGACATGAGCTCATATAAAAACAGCCTGTGGAAACGTTCAAATGATTTTGGTGTGACAGAAGAAAAATAGCAGACAGCAGACTGAGTCGATTAAAGTCTGTGATCGTCTGATTTAAAGTAACAAGAGAAGTTTTGAGAAGACTTTCTCAGATCAGCAAATCAATCACTTTCTCTCTGTTGGAGCTGAAGCAGACAGTTGGAGTCTTAGATCTTGAATATGGTTCTTAAGAGTGGCTGGTAAAGCCGTAATAGACTTTAAGGCTTAATCAATCATTTGAATTGAATTAATTTTAAGACTCTTTGAGGGAAAAAAAATGCATGTCATATATTTATAGACTGATAATGATGGAAAATAAATGCCTGCTTTACCCCCATGTCTACAAAAGCTACTGATGCAAACAAGCCTGACAAGCATCAAAACACAGACATCATGCACTAAGCTACCTCTGTTACCCCCTGCATGTGCTTAACTATGAAAGAGAAAAACAAACCTTGAGCAGAAAACAATAAAATAATTAATCTATGTATTTGCCTGGATCTTGCATGAAGTCCAATAAGTCGCATGCAGTGAGAGAAACTCTGGTAAAGATTCTAACTTTGGGAAAAAGAGAGCACTGATGTTGGATCAGAATTGGCAGACACCCTGAGTTTAGGTGTCTGAATGGGTCTTAAGAGATACAAATGAGTGGTTATTATCTGGTGTTTATCTCTAACAGTCGATGTGAAACTGATGCCATGCTTAAATAACCCTGTCAAAACTAGATTATTTTTGCCAACCCTTTTACAGTTATAAATTTAATCAATATCTGCTTACTGCAGCAATAATACAGCCATAATAGCTTGGGGGCACATAATCTGAGGTCAGGGTATAGTTAAAGTAAAGTAAAGTAACTTAAATACTTGATTGTAAGACAAATAGGGACTAAAAAGGTTAATTGCAACTCTCAGACAGAACCTTAGCTATAATCTCCACAACCGTTCTCTGCTTTACCACAGATTATGAAGAGCATAATCTTCATTGCATGAGCACTGAACTGGATAAAAAATAGAACTGCTCAATGGACCAATCCCGAGGATGCTTGGCTGGTTAGAACCCTGTGTGTTAAATCTGAATTTTGGTGTCGGTTCTGCTGTCTCCATTTAAATTGCAGATTGTGTCTTTTAGGCATCAGTATCAGCATACGATTTGAAATGTAGATTAATCTAAGTATAAAGCAGATCAAGCTGCATGTAGCAGCAATATGATGTAACCGTAGATATGATAATGTACCATGAGATCTATGCCTGGATCCTAGATCTAAAAAAAGCCTACCACCAAGTGAGTCAAGACAGGATCTGACTTTGGCTCCCGTCTGCCTCTCTCTCTGTCTGTCCTTCTGTCCTTCTAGGTTTGTTCACACTCATAAATATGGATAAAATCATGACATGTTTTCAGGTAACTCATTATGTGTGTTTGTATTTCTGTGTGTGCCTTCAGATAAGGCATCTTAGATTAGCACTACTGGAATCAGTATGCACAGCCTGCCTGCACAGCCTGAGAACATTCAGTTTCAAAGTAAACAGTAATAAACAAAAGCATGACAGCAGCAGCTCCACACAGAGCTGAAGGCATTCTGAGCAGACACACAATTACATTCATCAAAAGGCAGATGCACATTCTGATTGTTTCATTCTTCAGCTGTTGGCTGAACTCATCGAATAAAAGACGATGTGTGCAGCTTTACTCAAACAAAGCAGTCAAACCATCAGTGCTTTGCGACTGTGATTATAAAACCTATAACATGATAGTGTTCTCAAGGAAAATGGCAATGGGAAATAGTCAAAACTGTTAGTTTTAACAAACACTGCACCACAGGACTCATGTGTTGACAGGAGCTGAGGAAAAATAGTTATCAAAAGAAAAACATTACATCATTTACTGTTGTAGTCAATGACCACAAGTAACCTTTCCTCATATCACAACATTCAGAGCTTTACTGTGCTCCACCTACACACTCCTGACAATTCTCCCCACTATCTCTCTCAGCTGCTGTCACTATCAAACTGATATCACAGGCAACCTGCCAGACTGGAGAGGCTCCATATGCAGGTCAGAGCTCTATGAGGAGTGCAGAGCCTCTGTAGATTTGAACGTGCTCCAAATTTAAGGGGCAACAAAAATAGCTCCAACTCTAATTGGCACCGAATACAGCTGTGCCTTCATGATACAGAACCATTCATTTTAATGGAATGGTTAAAAAGAGCTTCTGCATGCGCTGTATTAATATGTGTAATAAAAGAGCAGAACTGTCAGCCTGAATTCTCGGCAGCTAATAAAACACAACGCTCATTATATGCAGCCATAAGAAGTAACACAAGTTAAGTTTAGCTTCTGTTACCATGAGGTAAAACTATAAACTATGACGACTAATATCACTTATAAACTTAGAGAGGGGCTGAATGGCAGAAAGCTGACACACTGAAGCTGCCTTACTGTCCCTCACTGTGTTTTGGGACTGTGTGTGTAAGTGTGTGTATACCTGTATATCTGTGTAATGCTCTACAGACAATCTTTCAGTTGGTATGAAATATGCATCTGGCAGAAAAGTCTCACAGGGTCAAAGGTCTCAATCCAACTGGGTTATTCCAAGAAAACTTTACAAACAGATTCCTGGTTGCAGAAAATATGAAAAGTTGGATCACTCACATGAAGCAAAATGTTGCTGCCAAACAAAGCTCACCAGGAGTGCAGAGCTTTAAATAAATGGCTGCATTCCAACAGACTTGCTCTGCAAAATTATGTATGTATAAAATTGGTGGTGGCAGTTGAGGGGAAAAACAATGATATAATGCATCATTTATTCATTTATATTACATTCAGATTGTCTTTACAAACCCCCTGTCTTGTTTATGGAGACAAATTGATGCATTTTCATTAAGGGGGCTTTCTCATTTATTTCCTCTCATTAGTTTGATGTTAAAAGCTCCTGCAAACACAGCAGTGATGATGGATTAGTAACCTATTAGCTGCAAGAAATAACTGCATGTTGTCCACTTTAATATCAGGCATTACAATATGATTGCAGACTGGCACTTTAAGTTACATTTATGCAGAAGTCTAAATTGCAGTTTCATCTAAGTGTAATTCTGTCGCTAATAAAATGATGTCTATAAGGGATGAGGTGCGACTGGAGAGAGACTGCACATACCTTTAATAATCCTTGTGTTGTAAACCAAGTCATATGTCTGATCAAAGTCAGCCACGAGTAACTCTCAAACTCCTGCAACCACTTTGTGTCATGGACACCTCAGAGTTATTTTAAAGGCTGGTCCACAACACTACTTTTGAGGCTTTGAAGCTTCAGAACTAGAACATTCGAAAACTTCAAGATGAGTAAAGTTATCACGCCTACCTCAAACTTAAGGTAATTATTTACACACTTTGCTGTTATTGGAACCGTAAGTCAGAGCAGACCGTTCACAAAGGTGGCTATTGCTACACTATGCTTCCATTATGATCAATGAAAGTGGATACACCAGGAATGAGAGCAGAGCATAAGTGGTGCACCAAACCCTGCAGGCGGCCATGTTAGTTATCTTAGAATTAAGATGCTAAACAGCACTGGAGGCTGTTTTTGTACCATGTGAGCATGATTGATTGACGGTCCTGGTAATCAACAAATCCTCCAAGTTAACACTTGGATATGTTGAAGGAAAGACACAGCAGCCCAGTTCTGCTCACACTCACAGGCAGAAAATCCTCAGCTCTCATGGTGTTCTCATCATCATAGATGGATCTTTCATTGGAAGAAGCATTCTTATAAACCTGGAATTCATTGGCTCTGTCTGCAGTGTGTAACTTGCCAGCAGTCACCAACAGTCTGTTTATTTCTATAACACAAACATCTTAACTCAAAAAAATGTCCCACCAACAATCTATTCCCATGGTGTACTCAGCCAAGCTAAGCTAAGCCTGGTCTCAGACCTCCATGTTAGTTAAAAGCATCATCCCTGTAGACATAAAGCTCAGAGCAGCAGCTAACTGTAATTGCCCTGGCCTGTGCTGAGGGTAGTGGAGTGTAGCTGGGTTAACAAGGTCACTGGTGAGAGAGAGCAGGAGGAGGAGGCTGGAGGAAAACATGTCCCTTATGCTCCAGTGTCTTTGGTCAGAAATAATGGCTCATTGCTCATGAACACATTTTTCCAGCTGTCAAGAGTTTAAATACCCATCCCACTTCTACTGAAGTAATTACTAAACAAAAATAACTATATGCATGGAGAGGAGATCATGTATTGCTATAAAGGAGATCCCATTTATACTGCAGGGGTTGAAAGTACCATTGATTGAACTCAGTACAGTTAAATTATTTCCACTTTGTGATACATGTCACTTTAGCTCCATTGTATTTTAGAGTTTGTAGTTAGCACAGTCACTTTGCAGATTATGATTTCGCTTTATAAAACATACTGTACAATTTTATGGATAGAACAACCCAAACACACTTAAGATAAAGTATTTACACTAACTTCCGCCTGCAGATCAACATCATAGGAAAATAAGTACTTCCAGTTGCAGTACACTGCTTTGTTTCCTTTTTCTATCACTTTAGAAATGCTCTCTATCCTGCCTGAATCTTCACTCTAGGGAATGTTCAGTCTGCAGGCAACACTAATAGAATATTTTATGTTTACAGGATAAATGTGCTTCTTACAGTGTAGAGAGAAATAATCCCCAAACGCCACCTCTAGAAAAGAAACATACAGAATTATATTTGCTACTTTGCACTTAAACTAAAGACAGATTATGTGTATTATATTCATTTTGACATCCAGTCGATGGTTTAACTGATCTCTTTACTCATTGTATGAGACATTGACATGTTATTAAACTATGATGAATGGCTGCTTGAATGTGATGTACTGTTCTATAAGAGGCTCAACAGGAGCTTCTTTGCCTGGTTTGTGGTTTAACTGTTTCAGTTACAGTCCAAAGAGAGAGAGGTTAGTTGGTCTCACTGGAGAAAGACAGAAAAATGCCCAAAAAATCCTGACAGCAGAGTTATTAAACTGTCAGGAGAGCCAGAGAAGCTGTTACTTTTATTATTCACTTTATTCTGGTATTGGAAAGGGCAATGTGTGTTTTCAACATCCGCGACAGTCCACCAGTTCAAACTATAAAGTTCATTGAGTAAGTGTCTGTCACTATCTACAGTAAAGGGGAATATTGTGCATATCTGTGGGCAGCAATACGGCTCAGTGGCACCATCGCTCCACAGCAAGAAGGTCCTGGGTTTGAAAGCTAAAGCAATATTTTTGTGTTTACATTAAGCTGTGTAACATTTTCTTCCCATGTTTATGTGGGTTTGCTAAAGCTGCTCTGCATACACCTGTCACCAAACACATGTATGTAAGGTTATTTCTCCTGTCAGGGGCCTTGAGCAAGGCACCGGCTGTGCAGAACTTATTGTACAGTAGCTGCCCACTCCTTCCAAGACTTAGACAGCACCCAGAATGAATTTCCCCAAACATATGTCAGCCAGGAAAAATACAAATAATGACTTTTATATAAGATAAGATGTTTTTGGGTGTGATATGTTCCTGGTCTCTGTCATTGCCTTCTGCCTTCAGCAATCAGCTACAGCCTCTCACTTGGTCCAGCACTGACAAAGACTTTTATTACCAAATTAACTGTTATTGAAATGGAAGGATAACAGCTTTAAAGCCTGTAACTAACTCTAGAAGTGCTGTGTGACCTAATTTACAATAAAGCAGGTCAGGTGGTTACTACATGTTCCCGCTGGGCTTACCATAGCTCACTGCCAAGATAGCTCAGCAATTCAAAGCCATATACTCGACCTGAGCAGACTACACTGCTGCTGAACATGATGTGACCAGCTGTCGTACACACTTGCTGCCTCTGATGCTTCCTGTACATTCAAAAACGCAGCCGTTATCAAAATGTACATGAGTCAAACGGAAGACAAAAGTGCTCGTCAGCCTGATGATGATATTCCTGGCTGTCTGTGGAGGTCAGTGAGACTCTCTTCTTCAGTTACTGCTTTTAGTGACTGTAAGGTTTGTTTTCCAGAAGGATTTAACTGCTTGTGTCAGCTGCTCATCATTAACATTAACAGTATCTCTGCTCCTGTCTCCAGATATCCGTGCCCCTCAGACATCCATCTCCGCCCACACACTCTCTAAAACATCATATTGTGTCTCAGGGTGAACTTTGGAAAGATAGAAAACTATTCTCTGTGGGAGCAAAGGGGGAAGCAAGGAGAGCAATATTTGCCAAAATGACAACAATGTCATGTACAAAACTTGGAAAATATTTATCTGAATGTTATTTTCTCCTTAATGCCAAAAATGATACCTCTGATAACTGACTTGATAGAAAATCTCAAGACCTGAACTCTGTACTCTGCTCCAGGCATTACATCTCACCACCACCCCCTGTAGCTGTCATCAGTCTATTCTGCTCTATGTTCAATAACAGTATGCTATGAGATATGATTTAAGACACAGCACTGACTTAGTTTCCTGGTTTCCTCAGGCTGTTTGTTTCAGAGCCCCGGGGTCCTGATGACAAAGACTCCGCACTATAGGCCATCAACCTCCTGTGGACTTATTAACACAGACTGACTCTTTAACTGTAGCACACACTGATTGATTCAGCTGCTGAACTCTGCAATATATGAACCCTGTTTATGTATATGATGGCTGCATGTGAATGTTCCACACCTTAACTGAGTTTGTGTCTCCTGAAATGTCTGCACTGTGGGTGAGCTCTTGATATACATTCATACATTACAGAGAATACTGAACCTGATGTGATATATTTATCATCAGTCTGTTCGTAAATTGTCATTGTGAGCATGTTAGCATACAGATGTTTTAATTAATAGCACAGCCTCAAAAAGCCAACAGACTCTTTGCTCTCTCCCTCACTTTGTCTGTGTTCATCCCTCAAAAACTGCTTCTTTATAAAGCCCACCTTAGAAACACAAACCCCTGACAACTACACAGACCGACCACAGATCTCTTTGGGAAGTAATACTCTGGTTTCCTTCATGCCCGCTGCACTGAGACAGCATCTGTCAGCAGTGGCAATTATTTTTGACAGGGCAACTAACTGTGGGCTCCATGACTCCAGGAATGCATTATAAGTTATGTAGCGCCATGGACTCACTACAGCACATGAGCAATTATCAGTGTTATTGTCTATTCTGTCCTCTTTCACAGGTTAATCAGTCCAGGCGACATTTTCTGTTGTTCAGTTTTGGTGCTCAATGTAACAATGAGGACTGAGTTGCTGCCACCTGATTGGCTGACTTGATATTTGCCTTAACGAGCAGCTGTATCTCGTTAACCTATTTAATAACTTGCCAGGACAACTCAGGAGTTTCAGCACGTAGAGTATCCTCAGTAAAATAATCCTCACTGTTTGAATATGATGTCTGAAAATTGTGAAATAATCACTTTGATTTAACAAAATACAAAAGTGGAAGATGCAGTGAATGATATGAACACAACCCACATCTCTAAAAGGTTTGCAGATATTCATCACTTGTGGAGTCTAAGACATGTTTCAAGGGTACATGCTGTGTTTTTCCTCTTACAGTCCTCTCTCCTCTTCCTCCTCCTCCTCATTTCTGTCTTGTAGCTCTGATAGATGTGTGACCATGACAGCCTGTAGTGTAGATCTGAGGCTCTGCAGCAGAAACCTTTTAACTGTATTAAACTGTCACACCACCATTCTTCATGCAGCTCACAGACATTCAGGGTTTAACATGGTGGTTAGAGGACTACATCTCTTCCTTTCTTGGTTCATCTTGTCTCGCTGTGTGTTTCTTATGTGTCCTGAGAAGTATCCTGGAAAAAGAAGAAACGAGGAGAGAGGGAGTTTCCCCATCCAACCCACAGTGCTGTGAGATGGTGCATTAACATCATTTAATGCAACTTAAAAAATGCTTTAACATTTGGACGACATATTTGAACTTCAATTAAGACTCAGCAAATTACTGGAAGCAGAAGAAAAGAGGAGAGAGGGAGTTGCTGTGAGATGGTGTGTATATACTCGTAGGTGTGTGTGTGTGTGTGTGTGTGTGTGTGTGTGTGTGTGTGTGTGTTTGCCTGCAGCATGGATGCAAACCTCTGATATGGCTTGCTTTTTTTTTTTGCCACTGAGTGCAACATCCCTGAGCTGCCCAACATGAAAGGATCCTGGTTCTCTGAGGCAGAAAACACACACAGCTACCTGAGTCTCAAAGCAACCTCTGACACTGGATTTATGTCAAACTGCCAACTTCTTCTGAGATGACCTGACATATGACATGTTTGTTTTGTTAGTTGTGAAACATCTCTGTCACTGAGATCCACATGGTCACTGCTGCTGTGTCCTGAATGCTGTGAATGTGGATCTGTCAGGTTGGAGTCAATAAAACCTGAAGAGAAAAGGACGACCTGCAGATTTGTGAACCTGCAGTTAGTGAGCAAACAGAGAAACTGAAGGTCCCTCATTCTGGTGCTCAGCTGCTTCTTTCACATCTTTTCAAACAGAGTAATAGTTCAACCTTTCATGCTGTTACCCTCCACCTACAAACATGACAAGTCTTCTCTTGTGTTTCTCTCTCACAGACCAGACAGACCAAAGTGAACTCAGCTGTTCTCCCGAGGATTCTCCTGCTTAGTCTCTGCCGACCTGTTAGCTTGTTCACTTTCACTTCTCCTGTCAGACCCAACCATTTCTATGATGTTTGTTTAAAACAAGAGCACTAAATGTCAACTCAACACACAATGCAGGTCAGAGCTTGCATCAAGAAAAAACAGAGAAAAGAAGATCATAAGTTAGAAACTAAACACAACATGCAACAAGCAGCACACAAGAATACAATTAATCCTACAACTATAAGACAGAGATCAGTGGACAGAAAGAACTAATTATGACTAATTCTAATTCTGCAGCTTCCAACATGGCTTTATTCAGATGCTGTTCTGACAGACGACCAGTTAAGTCTGTGCAGATTCCAGATCACAGTCAGAAGAACTTCATAAGACCTCATAACTCACATCAGCGTGTTGTGCGACGTGTTTCAGTGAAGCTAATAGAAGATTATAACAGAAGCATGGTGAACAGACAGAACTCAGTAGTGATGAATGAAGCTCTCAGGAAATGCCAAAGCAAGTTTTTCATTTCCAGCACTAAAGCTGTGTGAGTATGTATGACTGCAGAAAGATTTTATTGCCTTGAAATGTCAGACGTGTTGAAAAAACTTTTTTCTATAAGTGCAGAACTTAAATAAATAATAATAAATATCATCTCATCTAATGGAGGAATTCAAACAAACCCTCCGGAAATCAGTGTGATTATCTGACCTTTTAGGCTGCTCAGTTCAGTAAATCCACATCATGTGTACAATCAAGCTGAATTAAGACAACACATACTGTGGTATTCCTGTTTGCTAAAAATGCAGATGTAGGGCGCTCTCAAACTGCAGTTCATACTGCATCCTCACTTTTCTACAAAAAAAATATTGTAGAAAGAAATGACA
This sequence comes from Semicossyphus pulcher, assembly GCF_022749685.1. Lineage (NCBI taxonomy): Eukaryota > Metazoa > Chordata > Actinopteri > Labriformes > Labridae > Semicossyphus > Semicossyphus pulcher. Next base: position 9,846,096 of record NW_027211700.1, read on the forward strand.
ACAAAAAGCTCCTTCAAGCACTAAAAGAAGATTTGTCTCCTGCTGGTGACAACACCATTTCAGTCGATGTAGCCCTCCAAGTAACACATTTCCATCCAGAGCATGTACAAGAACATTATTGTTTGAGGTATGTGAACTTCCAAGGCAAGAAAGTCGCAGGGCTTTGAAGAAATTTAGCCTTCAAGTCCTTGTTAATGCAGAATACTCATCTAAGCAGTACTTATGACACACTACATCCCTCTCTTAATCTGACTCCCTCTTGTGATGGGCAAACAAATAAATGTGGAAGAACCTGTAGTACAAACAGCAGCAAAATACAAAGAAGGAAGTAAAACACAGTTTACTGTGCACAATTCTCACATTGTAATAGAAAGTTGGTTGAAACAAGTTTCTCCTTTAGTACGGACACGGTCTGTGTTAATCATGAGAAAGATACAGCTAACTGTTTAATGCGTGGTGATCAGAGCAGCAAGTGTTTCTGGAAAATTCTGTGTTTTGTTCAGCTCATTGTGTGAAAGCTTCACAAAGCTAGAAGGCTTTTTCTGTCTCTGCAGTTGTTCTGCTTGTTGGCTTTGATGTCTAACACAACTCCCATTTCAGTTCTCATGGCCAGATTCATCAGCCAAGTAATTTTAAATCATTACTTTAAGCTCACTGCAGTATAGATGTCCATGGGCCGCTGAGCCACAGAAACAACCTAATCAAACATCATAATCATGGTCACTAGCTATAAAGCATCATGGTGAACATCGTGTCAACTACTACAATGCATGTTCTCTCTCTAACTAATCCTTCATTCATTTTATCAAATCTCTCATCATGTACAATGTGACAGAGGAATGAATTGAAAATAATATTACATATATACATACAGTGTGACCTGGTTGGACACATTACAATCCATGGATCTTAGTCCGACTTCAATCTAAAGAATCTGCTATTCTAAGATGTCCAAGCCCTTTGCTTCTCTGCCTGTGGGTGAAAATACATCCTGTTTTACATGTATCTGATGAAATGATCAAACTAAAGGTGTATTTGAAGATAACATATACGTATTAATATTTATGAGACAGGCTGGAAACTAAAGCAGTAACCACATGATGAGAGACTCTAATATTACTGACAATCACACTTTATATCTAAAGTTTGATGTATTTTTAGCAGAAAATATCAATGAAGTTCATGAAATCAGAGTTGACACCATCAGTGATGGATAATTCATTGTGACAGTTACCAATGTTTCAAAAATACTGCAGTCTATAAAATAGTGTTTGCTGTATGCAAAATGTTAACTAATGTTATTACTTTTTAAGTGAATGTGGATGTGATGCTCCCTGTGGTGTCATCTTTATGTGCTCTGGGATTGTACAGTCTGCTCTGTCTCTGCAGCTGCTCGTTAGTGCTCGTTAGGTTAACTGGCCACACCTGAGGGCCCAGGGTGTGTCCAGTCACTCACATCCAACACCACTGACTCTCAAGATCTTTATACCTCATGCCTTAGATGTTTCAGTTATTGTATTCATTTTGTCTAATTGGCTTAATGTAATTGATTAAAATGTAATTTATTAACTGCTGCTTCCCATGGAAACATCAGTGCATACATGCCAAAATACACTACATCACATTATACTCTTGGCATTTGGCCTCAAAACACCAAACTCCATCCTGAATAACCTCTTTAACTCTGTTTGCTCTACACATCAGTGTGAGGAAAACCAGTGTTGTCACTCTGTCTGTTATTTCGATAATCACTGGATCACTGAACTCTGCTACCTGAACAAGAGTTCTGTCTGCTCTTCATCGTCCAGCTCTATTTTGCTCAGTTATTTCTCTGCCCCTGGAATTTATTTTGTGATAGTTCCTTCTCATGTACATTCCTTATTTTCTTCCCCACAAAATCTTGCAATTAAATGAGGTACGAGACAAAGAAAAGTGAAGGGGTAGAAGAGGAGAGCAGACCAGAGTCAGAGCTCCACCAGCTGTGAAGGATAAGAATCCCCTGTGGGAGCTTTTAACAGCACCCAGCCTCCATTCACTTGAATGTTTAATTGATTCCAAGGCTACCAACACGGCACATGGAGAACACTGATTGGACAGCACTGATCTGGAGCTCCAGAGAGTAAAATATGAGCAAGAGATAACTAAAAAAAGTGAAGGCAGAACAGTGAAACCACAGAGAAATTAAGGCCTGAGGCTGCACTCTGCATATTTTTTGTCTATGACTCCTGGAAGGTTCACACCTGACTTTAAATTGTCTTCACCTTCATGTTCATCTCCAAATAAGTTCTTCTGCAGTTTTAGTTTGAATATTTAAAGGGTTTCAGACTTCCCAGAGCTCCCAGCAGGATGTCATTGTGCAGCATACACAGTTACTTTGACATGCACACCTGCACACACACACACCAAGGGAGAATGTCTTGTGTGTATTATATTGCCAGCAGCATTATAAAGAACATGTATCTCTCTCCAAAGCCCAACTCAACATACAGCTAGTCTGCTTATATTATTAGGCGAGATAATATCAGCTGTACATTCAAAATAATGATGTATGTTTACGAAGGAGAACCGACATCACTACGATGCTGATAACCCTTGGCCTATATTCATTGTTCACTGCAGGAGCCATCTCCATAACTTGTAAGAAGTAACAAGTAAAAAATCTGTTCAAATGAACCCGACCAACACTTTCAGAGGAGATTCAACATTCAGTAAAGCTGTTACTAATCTGTGCCTCAATAGTAGTTGATTTTACTGCTGAGGAAAAAACTAAGCAGCCTCGTAAGTAAACAAAGCTTTTTGACTGATAAAAGGTAAACATGAAAAGAGGCTGAAGGGCAAACAAAGGCACCATTCATACATCATTCTCATCTTTATTTAAAACACTGAGAACTCAAAATGTAAATTAGGTCAAGAAGGAAAATAGTTTTATAAGTTTCTGTGAACCATTTATTCTCAAGGAGAGACAAGGGCGACTTTTATCAACATGATTCATGAAGATATGTGAAGAGAAAAACACTGGATCTGTTTCACTCTCCTCAAACCTTTGAAGCTAACAGCTCAATGAAATACTAAAAAAATGATGCGATTATGTCAGCCGTCACACACCAAGTTAAATTAAATTCACCTACAACAGTTTCTTTTGTTTTTGGTTTAAATAGCTTTCTAGAAAAGACAGAGAAAACAGAGTTGTTGTAAAATCAATAACCATAATGTCTGGCGAAGTGCAGTCAGCCTTGTGTGGCTTTTTAGTGAGATTCTGTTTTATCTCTCTCTCTAATGCTGCTACACCTGGGCTCTCTAGGTTTACAGGTATTAAGACGAGCATTTATACTTAATTCGACCAGGGAGGACCAGACCTCTGTCCTTCATGTATCCTTTATTTAAACACACTGTAGGAAACACAGTTACTGTTCCAGCTAATGAAACAACTTCAGGTAATGGTAATGCAGAGTCAAAAGGACATAAAACACACTCACAGAAAACCACACTGTACAATCACATGTTAAATTTTTGGGAAAACAACAGCCTAACACATCCAGCAGACAGAGAGTGACAAGCTGTTCATAGAGTTTATCACCCGCGACAGCAGCAGGTGAGCCGTGCATCGCTAAAGACGTTGTGTTGCGACATGGTTCTGAATGACACAGACACAACACAGCAACAGCTCCGTAACAAGGTCCATATTTAACAACAGACAACGCTACGTAATCAATGCATTTACAGGAGGGACATACCAGCGAATGCCTGTGTGTGTTTCTCTTACGAGCATGTGTAAAGACGCTGTTTGCAACAGGAGAGGCAGAGGCAGCTGGCCAACAACAGTGACTGAATAACTACAGGCTTATTTATAAGAACCACGTGTTTTAACTGCATTTTTCATTTGGCTAATCCCATCTGAAGCATTTCCATCGGAGCCAGCGGGACTCGTCATCACTAGGGGACGGATGCCAGCTACGCCAGAATGAAACAATTCAATGTTAGACATTAAATAAGACGTGATATTAACGTTACATCGGTTCGGTTGGTGGAATAAATTGTCTGTCCTTAGACCTGTCACTGTGTTTCGTCAGTGTTTGCTCTCAAGAACTCACTGCAGGAAAAGCTACAAAGATGCAATTTAACAACACAACACGTTCAGATGCTGATAAAGAACCTTTTCTTTCATCATACTACGGAGCAACTTTTGGAGACATAATGGTGAGAAATATAGCAGAAAATGTGACCTGACTGATCTTAATCCCACAAGAACGAAATGTTTTGTGACATTTTAGGAAAAGCAGAAACAAAAGGCCTCTGCAGCGTATGTATAACAGCAAATGTACAGATTATGGGTTTTCAGCATCCTTCTTAGAGAGAGAGAGCACATATAAAACAGGAAGCCCGTAAGGTTTAAATATTTTTACTCCACATTGGCAAAGCCTTTCTGTGAATCCCTCAGTCTGCTGGAAGCTGCCAATGAAACAATAGCATGTTGGCTGTTTCTCACTGTGTGTGTTTGTATTTCACATTAAGCTGTTTCATCTCCTCCCTCCTTTCATCCCTACATTGTTCATGTGAACTCCTGCCTCCCACAATCCCTCTCTCCTCCCCTGCTCTCTCTCTCCATTAGGGAGCTGGCAGCTCTGATCAGGTGATGCTGAACTTGACTCATTTCCTGTGGGAATCAATGGGCAGCATTAATCAAATGGCTGGAAGCTAATGGCTTTAGTGGGGCTCAAGGTGAGGCTCGAGAACACTGATTCAGGTCACCCTCAGGCTGGTAAAAACACTTTGGGTAGAACATAAAAATATAAACTGTGTATGCCTGGACTTGACTTGACCCTGAATCTATTATCCTCTGTATGAAAATGAATCATTGTTGATTATTACTGGATGGAGGTCCAGTTGAGATCATCGACTGCTGCTGAACTCCTTTTGTTTCTGTTTTATATGTTTTAAACACTGTTTATGACAACAAAACAAACTCATACTGAATGCAATTAAACAAATGTACATTAATTATGCAAATAACATAATCATTCTAATATTGCATTTTGCCACCTGTTCATTATGATTCATTATGTAATGCTGTTGGCAGAGTTAAGCTCTGCTCATGCACACACTGAGCTCAGGGGATCTGATGAGAAAACACTTTTCAGAGACACCTTCATAGCTCTCACTAAGACTCACTGTATGTTATCTCCTCTCCTTGGTTTAACCTACTTAAACTTTCAGACAGTTTGTGTTGCAGAGCAATAATACATTTTAGTCTCCATAGGGCCATTATTCTAACAAGGCAGGGGACCAAACTGCTTACATCGTCATCCACAACAGCTTGTTGTCTCTCCTTAGTTGACCGATTCTCCACAGACTTCTAAAGTCATAAAAGATCCAATTAAGGTGCCTTGATTAAATCTTACATAACCAATGCTGTAGATTCCTCTCTTGTTCTCATGTGTTCAGACAAACTGATCAGCTGTGTTTGGATAATGAGCTCCTGTCAGTTGGCTCAGAGGTTCCCTCCATAAATCAGTCTGTACTCATGGTATGAGGAACTCTTATGAGAGCACAGCTCTGCCTGCCAGGCCTGAACTCCCCGGGCTCTGCTCCTTCTCAGCAACCAACTGTCCCCCCTGCTGTCACTATTCTTTATGATCAACAGGAAGTGTGCTGCTGCTAAATACTGAACAATTAAATACTGAAATGACATGAAAAGAACAAGTGGAGTTCAGCAAATTCAATTATCAACAACAATAACCAGCTTTAGGAAGTTTAATGTGGATTTTAAACTTCACTGATGAATAATATATTGAATAAATCACAGATTAGTGTGTCTGTGTGTCGACTAAAGCAGTAAAATAACCCGGAGGAACCTTCTGATCTCTCCCCCACACTTCATTTATCCTGTTAATTAACAACTAATCTGCAGACTTTGAGGATTTAAGAACCACATGCAGCATTTAGATTTGTTCACTAAAAGGCTCGAACACACGCAAAGAAGAATCAAAGTCATCATCAAAGTAGATACAGTGTTCTCCTCAAGCAAGAGTGAAGCAGTGAGAGGCAGTGGACTACCTGTTACTATTTTCATCACAGTATATTTCCTAACTGTCAATCATTTATAGACAGCTGAATCTCCTGATGGATGAAGGTGTGACATATGATTGACAGCATGGAAGCTGCAGAGATGGACGGATGAAAGTCAGGTTGTGGACCAAAAACGTGTCTAAGAAGAGACTCCATCAATCTACTGAGCTCACTACCCATAAACCACTGCAGCTATTGCTGCACAGTCACAGTGAACAGAGATGATTTCACAAAAATAATTAAACCAGAGTAAAGTGTGAGAGGAGACTGGACCATTTATAGCAACTAAAGGTTACACAGTTGTGTTTGACTGATGATGATCTGCTCTCTGTGTGTCTCTCTAAATGAATCCAAGCAGCATAAAGAGACGCTGCCAGGGGCGATAACTCTCATCTACAGATACACAGAACAGAACAAAGCACATCACTGAGATATGACATAAACATGATGCATACAGCAGTGGATGCCATCAGGAGTATAATTACTAATAAACCAGAGTTTTAACATGAGTGTAAACAACTGGAGCCAATAATAGCATGTTTCAATAAGTAAAACAACAGTGGTGACATATTGACTGCATGTTTCTGCTGATGGGAGCTGTGTGCTCATCTATCCTGAAACTACACACACACACACACACACACACACACAGCAGACACACGAGGCATGCTGGCAGGATGCCATTAACATCCTCCTGCAGGTGCTGCTAGACTTTAACTGTAGAGCAGATGTCACACATACCCACAAACACACACAGCAGGCAATACTGATGAACATCGGAGTAAACTAATGTTGTAGTTAAAATGTGTCTGTTGTAATATTATACCACAGCAGACTTAATTTTTTCTTTAATTCTTAATTTGCTTTATTTAATGTACAAAAGCAATAAAAAGTCAGGGCAGAACTCTGATCTACTTCTTGTAAGACAGGGAGAGAGAGTTACTCTTCACAAACACAGTCTCTGTTTGATGCTGCAAAATAAAAGGGATCAAAGAAGCGTCTGTTTTCATCTCCAACAAGCTTCTCTTCTGGAGAGGTTTTTAGTTACAGTGAAAATTTATGGTTAAAATGTTGTTGAACAAGAAATGCTCTGATATCTTATCTCTGAAAGTACCAGAAGTGCAGAGTGTAAAAATCAAGAGTGGAGAGCTGGTATAAGAACTGTATCATTTTCTGCACACATCAGCACATTCAGGAACCTAAAGTGAGGCAAGGTGCCAACTAAAACCTCTCAGCATAGCAAGTATTATATCACTCCAGCACACAGAAAGCACTCTACAACAGCAGAGATTACAGAGCTACATGTGACACATTCCTCTCACTCAGCTCTGGACAGTAGATAGAAATGATGGAGGTCAGTTCTCAGTGATCTGACACTACAGCAGGCTGTGATTCTGATACACATTCTGTGTGGCCGTATGTGGAGCGTTACTGTCTCTTTTGAGGTGCAGTGTAACAGGTCAGGAGGTTGTAAAACCATTACTGCACAATACAATACTTGTATATTCTCGGCACTTTTACATTCTGCTGAACGTGTCTGTAAATGTGCTTCTAGAAGATCACACAAGGGAAACGGTTACATGTACTGATACATATAAAGATTTACTGCTTTGCATTTTTGACTCTTTGACTGTATATTAACCAACTGTATTAACTGTATGCTAAAACATACAGTGAGACATGTTTGTACACTGTTTTAAACACAGGCTAAGAAGGAGATTAGGGGTTAACTTTCAACATAACTAACAGTGACTCCACACAGTGATAAGCAGCCTCCGGCAGGAATCAGTCATTACACTTCCTCTAATAATGCTGATCAATGGATAAAGTCAGAATCAAGTGGCAGACATAAACTAAAGACTAAATTCACCGCTTGAATTCAAATGTCATCTTTGTGATGTCATTTAAAAAAAAAAGGCAAATAAATGCAATAATCTCCAACAGTGGATCTTCTTATAAAGACTGATTTGATCATAAGAACTGTCAAAAGCAGCCCTGCAGCTATTACTACTTCTGCAGATGTCAAACACACTCTGATAATCATGATGAACACATCCAAATTACAAACCATGAACCTTGCAGGGAAATAGCAGTAATTATTCATGGCAGCATAAATTATAGAGCTGATACAAACTCAAAATTTGGGATTTTAAATGAATAAAACATCCTGTAAAAGGATACTCAGGCTGGTTCAGGCCTCCAGGCTCCTCTGTCACATTTCAGCTGCTGGTTTTTACAGGGAATAAGAGACAAGACAAGAGTGTCTTTCTCCTGTCTAACACTGTCTATCCCTGCCTGTCACATATCTGCTTCAGTGTTATGCAGGATGTTTAACCCTCCAGTCAGACAACAAGCCCTGCTGACTCTGGCTGAGGCACACACATCGTCCTCCACTCCCTCTGTGGGTATAGACATATTCCCATGAGGCTGTTTGCTCCAGTTGATTTGTGGTGAGAATCAGAATAAACCTGATGTTGATGTTGAAATAAAAATACCTCCTGTGGACAAATTGGTGGTTGACATAATACCCACACATCTTAAACTTCTCACACTTTTGAACCCGTAGCTCTATGCCTCCACCTCTCCTTTCACGTGTCCATGTGTGTGTGTGTGTGTGTGTGTGTGTCTGTGTGTGTGTGTCTGTGTGTCTGTGTGTCTGTGTCAGCTAGTCCAGCCGCTCTGTTACTCAGCAAGCAGGCTGCTGCTCCAGCAGACATACATCATTAAGCTGCCTGACAGCATCAATCTGTTCTGATGGGACACACAGCCTGGATGTAGGAGGGCTGAAACAATCTTTTAACTTACACTCACTCTCTGTGAGTGCAGTGAGAAGCTGAAGATGGAGAGGGAGGTTTACTGTGTGTGTGACCTGATGAGAGGAAAGTTAGAGGGGAGTGAAAATACTTTAACATCTCACAGAGGAAGGATTTAAAGTGAGAGGAAGTGATGGGAAGCTTAACTATGGATCTCTTTTTTAACTCCACAATATTCCCTCTCTTAACAGCAGATGAGCAGATTTTTCATCATTTTGAATTAAAGCCAAAAGAGTTCAGTCAGCAGCTGGAGTTCAGGTTTGCTCTGGTCCTTTTGTCTCTGAACATCAAACAGCAAAGATTTCCACCTGAAGCACTTTAATGTACAGAAGGGACATTAAAGGGAAGCTGATGACTCAACAGGTGTCTGGAATAAATTAATTAAACTATCAGGTCTAGTGTGTTTCCAGCACTCTCATAGTCAAACTGAGCAGCTGATTGGTCACTGAGCTTCTTCTGTCATCACTACATCACCATCCATTCACAATCCCTTTAAAGCTGCTGCACTTACAGTCTGCAGAGCATCATTACTTACTGCTGACATTTAATTACAGAAGCAGACAGGAGAGAATACATGAACACTCAATCTTTCTGATCCTCCATCCACCATTTCTTCTCTCCATCCTCCCACCATCATCTCTCCTGCTCGCTAAAGTTTGCTCTGTTTGTTTCCTCTTTCTCCTTTCATCCACGTGTATCACACACACTCTCTCTTTTTGATCCACCTCACACACACTCCACACTGACATGACTCCTTGCCGAATTGATCAAGACAGATTTATCCATTGGAGTTTATTCAGTGGAGTTGACAGCTGAACAGCCACCACGTGTTTGGTCACTTCTCTACTTGTGTGCTGAGAGGAGACTCTCTACTGAAGCTGTCAGCTGGACCATCAGCCTCTACGGCTGCTCTCTTCTCTGTGTCACACACTGCTGCTGAACATAAAGACTGCTGTCACATCAGCTCAGCTCATCACTAACTTTATTGAGAGCAAACAGAGCTCTACTGTAACAGCCAGCAGCAGAAAGTCACAGGCTTCTCCATGAGGAGATCTCTCTGTCATGTCAGTGTTTTCAGGGAAGGGAAGTCACTTCACATACCTTCAGAACGAGAGGCAGCAGCAGACGGACAGAAGCACAAGAAACATCCACGGTAGCTGTCATTTCTCTCTCATCTCCAGTGTTTCCTAGTGGAAAACGTCAGGACATGAAATGAAAAGAATGAAACGATCCCTTGCCTTGAAATCCAAAGAGGAAAGCGACGCCGGGGATCCACACGGTGTGTATCCAGAAGGAAAGCATGGTGTCCTTTAATCACACTGTGCAAAAGCTCCGCGCTCTTCCCGACGAAGCTCCGTCTGCAGCGGGTAATTTCCACAAGAGAAAGCGCTGAAAGCGAAGCCGAGCGGAGGAAGAAATCCCAGTCTGACCGGTGCTGATGAACACAAGCGCTGGAAGCTCCGTCACTGCTCGACCTGCTGTTTCACACGGACAGTAGCGACTCCTCCAGGAAGTCTCATCCGCAGAAGGAGAGCGCGTGCGTGCGTCAATTCTGTGCGTGTGGTCGGCATGTTTCGACCGAAGCGGTTTCTCCTACTACCACAGCATTGACAGCAGAGCGAATCAGATGAAATAGAACACAATTCATTCGGCACGATTACCATGATTTTACACATGAAGAGAAACAACATGACCCAGTCACGTGTCTTTATATTAACATTAGAATAGCAGTTACTTAGCTGAACGAAAAAAGATGAAAGATGAAATACATTTTCGGTGAGTAATACAATCCCAATCATCTTCTACTTTAAACATGCAATCCAAAATGAAAACCTGTTCTGAGTCAGTACAAAGTAAAACAAGTCATCTATAGAAGCTTTTTAATAGCTAGATGTGCGAGCAATGTGTTAGTGTCCAAAGCTAAAAGAACCTCACTTATCATTTATCACAGCTCTCAGAGTCACATAAGTGCCTGCTTTACTTATTATAATTGGTCCAACTCCAGCTACAGTGTACAAAAAGTAGGCCTATTAGGAACAGAGGAGCCCAAATAATAAAGAATGCAGTTGAACTTATAATGTGATGATACGTCCCAGGGTGAGTTTAATTGTTTGACTGTTGTGTTCAGTAAATAGCTGCACAGTTTTTAATAAGGGAGATAAAGTGATGATATAGTATCAATAATTAAAGTCTGTCTATCAGTTCCTTTCTGTGATGTAATGTAATAATCACTGCTGCTCACAGCTATATTCTCTATAATATTTTTATTTTTGTTCATTTATGTTGTTGGTTTTTCCTTTTAGTTTCCATCTGTGAAGCTTCCACCCACCAGACCTGATGTCACAGGCTGACTGTGTTTGGAGGTTTATTTACAGTCTCCACCTGTTTCCCTCACACTGCTCATTTGTATTTTAGGCACAGAGAGGATGGATATTGTTTCATTATAACATGCCAGCAGCAAGAGGAACAAAGCAAAGGTTGGATGTAATCCCTTCAAAACAATCTAATGAAACAAATGTTTTTGTTGGAAGAAAAGTGAGACTGTATGTTTCAGATGCAAATTAAGTATTTTCTCATGGCGGAGTCAAACTCCATAAGTCACCACTCATTGGATGCAATGTAAATGATTTCTGTATACACACTGTATGCTGTAATGCATTCTTTGTGACCACATCATTTCTCTGTGTGTCTGAGCTTTGTAAAGACAGGCTTTATAGTTACATTTTTAGGGTTCTTTATAGAAACAAAATAATGGTGTCAATGCTAAATCAGAGCCAAACTCAGTGAACACACTGTAATCCCAGACCATCTCTCAGCAAACTGTGAATAACATACAGTGTGTGAAGGCATCACAATTCATTTTCTGTTTGGTCAAAATCTGTTGTGTTGATGGTTACATGCATCAAACTGCATTAATGTGCAAAGCAAAACCTTTGTCTAATGAGTCATTCTATGTGGGCAGGTGGCAATAAATTATTTCATATTAGTTAGTAAGCAATGTGTTGCCAATGTTAATGTTGCCAATGTTGGAAGGAGACATTGACATCAAATGATGCAGGAAATTAGGAAAATGATGCAGTTTATATGCAGTTTATTCCGATCTATAATGTCAGACAGTTTCTACAGCGTTTACAATTCCCCAATCAGAGGCACTGTGAGTGAAAACACATCCTCCTCATTACATTCCCTTATTAGAGAGAAACTTCTCATTAATTTTGCAGAGCACAGTCCACTCATGTTTTATCAGAGTTCAAAGCTCCTGACCTCTAAGTACCTTGATTCATAGTTAAATTTCCACCCACAGTGTTTCTGTCCTCTAGACAACCTTTGGACGTCAGTGTGAAAGCCTAAAGTTAATTTAGGTGATAATGAGGCTGCATAAACTGTGAGGAAAGGAGATGTCATCACTCTGCAGAAGAAACATGGAGACACTATGGTAGTGACATGACACCACCATCAAACCAACTCCAGTGAGTTGATCTGTCCTCCCAGTCAGCACCATGGACAGAGACAGAGCAGCAGCAGAGCACAGAGGTCAGTCCGCTGTGTAGACAGAGCTCTACAGAGCAGACTGCTGCTCTCACTGCATTACTGAAAAACTACCAGTAGCACATAGTGACATCTTTACATTGTTGATTTAATTGTTTCATTATAAGTTAAGAGTGATAAAGTCACTGTTGCCAAGTGTGCATTTGAAATGATCCATTTTACCTCATGTCATTATTCTACCTAATCTGTATGCTAGCTTTCAAAAAGGTGGTTTAGTTTGTTATTTTCTCTGTTTAAATTTTGACCAAACTTGGAGAGTGTCCAGTTCCCCTGCACTGCTGTCCAGGTCACAGCCAACCAACTGTTGGCCTTGGGCCGAAATGACGAATACATCTCTACTTCAACACACGTGTCCTATGCCAGCGGCTTCTGTTCACCTGCCAGAACCAAGGCATCATGAGTTCACACAGGTCACAGTTCATGTTTTAACAAGGGTACATTTTTATATTATTAAGTCTAAGTGATATTAAGATTTATCCTTTCAGTAGCACAAATATCTACCAAGTTCCAGACATAAAACTGCCAGGTATCTTATAGTGTGAGGTTCATTACAACAGGCCTGACTCCAGCCAGTTACTGTGAAATGTAAACAGTCTTTAAGTGAAAGTGTCTGCTTCACTTTCCATCCTTCAAGTATCAGGATACAGCTCAGAAAAAGATTTTATCTAACTTGTAAACATGACACCACAAGATACAGCACTCTCTCCACTCTGAGCTGTGACCTGCAGCAGTGGATCGTTTACAGTAATGTTGCAGATACTCTGTGCTTCTTGTTCTCTGGTGCTAATGACTCTTGGAGCTCTCGTTTACTCTGCTGTTGTCTCTGTCCTGAATAAAGAGCTCCTCTGTCTATTTCTAGTGACTCCATCCCAGTGGTTTCCATCACACAGACCCCCAGCTGATTACCTGTGACTCTGTGGAGAGCTTTGATTTATGACTGTTTTGTTCTTATTAAATGTGAGTTCACTGCTGCAGCACTGCTGCTCTGAGCTGTTTTACAAATGTGTGGAAGCTTCCCTTAAGACTTTGTGTGATAACAGTTTGCCTCTGACAGAGAGCCAAAAGTCTGTAGGGCAGAGCATCAATTTATGCTTTACTAAAGAGAGTGCTCGTCCCAGTCAATGAACCTCATCGCTCATAAAATGGGAAAATAAAATACACTTTATCTATACAATTTTAATAATTTAAGAGTAAGCAGAAGAGCAGTGATTAAGAGAAATGCTCTTTCCACTTCACTACTTCTTCATTAAAGTCGTTCCTCTGCTGTAAACAGAGAGCCACCAGCTGCAGTGTCTATTCATAGATTAGTCTGAGGAGGGAGATGATTGACAGCCACTTAAAAAGCTGGTGTCAGTGTTCAACCGTCTGTGAGAACAATAACAACATTCAAGACTAACCAATATATTTGTTCACAAAAAATCTGACGACAATTAATGCAAAGGCATGTTGGAAAAATGCTCCTGTGTTAAGAGGCTCTTTGTTTCTGTCTTCACAGTGGATTTAGTCAGAGTCCCTGACCTTTCAATAACAATATCTTTATAGGTCTAACGGTAATGTATTCAATCAACTTGTAACAGTGTTCCTGTAGTGAGTTTGCACACAGCATGCCTGCAATCCTTGGATGAATCCTGTGGTTGTGATGTCGGTGGATGTATGGATCAGTCATATTCCCTGAAAAGGGTCAGCAGAGAACAAGTGGCTCAGCTGATCACGCGAGGATTCTCTGGTTGAGTCTCTGCAGACTTGTTAGCTCGTTCACTTCCTCAGATCCTGTCAGAACAAATACTTTTTAATAATTTGTTATGGTTACCTACAGTTTATTTACCTTTGGTTCAGATTAATTGACTGTATGTTTGAGGTGTACTGCTATACTAATCAAATGCACACCTGCCAGCCTATCAGAAGCAGGCATTTTCTGTCCACCATATTAAAATCAATCTGCAGGACTCTGCAGGATAAATGTCACAAGCATCAGTGGTCGAGAAACTGCAAAGCAACATTGTAAAGGTATTACAGTGTTAAGTGCAGCAAAAAGACATTCTTGTCACATTGTGGAGGCAGAGGAGGAGGAAAAGAAAGTGCTGTGTGTTGTCACAGCAGCAACTGGCAATATTTGCTCCATGCTTATTGCATGCTAATTGTTCTTGCACTTAACTGAACTCTTTTACACATTTTCATTAATGTCAGTGACTCTTAGTAACCAACAGAGCTGAGGAGCAAAAACATTTCCCCTGTGTTCTTCCTCACAGGCGACTCGCCAGATTGTTTAATCACACTCTGCTGTTGCCTGTTGGTGAACATGACATTACAATCTCAGTTGTTTGGTTAGCAGGTACACGGACAGAGAAAATTGTGCCAAAAATATTGACAGAGTTTACACAACTGGCAGAGAGCCCAAATGACGGGCTGCCTCTGGTACATCAGGTGTCCTCATCTGACTGTACTGATAATAATGACTCAGGACGTCAGTGAGTTTCCTGTAAAATTCCAAACAACAATCCCTCCATCAGCATTCATTCACAGTGTCAGTAGTTAAACAGAACTGAGCAGCACACAGAGGAGCAGAGCACTGTGGAGTCATCTTCCCTGATCCGTCCTGTCTGTCTCACTAACATCCTGTAAGACCTTCTGCTTGTCAATAACTCGACCATCATGAATGATTAGATCTCCTCTCAGAAACTCCAGTTAGCATCCCACTAATGTAGGTTGTGACAAAGACTACTGCAACTGTACAGAGGAAGCCAAGTTAGGCTGAATTGGTTCGTCATGGCTGAGCATTAGCATGCAGACTGCAGTGAGCTGATCTGACAGGATGAATGACTAAGCCAATAAAGCCATGTTTGAAAGTGAAGGTTGTGTGAATATGGGTACAATGTTCTCTTAGAAGCAATCTGTGTTGCCCTTCCAATGTCATCATACAGGCTAATAGCTTAAAAGTCATTGGCAGTATATTAAAAGGTCATCAAATAATGAGATTCAAATAAGAGAGCACACAATGATTCAGCTGCTGTGTTAACAAATGTCTACATTATGGGACACCAAGATTCAAAAGTATATTTTGTTGCCCTTTAAATACAGTTAAATAGAGCTGCTTTTCTAATCTGCATCTGGAGGAAATGGGTCAGGTCCAAGCAAGACATTACCAGGTGTGTTTAATAACACTAACGATGGTTGCACTCACATCGGACTAGTATCACCTGGGAACTCTCGTAACAATCCACCTATAAAACACAGTAATTGGCATGCTCGTGTTTGTGTCAGAAGCAACTCTTTAAATAAACTCACAGGGTTTGAGTGATTCCTGTTCTCTCTATGTGTTATTGTTGTCTTTGTGCTCCGACACTCTGAACTGTCCCTGCAGCTCAGTCCTCCTACATACTGGGTCACACAGTTCTGTGGAAATACCTTGTAACCTCACAGAGCTCCCAGCAGTGCAGGATGTCATTATGCAGCATACAGGACCCAGTTCAGCAGACCAGCAGATCTGCCCTGCTGGCTGCAGACACAGCTGAGAGCTACAACTTTTCACATTCAGAGCTACAGATACTCACTGTACTGAGGTATGAGATGAGGCCTGCAGCTCGTCTGCCATGATGTTTGCTATACACACAGTGCGTCACAGAGGTACAACACCCACACAACCACACCAAAAGAACAGTTCCTTTCTATGTAATGTTGCTGCTGGCTCTGAGCAAACACATGCAGCTCTCTCACAAGTCCAACCTGTTCAAGTGTTTTAGCCTCAGGGATTTTGTATTAAATAAACATTTAATATCTACTGTCTGATAACAAAAAGCATTAACTGCAGCTGCAACACAACACCAACACTCTGTTGGTAACGATAACATAATCAAACATGTCCTACCAAAAGGTGTCTCCTGGGTTCTGCTGTAAAGGGAACTGAGGATGCTACAAGGCTCATTTAAACACACAGCAAAGATACAACAACGACATCATCACACTCAAATATCCACACAACAGAGGCCTGAACTACAGAGCAGGATTTAGACTTCGGGTGGTAACTACAAGTTTAACACAGGGATGTGTAGTAATGTTCCTTGATGTCACACAGACAACATTTGCATGGTTAAACACTGACTTCCAGCTACCATCATGGCAGAAGAGGAGTAAAGTGATGAAACAGACATATTTGACCATCAGAGGAGAGCAACAGGTGGAATTAATAACATCACTAACGACTGCATTCTTTCAGTCAGGTCCTGGATCCTGCTTTAGTGCTCACTGACACTCAACAGAGCTGAGCCCTCGTTAACTCGATTAGTCACACCTGGACTTTTCCTGCTCTGACAGAGAAATATCTGATGTGAAAACTAAACCATGTATTTATTTACATTTGTTTTTGGAAGCAAAGAGACCAGGTGAAAGTACTAACATGACTGAATGTTTTTACATTTAGATTCAAGTGATGTCTTTTATCCTCTATCTCTGCATATGTCATTAGTAACAAGTTAGTCAATGTAAATGTTCATAAAGGAATTATCATTATATGTTCACGCACACATGCTCAGATGGGACTAAATTGAAACTTAACTTAAATTTACTGTAATTATAACCTTTCTTTCTACAGCCTTTATGAATGAATATATAGATGTGAGTTAGTTAAAAGTGTTGATTGGATATAAAAGGCTAATTGGAAAGCTCAGAAGACTTATTAATCCCACAACAGGTACTTGGCAGTCATTCAGTGACGCATGCCAGGTGTCCAGCAGCACTGTGCAGCATACAACAGGGAGGTGGAAATAATGTCTCCATGCATGAACACGTCCAGTGTTGGCCTATGCTCCTCTGTGGTGCAGTCATTACTGTGATGATTGTGCTTCACAGGATTGGTGTCTGAAAAAAAGAGCCTCTTGAGCAAACAAAGAGGAAGAGGAGGATGAGACGAACGGGAACCAAATTGTTGCAATTCATATCTCCTTTTATACAGACAAACTCAGTGTGATTTACATGAACACGAACAGACAACAAAAAGGATTAAACTTAACATACATTAAATATTCAACAGTCTTTGACTCAGCCACAAAAATTATCTCTAACACACAAACCTATAATCCTTCTCAAACAACAAAAGCAGAACAATTACAGAAGAAGCTGGTCACAATCAGAGGAGAAAAGCAGCAGTTTAATCTTCCCATGAAATGAGGTCCACACTGGGACACATCTGACATCATCAGGCAAACTGTCACATAGACTGCAGCTTTGACTGTGAAAGAAGCTTCTCCAGACTTCACTTTAATCTTAGAAACAAGCCTGTGTGAGAGGACCTGAGAGACCTGTGTGGCTGATAATCACTGAGCAGGTCTGAGAGGTGATGTGGAGCGAGAGCATTTAGTGCTTTATGAACAAGGAGCAGAGCCTGGGAGGCATTTATTGTAGGAAATCGAAACTGAGATCTCTGCAGAAGTCCAGCAACATCACAGAGCAGGACCAAAAGGATCACAACAGTTTTACTGAACAAACCAAGTGTTGTTATTACTGTCAGTCTGGCTGCCTCAGAGCGTCTTAGTGTTAAACCAACAATGAAATAATGTCACTCTTTCTCAGAGGCAACAGGGAGCCCTGCTGCCCTCAGGACGATCTGCAGAAAAACTACAAGTTGTCAGACAAGATATTTCTGTTCAGCTTCTTCTCTTCTCTCAAACCTCAACAGATCACAAATAAAACATCCTGTAAAAAAGCAGAGGAGCAGTTTTATTGCAGAAGAAGAAACTGTAACAGCTCTTATGTGACAAGAGTGCTCAGAGTGTTCTTTGGGGAAGACATTTTTGTTCCTCATACTTTTTTTGTCTTTTCTGCTCTGGGCGATAAGGAAGGTCAACAGCTGCATTCAGAAGGTTGGAGAGAGAACAGAGTTTCTGTGACTCACACGGTGGGAACCTGATGAGTATCTGAAAAGGGAAATGTTGCTGTTGTGTTTGGCTCTGGACTGAAAAATACTGAGGCTCTTAGTCTTTTGCTTTAGTGCAGCAAACAGAACATCCTCACACCTCTCTGATCCTCTGATTTGAGAGAAAGTTTGACAAACAAAAATGCATCCAATAAATTAAATGATTATAAATCTGTCCAGTGTTATTTACTGTTATTTTGCTGCAGGATACAGACATCATGTGGACATTACAAGTTATGTTAAATATTGTAATGTATTCTTTGACACTTTTCTTGCTAATAATGTGAGAAATCTCACACTGTGGTTTTATGTATATTTCATTATTCTTTCACAGAACTGAAGGCGACTGAATATTAATTATAACAATTTTAGAACGGACAAATCCTCACTTATCCTTCTGTGCACATTTCTGAAGCCATGTTAATCAGTGACATGAGCTTTGAAGCAATTATCTGAGAGGATCACACTTCGCCTTCACTCCTATATTTTTCTATTATCCAATAAATTCAGCTGTTCTGTATCGATCCACCCCTTTTCCCTTGATGTTTGTTTTCAAACAGAAATGCAGCGTGAAATGATTAAGAGTGGAGCCACTGAATCAGTCTGTTTAGCAGAGTTACTGCCTGAAAGGCTGAAGAGAGAACGGCTGTACTTACTCAGACACCTAAACGCTTGTGATGCACTGACTAACAGATAAAAGTGTTCCTGCAGACAGACATCAGTTTGCTAAATACTGTATGTTCCTGTCTGTCTGAGTGCAGAGTGAGGAATGATCAGTGAATAATAAGAGATACAAGGCGGACACGATTAGTGATTATTTTAGATAGGATATTTCTTCTTATTGAGTGGGGTTATCATTACTTATTAGAAGTTTAGTCACTACAGTGTACGTGTGTAAAGAGCTCAGCAACCAGACAGCTGCTTCACATGATGGTTTCTGATGTCATTGTCAGTCACAGCCCAACAAGAAGCAGATATTTGGTTTATGATATCTGAGTAAAGGTCAGTACGACGTGAAGACTTCAAATATCTGCATGTAAAGTAAAACAAATACGTTACCAAAGACTTGTTTCTTTTGATACTGGGCAGGAAGCCAGAGAGACATCAAAGCTATATTTCATAATTAATGTTATTGCAAAGTGTTACACAAGATCACTGTAAAATTCTGTCAGAAACACATCACCTCTCTCCCGCTCCTTCTCTGACTTCCTCCCTTTCTCTATTTCATCCCGTCTCTCTCTCTGTCTGCGTCTCTCTGAGTTCCACAGTGCCAGGTTGGCAAAGGCAGGGATGTGGGTTTAATATGACAGTCTTGTGTCTCCCCTTTGGGACAGATTCTGTCTCTCTGCTTCCTCACTGTTCCCGTCCTGCCCTCTGCTGCTGTGACAGGCTGCTCCTTGTCCTTTGCCAGGACTAGAGGCTGTTAATGCCAGACAGCCGGATCAGAGGTGCTGATCTTTATGCAGCCAGCTGAGTCACCTGTGGCAATGTGTCAGTGTAGGTGTGTAACCGTGACAGTGACTCAACAGATCCTTTACTTTAGCCAAAGTTGCAAATTGGCTTTATGCCAAAATACTAAACTGCTGATCATATAATACATTATTTGTAATTTAAAGACACCTCACACAGCTCTCTTATGCATTCACACACAAACACACACACAAACAGTGACACCAGATTCCTCCACACCAGAAGTCTTTTTTGCACTTGTTCTGTTTTCCATGGATGACTGTGACCTTCTGGTGTCCAGGGAAAGGAGCCAACAAGAGGCAGCAGATGGTTCACAGTGAGACTCTTGTCCTTTTCATTCTGCATGATGGTTTATACACACACACTAACACACAAATGCAAACACACACTATTTTCATAATACTTTGAAAGATCATCTTCCCTGTGTGTACTGACAAAGGCTTCCCCTTCTTGCTTTCAGTAATGAACTAAATTCAGCACATCAGTGATTTTTAACTGTGCAAAGCAAACTTGTATCAGCGCCTCCTTTACCTCTGACTAATGGGTCAGTGACCCTGTGCATGTGTGTGTGTGTGTGTGTGTGTGTGTGTGTGTTTGTGTGTGTGTGTGTGTGCCGCGTTAGTGTCCCTGTTAGCAGGTGATGATGTTCTGCTTTTCTCTCCTGGCCTCCTGCCTGCTGTGTGTCTCTTATCCTCCCTGTGCATCAAACTCAAAACACAGCCAGCATGACCTTCATCATCACAGCAGACATGAGGACATGAGGACATTGATTCACTTCCTCTCCTCAGGTCTGCTGAACTGTACAGGCTGTTTGAATCATCAGTCAGACAGTTGTTTAGTTTAGCAGACACATTAGAGCCGTAGTGGAGCTGTCTGTGCCAGTTAGTCTGCAGAGTCCTGCAGCACAGCAGCCTGAGGAACTCACAGGAAATGAAGGGAGGCTCGACTGTTCAGGAGAAACAAGAGCTCAGCTGTTTGTTCAACATGCTTTAACTCCACTCCAAAAATGAGACAAAGGCTGCCGCTCAAGAGTTAAAACGCTCCAGGGTAACTGAGTGTTTCACTCTGCAGAGGGATTCTTATTAAACCACTGTTTTGAAAAATCAACACAAAATAAATATAAACACTCACAGCCCTTTCACAAACAGCTTTTATGCCTAATGGTGCCTCCATATTCAATCTGTCCTTCTGCAGGGAGAAAATAACATTTCATTGTTTATCATTAAACAGACTGTGAGGCTCAAATCTCAGTTTTGTCTTTTTGCCCCACTAACATGCACACGATGTTGTTAGTATTAATTTATCATTCTGTTCTCAGGGTTATAACCTCAGATTATTATTATACTTACAATTTTATTCATTTATACAAAGAACATGCTGACCTCTTCAGTGGCAGTTTTCAAGTTTTTTGTTGTCATTGTGAGATCTGCTCACAGAACAGTTTGTTTTCTTCAGATATCAAGAAAGAAAATCACTCTATTTAATAAATTCATTGGTTGCAATCAGTTGGTAATTTCCACCTGTGTATTCCTTTTAACAGTAAGCAGAGCTAACATTTCTATTCTATCACTTCTTTACAGTGTACTTCCTGTGGTGGGGTCACATTTGTATGATACTGGGAAAGATTGATGTTTCGATCTGACTTTAATATGAACTAACATGATCTTGTGTGTGGGTGTGTGTTTGTGTGTGTGTACAAAGTGGATTAGCACACAATGACATGTACATAATAGAGGGCAGAGGTAATCCCCAGTATTTGCATCCATCTGCACACAGAAACTCATCCTGCTGTTACACTGACATCAAAGTTACCAACTGCATCCAGAATAATAAAACAGCAGACCAGAGGATATTTTACTGTTCAACAACAACCAACTGTCCAACTGTGAGGCTGATCAACTCTCTACTGATTAAACCAAACAGTCAGACTCTCTGCTGCTTGTTAAGGAGACGTGAAGAGCCCACAGACTGTAGACTGAATGGGGCCGTTGTATGAAACACCTAAAGATTCCATAAAGCAGCTTCTATGTTTACATTCTTTCCACTGCTTCTGTTTCCTATTAGATAAGTTATGATCACATTACCCCCAGCCGTAGAGAATGTATCTTTATATAACTGTGTATCTATTTAAATGTAAATTATCTGTATCTGAGGTGAGCATTTGTTGCAAAAAGCCCTGTACGACTTTGGAAACAGGGATTAGAGAAAGGAAGTTTGGTTTTGTTTTTACCTTCAGGCAGACAAAAGTTACAACATTTCTCCCTTCTAGTATTTCTGTGAGTGTTTCTCTCTCTTGCACACTCCCAAAAGACCCCATTACTGCTCACAGACATGTTTAACCCGTCGATGTACAAAACCAGTTTGCCAGTGCAGCAGAGAAGATATTCAGTGTCTTAAGAACATTGAGGGAATATAGACAATTGCATTTGTCCTCCTCTCTAAAAGCACACAGTGATCAGAGCGTAATGCAAACATTTACCAGGAAGAGAGCAGCTCTGAGGACCCCTGTTGCTCTTTCATTATCAGGCTCTTCTACTTTCCTGCCAGGAGGCTCAGTGACAAAGCAGCAGAATCAATGGGCAGGACTTCTTTTCTCTCTGTCAATGTCAGGTCCGTATAAACGAGGCTGCAGGGAAGGCCTTTTGAGCACAGCCTGTGTTGAATGAACTGACTGTGGAGGCTTTCTGTAACATGAACAACCTCTTCAGTTAATCTGCTGCTTTCAGATGAACTTGATCTGTTTCATGTCTGACTTAGAGGAGCTTAGAGTTTACAGCACTTCTCCTGTTTAGAGCGGCACTCATGGGAAGAAGACATGGATGCTTTTGTCCTCCGTCTTGGGACGTAAAACATGACTTATACCACCTCACACTGCTGACATCTGAGACACTGATGCTACTTTACTTTCTGTCAGTGCTGTACTGTGTGCTCTGACTTCCTGTCCAGAGTCTTTCCAATGAAATATGTAACAGCCAGAAACATACCACAGGTTTGAATCCAGCTGATTAAATAAACAGAGGGCTGTCCGGCTGAATTACATGGCGGACAGTAATGCAATGAACATAGATTAAGGAAGTTATAAATGGTAGCACACGGATGATATGGAAGTCCATTTAAACTTTATAAAGTCATTAAAACACAACATATGCCTGACTGATCTGAATGTTCCATCTGTTCTACATTTCTACCAATAAGCTTCAAAGAAAACTGAGACATCACAAGTAAAGACGCAGATAAGCATGATTTATTTGTTTGCCTTTTTTGAATAAACTATGAAATGTGAAGAATTTGAAGCTTTTATATTGTTTATCATAAAGTTATTGATTTTTAGCTTGACTTTCATGAAGCCTGTCAGCCGGCCTTGTAACTATCTTGGCACAGCGTAAAGATGAGCCAATTTGCAGTATTTTGAAAGGATGTCAAAACATAGTTCAGACAGTTTATACACGACATAAAGCAACGCACCTGAGCAGCTGGCATGGACAAAAGACTGAACAACTTCTTCACAGATAGCTGACAGCTCCCTCAGATAAGAGCAGGTTGTGAACTCCTCTGTTGTAAAACATGTGGGGAACAAATTGTCTTGCTAGTGTTGACATGTTACCAGCTGTTCTTCACAAAGATGCTCGTCTCTACAGAGTGAAGCTCTCCATGTCGACCCTGCAATGACTGAGACATACAGCAGCAGTTGATCTTGCAATTTGTTTACTGAGGAGCAGATACAGCCCATGATGACTGAAGGCAGATGGAGCTTGTTAACGCTCATTTCAGTGATGCATACTTCATCTACAGTACACTCTGCTCTTTTGCCTGACCTGAATTTTCATGAAGACAGAAGGGTAAATGTACAGAAAAGGTCTTGTTTAAAAAAATACCCAAGTACATGTGGACTAGACCTTTGTGGTGAACTTTGTTCTTGAAAGTGTAACTGCGGACATTTCTGTCTCACAGAGGGAATGTCATTAAATTTCAGTTAATGTCAACTGACACTTCCAGAGGCCGGTCAGCTCTCTGTGCTGTTCTATTAATATTAATGAGTGATCAAAGGTTAAATCTTCTTTCAAAACACACGACACACCCCAACCCTTCACTCAGACACACTGTTCACTGTATTTTACATTGACCTCCTTTCACTCTACATTTTTCTGTGCCAGCTGATCACAGGTCAGCTGATCACAGGTCAGTGTATCCAGGGTAAGAAAAATAAATACATAAATAACAAAATAAGGCTTCTACATAATCATGTTCAAGGGTATACAGTTTGTCAGGGTCTTCGTACAGTGGGCTGTGGGATGTTACAACCTCCAGATGAAGCTTGATGCAACAAGTGTCTGAAAAAGCACATCTGCTGCTGTTATCCTCTCACCAACAGTGAAGTAAGCAGTGACACAAACTGGAAGTGAGCATTCCTGAAATATGATGTCTCATGTGTCACAACCATTCTGCTGCAGTCAGCGTCTTTGTGACAAAGTATTAATATGAAAAGGAGTGTGGCATTCTGGGTAATTAGTTTGTGGAGTGTGAACAACAAGAGGAGCAGAGCACTGTGATGTATTCTCTGTGTGTTAAACATAATCGTCTACACAGAGGGACAATTGTTTCAAACCCATTATTACAATTAATTATCTACTGACAGTGATACTGCTGAGCTGCTTGTGGGTGACACTGTATTTATCGTAATGTTGTTCAGAACACGGCTGGTGGCAACTCATTGAAACATGTTAACATGTAAAGAATAGTGAAGCACAAAAACACTGAGACCTCTGAGTTATTCTCAAACACGTCAGGGAAACTGGACCTCTTCCAGCTCCTCTCTGGGAACCCTTCGGTTCTCTCAGGTAAGCAGGGAGAAGAAGTCTCTCTACTTAACCTCGAAGTCTTCTTACAGTCAGTGTGTGTGTCGAGTACATTTAAAGGAAACACTAAGGAGGTATGTGTGCTATTCCACTGACAGATATTCATCTGTGTCTCAGCTGGATCCCTCCTGGGTGAATGCTCCTTTTTGTTTTTCAGAACACATCCTATCAGTTAATTCATGATAACAGAGTCACATCACAGCATGCAATTTGAATAACAGCCTTTAATCCTGCTGATTAGATGACTCATTCATGACTGATTACTCTCGATCTCTGGGCGTCATCAGACAATTAATAACCTCTGTAATGAAATAAGTGAGTGTGTACATTAACTGTCAAATGCAGAGTAGAAAAACACCAGCAACATGACTTAATAGAGACTTTCCACCTCTCTACAGTGTGGCAAGCAGTACAGACTTGCTCGCTCACGCGTCAACATCTCTGTAGACAGAGCTAGCAGAGAGTGAACAGCACAACTGGGCTATGCAAAATAACCGCTCTTGTAATCACTATTATCAGCTTTCATCTCTGCAGGGAAAACCAACCAACAATCCTGACTCCTATACACAGGTCGCCAAACATAAATAAATGTACGACAAACACTGAATGAGCTAACAAGCCCAGTACAGGAATCGCAGACACAGATACCTGCTAATAAGTGCTAACTTATTAATTATCAAATTATCACAGTGGGCCAAACCAAACAACATTTACATAGGCTGCCATGTCAGATATTTGACAGGATATTTGTTATACTGTAAATAATGGTGCTGCATATTTCGAGGGTTTTGAGATACATAATTACATTCATTAAAGTAAGACAGTAGAAGGGGGTCTCATTTTTAATTAAGAAGCTGGGGGGTCTACCACATGCAACCACTCCAACAGAGGAGTCAAAACATCTCATTAGTGCTTTGGGACTGTGTGTTCATTAAGGGGGATGTGATGAGATTAAGGAAGCCTTGCTGTCTCACTGTTTCTCCCTGTCAACCAAATAAACAAACAAGTCACTCATTAAATTACAAAGATGAATTTGTCCAAATTAATTGGATGGATCCCACAGAAAGGGGCATCCTGGTACCCTGATGAACAGTGAACTATCTAAACGCAAGCTTCCTACAGCTTGAGGAGCAGCAGTGCAACATAAAGGAGCCTCTTGGTTTCAGCTGCAGAGGTCTTAACAATTACATCATGCACTCTGTGATAACAAATCCACTTCCTTTAACATGTATCTTGTTTTATAATCCTGAACACACCTTCACCTTTAGACCATTATTTCTCACAATAGCTGCTGATTCTACTGCCTCAGTAGAAGGCAGAAAACCCACATATATAAATATACAAATAATAATTTCAGACCCCCAAACACAAACAAAGATGTCTTGCCCCCATCTGCTCCCAGCTGACCTGAGCTGACCTCCCTGTTACTCATGAAGTCACTGCTCAGCATTTCTTCTGTTGCTTTCTCACAGAAATCAGACCGAGGGAAGCAGAAAACAAGCACAAACCAGACATTTAGTGGAGTCAGCAAACACATGTTAAACTATAAGGAGGTTAAAAGTGGTGATGAAACAGTTATAACAGTGAAATTAATCACTGTTGAAATAAAGTAACAGTAACAAAGTGAGAAAAAAATATCAGCTCCTCAAAGTGAAAAACAAATCAGGTTGTCAATTTAGAAAGTGTCATTTTTTTGTAGCGGTAGACCAGGACGAACATGAGTACATTATGGGATGATATATGAAAGTGTCGGCTATCAATAATCAATAATTCATGTGTCAGAGGGGGCAAGTAGAGGTATAAACATGGGAAATGTGAGTGTGAGCTGGTTTAACCAGAAATGTCAATATTAAAGCACAAACTGTCAAACTGTGGATCCAGTCTGACTCAGGCAGGATGATGAAACATGTTTGAAGTAGAGATAAGAAATCTCTCTGAGAGGGATACAGGCAGGTGTGCGTGTGGATCAGTCCTACTATTCAGCTTATTCTAGGATGTAGAAATTGACTATATTTCTGGTGTTGTGTCTTGAGATGTGGAGTGATGACAAAACAATGTATACTGGTTGTGTCATTTTCACCCACTATAAACAGCCTTCTCTTGTTCATGTCATGTTGATTTTGTATCAGCAACATTAGACTTGACATTAACCAATCAGCCATCACTTAGCTCTCCTGCAGTGTGGCTGCCAATTGAAGCAGCAGCTCATCAGCAGAGAAGCTGTTTATGTGAGAAGACACCAGAGCAGTGTGTGTCCAGAGGCTGAAGTTCATGTTTACTTTCAAGTGGGAGAGAGGAAGCTGGAAATGATTACGGAAACTGTAAATAATTTGAATATCACAAGACACTTGTTGCTGATATATTCAACTTTATATTCTGTGTTCTTGATGATTTGACTGCCTTTAGTTTCCCTCTGTGTAGCTTCAGCAAATGAAACCTTGTGGTACAGGTGGACAGATCGGTAAAGTTCATTTGTATTCCCCCTGTTTCACTCTGCTCATTTGTATGTTCGACTCAGAGCAGAGGGTGGTGAGTTCATGAAAAAGTTCCAGCAGCAACACAAAGGCAGAAAGAACAGAAAGGTTCAGTGGATTCATCAAATGAATGTGGTGAAAAAGGAATTTGAAAGAAGTCAAATGACTGTAGATAAAAAGAACACCTCATTCGCCTCCTTTATGAGGCAAACCATTTATATTCATCTTACACACTCCGGTCTACTCAACTCTTTAACTGAACGCAAGGTTCAAAGCTTCTGAACCTTGGGTGTCCTCATTCATAGTTAATTTACAGCCCACAGAGTTTCTTTAATCTCACTAGATATCAGCTGTCAGTGAGAAAACCTTCAGCTCTTTAATGTTCTTCATTTATGATCTGTGCAGATATGCAGATTTTAAACTTCAAGATCCTTCGAGGAGAGACTGAGAACTTCAGGGATTTTCTAATACTGTATTGGCTTGTGATGGTAGGGCCTTTACGTTTTAATAATAGTGTTAGTAAATCACACCATAGATTAAGAAGTAGAAATAAGAGGTAAGAAAAAGAAATAAGATGTTTTACAGGAAGCAAGAATTAAACAAGGCATAACAAGTCAGCAGTGGTGGGGTGGGAATAAGGAAATACACATCTAAGTTCAGTGATTTTGCATCAGTTTGTCTAACTTCAGAGACTGTCAGCTTGTCTGCCCTGAAGAAACGGATAATCCCAGGATTCCATTCTGCCCAAGGCAACTCATGAAGCTATGACCCATTAAATATGCTCTCACTCTATTCTGGAGGTGACACCAACAGTGAGTGTTCAGACAGCTCCTGCTGAGAAGACTTGAGAAACACCGAACTCTAAGTCAAGTTCTTTTTTTATGTAAATGTGAGCAAAATGAATCAGTACAGCTGTCATGAACAGTGACAAACACTTTGCACTGGTCCAGAAACAGTAAACAGAACTTTTTTTGTCTATGAATCAGCACCATGGACAGAGACAGTGCTGATCTGTGATGGAGAACTGAACTGAACTTTATATTTCTCCAACACAAAAGCCTGACTCTGTAGGGAGAAAGGCTTTTATGAGGTTCTGTCTTTCTTTACCTCAACTACTTCAATAATGCAAAAGGTACCCATGACAATATACTTGCTGAAGCACTTGCAGAACATATCAAATCCTGTAGAACAAACCAAATGAGATCAAGAAAAAGATACAGAAACAACTACAACCCTTGAACCTAAAACTTTGTAAACCCAACTGAATTAAGTAATTTACCAGTATTGGTGTTAAAGTACAACCCACCATTAACTGACTGTTTAGCCAAATGTATCTCCTTAAAAACTCCCAAAAAAATTACATTGTTTAATCTGGAAAATGGAGCCCAAAGTGATGGTGCTGCTACCGTCTCCCTCCTTTAAACCCTGCGAGATCTGTGTGAACTCTCACCCCCTTTGCAGCTTTAAGCTACAGATCAGCTGCCACAGTGTTTCATTAGTTCTTATCTTTACACCTTGAAGCAGGAGTGTCTCTGCATTTTTCATATCTGACGACACACCACATGTTCACAGAAACCTGACTTATGATCGTAATGTAGCTCATTACTGATTTATACTCTCTTAGTGTCAAGGGCTGAATCTCAATCAATAATCCTAAATATGTCAAAGTGCTAAAATATCAACAGATATGAATCATGTTGAAATGGCCCCACTGCATAAAGGCAATAAATCATCCAGATACAGAACATTGTTCTTGCTGTTCCAACAAACCTTGTATAAAAAGATTCAATGTATGAGTTCCTACTATATACAAATATCCAACAGTGAGTCTGTAATACACAATATGTTGGACCCTGTAGTCTTGGCTTACATAGACATTTATTCAATAGAAGAATAGAAATAAAAACACTTGTGTGTAATATAACTCAAATGAATATTTATCAACAGCTATTAGCATTCAGTGATATTACTGCCTGTGTTATTTTTATGTGTACCTCAGTCCGTCTACTCAAGTGTAATTCAGCATATAAAGTGTAGTGGACTATGCCTGGACATTTATCTGGACACACCCTGGGCCCTCAGGTGTGGCCAGTTAACCTAACGAGCACTAACGAGCAGCTGCAGAAACAGAGCAGACTGGCCAATCACAGTGCACAACAAGATGACACCACATGAGTCATCACATCCACAATTCATGTGAACGATCAGCTTGATAATAAAAACAATAATTTGCAGGTAATGCTATGATTCATCCCTCTCCTCACTTAATCCAAGTGGAATGTTTTAGTGAGCAAATTATCACTGACAAACATTTTGAGAATGTCCTCCTCGACAACTTACAACAACAACATTATGGCATTTTGTCTTTAAATTAGCTTCCAGATTTATCAGCACCAGTTGCTCTATCAAAACAAGGGGAATAAACTAGACTATACCACCTGGAGTTAGTTTTGTGTATGCAGTGACTGTGTTGGATTGTGATTTTGATGATGTAGTGCTCCAGAATGATGATCATAAAGCTCTGCTTCACTAAAGAGCCTGACATAAAGAGCAGGAGGAGTCTGTAATGTTGAAACATTTCATGGACTAATGCTTCATCAGTCACACTCAGCCGTGCTGAAGATGTGCATTACTCTTTTCAATGGAGACGCTACCACCAAAAATCTCACTAAGAGAAGCCGGCTAATTATGAGCTAATAATGTTAGATTACAGTGTGAAGGTTCAGTGCCAGTATTAAAAAGGTTAAGCAAATTAATTATGGATGCATAATGGATGAAACTGGATGACACAGATTGTGAGTAAAGAAAATGTTATAAAACAATACATATTGAAAATCCTCAGTGAGCAAAATTCAACATTTAACTCATTACCATGTTGTGAACAACATATACCATCTTCTGCTGTATAATAAGGTCGCAATATATAATAATAATAAAACACATACTCAATGCTCTGACCAAAATAGAGTCAAACCAGTGACACTGCGGTTCATGGTCAAGTTCTTAACATAAGCTATAGAGGATCTCACTACAAGGTCTTATGCAAGTCATTGTTTTCAGTCGAGAGTGTGGGAAGAGAAAAGAGGTGAAAAAGAAGAGACAGGAAGCATTAAAGTACTAAACTATGGCTACTCATGACACAGAAGAACAGAAATGACCTGCTACGGTCTGACATACATGGCACATGGTTTGACACTGGGCAATGCATGTTTAGTTATAAAGCACCTTTCAGACACAAGACAACTCAAAGTGCTTAATCTAAAACTAAACCTGCAGGTTCATCAGGAACAGATTAGTAGAGTTCAAAGTCCGCTGAACACACAGGCTTATGTTTATGAAGACAATGATGTGTAATAAAAGATTGAATTTAGAATAAAAAACTTGACTAATCAGCTGTGAATGATGGGAAATAATGCTGACCGATGCTTGAAAGCCAGGCACCATTTGACGGGTTCACACAGAAACAAAGAACAGCAATGAAGCCAGTTCTAATCAGCTCCAAGAATCTCAAACATTTTAGCAAAGCAACATGTTTCTCATGCAGCTGCTCCTGGAGCCAACAACAACCTCAGTCCTTCAGTAGAAACTAAGAGTCACAACTGTGCATCCTTATCTCTGCAGCAGCAGAGGTTAGAGTGAAGGAGACAATCTGACTAAAGCATCTCTGGCAAGACACAGAATGAAAGCACACCACATCAGCTGATCATCAGCAGATCAGAAGCAATCATGTTCAGCACTTGTGAAATATCAGAGTTGTTCTTACTGTCAGTTCTGAAGATCACTGTGATGCAGCAGGTTGTCTTTCTCATCCAGCCGTCATGACATAAACACACACACAAAACAGACACACACACACAATCGGCCGTCTTACCTAGAAGAGACAAAAAAAGAGAAGACAGACTGTTAAATATTTTAACCATGATATCATCAACACCAATATCATTCATTTATTTTAGCTGCAGCCATGAGTCCCATTGTTGGCCAGTCACAAATTGGATGGAAAACTTCTATCAGCCTTTTTTAGTGTAAAGGCTGACATTATCTGAGCCTGCAGAGTCAATTGTTCTACCTGCTCCCTGACAGAGAGACACCTTCAGCCCATCTCTCCCGACAAGAACCAAACACCTGCTGATTCTGCTGCCTCAGAGGGTAAATCCAGTCAGGTGAGTGTCACAGAGTTAGCCTCTGTCTGATAGAGTAAGATGCATACTCACACACACGCTACACCACCACTCTGAAATAATTAAATCAAGCCAGCTGGAGGAGGAGCTGCTTGTGTTGTTAGCCTATGATTTTACATCACCATCATTACTCTTCTCTCAATAAATGTTTAGAGAAGTTAGACAGACCTTGAAGAGACTGTGTGATGTGCAGGGTTGCGTCAGTATTGCATGTCCAACAATTAATATGTAGAAGAGTGAAGAGCAGCATAAAAGTGTGTGAAGTTGAACAAATGAAAGTCAAGCTCTAAAGTGAAACATTGTCTTGTTATGTGAAGAAAGATGAGGGAAAAATACACACACTGCACTACACTGCTTTTAGACGAAAATTGAGAAGAAACTGAGAGACTTTGTGCTGAAGAGAAAGACGGAAGAGAACTGGGCAGAGGAGGAGGATGACAGAACGGCAAGAGGGTCATAGCAAACTGCATGAATAGAGGACTAAATAAGATGTAAAAAACTTTTCATGAACACTGTGAGAGGCAAAGACAGCAGAGGAGGAGACAGAGTAACTGTAAATCCCCAAAGGCAGTCCAGCATAAACAGCAAACATCTTTCCTTTAAAAACATCAAACTGTTGTGTGTAACTAATTATCATTTCAAATGTGTGAATCAGACAGTTTTAGTTCACCTTGGAATCACCAAACCTCTCTTCCCAAGAGCAGGAAAAAAGAAAAAACTTCATTGAACTCTTCCTTGAGTATAGAAACTGGTGTCTTCTTTAAGGGAAACTAGGTTTTTTTTGCTCTTATAAATGTGCCAGTGTACACACAGATACCAAACTGTTTGTAACAGCATCATGCTGAAAGCACTGTGTGTTTCTATTATTCTATCATTAAGTGAGTGTTTTGGCTGATTGTGTGTGTTAGTTCAGGCGGGACATAAGGGTCATAAATGTTGGCAGTCTACCCCTCTAAACACAACACATAGCAAGCAAAATCCATTCTCAGAACAAGGTGTGATATTAAAGTGACTATAAAACTAGTTCCTCCGACACCGACTTCTGTTACGCTTTGATTCCACCTCAGCAACCCTCTGCCTGCTAGCATTACCCTGTTGAGTACAACACTACTGCTGCTGCTCTGTGTACATACACAGGGGATTTGTAGTTTTCTGAAAAGCCAGTTTTCTTTACTACATTACACTCACACAGGTCGATTCCCTGTTGCCTACCCTGCTTGCCTCTGACCTGCCTTGTCATAACCCCGGAAATAACCTCTGCCTTCTGGGTTACTGTGAATCAGAGACTCTCACCGTTTTGCTGTGTGTCCTGTTTGCTCTGATACCTGTTGGAAGCTGTTAATAAAAGTCATTACCAACAGTCCCTGTTTCCCCGTGTGCTGCATTTGGGTCTAAACCATAGACTGTTTAAAAAGATGGACGACATGACAGCTCCCTAAAAGTGAAGCCAAAACATTTTGGGCGCCCCCTGCTGACTGGCTGCAGTATAAAGCCCGCCTCCTCCATGCTAACAGGTGGGACATGGGTCAAACTATAAAATCAAAATACACGTCCGATAAATTTTTCTCAAACATGGTTTCTGTCATTATAGCGAGTTATTATCATGCTGATTTACGTCCAAGTGTTCATTTTTCTGAGAAGTTTATTTTTAATTAGTTATTTGATGCTGTCAAAATGATGATTGACAGCTCTGTTGACAAATTAGGCTCCTGCAGCCAATCAGTTCCGGGTGAGCAGAGCGGAGGACGATCGGCGAGTAGAAACGTAACTAAAACTTCTCTCTTATTCTGCTGCACGCCGGCGTGCGGGATCCTTGCTGTTTTTCCGGTAAGTTAAGTGTTGTTTGGGTTAGCAGAAGAGGCTACCGCTGCTTCACTCGCCGACCTTTACTGCGCAGACTCTCGCTCCGTATGACGTCGCCATCGCAAGATCACAGGGGCTATGTTGGCATCAATTGGATACAATGGGAGCAGATGGAGACGCGTTGTCCATCTATATATACAGTCATTGGTCTAAACACACCGCATTACAAAGATGGATCAAACCAACAAAGGACTTTCACCCAGGAGACTGGAGCGTGAGTCTTGTGTGAACCGAAGGTTTTAATGTTCTCTTGAGATGCTGTCTCAGGAGCTGCAGCAGCTTGCGCATTAATCAGTGGAGAGACTGTTTGAAGGACACTTCCACATGCCGATTTTGTGGAGCCAGCAATCAGACAGTTATTGAATCACAAATAGCTCCCAAAGACATCATTTTAATGGGTAAAGGTGTGAGAATGTGTCAGATCCTGATGATCAGACACCATGTACTGCAAAGTCGCACAAAAGACTGTGTGAATGGAGGAATGTTGACATGTAGTGTAAAGCACTTTGAGTTGTCTAAAAGGAAATTGGCCTAGTTTTGCTGAAAGCTCAGTGTATGCAAAAATGTATCCTGCAAACATTTCTGTCTGATAAATGTAAAGTCCCCATCATTAGTGTGAAAGATGTTCTTTCACATTGAAACAGAACTGGATTCAACAGCCTTAATATCTCTCATGAACTGCTGCTTGGCTGCTGAGCTGTGCTTATCACACACATGCACACCCTTCTCACTTACTACTGTGCAGACGAGGAGGGATGTTGCCTCCTCTAATATAATCACAGCTCCATCAGCAGTGTGAGATATAAACAGTCCTTATGGGAGCCTTTAGACATTCCCCTGCCTCCATTAACTTTGATATGAAACTGAGAAAGAGAGTGCTAAAAGTGTGATAGAGAGCCAGAGCACAGAAATATAAAACATGAGAGAAAATACATTTTGACTGATTGGTAACTCATAGATGTCAAAGCAGGATGTATGGCTAATGCAAAACACAATCTATTGCAGAACTTTACTGGCTTTATTTTTAGCCCAAACATGTACAGCGCTGTAATGAGGACATTTGACTTAGAGGTCTTTATGTGAATATTTTCTGCATCTCAGTGGACTGGGTTAAAAAAGCCTCCACTGTCATGGCAGAGACCCTCATCTGTGGTCATAAAATGTGATGCTGGACTGACCATCAGGAACAGAGAAGAGCTCACATTTCTACCAGTGGAGTTGGATGTGTGTTTGTGTGTCTCTTTGTGTGTCAAGCTGTTGACTCAATGTGTCACTGAGGCAGAACAACATCATTACACTGCTGCTGATTCTATGTATAATTTTGCCTAAAGGACTGATCCTACAAGACACAATTTAATGTCTTTCCAGGAACACATCTCTCGCTCTCTCTCTCTATATATATATAATCATCATGCAGAATCCCAGTAAGTGGGTCTAAATGTTGGCTATTTAGAGGCCTCGTCCTCCCTGGTGAATTAAAGTGCAAATGCTGCTTTAAATGTCTGTAATCCAAAAAAGCTTTGAGTTGGCAGCTTTAGAGCGTTGAAGAAAACACACCCTTTCTGTCCTCTTTAATACCTGACACTCATTATTAATAAATGGCATCCACATTTTCATAAACACACACTGCATAAACAAACTTAGACACAGGGGAATAAACATATTCATCTCTATGTTTGGCTTCTGTACATTCCTTCATTACAGTCTCCACAGACTTCTTTCTGTAGTCCTCCCACAGAGCCCAGACTCACTGACTTACTCTTAATGATTTCTTGGAAATGGCTCGCAGCCAGACGAACTAAACACAACATAAAGCCTGCAAGGAAGAAGGAGATGGAAGTCTGAAATGATGACATTGAAAACAAGACATTAAGATGGCCATATACACCAAGATAATTTCAGTTGGTGCATCTGTAATGGCTGCTGCTGTGTGAACAAATGCGAGAGTGCTCTCTGTGACATGATGTCTGTTTGTTCATGCTCGGAGCTGAGAGAAGCAGTGATTAAACTGCAACAACTCCACTGAGAGCTTCTTATATTAAAGAAGTGA
Organism: Semicossyphus pulcher; assembly: GCF_022749685.1. NCBI lineage: Eukaryota > Metazoa > Chordata > Actinopteri > Labriformes > Labridae > Semicossyphus > Semicossyphus pulcher. Next base: position 9,881,326 of record NW_027211700.1, read on the forward strand.
AAATAACATTATTAAAAGCTGAAAATAATAAGTGATAATTAAACACTTCAATGTGGTTTATGCAGAACTGCTGCGTGTGAATCACACTTTGTTTCTCTGGGAATGTCACTGTGCTTAATGGATGACTGCATGTTGTAGCTTCAGTCATTCAAATGATTCAAATCACTAAATTTTGTATCAGTTCTGTTCCCAAGATAGGACCAACATCAAAATTGTTTAGTTTAATACATAAATTATGCATATTAGTGGACAAAATGTGCCAAGCTTGCAGAACAAGAGAATCAATGGCAATGATATAAATATATAAATCAGCATAAATTATGAAGAAACACCACAAAACTTAACTTCAACACACAATAAATGTGGGATTAACGAGATATAGGGAAATACATCTGAATAATACAATCTACTCCCTCAAAACTTGCGACATCTGTGGAATTGTGCTGTGTGATAGAACTGCACATTTTAGAATGGCCTTTAATTGTGGCCAGCCTAAGGCACACCTTATAATAATACAACAATTACAGTTTGTAACGATGTGCTGATTTGTCACATTCGATTGATTCTCTCTTTTATATCATTCACTGAATATTAACCGACAAGCTGATGTCAATTATCATCAACTGTGCTGTCTGATAGGTCATAAGAATCACTGCTGATGGCTGATGCTCATCATCATTTGTCAGATAAATAACCTTCATTAAATTAAAGCAGAAACTCAGCATCAGTATTAATAAACTTTTGACACATGACACAGGAAGTTTGGAAACAGGAAGTTTGTGCTTTCTTCACTCAGTCTTCATTTACTGCTGTCAGAAGTTTGAAATGCTCCCATTTCATCCAAACATATTAAATGTCATTTGAAAGTCAGATTTCATAATTATATCTGATTGTTCATATGCATATCAAGATCTGAGGAGCGCAGAGGAGCTCTGGAATATTACCTGTCATCCAACAGACGGCTAAAGAAAAAATACTGTTAAATATGAAGAATGATATTTAAATATGTCTGCTAAAAAGTAAATGTACTGCACTTATATTGCACTCTTATAGTCTTCCAGCCACTCAAAGCACTTTACACTACATGTCAACATTCACCCTTTCACACACACATTCACACACTGATGGCAGAGGCTGCTCTACAGAGAGCCAAGCTGCCCATCAGTACTGATCTAATCACATTCACACATCGATGACTGTCGGCCTTAGGAAGCAATGTGGGGTTCAGTGTCTTGCCCAAGGACGCTTCGACATGTGAACTGCAGGAGCTGGAAATCAAACTGCCAATCTGCAGATGAGAGCTGCTCAATGTGCTTCGATGCCAAGTGGCTCTGGTCAGCCAGAAAGCTAATGCACACAGTAACCATGACGATGGAACTTGATGACGATGATTAGTCCCAAGTATCCGTGGTACAACTAATTTTAGTGCTTGATTTAGTTACAAACTGTTTACCTGCCATTGACTCTTTATAAACAGTGTTAGAGGTTAGAGAACTATTTACTGAAGCTGGAGCTTTTAACAGTCCACATTATGACAACAACAGATGATAAAGAGTGTCAACAATCTGAGCAAGTACTGAGTTATTCACATTGTTCAAACCTCTCTGGGCAAAAAAAGTCAACAGGCTGAGTTATGAAGCTCTTTTCCTCTTGAATCTGTGTCCCTGAAAAAGTTCCATTTGAAAGCTTCAATGAATCTGAACTGTCCTTTCTACCAGCAGCCAGCAGACATACACTCCTCAGGAGTCCTCTTCACCTCGCTCTGACACAGAGGTGGAGGTGAGTTCAGCTGCAATTCTGAGAAATGACCTTGTTTGATAGAAGTGGACCCAGTGGCATTATGAAACCACACCTTTTTAGGTGACAGTAGTTTTAAAAAAAACTTCAGGGGATGGAGAAATTGTAATCTCATGCAAACAATGTACAGTAATAAGTAAAAGATAAAGATATAATTTAGCTCCACAAAGGTCCATAATGACACTGGCACAGTGACAACATTGGTGAATCACAATAATGTGAACTGAACCTGATAAATGAGCAATTTTGTATAATGTTATAGCCCAGTGCACAGAGAGAATGACAGACACAGTATTAATTTCACAGTTCATACTCCATGTTTTATATCTCTTTTCGGCAGTGGTTCATCAAACTCCGACAAAGCTGTTAGACTGGTAGAGATACTTTGATCTGCTCATCAAAATGCTTGAGAGGCATTGATTCAGAGTCTAGTGTGTATTCAGTTAATCACAGCAGGGCAGTCAATACAAACAGATTGGTGACGAATAAAACTTTATATATAATCCAAAGAAACAAAAGAGAAAATGTGTGAAAATGTTCTCCATTTGTAATTTTTTTAATAATTAAATCATTGTGGAGCTGATGAATAGTTCCACCAATTACTCTAACAAGCCAAGAGTCATATGGAACACAGAGAGTACAGAGGGAACAAATGCCCTCATACAGAAATGATGATGTCAGTCTTGTACTTTAAACAAGGACATCCATTCTGCTGAAAGAGCTGTTCAATGCTGAGGATGATTGAGGACCTACAAGAGTTGGTGACATTCACCCAGAACCTGCACTTTCAACAGTCCCCACCCACCCCCCAAAAAAGTCATTTTACCTGCAGTGTCCCCTATGGAGTGAATATTGACACAGATGGTCACTGGGAGGACAAAGACGGGCTGTGGACAACTAATCTCATGTCAAACCTGTCAACAGCCGTGACACACAGAAAAAAGTTCACGCTCTCCAAGATAATTACACATAATTATCGAGTTAATGGCTTCAGACATGTCAAAACGGAGGAGCCAAAGTGGGAGGGAGTCAAGATAAATGTTAAGAGCCACTGAAGATAAGCACGCTGCAGTGAGTTGAACTTGGGAAAGCCGCAGGACTTTTTTTAATGCTGCTTCTGAATTAGGCAGATATCCAACCTTCAATTGACAATTAAAGTCTGGACTAATTTAAAATCGGCTGAAGCATGAAACTGCAAGACAAGGTTTAAGTAGATAATGACGACCTTTTGATTGACTTAACAGTGGTAAGACTTTGTAGTAAGCTGACATTTCCTGTGTCGGTATGTTAGAAGCAAGGCTTTAGGAATGGTAATGTCAGTATGTCGTTCCACAATGTTCATGCAGATCAAAATATTTCAACAGCTTTTTAAGGGAAGCTGTGAAATATGGTAACTTAAGTGGTCCCCTGACTTTGCAGCTGGCCTCACCATTCCATTACAATTCCCAGCAGCCTCAGTTGTACATACTTACTCCTGATTTGTAGATGTTAGCATGCTAACACTTCAAATTAGGATTCTGGACATGGGACACATATGCATGCTGCAAGTTACCATGTTAGCTTTGTCATTTTGAATATACTTAGAAGTGTTAAAATAAAAAGCACACAAACATTATCTGAAGGGCATGGCCATGCATGATGTACATTCCATCATGGAGGATTGACTAAGTGGCACGCCAAATCATGTGAACAGAGAACCACAACATCCTCCTTTGATTTACTGCAGTTCTAATACATTACAGTGAGATTAGTAAGCTTTACCTCCTTGAAACCAGAGACAGAAGGAGAGATGGAGAGGCAGAAAGGACATTGTTAATGATATTCAAGTGTGGTCCATGTACGAAACCAATGTAGAAAATGTCAGACTGAAAAAAAGTCTTCCAAGGTTAAAGCCAAATGTAACATGACAGCTATAGAGGAAGAGGAATGGGTAAGAAGGCTGATGAGGTCATCCTGCAGAGAGAGACAATAACCTGATGCATCCTTCCTTTCTCCATCCCTCTCGAAATTATACTGACCACAACGTCAGTGGTCAGTGGAACTGGGAAAGTACCCAGTATTTAAGGCAGCTGAAAATGGGCCAATTTTACCCACTTCATTTTAAGAGGGGTTACACTGTACTTCTACACTTGTACTCCCTTCAAACATGTACAGATACACGCTTACAGAGCAAGGATCAAGTCACTATTTTCAATGTACTGCATTTATGGAGCATCTTCTCAGTCTTCAGCCACTAAAAGCACTTTATATTATATTCACACACACAAATTCATATACTGAGAGACTCTCAACCTGTTCATCAGGACACTTCAACATACGGCCTAGAGAGGCAGGAGATTAAACGTCTACTCTCTCTGCTGTCTCTGTCTCCTGAGCTAAAATAAGTTGCATGAGTAACTGCCCTGTGCAACTTTGACTAATGACACACCTGTACTTGAAATGACACAGTGATAGTGAAGGTTATATCTGGAAGCCAGTCTTGTCAGTCAGTAAAACTTGGAGGCCTGAAGTCTAAGTCTGTAAAATATTCTGGGGTGTAAATTATCAGTAAGGTGCAGGAGAAGAATTGGAAAAGAAAACATTTCTTTCACAGTTTGCAGCAGCTATACTTAGCCCAGTCAGTCTGTCATTGTCAGCTCAGGATATAAAAAGTAGCATGTCTCACAATAAAGGTGACAGGGGAAGAAAGATGGACTAGCTTAGGTATTTAACCAAGGAGCAGAAGCTTTCTTCATGTCTGATTATAAAGTGAAAACTTTCCCCTCTAGTAATGTAATCTCACGTTATTGGCTAAAACTGTAACGGCCTATAAAATATTCAAAATGCTCTTTGCCAAATCAGTTTGAATTCCATTAATCTGAATAAATGGGAGTCAGGGTATCAGGCCTCTGCAGTGATGAATAAAGATGTTAAGAATAGAAGAGAGAGAACTTGAATTTATCTGACTCATTTGTCAGCAATTTAAACCCTCAGAACAGAGACCCATTTTTCTTCATGTCCCACCCACATCTTCTCTCTAATAACTCCTTCCCTCTTCCTTTACTCACTCTTGTTTTCAGGTTGGTTTTTTTTTTGTGCCTCTTTTCTCATTTTCTTTAATCACTCTTTATCTTTTTTTCTCATCCCATCGTCTCTGACTGTTTTCTCCTTAGATGCCAAGCTTTTGTCAAATACAAGCACTTGTCCAAAATCAATTTCCATGACCATCATGTTTTTCTCCTCTGTGTCCTCCATTCAGTCAGGTCTTTTCTTCCTCTCAACTCATTGTTTTCTGCTCTGAGCGATAAGAAGAAAATAGATTCAGCTCCTTTCAAAAGATTGAAGCATGGACGTCATTTCTATGAGTTACACTGTCCTCCATCTGATGGGAGCTAAATAACTCATTATGCATGCTGCATTGTGTTGTAGGTGTGTTTGTTTCTTCCAACGAAAGGATGAAAAGTGATGATTCCGGATAAGGTGACGACTTACTACTTTTTTAATGGTTCGTGACTGCAATCTGTTATCGTCCGACAGAGGTGAGGCAGTTTAGATTGTATTTCTTGTTCCTGTGGGAGACCTCCAGGCAGCTCTGTCACCCACATAACTAAGACGACAGCAGTGACAAACAGCAGGACCCCACACACCTCTCTCTTTCTTACATGTTCCCTCCTGAGAGATGTCGTCCACACCTCACTCCCTCTGTGCTCGTCTTCTCTCTCTGTGAGCAACACTCACCTTTCTACCAGCACCTAATCTCATGTTCTCTTGGTTCCTGTCACTTCTTTACCCTCTTTTACCAACAGCTTTTTCCCCATTTGTCCTCAGTTGTTTCAGAAGCTTCAACCTCTTATGTTGAAGTGCAATTTTTCAGAGAGCAGGGTGTCACACCACACACATAATGAACACTGTCATTATTTATTTGCACCTCTTTTGCATCGTCCACATCCCACTTTCCCAAAGGCTTGACCCCTCGAGGACTCACATTCAGGTGTGGAAGATTCTTCCTCCTGTGCTTTTCCCTCTTTGCTCACTTTCCTGCCATTTCTCCTTGTCTCTTCTCAAAATGATGTTTTGTCATTTCAATTCACATTATTCAAATATCTTCATAAATATGTATGGCCTGTTCTGCAATAGGGACAAATGGGGTAGTGTGAGGGAGGCCTGTTTATTCTCCCACATTCATGGAAATTATTCAATAAATCATCTGAATAGCATTTTTTTGCTGCAAACGAGAGAGAGAGAGCAATGGAGACACAGAGAGAGAGAGAGAAACAGAGAGAGTTTTAATTGCCAGTCACCCACACATAACAACGACGTTCTCTTCCAAAATGAGTTGTGGTCAGTTAAAACTCTCAATACAATCTTCATGTGCATATCAATGAGCTACTTTAGCAGATGATTCTGAGACTTTACATTCAATGCAACATTAATATGCAGCTCAACTGATATCATAACTTGATCTCATGACAACCTGCAAGGTAGAAAATGTCTAATTAGTAGTAAACATGTTCCAGCTGTGATAACCCTGTGGTGTCAGCAGACCGGTCAATCAAAGCGGCCATCAAGATCTGCCTCAGTGCTCGTTAGTGCTCGTTAGGTTAACAGGCCACACCTGAGGGCCCAGGGTGTGCCCAGGTAAAAGTCTCTCCCTCTCTGGCTGACCTCAGGGCTGCTCCTGCTGCTGTGTGCAGTTTACTGTCTCTTCTCAGTGTGGTTATGTTGGTTTAGCTGTATGCCATCCATCCATCCATTGTCTCCACCACTTATCATGGTTCAGGGTCGCAGGGGGCTAGAGCCTGTCCCAGCTGTCATTGGGCAAGAGGCGGGGTACATTCTGCACTGGTTGCCAGTCAATCACAGGGCTGACACACAGAGACAGACACACACCTATGGCCAAATTTGAGTCACCTTTGAACCTAACGAGCATGTCTTTGGTCAAGGGAACCCACACATGCACAGGGAGAACATGCAAACTCCACACAGAAAGGCCCACTTCATCTGTATCTGCTCTGGTATATTTGTCTCTTCTGATTCTGCCACCATCCCAATATGATGGAGGTGCATGGGCCATCGTTTATACTCAAAGCCAAGCCAAAATAACACAAATTTGGAAAAACTCAATATTGAGGGTGTGCATGTGACATTTCATTCGAGACCACAACACTGAAGATCTTTCATAAACAGCACAAACACCTGGTAAAAAAAAAAAAAAGTAGACTCATGCCTCAGACCTTAAGACCGTAGCCTCAGGCCACCTCAACTGAGGAAATGCAGGGTCTCTCTGAGGATCCTTCAATCCTTTTACTCTAGAGCTATAAAGCATCATGACAGGAACATCACTGTGTGGTTTGGCAAAAGCTCAGATGAGGACAGGAGTGCATTTGTCTGAGCTACACTCCCCTCTCTGCCAAACATGTACAACAATGTGCAGAACCAGAGCCTGGAGGATCATGACTGATCGTCTCCACCCCATCGATGAACTGTTCCAGCTCTTGCAATCAAGCAGAAAGCCGTCACTCTCTCCTCTCTTTCTTTCTCTCTCGATCGCCCTGTGTTATATTTCAAGCAGGTCTCCTTGGATTGAGTCAAAGACACATCGAGGCCCTCGTAAAAAGCCCACCAAGGCTTTAGTAAATTTGAACCTTCCCCAATGTTGAACTGAGTTATTGTCAAGTAAGTGTTTTGGCTGGGTGTGATTTGTGTTTTGGGCCTGTGCAGAAGGACAGCTGCTGCAGACACATAACATCTGCTGAAGTTGATTTCAGCTGGGCTTTTGATATTGCTCTGCATGGAATAGTGAGCTGCAGCCAGTTGTCTGGATAAAATTGTTATTAAACAGTCAGTGAAGCCTGTCCTTGTTTAAGTGAATAGAGAGGCTAACTTTAAATGCCAGTTGTGCAAACTGAGAAAATCCACCATGGCAGTAAATGGCAACTGAATGCTGAGTTATTCTGGCTTGATTTTCACACTATCGCTCTTTTTAACACTGTGCACCAGACCGACCTGGTATTACTTTGTATTCAGTCCACCGACCTGCTAAAGAATCAGCATCAGCAAAAGTGCCTAAAGTGATATACTGAAGTGAGCTTCACTAGCTGTCAAAAGCAAACATTCCCTGAACTGAATATTTTGCATATTTTTGCAAAACTGTTTTATGTCAAAAATCTATTGCTTATTGATGTTAGCAATATCCTCAACACAACTGTCAGAAAGAAAGAGGGGACAGGATAAAAAACAGGATCGATAATGATGCCCGCTCAATGCTGCACACTGATACAAAGTTGGATGGAGTAAATATCACAGGATTAAACTCTCCTGTGGTCTATGACATTTATTTCAAATTGAGTGATGCTTGAATTGCTAACAACCACCATTTGAATGCTCTGAGGTTCAGCCCCGCTAGTCTGAAGGGGATCAGATGTGGTTTGATCTCAAGTTTACACTGAACACAGTCAATCACTCAGCACAGGGTGCTCTCAACCAGATGTACACACAGAGATCAAACTTAATCGATGAACTGCATATAGTTAAACAAGTTACACAACTCCCCATTACTTCATAGCGTACAATATACACCTGACAACACCAGCAACAAGATCTTTTTTCCAAGAGACTTGAATTGAAGTAAAAGCACAGCTCTACAGAACATCCATCCAGTAGACCACACATTGTTGTTTCATGCCTTTAACTACACTAATTATAATGTCGTCAATAGGAGACAGGAGACTCATTTAGTAAAGTGGGTTGAATCAACATGTTGTATTGATTATCTGTGCCGCTGCTGGACTCGACTTTAGACAGACAGTCTAAAAGGGTTTTCTTTGCCCTTTTAACCTCAGAGAGGCAGAGAGAGAGAGAAAGGGATACCTGAGGGGACAAACATTGACTTTGTGGCACAGAGCTGAGTGTGGAGCTTTATTTTTAGTAACTTATTGAGTGTTTTATGAACCAGAAAAACATGTCCGCCAACCCTGCAGCTTGTCCTGACTGGGCCCCTTCCATCTAGCAAAGAGATGAAGAATTTATGTAGCTTTCAGTGTGTGGATCTTTTTAAAATTCAAACACACACCTGAATTTAGCAGACTAGTTAAAACGCTCCCCCTCACTTTAAACTGAAGCTCACACTCCAGGGGTGTCTCTTCTGTAATGTATTATTCCTATTGATCACCGTCTTTAAAATCAGGTAGGCCTGTTTCTCCCTCCTGGACCTTACGGTTGTCTTCTGAATATTTCGTCCTGGTTCTGTTTGGCTATAACATGTCAGAAAAAATAACTTTCTGTCAGTTACCATATAGGTTTTTATTGAAGCTTATATTTTACTTCATGAAATGTTCTGTATTTATGAAGCCTATTTTTCTCAGACTGCATGTTTTAACTTGCCTTTTTTTTCTCACAAAGAAGACAAAAAATCCCTGTAGGTTGTGTAAAAGCCATATTAAGGGATATAATTGGAATCATGCTCATTCTGGGGATAAATACCTCAGCGAATACAATGTCACTGACTTCAGATGGCTCATTATGATAATGTATGATTGGCCTTTCCAAATAAAGATGATAGTTTTGGAAGTTCGGCAGAAAACTCAGCTGATTCAGTTTGTTATGCAGTTTTTGAGCCCTTTTCAAAGTGGCTCCATTGTCAGACTGTGGAGACGCCAATACTGACTCTGAACATGCAGACAATATTAATTAAAAAACTTCTCTGCCCAGTCCACACAGGCAGCATTACATTCAGTCACGTATCAGCACCATGGACAGCTACAAAAAACATACCCACAGGCCTCATTTTATGATAAACCCACAAAAACATTGATTTGTATGCATGCTAAATACTACATATACATACAAATAACACTGTACAAATAGGATACAGTTTGCTTATATTGCCTTAATTAGAAGCCTCCATCCAGACAAATGTTGCATCTGCAGAATCTCACTTCATGAGCAGAACATTCTGACAAAAAAAAAAAAAAAAACCTCTCCAGAAATTAACTTCAGCTCACCCTGAACACTGAATTCTCTTTTTACCTCTGTGTGAACATCAATGACTTCACGTTTATAAAAAATAAAACTGTGTTTGAAACCAGCTGTTTTTGGCTCCAGTAAATCAAAGTGAAAAGTCTAACCCTGTCTGCATCTCCACTCTGTTCAGAAGCAGCCCTTTCTTCACACTTTTTACTCTTCCCTTCAATCCCTTCATTCATCTAAGTGGCTTACTTTGGCTCCTTCTGTGTTAGTGAATCATATCCCTTTTTATTCCTCAGGAAACATCACAAGGTCTTTGGCAAGCCTTTGATGTGCAGAATCAGACATGGAGATAAATGCTCCTTCATCCCTCCCATTATAGTGAGATCCATTTTAGATAAGAAAGCTCCTTCTTCAGACACTACATACCTCAAGCCTCCTCATGAACTCTCTTTTAGACCAGGACATGCACAGAATCTCAGACTGACATGAACTCTGCAGGATTTTAACACAAGAGAACCACACAAATCCAATAGTAGATGGTAATAGTTCACAATGTGAAGATGGTTCTTAAGGACACCAGCAAACCATGTTCTTCTAGAAACCAATCAACAGGCATGAGACAAATGCAGGATGAGTTGTCTTAACGACTTAAAACTTTAACGTATAATTTAGTTATTAGGTCTTTAAATGTGCACATCCTCCACATCTGTCCTCATCCAGGTCCTACAGGACATGTGCTTCAAGGAAGACATGAGAGTCAGCCACAAAAAAAGTGGCAGTCTTGAAAGAGAAACTTGAAGCCATCTATCCCCTTCATTCCTCGTGACTACCATAATTCAGCTGAAATAATCTGGCCATAGCAGTGAGACAGAGATAGTGAGATTACTCGATGCCTGGTCCTCGAATGTGAGATAATGCTATGTTTTAACATATCTCTCCTCTGGGACCAACACTACTACTGGAATCATAGATTGATAGCATAAAAAAATGCTGAATCAGATCAGCAGACAGCCTCACGCTAAACATTTGGTGCTGCTGTAGGAACTGTGTCATTACTGAAATAAAAAAAGCCATTTAATGAAGGCTGTCGATATTTCTCCCCTCTCTTTTGTAACCAGGGGTACTAGACTGAGCAAACAGGGACAGGCAGCAGATTTTCTGCCTTATATCATTCAGAACAAGACAATGCTGAGCTGCTGTGGAAACCATTGGGGTTGCTAAAGCACTCGCATGTAAAACAAGCTTCCAAAATCCCTCATTTATTTGGCCTGACTGAGGATTTAAATGTGCAATTACTTCCTCTTCACCCTAATGCTCCTCCTGCAGAGTCCTTATTTTTCAGCTGGCTGCTGATCTCCAGCAGAGCTGCCACCCACGGTGAGCAAAATAAGCAAATCTATCCGGAGCTGTCATGTCAGAAGGGAACAGACTCGATACTGAATGTGTCCTTACAGGAGAAGTGTGAAGTCAAAATGTCTGTCAAAAAGCATCTTGCAGGCAGAACTGAACCCAGCAATGTGCAGGTTCTATGTGTGCAATGGGATTTTGTCTCTCTGATTCTTCTCATGCTGCTCTGAGTCTTTCATTATTCTCCATGAGTCAGTCTGACTTTCTGCTGTCCTTTCAAAGATAACCAACATTTAGAATAAACAGATGTATTCTCACAAGAGATAAAAATAAACAGCCATCACCCATCATCCAAAAGATATAGTACTACTATTCTTATTATTCTAATATTCTACAGCACAAATATAACAGCATGTGTTTGTATGCTTCTTTGCATTTATTGTTGTTCTGCCTCCTTCATGCCATGAGTCTCTTGACCTCTCTGTGTGTCAAACCCACTCCTGAAGCCTCTCCTGACACTGTGGACAGAACACAACTCAGGGAGTATGACCCTTATCAGAACAAGAGCAGACCCTATGCTTATGCATATGCTTTAGTGTTTCTGTTCTCTGTGTGGAAGGTTGATGTAGGACAGTCATCCAAAAAGCAAACACATTAACATTCAGCAGCACTTCCATTTAGAAGGAGAGAGACATGACAGCAGCATGGAAACACAGACAGACAGAATCTGCTGCTGGAAAATGGTGCTCAGCTCTTAGAGCAGCCTTGTTTATGTGTTTCAGATGGATAATGGGATGTGCTGAGTAGTAGTACCCAAAATAAAAGCTATATTCCATTTCTTACTTGCTCCATCACACAACATAATCAAGCAGATAAATAGAAACCTGCCGAGGTGATGGCAAAGAGAAAGTTGGTAACACTGTGACAGAGAGAGGTGTTGTAGCTTGTCTCTTTGAATCGTTTTAATACTGCTGGAGAAAACATCTTGTCTTCAAAAGAAGCAAGAAGAGGATGCTACCCTAACTGTCCACATCTCCACTCTCTGCCTCTATGTTGCCTTCAACTCTCTCTGGTTGTCTTGACAATGACAATTAATGAGACACTGGATGTTCACTGGATCAGAGGCTACAGTAAAGCACAGAACATACACAGTACATAGAGTGATAATGAGAGTGTGCCAAAATGCCTTGATGCAAGTTTTACAATTTTCCATGTATGAGCATGTTAAACTGAATAACACAACAGCGGTCCCACAGCAGGATTTATTTAACATGTGCATCAGTGATACTGCATATTACACTGTTTCAGTCGGACAGACATGTGAGTGATCAACATGGTCTCAAGTGTATGGGCAGATCAGAGGTCTGTGCAGGGTGTGTGGAGGATGGAGGAGGTTTGCAGGTGCAGAAGCTACATCCTTTGTGTCACTGACAGTCCACTGGCTTCTCCGAATGAGAGCTGAATCTCAATCGTCTGCTCCTGCTCTCACATTTACAAATAAATAACTCTTCCTAACTCATCATGTCTGACTCTTATCTTCCCCTTTTCTGTGAAGGGAAATAGTCCGTGGGAGAGAAGACAAAGGAGGAAGAAGGTCCACACAGATAAGTCAGTCAACTCAAGAATCGATCCACTGAAACACACACGGACACACAAAATGTTTCATTTAATCCATAGTTCAAGATGCTAAGGGCAAATAAGTTCATTATTTTGGACTGCAAAAAGATGAAAGTATTTCAATGCTTAAAATCACCATGAAAATACTGTTTGTAGTCCTTGACTGTAAAGTAGAGACCACCGAGTGGGAAAAGCAGGCTAAGGGAAGACTAACACTTCTTAGGTTCAAACCTTATTGATATGCAACACGCACAAAAACACACAACACATGGATCGTTCTGCATCATTGTGAGAGGCAGAGACAAAGAGAGACAAAAAAAACCCCTGGATAATCATTCACAGTACTGAATGATCACAAGAGACAAAATCACTGCTGTAGACTTCACTACTGATTATGGTGTATCATCAGGCGTGTTAACGGCTGACCTACAGTGTTGGTCGTGCTGCTGCCTCTCTCCTCTGCTCTGTGATGTGACTGCAGTCCAGTAAAACTCATTCTTCTCTCTTTACAGGTTACAGCTACAGAGCAACAGCCAGAGTGTTTTATTGGTTGTTATCTGCTTTAACCTGCAGCAGGAGGCAGACACCATCTCTGAGATCTGATGCATATCAATGAAACCGATCCAATGTGCCAAAGACAGTGCAGTGCCAGGATGGTACCAAGTAAGACAATCACTAATTGATGCACATATAAATATTACTATTTCAGATGTGTTCAAGAGTCTCTTAATCTGCCCGCTGTCTCATCTCTTTCAAGTATGATCCTCTTTATGTGTGAGATTTCTGTGATTTCCACTCTTTAAATGTCATGTATAATCACACAATGACAGTTGTTGTAGGCAGCTTTCATATGTGACTCAATGAGCTTTAAATCTTCTGAATCAGCTGGAAAGACATGAGCAGTAAATTCATGAGGATGACAATAAATTATCTGAGCAGATAAACATCAGTGAAGACAACGAGGAAAAGTATATCGTACCACATAGCATGGGTATATAAGTATAAGGGCTGATATAGACACAGAAATGTGCTGGAACCCAGCCTCACCCTGTTTACACTCAACACTGTTGCGTTCTCACTTACAGTCAAACACATCTTTACTTCTCTCTCCTCAGAAAGTGACAGTAGAGCTGATGAGATCAGAGGCAGGCTGAAGGGCATGTCTGTATCACTGCTCTTAATCTGAAGTGCACAATAGCTTCCTGCAGCCCAGTGGAGTGGATCATTGGAACTGAGCAGCTACAAGCTCCAGAAAAGCCTGACAAATCTTACATTAACACAAACCCATGGTGATTTTTAAAGAACCTGAGCTGTGTGAGAGATGATGTGCATCATTGCCAGACTGATGAAGACGAGCAGGTGGAGGAGGAGAGGATGGAGAATGATGAGAGAAGGGATGTTACAGTACAAATTATTATTTATTTTCTATCTGCTCTGCAAGAAGCACACCAGTACTTCCTGTAGTGATGTAACAGTCTTGAGGATGGTGGGAAGACAGCCCATCTCACATCCCAGAATCACCAGCAGCAGAGAGCCGTGCAGCTCACACTCAGCAGTCGTCTTCAGAGACAGAGATAACCCTGCAGCGAGGTGGGATGACCCCCTGCCGAAGTTTCACAGCTTCACCCTCCTTTAGTCTAACGGGATTATCACTGCAGCTGCTCTGAATGAGAATCATAGTATCTGTTAGTGCTTGGAGGGATATCCCAACAAAGGCAATGAAGGTGTAGAGTATCAGACTCTTCTGACATGAAGTGTTTTAAAGTATTTTGTGGTTCCCCAATTCAAGCAATTTCTTTTTGAAATCTAAAAGGTCATTATGTAATACGTGCTTTAAAATCCCTTCACATATTCCCACCACGTATTAATGCATGATTAGCTGTCTTATCAGATGAGCCTGTTTGTGAAGAGGTGGCACATCTTTCTCATTATTCTGTTAGTATCCTTTTACCCGTTAAGTGTGATGCAGTTTACACCTTTATAATTACAAATGAGACTTTTTGAGGAATTTGGAGTGGAACATATCCTAAACATTTAAAAAGTGAACTCTGCATCACCATCCTTTCAAGGACAATTCTAACTTTTCCATGTATCCTAAGAGGTCTGATAAGGATTAGATCTCAATCTCAAAAATTACATAAGCATTATCAAAGTAATATTAAATAAAAGTAAGTAATTTTGTTGGCCCCTTTCCTACAGTTTACTACAAATTACATGAATGTCCTATTTTTGTCACACATAAATGGCAATGAAATGTCAAATGAACGGAGAACTGTCTGTCACTTTGCAATTAAGATATAGTGAGGAGAATAAATGAAAAACAAACACAGACATGAAGCCTGGCAGATAGAAAGGTAAGACTGAAAATGAGGAGGCAAGTCACAAAGTGAGGGATGGAAACACTCACAGCTTCACAGAACGTCTCTATCATAGCACAAAGAATGGCCATAACTAAGACTCTGACACAGCATCTTGTATGAGTACTCAAGACTGAAACCAAACAGCTCACTTTATTACACTTTACAGCAACATCTGCTGGATAATAGACTTTTCTAAAAGAGTTCTGTCCATGCATTTCATGAATAACATGTATTGTAAGTTCTGCTAAATATACATCACACAATAATAGTATTTCTTGTTCTGCTAATGCTGTGATTCTATTTCTAAAGTGTTCTTGCCAGAGGGTAAACTGCAAACAATCACCCTGCTGGTATAACATGAACAGCACTCCAAAGCATTGCAATGTACTGCATGTATGCCAGGGACGCCCACATTTGTTTTGCCATAGCATGTGCTGCTCCATCCAACATTTCCCATTTGGAAATGTCAGTGAGAAGATGCCCTTTATCCGTATTGTACACTATACCAACAAGAAACCAGCAGGAACCCACCCATCCTCATTGTGAGGCAGAAAGTCTGGACCTCCCGAGTCAGGATCCAGCTGAACCACTCGACTGTTTGTAGTGATTCATTCTTTAAGAGGCACATTGAACATCTCTCTTTTGGGAAACCACAAGACCCCTTTCCTAACCACTTGTTTACAGAGCTTTGCTTCTGTTAGGCTGAAATAGATTCACACAGTCCAAATAACACAGCTGTTATCTGCAGCTTACCAGATTGAAACACACACATGCAAGAAAATGATGCTTCCTGGATCAAAAAGGCGCTCTATGAAAGCCAAATTCAGTTTAATTGCTCCAATTTAGATTCAGCTAAATTAAAACACCAGCTGTAGGCTTACATAGCACTCAAAGTCAGTGTCGGTCGCTACCTAAAAACCCTTATACTAATGGACTGGGATAAAGCAGCTTGGCATTGAAAGATACCTTTCCTTGAGCTTGAAGAGGTTTGAGACAGTGTTAATAGACATTATGTTCACACAGGAGGCAGCCAGTAAAGAGCTCCAGCAGCCTTCCTCGTGGAAGTATTTGCTCTGTTTGTTGCATTTAGGAAATGATTTACTGCTTAGAGAGTTCTCACTGTGTGAAAATGGACTGAGGGAAATCAATTTAGAGTTTGACCTTATGAGAGCAAGACATTGATCTCTGTGAGGGAGAACAAGTCTTGGGAGCCACAGCAGCTGAAATATTTTACATCACACCCACTACTTGGTTCCTGGAGTGAAACAGCATGCATGCAAAAGTTTTCTTGTGAAAGATGGAGCAAACCAGAGAGGCATCAGTATTGAATTGAGCCTCACAGTGGGTTTAACATAAGACACGCAGAAAGGGAAAATCTGTTTACAAACTGTCTCATGAGAACACAAATGTATTCCACAGAAAGCTCTCAAGAACATTCTTCATATTCCTGTTTTTTCTAGTTTTGTTAGTTAAACAACACTTTGAAGATGGCCGCCAGTTTAAACTTGCGCTCCCCAACCTGATGTCATCAGAAAAGTCTAGTAGTATGGTGTGCAGGTTTTAGTCCTGAACAAACACAGCTGCAGGTGATTTAACTATTTAGTTTTGTATGTTTGATTTAACATGGCATCTCAGAGAGGTCGTTTCTGTGCAGATTGAATATCATTGGAATAAATTAAGAACATGGATGCTGTTCAAACATACAAGGTGTCTTTCAGGCAACTGAGGTCAGCGCCACATGAGATTTAAGAGTAAAACAACACTGTGGGTCTTTTCTTTGACAAACTTTCACCAGCTGTTAGCCTGCATTTAGTTTGCTCTGTTTAGGTGGAGGAGCTGGGCTGAACCTCCAGAGGATTTACCCTCGTCTCAGTGTGTTTAACTGTGTAACTCATTTTGCAAAAGATACTGAACTAACAGACATTTAACTGAAAAAAATGTCCATAAATTTAAATCATTATTCCCTTTGCAGAGCTTCCTGTGCTTCCTCTATCTTGTTACTGAGACCTTAAGTTAGTTAATCAGGGTTGAAAATAATACCAAGATGAATCATGTTGTGCTCAGACTGGTCAGCCATGCTAATGCTGTTAGCAGGGGGACACATTAAAGATAAAGAGTTGTTGGAGCTTTGGAGCTGTGAGTCTGCACAGGCCGGATAAAGCTGTGTTTGATATTAATTCATTATGCTAATTCAGTTGCTGTATTCCCACAGCTGAAGCTCAAGAGAGGGGCTTGTTCTTGTTGGAGGTTACAACTAAGATAACATTTCCACTGTGAGAATGGTGATACCTACACAGATGTTTTGTTAGGTTTTCTTTTTTTTAACTTTTTAATTTCACTCTTTGATATAATGCAGGATTATTACACTACTTTTGTTTTTAAAAGGAAAGAAAAGCAAAGAGCCTCGGCCCGGTCGAGCCCCCCGCACTTTAATCACATAAGCTCATCCTCATAAGAACACTCATTTCAAGGAGACAATAATGAGCACTACTTGGATTTTTGAGCAGTCACCATTGAAAGAACATTAGTTGAATCTGCTGTTTCACCCTTACTTAAAAAGGCACATTTAGCCACATAATCCTGCTTGAATTGAGTGTGGCAAAGTCCCTGGAGAGTTCACAGCATGCATCAGTATTCCACAGACTGAAGAAGAGAGAGTGAGGCAGTGAGAGGGAGAAAACATAAATGAACTAGGATTGAGGTTATGACCTTGTCAACAACATACCTCCTGTCAGTGCATTTACCTTTGAACTAGGTATAAAAATACTTTAGCAACTTAGAAGGAAGGTACTTCTACATGAATCTTTCCTTTATGTCAGTGCGGCTGTGGAGCATCTGCACAGTTCACATTTGCTCACTGAATGAACACCTGTCATGACCTGGCTTAAGTGACAATAACAAAAAGGGAAGCAATTTTTAAAGAATATTATATAAAACATTTTTGATAAACTACAGCAAATTGAAACATTATCTGTAACATCTAATGCATTAAGTGTGACAATCTGGAGGATTGCAAAAAAGCAAAGTAAGCAGTAAACCAACATAAGCCCTCAGGTGCAGCCAGTTGACCTAACGAGCACTAACGAGCAGCTGCAGAGACAGAGCAGACTGGCCAATCACAGTGTCATCACAACCCCACAGTGGCTGTAGCCAAAAACACAGGAAGAAGTTATTTTATAACTATTAATTTTTTTGTACTGCCTTGTTGATAATAAGAAATACAAGGTGTAAAATGGGCCCACAGTGGCAGTGCTATCAGTCTGTTCACACACAATCTCTGGATGACACCTCAGAGTTAAATTTCTTCCAGGCTCAAATTAAATAATTGGACACACTTATGATCTTCCTGTGACAGCCACAGTTGCCATTTTTCTTTTCTTTCTTTTTTAATACTGCAAAGATTCATTCCAAGGCTTTTATTCCCAAATAATATCAACTGGGATTCTTTAAGAGATTGGATTAAGAGGAGAAATTGTCCCACTGCTGTGCTGCCTGATTAGTATGCCAGAGTGCAGGCTTACTGAGGAGTGTTTCCTAAGTGTAGTGATTGAGTTAAGTACAGCTGAGCCACAGCCTGGAACATATACCGCAATGAATGCAGCCTTTGGAGTGACACCCTTTGTTAATTTTACTATAAGACAAAGTACCTGGGAAGTAACACCTTGCATTTAGTTTTGGTCCACAGGTTTAAAGTAGTTATGATTTCCCAATAAAGGATACAGGGCACATGGGAACATGGGGTACTCTAAAAGCAGAAAGTAGACTGTATTACTCGACTGTATGTTTATAATTTCGGCTTTCAAAAGTCAATGTTTATATCGTTTGTAAAATGTATGATTACTTTCATGCATCTCAAGTACACTTAAAATACACTACAAATAAACAACAACAAAAAAGTGATTTCAGGAGCTGGCTCTTGTCATTCACGGCAGGAAATTGGCTCTCACATTAGAGCCCTTTGTTTGTGATGAAGAACACAAACACAACTTTCCCCTCTGATGACGATTAAAAATAATGGCTCATCAGGCTCCACAAAACTGAGAAAAAGTTAGATTTAGAAAATGACTTCAGGCTCAAACTGGCCAATATGAAGACAATTTCAAACAGTGTGTGGCAGGGCAATTTATCACTGAATCGGTTTTGCATTTAAAGCGAAATATACATGAATAAAGGAGATGAGAAAAGGGGGGAAGAGAGGTTAAAGAGGGCAGACTCAGAATGTGACTGAATTATTACAATGACATTCAAGATGTCTTTAAGAAGGTTTCATATTTATCCTCACATAATGTTTCTAATGGATCCGATTTATAAGACTAATATAGTCCACTGGACCTCCGAAGTGACATTTTACAGGTCTGTTAAGTAGAATGAAGTGAGGAGTGAGGCTTAAAGATTTGGATATTTCTACACTTTAGAGGTTGAATACTTTGTTTTCAATGCATAAAGAAAATTGGCAAAATGTCAATGGACCAGGGACACAAAACAATGTTAATGGTTGGAAATGTGCTGGGAAGAGGACACACACAGACAGTAAACACACATGGACACAGCGTTGTTAATCGTAAGCTGTGTGTCAGATGGCATTTTCTATTCCAGAGAGAAATGGACTGTGACAGACATTACTGCAGCACACACTCTGAATAGGAAAGTAGCTTCTGCTTCTACACTGAGAACACACTCAAGGTTACACAGCACTCATAACACATGGAGGAGAGAAGAGAAAGAAAAGTGCAGAAATACAGACACATTGCTAATAAGTGGATTTCTTTCACTAATAGGAAATGAGTCAGGGGTCTGGGGAAAGGATGATTTCCTCGTCTAAAGACATGCCTTTCACTTTAAGGTGCACCAGTGTTAAGAAAGAAAGAACTTTAACTCTACTCTATAAGTGGAGGATAATGAAAGTCAGCCTAAGAGGCTACAGAATGTGAAAATGGACAGAAACTAATTAGTATGCAATCACATGCATTTTTCTGTAACGGACTGTGGTATAAAGCTGTGTGTAGGCATATAATAGGCACTCATTATTTGGACCTCTGCGTACAATTGCGCATCCACGGCAGGACAACATGATCCCCAGTCACCACTCAATCGATCTGTAGTTTCTGACCTGATTAATTAAGAGAAAGTGTCTCATATAAAATCAAAACTTGAATCACAACATGTTTAAATATTTAATTACAAGTCTCAACATCGCTCCTGTGTTTATATGTGTCAGCAATTCTAACATAACCGGTATAATTGTTGCATTGATTTTTAAACCAGTGTTAAACATTAACACATTGAATCACATTTATCTCATCTTCTACTTATGGCATCCAGCATCCACAGAGCTGATCAGAATGCTGCCAGTGACAACATGAGGCAAAATGCTCAAAGGCTGTTCATCTTACTTCTTAGTTGATTCTCATCATGTCCCAAATCGAAAAATAAACTGTATCTGATCATTTAAAAACACGTCCTGAACAAAATGGGATGATTGAGGGATTAATGCTTTGATATAGAAACAAATAAGCAGAATACCTGAGCGCCATTCACAGAGTTTGATCAACCAATTAAATGAGATTTTTAAAAGGCTGTCACATAGAAAACTAATGCTGTTGTTGTAATTTAATTAGATAAGTTAAGGAACTCCAATGAAGCATTGTCTGACAGAGACAGATAAAAACCTTCTATCACAGTCTGATAAATGTCTCCCTTAATGAAATGTTGAATGAGTTGTTTGTGTTGTTGCACGTGTTTACCCGAAAGTAATGTTCCTTTGACTGTGATGTGTGTTTCTCTTTGTTTCCTAATCAAACCCAACAGAAACCAGCTGTCCTTAAAGAGATGAAAAGGACACGTGTAGCCTGGAGGAGGGGAGATTATTTGCCTCATGACAGCCCTGCTGTTGTTCCTTGTTTTGGGGTTGGGTTTGTTAGGATCTTTTTGATATTTACTATAGATACATTATCATGGTTGATTTGTGAAGTAACAATGTCTGGTGATTTAAACTTTATGAAGTTTAGACGGTATAAGGGTCATCCGATATCAACATCCATCCAGGGATTGCAACAATTAGCTTTTACAATATAAAAAAAAAGGTCAGTCAGGATCTCATGTCGTCCTTCTTTCCCCACATTCCCTTCCAAACAGGTCAAAGTAAAGTCTGAGTTACTCCTCTCCTTGTTCACACATTAAATGAATCAACTGGAGAAAGGCAAATGGACATGTGCCGTGGACTTCCTCTTGTCAGGTGCTCAGAGCAAAAGTTGACTTGAGATACACAGGTGTAACTAATTACATTAATAATGTCTTCATGCTATTCAGGTGTGCCAGTTCCAGAGGCCTGCTGTTGTGCACACTGGCTCAATGGGACATTTCAAAAGGACAAGACGCACCATTAATGTTATGGATTACACCTGTGCTTCAGCTACTATAAATCAGAAGCTCTGTTGAAAATGTACAAAACTGCACTATAGTACGAAAGAAAAAGAATAAATCCTGAAAACTGGAAATATACAAAGACAAACAAACATCCCAATAATGATGAAGACAGCCTGTGACAGGGAGCAGAGAAAAAACTGAGCTGACATCGTCATAAACCATGTCATCCAAAGCTCTGCTGGGCAAAACAAAAACACACTGACATGTGCAGTATGTAAAGATGGGTGTAGTATATAATGTGAATTACATTAGTCCATAAAGAGTCTATAAGAGTGGAAGCAGGTCACTGTTTTACTGAATTAAATTCCTGATCATTATCAAAGATAATAATGCTAAAATGTTGACAACATGAATTATGGTATCACACATCTTTGTCCTGTTAAGAGCTCAATAGTTTCTAATACACAGCACTCAAACAAAAAAAAAGGGTGTGACTGTTTTTTGTGTCCGGAGTGTTCCAGCTTGTCTGTGCATCGCTCTGCATGTAAACTGCTGCTACAGGCAGAGACCATGAGGGAAAACAGGCATCATTAGGCTGCCTGACAGCATCAATCTGGGATGATGGGACACCATGACAGGATGGAAATATGTGACACACATAACACAGTGGTGCAAATTCAAATGTGTTCTCACTCAGGAGACAACTCTTACAACTCAGAATCAGAATCAATAGAATTAACAACAGATACTGCTTACTACTGCAACTTGGCTAAATGGAGAGTCGGAAAAAAGAGTAAAAGTCATAAATCCAATGCTCTCTGAAGAGTCATGGATAACCAGATGTGTGTGTCATTGTGATGGAAACCACTGGAGTTGAGTCATTAGAAAAATATACTATTAATTAAGGACAGAGAGCAACATGAAGGGGAACTAGAGCTCCAAAAGTCATCAGCATCAGAGATCAACTGTCACAGTGTTTCTTTATTTTACTGTTAATGACAAAGTTCTGCTGCTCACAGCTTCAAAAGGGAACACTGATGTGTAGATGTGAACCAACTGATTTTGTTTTATTCTGTCATTTATTCTCATACTTGATGGAGAGTCGAGTGTTTAGCTCTGCAATTTCTCTGCAAGACTGATTTAACCAGTGTGTAACATGTAATCCATACTAAACCCAAAAGATCAACACTAAAGTCACAGCTTATCAATAATCTATTTGCATCTGTTACCATGACGATAAGGTTATGAACCCATTATTTGAGTCTTAATTGTGAATGGAGAACAGAAAGCTGTGCATCAGTGCATAAAACAAGTACGGAGAGAAAGAGAGGGTGAAGGGGGGGCTTTCTTCACTACTTTAACAGATCTTGGTCCTGCATTGCATCATGGTCAATGCGGCAGGGAAAACAGTTCTCTTTTTTTCATGCAACAAAGTCATGTTTTTCAAAAAGATGACATCAATCTCAAATCAACAATGATAAAATACTTTAATCATTGTTTATCATTGATAAATGACTTTAGAGAAAGCTCAGTAAAAATAATCCATGAATGTTAATGTAACGTCCCAGTTTTGAAGATTGTTTCTTCATGTTTGCTGTTACTTCTAAACAACATATGATAAATGATGTCCTGCAGCATGCAGAGTGAAACAATGCTAAAACCAAAGAGACTGATGTTATGCAGTTATACAAACTACAGACCGATAACATTGAGTCATGACAAGGTCACTGAGGACACATCAGCCTCCATCTCTCTGCTGGAGACATGCTGTGAGCTGTGAGAGCTTCCATCTGTCACTTTGCTCCGTTTTTCACCTGCTGCTTTTCATCTCTGCATTGTTTTGTATTTACTCTCCACCTGTTTTCTCTCCTTCTTGGCCCTGTCTTTTTTACCAGTGGTCTAAAGGTATTAAAAACAATACATTTACATTCATTTAAATTTTCTAATGTAGAATGTATTGTTGTAATTACTGAAAAATACAGGCTTACATAACTTTCTGAGGGGATGTGTTGATAGTTATACCATTATCAATCACAAGAAAAGTCGTAAAGAGCCCTTTATGATCAACAAGTTTCAATGTCTGAAAAATTTATAAATGAAAGTCATTTTTGTTCAATCTTTGGGTTCCACAGCAACGATGTAGACTCAACACATTAGTGAAGGGATTAAAACATGACACTGGTGTTTAAACGGTAATTTTCACTTATGGTTTTATTACAACCAAATTCTCTCTCCCATTATCTTGCTTTTAAAAGTAGTAGTTACGTCAAAAACAAACTTAACTTTTCAAAAATAAAATTAAAATTGAAAATTAATGAATTGTTGCTGTATTAATTAAACAAAAAGACATGTTCATATCTCATCCAAATAGTAATAATAATTTCACACTGTTGTTCTGGCATCTCTTTTTAATTGATCGGCAAAGTCCAGCCCTGCAAATTGCGTGAAGTTCATTCGTTACTCAAAGGATTCTTGTTCCCCTGTGAAAGTTGCTGCTGTACAAACACCTTAAAATCTTATTTCTACTTCGTCATTGCTTTCATACTTTGCAGGCTGCAAGTAGGCAATGTTGACTTCATTTTGCTTGCAGATATTTAGTTTTATGCATTAATGAACAACCAGTTACAAAGATGTCCCTTGCAACTGTGTTAGACAAAGTTAAATGAAAACACATCACATGAAAAATGGAGAACTAACTAACTAACTAAACTAACTAACTAACTAATACAGAACAGATCTTTGCAGGAAAACATGTATCTCTCTCTGTTTGTGTGAATGTGGCTGCTCTAAATGAAAGGGACTTCAGATCTGAGCTCTGCTTTGATGGAACATGAGCTCTACAGGGCCCGCAGCCTCCAGAGACAAGCAACGACCGACACACTTCTGAGAGCTCTGTGGAACATGTGTGTCCCAATGGTGTGACGTCCCAAGGAGAATCAGAGTATGCATGTGTCACTATGTGTGAGAGGCTGAGCATTTTCTGATAACACTCAAACCAAGAAATAATCCTATTTGAATTGTAAGCCTTATACTTAAGAACTGCTCTGTTTTCTCACAAACAGGCGAAGTCTAAATCTGCCTTAAATACATAGAAGAGGAATAATGAATGCTGAGACCTAAACTGGAGATTAAAAAAATAGATTGACTGTTACCTCAAAGTTACGACCAGAAAAATCTTTAAAATTATGAAAAGAATTCAACTAAAAACATCCAATAACTGAAACACAAAGCTTTGCTGCCAATGAGAGCACGCAGGGAGAACAAGTTGATCAAAGAGACTGAAAGAGTCACAATAATTCACACAGTTTCTCTGATTCTCATTTTAGATGCAGAAGTCCGACAGTCCTGATGTCAGAGCCACAAAATCATCATCATTTATCTCCGAACATCAGAATAAATGATTCAGCATCCAGACATGAGCTCACATAAAAACAGCCTGTGAAACTCTTCAGTAATTTTGGTGTGACATAAGAAAAATTGAAGACAGCAGACTGAGTCGATTAGAGTCTATGTTGCACACTTGGAACACAAAAGAGACTTCCAGGCGTGCATGGGTTTTTTATACGTTTACTCCTCTCTGGAAATACAGAAACACAAGCACATCAGCTCATCGTGGCTGAATATTACCGGACATCTCAGTCTTCTGAATGACGCATATGCTTCACACTCTCGCTCACTCAAACGTAAGGCAATAAATGTTTGCTTGACTCGTACTTTGACAATATTCATCACACTCACACAGCTAATATTAAAGCAGGACACATGTGGTTACTTTACTCACTTTCCTAACTAGCAAACACGGCAGGTGTGGCAGTTTAAGGAGAATCAATTACAAAACTTAGACAAAACCGACTTATTTGCAATAAAAAGTCATCCGTTTCTCTCACACACTCAATACACATTTGTGTCGCTACTTTTATACATTGTTTCATCACTTTTGCTCACCTGGAAATACAGAAACACAAGCACATCAGCTCATCGTGGCTGAATATTACCGGACATCTCAGTCTTCTGAATGACGCATATGCAACGTGCATCCTAAAGACCCCTAAGCTGCCCAGAAGTGCCTGTGTGAGCCTTACTCATTTTAACCACAGATAAACCTACTAAAATATTACTGATGCTTTTGTGCATGAATATTAATCACCTTCTGACTAAACAAATGGATATACAAAACAACAAAAATTAAACATGAGGTTGGGGGGGTGCCCAGTGTCCCTTTACATGCTTAACATCACCATGGGTCCCACATCTATGATCATATAATTTAAAGTAACGATACATTTTTCGGCCTTCTAAAATGAGCAGATCAATCACTTCCTCTCTCTCTGAGCTGAAGCAGACAGTTGGCGTCTTGGATCTTAAAAATGGCTCTTAAGAGTTACTGGTGAAGCCGTAACAGACATCAAGCTTATCACAGTGATAATAATGGTAAATAAATGCCTGCTTTACATTTAAATTACAGACTGTGTCTTGCAGGCATCAGTATCAGTGTAAGATTTGAATTGTAGATTAAGCTAAGTTCAAAGCAGATCCAGCTGCATGTATCCACAAAGCGATGCAATGGTAGATATGATAATGTACCATGAGAACTATCCCAGGAATCTGTATCTAAAGAAAGCCTTCAAACACACCGAGCAAAGACAGGATCTGACTTTGGCTCCTGTCTCCACACAGATCTGAAGGTATTTGAAGCAGACACACCGTTACATTCATCAAAAGGCAGCCGCACATTGTGAACGGTTCATTCTTCAGCATGGCTGTGGGCTGAACTCATCTAACAGGACGATGTGTGCAGCTTTACTAAAACACAGCATTCAAAGCATCAGTGTTTTGGGACTGCCATTAAAAACCTATAACATGACGGAAATATATGAATAATTATTTATGGGAGTTCACGGTCAGTTATGTAAAAGGGTTCAGGTGTGTGATGAAGGTTTCACACACCTCTCTTGGTAGTCACTTGCATTGTATTACCTCTACATCTTCACTGTTTATTAGCAGAAGGTCTTAACAATCAGGTAACATATAGTGTTCACTAACACCACTAATCAATAATAACCACTTTATTCCTGTCATTAGAATGAATACACACAGCAGCTGATGGTATAACTGATAATTACCTCAAATTGATTTGATTAAACCATTACTGTGTAAACACTGTTGTAACATGACGATCATGGAATTCGCCCACTCTACATGAGCACCAGCTTACAAGTCAAATCATGAAATTAAACATTAGAGAGGACAGACTCAGGACTAATCTGAAGTCATTATCATCACATTATTATCCTGCAGTGAAACATCTGGGATGTCAAAATGGCCGAGATGACATTCAGTTAATGTTAGAGATGAAAGAGCTGGTTGCTTAATCATAATTTAATATTATACTGTCATCTTAAAGAGTGAGTAAAGACTATTTCAACTTTATTGTGTTGGCCAATCACATTTACATTCACAATAAAATACATCTATTGATGCTGGACTCATTTATTAGTGTTCATTACAGCAAATGTTATTTTCATTTTAAATATCAAATGCAATACATTTATTTTTGAGATCCCAAAAAATATGCTACATATGGAGTAACCTGCAACACTCCTGTTTTGATGTTCACCCACCACCGCCAACACGCAGCCATCCGACATTTAAAGACAGCGCTCAGCTGTCAGCAGGTTTTAACTAATTAATAATGGAAAGAGTGAAAGCCTGCAGTTGAAAGTAATCTAGAAATTATTACTGTAATTAAAAATAGTACTTTTAATAAACACTGCACCACAGGACTTGTGTTAACAGGAGCTGTTAAAACTTTTAATATCATATAATGTTCTAGTCAATGAACACATTGACCCTTAGTTACAGTATTTCACAGCACTCAGAGCTTAACTGTACTCCACCTACACACTCCAGACAATTCTCCACACTATCTCTCTCAGCTGCTGTCACAATTAGCTGATATCACAGGCAATCTGCCGGACTGGAGAGGCTCCATATGCAGGTCAGAACTCTATCACTATACAGCCTCCATGAGTTTATTTATACATCAAATATGTTTTAATGTGCTGCCACTTAAAGGGGCAATAAAAGTTAGATAGGGCCTCGGAGTAATCAATACCCTCAATATTCTATAATTGGCAGCCTTTTTTGGCAACAAGAACAACTGTGCGTACATAATACAGAACCATTCATTTTAATGTTGACTCATGCATGATGATTTGGTCATTTTTCAGCTTGGGATACTTGAAAAAGTGCTTGCATGAGCATTGTATTAATCTATTTAATTAGAGCAGAGTGTGAGGCTGGCAGCTAATTAAACACAGTCATAACATGCAGCCAGAGGAAGTAAAACATGGAGGCTTTCCTTCCATTTGTTTGCTCTAAACTCTGAACTTTGAGTATAAATATCACTTATCTCCTTAGAGAGGGGCTAAATTGCAGAAAGCTGACACACTGATGCTGCGTCACTATCCAGCAATGTGTGTGTATATGTGGGCAATCCCCACTCCTGTTTGATCCCCTCTCGACATTATGCCTGTTATGTTATCTATGAACTATGAAATATGCATCTACCAGAAAAGTCACAAGGTCAAAGGTCTTAATCCAACTGGGTTATTCCAAGAAAACTTTACAGGCAGATTCCTGGTTGCAGAAAATATAAAACCTTGAATCACTCATATGAAGCAAAATGTTTAAAATGCTGCCAAAAAAGCTCATCAGGAGTGCAGAGCTTTAAATAAATGGCTGCATTCAAACTTTCCAACCAACTTCCTCAACCAAATTATTGAAGTATGAAATTGGTGGTGGCAGTTTTGGGGGAAACCATAGAAATTATGCATTTATTCATTTGTATTAGTTTCTTTATAAAGAGACTGTCTGTACAAACCCCTATGTAATAGCAAACTTTGCTATGATGGCAACTATGTATCAGTGCAGACAATTCATGGAGTGGCTGCATCACTATACTTCCATTAAAATAAATTAAACTGACCACACACGGAATGAGAGCAGAATGTAAGTGGACTGTATGAGCTGTTGGCCTGCTGTTCTGCCGATGACTCTCAACCCGTCACCAAAACTGTGTAAAACATCTGTACTAGTCTACATCGGCTCCTCCATGACCCTCTGTTCTCTCATTAACTTTGATTACTGCCTTGATGGAAAAGTTCCAGACAACTCTGTACTCTGCTCCAGGCATTCCATCTCACCACCACCACCACCACCCCCTGTAGCTGTCATCAGTCTATTATGCTCTGTGTTCAATAACAGTATGCTATGAGATATGATTTAAGACACAGCACTGACTTAGTTTCCTGGTTTCCTCAGGCTGTTTGTTTCAGAGCCCCGGGGTCCTGATGACAAAGACTCCTGCAGAGAAGACTGCAGCTGCAGGCGCACTATAGGCCATCAGCCTCCTGTGGACTTATTAACACAGACTAGACTGACTCTTAAACCGAAGCACAGACTGATTGATTCAGCTGCAGAATCTCTGCCTGTAAAATATAAACCCTATAGGTTTTATTTCTTAACCATGCATATTCTTCAATTTAATTATATCACTGGAAAATGAAGCCACCTGGTCATTTAACTGCGACACAGCACTGATGGTTCAGTGGTTCATGTTTTGCTGCCTTGCAGAAGAACCAGATTTGATTCTCAGCCAAATTTCAAGTTTGGCTGGAAAACTGAGGAAAACAGCCAAGTGCAGTCAGAGTGCTGGCTGTGATTCTGTGTTTGTTGCTGTTTCAAATGCCTATCAACTCACTTCTGTTCCTCCAACTCGCTCTGAGATGTAAACTAATACACTACATGAGGCTGCTTACAGTACACAGTATTCGATGGCTGCATGAGACTGTGCCACTCTTCCACTTGACTCGCTCAGAACAATTGTCAGCTGAGTCTGAGTCTCCTGAAATGTCTGAACTGTAAACAAGCTGTTAATATACATCCACACATTACAAAGAATACTGAATCTCATGAGAAGGCAAACATGGTAAATACTTCAACATCAGTTTTTTAGTATCGTCATGGTGAGCATGTTAGCATACAGATGTTATAATCTAGCTAAGAGCACATGAGTCAGTCTCTCAGTCATTCAGTCTCAGAGATGTTACTCCATTCTCTCTATCTCTCTCTTTCAGACTTTTTCTGTGATCATACCTCAAATAACAGCTTCTTTATAAAGCCCACCTTAGACACACAAACCCCTGTCAGCTACACAGACCGACCACAGATCTCTTTGGGAAGTAGCACTCTGGTTTCCTTCATGCCCGCTGCACTGAGACAGCATCTGTCGGACTCGCAATTATCTTTGACAGGGCAGCTAACCGTGGGCTCCATGACTCCAGGAATGCTTTATAAGTTATGTAGCACCATGGACTCACTACAGCACATGAGCAATTATCAGTGTTACCGTTTATTCTGTCCTCTTTCACAGATCAATCAGACCAGGCAACATTTTCTGTTGTTCAGTTTTGGTGCCCACTGTGACAATTAGGACTGAGTCGCTGTCACTTGATTGGCTGACTAGAAATGTGCCTTAACGAGCAGCTGTACCTCGTTAACCTAATTCATAACTTGCCAGGGCAAAAACTGTGTGAATATGATGTCTGAAATAATCACATTGATTTAACAAAATATCAAATGGTAGATGCAACAGTGAATGATCAGAACACAACCCACATCTCTGAAAGATTAGCATATATTCATCACTTGTGGAGTAGTATCTCCTCTTCCTCCTCATTTCTGTCTTGTAGCTCTGATATATGTGTGATCATGACAGCCTGTAGTGTAGATCTGAGGCTCTGCAGCAGAAACCTTTTAACTGTATTAAACTGTCACACCACCATTCTTCATGCAGCTCACAGATATTCAGGGTTTAACATGGTGGTTAGAGGACTACATCTCTCCCTCTCTCGGTTCATGTTGTCTCACTGTGTGTTTCTTATGTGTCCTGAGAAGGATCCTGTTTGTATTATAACATCATTTAAGACAACTTTAAAAATACTTTACCATTTAGACTACATGTTTGAATGTCAGTGAAGACTCAGTGAATTACTGGAAAAGAGGAGAGAGGGAGTTTCCCATCCAAATCAGAGTGCTGTGAGATGGTGTGTATACTCGTAGGTGTGTGTTTGCCCGCAGCATGGATGCAAACCTTTGATATGGCTGAATTCATGCCTTTGAGTGCAACATCCCTGAGCTGCCCAACATGAAAGGATCCTGGTTCTCTGAGGCAGAAAACACATACAACTACCTGAGTCCCAAAACAACCTCTGACACTGGATTTAATCCAAACTGCCAACTTCTTCTGAGATGATCTGACATTTGACATGTTTGTTTTGTTAGTTATCAAACATCTCTGTCACTGAGATCCACAGGGTCACTGCTGCTGTGTCCTGAATGCTGTGAATGTGGATCTGTCAGGTTGGAGGCAATAAAACCTGAAGAGGAAAGGCCGACCTGCAGATTTGTGAACCTGCAGTTAGTGAGCAAACACAGAAACTGAAGGTCCCTCATTCTGTTGCTCAGCTGCTTCTTTCACATCTTTTCAAACATGGAGTAATAGTTCAACCTCATATAAATGTTACCTTCAACATACATACTGGACCAGTCTTCTCGTGTGTTCCTCTCTCTCCTGCATCAACTGACTAGATTTTGGCCAAACAGAAATGAAAGCGCTGAGCTGTTCTCCTGAGGATTCTCCTGCTGAGTCTCTGCAGACCTGTTAGCTCGTTCACTTTCACATCTCCTGTCAGACCAGACCTGATCTTCCCTCCAGATTAAGACCAACGACCATGTTGTCCATTTCAGACACGTCTAACTGTGTGTCTGGTGTGTAATGTCTGTGCTTCATCTGGCACTGTCAAACACTGCCATCCTCTCAACTCTAAATTGTTTGTTTTCTGTTCCTTTTTTAACCAGGGAAACAGTTCTAGAGTGAATCTGCCACCAGCATCTTCTTAAAGGAACAGTAACATATTTCACATGCAGGGTAGGAACACAAAGTTACAGATGATGTATAGCTGCTGCTGTATGTGATTACATTTCTTACTCACTGATGTTATTTAAGAGAGTTTTATGATCCATCACAGCAGTTTGGTGGGATTTAACTAGTTTTCAGAAGTATGATCATTTAGAGCATTCACTGTGTTTAATGCTTCCAGATTGTTTTTTTTCCACATCCTCATCAGAACAATGCATCATTAGTACTTTTTCTCTAAACTGTGTGCACAGATGGTTTATTATGTTTCATCTAGTTGCTTTAATGAAGACGTTTTTTCTTATTTTTTAACTTTGCCTGGAAATTTATCTCAAGGGCGACTGCTTTTCTCAATCCTTCTTCATTTCTCCGACCACCTGCTCCTTTATTCCTCACTCCAATCTTTTGCATGAATAATGTCAGAAAAATTCTCAAGCTTTAAATAAAACTACTTTCCACTGGATATTGTTATAGAAAGCTGAAGTTGGGAAAATGGATCCTGCAGGCAATACAGACTCCAATTCAATTTCTCTCAATGTGATTCGGAATTTGAAACGTTTCCAATCTCATATAAAACCTTGTTTATATGATGAAGCAAAAGCATTTCCATAGAGCAAGTTCAACAAGCTGTTGACCTCCTGACTGACTGTACAGCTGGGTGCAGAGAAAGGGAACAAAGAGGGAAAAATGAGGGGAGAAGAAGAGGAGAGGCTCTCTCTTTGAGGCTTTTTCTGCTATTGACTGAGTGTGAATTGGATTCAGCCCAGACTTAAGAATGAGCCGGCACAGCATTCGAACAGGGATGTATGTGGTACAAGATATTCGACATTCTAGAAAGATAAAACAACAAACCGTGATGCTATATTGGAAAATACTGGACATCTCCTGCACAATAAATATAATATAGAGTGTGCAGGAGAAAAAAATGGAGTACAAGGATGGATGGAGGACATGGCAGAGAAACAGGGACTTAAAGTGTGGAAAGACAAAGAAACGCAGCTGAGAGATAAAAACAGATTAGAGGCAAACAGCAGGGAGAGATGCCGTGCTGTGCTGTCCCACCAGAGAGAGAAGTACTGACTGTTATAGTGAAAGTAAAGCATTCACCTGAACTGTAACCATGAAACATGTATCTACAGCATCTGCTCTACACATGTAGCATAAGTGAAACTATATCATTGGTAGAGAATAGCTATGTGAGAGATAATGTTAGCATGACTGACTACCTGTCTGTTTACTCTCTCAGGTTGCTGTAGAAATTTGCAATGCAATTCTAGGGAATCACATCAATAATTTTAGTTTTAAACTTGAGAGCTAAACGTCAACAACACACACAATGCAAACAAAAGCTTGCAGGCAAAGAAAATGAGGAGAAAATTTGACAGCTTTGAAATGAATCATCCAGCAGTGTTTCAGAGTGAGGGAGACTGAGGCTGGTTAAACAATCAACATGAGCATGTCAGAAACACTCATCAGTCTTTCACTATGAGATAACTCTCCCTCTACAGACTGCTCTGCATTCACACACCAGCCTGTTCTGCATGAGCTGCACTGTTGTGAAGAATCTAATCGGCTGCTTAACCAACATTTAAAAAGTGACAGCGAGGCCAAATGTGACCTCCTCTCATGAATAATGTCGACCTGCTGCAGAGCTGCTGCCTGCATCTCTTTAGGCTTTAAAACACCGACAGCAGAAACACAGAAAACTACACACACAGAGACCTTATGGCTGTCTCTAAATGAAGTGACATTAGACAAACAAGCAGCAACTGGTAAAACTCAACACAGTCTGATGAAGGAGGAAGCTGGACTCTTTTTGATTCAGAAACAGGAAACTACTCTTCTTAATCCACTGTCCATCCTTTAAATCAGCACCAAGAAAAGACAAACTTGTGAAAAGTAATGGGATCAACTCTGCCAACAGCAGCCCTGGTTAGTTACACACAGCTCACACACATAGACACTCACAAGTAGACCACATGTTGGTACACCCCCAACCACATGTGCAGTCTCTTAAGATATGTATAGAAGAAGTCGTGTTGATTTACCTGCATTTGAAGATCCACAGAAGAAGGTTCAAGATGGAGACAATCAGGAAACAGCATCCAGAAAAAAACAGAGAAAAGAAGATCATTAGTTAGAAACCAAACACAACATGAAAACTGAATCATGTTCAAGCAGCACGCAAAAATACAATTAATCTTTAATTAAAATTATCACGATTTCTTTTCTGCAGCTTTCAACATGGCTATATTCAGATACTGTTCTGACAGACGACCAGTTAAGTCTGTGCAGATTCCAGATCACAGTCAGAAGAACTTAATTCATTCATAAGACCTTATAACTAAAATCACATCAGCGTGTTGTGCGACGTGTTTCAGTGAAGATTTTAACAGAAACATGGTGAACAGACAGAACTCAGTAGTGATGAATGAAGCTCTCAGGAAATGCCAAAGCAAGTTTTTAATTTCCAGCACTAAAGCTGTGTGAGTATTTATGACTGCAGAAAGTTTTTATTGCCTTGAAATGTCAGACGTGTTGAAAAAACTTTTTTCTATCAGTGCAGAACTTTATAATAATCACATCTAATGGAGGAATTCAAACAAACACTCTGGACCTCAGCGTGATTATCTGACCTTTTAGGCTGCTCAGTTCAGTAAATCCACATCATGTGTACAATCAAGCTGAATTAAGAGAACAAATACTGTGGTATTCCTGTTTGCTAAAAATGCAGATGTAGGGCGCTCTCAAACTGCAGCTCATACTGCATCCTCACTTGTTCTAGAAATAATTTTCCATCAAGCACTAAAAGATTTATCTTCTCCTCCTGACAATACCATTTCAATGTATGCAGCCCTCCAAGTAAAACATTTCTATTGAGAGCATCCACAAGAACATTATTAATGTTTGAGGCATGTGAACTTACAGGGCAAGAATGCAGCAGGCCTTTGAAGAAAACCCAACTTTGAAGTTATTGTTATTGCAGAATACTCATTTATGTGTAAGCACTCATGTTACACACTACATGAAAGTCATCCCTCTCTTAAAGCAACTTCCTGTTGTGGTGGGAAAAAATATAAATATGGAAGTACAACCTGTAGTGCAAACAGCAGGAAAAGAGTCAGCAAAAGTGCAGCAACACAGAGAGAAGTTAAACACAGTTCACTGCATATAATTCACACATTGTGATGATGCAAAGCTGGCTGCAAACAAAAAAGATACTGCTAACTCTCTCTGATATTTATGATGTGTGACGATCAGAGCAGCCAGCAAGTGGTTCAGGGAAATTCTCTGTTTTGTTCAGCTCATTATGTGAAAGCTCCAAAAGGCTAGAAGGCTTTTTCTGTCTCTACAGTTGTTCTGCTTGTTGGCTTTGATGTCTAATATAACTCCCATTTCAGTTCTCATGGCAAAATATACTATAATATAATATATAACAGCCAAGAAATGTTTCATCTTTACTATAAGCGCACAGCAAAATAGATAGATAAAATAAATAGACTTGGGCCACTGAGCCATAGAAACACCCTCATTAAAGATCATAATCATGATCAGTAGCTATAAAGCATCATGGTAGACATAACCCACATCCAAACTCTTTGCTTCTCTGCCTGTGGGTGAAAATACATCCTGTTTTACATGTATCTGATGAAATGATCAAACTAAAGGTGTAATTTGAAGATAACATGCATATTAATATTTATGAGACAGGCTGGAAACTAAAGCAGTAACCACATGATGAGAGACTCTTATATTACTGACAATCACACTATATCTAAAGTTTGATGTATTTTTAGCAGAAAATATCAATGAAGTTCATGAAATCAGAGTTGACACCATCAGTGATGGATAATTTATTGTGACAGTTACCAATGTCTCAAAAATACTACAGTGTATAAAATATTGTTTGCTGTATGCAAAATGTTAACTAATGTTATGACCTTTTAAGTGAATGTGGATGTGATGCTCCCTGTGGTGTCATCTTTATGTGCTCTGAGATTGTACATTCTGCTCTGTCTCTGCAGCTGCTCGTTAGTGCTCGTTAGGTTAACTGGCCACACCTGAGGGCCCAGGGTGTGTCCAGTCACTCACATCCTACACCAGTGACTCTCAAGATCTTTATACCTCATTAGATGTTCCAGTTATTGTATTCATTTTGTCTAATTGGCTTAATGTAATTGATTAAAATGTTATTTATTAACTGCTGCTTCCCATGGAAACATCAGTGCATAAATGCCAAAACACAGTACAGTATATTATACTGCTGATATTTGGCCTCAAAACCCTAAACTCCATCCTGAATAACCTCTTAACCTCTTAAAAATAAACTCTGTTTGCTCTACACATCAGTGTGAGTAGAGACAGAGCAGGGCTGCAGATGATGTTTGTATAACTTCCTCTGTTCAGTGTTCTGATCTGATCTCCTGTCAGTATCAATCAAACAGAACAGGTTTTCTCTCAGCAGAGGACTGAACCATCTGACATTCAAGTCATCCAGCAGCACTGATCTGAGTTCAATGAACTCTGCTACCTGAAAAGGAGTTTTGTCTGCTCTTCATTGTCCAGCTCTGTTTTGCTCAGTTATTTCTCTGCCCCTGGAACTTATTTTGTGATAGTTCCTTCTCATGTACGTTGCTTATTTCTTCCCCACAAAATTTTGCAATTAAAAGAGGTACGAGAAAAAGAAAAGTGAAGGGATGGAAGGGAGAGCAGACCAGACTCAGAGCTCCATCAGCTGTGAAGGATAAGAATCCTCTGTGGGAGCTTTAAAAGCACCCAGCCTCCATTCACTTTAATGGTTAATTGATTACAAGGCTACCAACACAGCAGAGAGTAAAATATGAGCAAGAGATAACGCAAATATGTGAAGGCAGAACAGAGAAATCACAGAGAATTGAGGGCCTGAGGATGCACACTGCATATTTTTTTTTCTATGACACCTCAATTTTCATCTCCGAATAAGTTCTTCTGCAGTTTTAATTTGAATATTTAAAGGGTTTCAGACTTCCCAGAGCTCACAGCAGGATGTCATTATGCAAGAAAACATACCAGGAAAATGGTGTCAGATTTAAATAAAGTCATTCCTCCTTATATACCTGTATATATCATATTTATCATGCAAAACATTATATTTACAGTAGCAAATCCTCTGTTATATTCATGTATTTTAATGGTAAAGTGAGAACTGCGGTTTCATGTTTCACATAACGAGAAGAAGAAAGAGATGAGCTCACCCATAGGGCGAGAAAGCTCAGATGCTGGAGAGGAGAGAGAAGAGAGCGAGTGTTTGAAACAGAAGAAGAACCGGATCCTCTGAGGTAGAGAGACCAGCGGCTGATCTGTGTTCGCCAGCCATGACGCTTCACGCTTTATCCCACACAGTTACTTTGACATGCACACCTGCACACACACACACCAAGGGAGAATGTCTTGTGTGTATTATATTGCCAGCAGCATTATAAAGAGCATGTATCTCTCTCCAAAGCCCAACTCAATATACTGCCTATATTATCAGGCTAGATAATATCAGCTGTACGTTTAAAATAATGATGTATATTTACGAAGGAGAACCGACATCACTCCGATGCTGATAACCCTTGGCCTATATTCATTGTTCACTGTTCAGGAGTCATCTCCATAACTTGTGAAAAGTAACAAGTAAAAATTCAGTAACAGCAAGCAGAGCGTACAGTAAATGCAGCTCTGACCCAAGGAGGTGACAAGGACTTTGATTCAACCTGAGCTGCTGTTGTAATGACCCACACTTCCATTGAACATCCTTTTTTCAGGTGCAGTCTGTCCCTGGTACTCGTAGTTAGAGGCACTAGAGTACACTTCTTGGAACTTCAATGGAGACATTCAGAGCAGACTAAATATGCTGTTTAAGGAACTAAATAAACCACACTTATAAACCTGACCAACACTTTCAGAGTAGATTCAACATTCAGCAAAGCTTTGACTTTTATCTGTGCCTTAACAGTCATTGATTTACTGCTGAGAAAAACTTTTAAAAACTAAGCAGCCTCATAAGTAAACAAAGCTTTTTGACTGATAAAAGGTAAACATGAAAAGAGGCTGAAGGGCAAACAAAGGCACCATTCATACATCATTCTCATCTTTATTTAAAACACTGAGGACTCAAAATGTAAATTAGGTAAAGAAGGAAATAGTTTCATAAGTTTCTGTGAACCATTTATTCTCAAGGAGAGACAAGGGCGACTTTTATCAACATGATTCATGCAGATACGTGAAGAGAAAAGCAGCAACACTGGATCTGTTTCACTCTCCTCAAACCTTTGAACAGCTCAATGAAAACTTGCTGATGATGTTTGTAAATTAAATTCACCTACAACAGTTGCTTTTGGTTTCAATAGCTGCCAGTCTACAAAAGAGATTACCATACAGTTGTTGTAAAATCAATAACCATAATGTTTAATGTGAAGTGCAGTCAGCCTTGTGTGGCCTCTTTATTGAGGGTCTCTTTCTTCTCCCTCTCTAATGCTGCTACCCCAGGGCTGTCTAGGATTACAGGTATGAAGACGAGCATTTACACTACAATCCCTGCAGGGAGGACCAGGCCTCTGGACATCACACATTCATTATTTAAACACACAGTAGGAATCACAGTTATGCTGCTAATATCACAGCTTGAGGTAATGTTTATGAGGTCGTTAATCAGAAATAGAAGGGACATAAAACCCCAGTCCTCATGCATTCAGCTACACAAGTGCTATACAGCTAAACCGTTGACAAAGTGCCTTATTGCACTAAACCCACATCGCCACGAGGAGTCGTGTTTCTGGTCATCAGACGAATGTAAGCCAACATTTACTGCCCATTGATCTCTGCTTTGATCTGTTTATATAAATGCTAGATGCACAGCCATGTTTACTATCCCCTCACTTGCATCTGAAGGAGTATTTCTCACGGGAGTCAACCATACCAACTATGTACAGTGAACCGGCAAAGCAATTGGCCTTCAGAGGCTATGGGATTTTTTAAACAATATATAGTGCATGGTCCACAGTGCATTTCTCTCATCTACAGCCACTTTGGCATGTAACAGGGTTAAACCTCCATCACTTCCTGTGCCAGTCTTGTATCTCACCTTTGGGACAGATTCTGACTCTTCTCTCCCCCACTGATCCCATCGTGGCCTCTCCTGCTGTGACTTTCTGATCCTTGTCCTGATCCTTGACTAGAGGATGTCAGACAGCCTGCTCAATGGTGGGAGTCTCAAAGGCAGCCAGCTGAGTAACCTCTGGCAGTGGATCATGACGTGTTGCTCTCTCCTGACCTCCTGCCTGCTGTGTCTCTCTTCACCTCTTTGTGGGGCACATCCACTGCTTGAGCCTCTCCTGACTCTAGCAGCATGACACATAACGTTATAACAGACCCTGATGCAAAACAACATGTGGGGAGTGAACCTTGGGTGGTAGTGTGGGTCCTTACCTGTCACTGCACAACAGTCAGAATGCTTGCTCTCAGTAAACTGCAGGGAACTCACTCCACAACACAACAACACAGTTACAGCCTGATATTAACCGTCGTCTTGCATGCTAGTGAGCAGCAGCGTTTAGAGACAAAATAGTGAGCAAAAAAAGCAGAAAATATAATCTGACTGCTCTTAATCTGACTATAAATAAATATTGTGTGACATTTCAAACAACAAAAACAGCAAAAGGCATCTGCAGCGTATGAGTATCAGCTAAAATATGTACTTCATGTAGCTTATGGATTTTTCGGCATCCTTTTTTAGAAAGAGAGCAGATTTAAAACAGGAAGCCCTTAAGGTTTAAATATTCTCACTCCTCATTGCTAAAGAGAGAATATGTGAATCCCTCAGGCTGCTGGAAGCTGCCAATGAAGTCAATGTTAGCTGTTTCTCACTGTGTGTGTTTGTGTTTCACATTAAACTGTTTCATCTCCTCCCTCCTCTCATCCCTCCATTGTTCATGTGAACTCCTGCCTCCCACAATCCCTCTCTCCTCCCCTGCTCTCTCTCTCCATTAGGGAGCTGGCAGCTCTGATCAGGTGATGCTGAACTTGACTCATTTCCTGTGGGAATCAATGGGCAGCATTAATCAAATGGCTGGAAGCTAATGGCTTTAGTGGGGCTCAGGGTGAGGCCAGAGGACACTGATTCAGGTCACCATCATCCTGGTAAAAACAAAGAACACAGAAATATAAACTGTGTGTGCCTGAACTTGATGGAACAAATTACACCAGACGACACCCCAAATAGTTTACTGTCAGAGCCCATTTCATGTTGTGTTTTGAAGGTTTTTAGTAATTTGAACCGTTCCTTCCAATTAAGCTTTTATGTAGCCCAAATGGAAAATATGAACTTTAATATGACACCAATCAAAAATATATTCAATACTATCTGATTTAGATTTCAGCTGGGAAACGACTGTGCATTAAAAACATTCAGAAATAAAGGTTATACTGAATTAGAAGATGGTACTAATGATGGCTGAATGATATCCAGTATGAAGGTTCATCTTCACAGCTTCCATGTCACTTACTGATTCATATCAGACTCTCAGAAACATCACAACTACAATCGATTCAGTGCTCAGAGAATGACCTGCTGTTTACCCTGAATCTATTCTCCTCTGAATGAACATGAATCATTGTGGATTATTACTGGATGGAGGTCCAGTTGAGATCATCGACTGCTGCTGAAGACTGATCTTGTTCTTATCGACTCCAATCAGTGAGAGGAGAGAAGTGCTGCTCTGTCAGCTTCTTCTGTTTGCTCACAAGCAGTCTGGCTTTATTTTCCTCTTTACTGTTCACTCCTTTTATTTATGTTTTATATGTTTTAAACTTCCCTGAAAGTAGCAGTGTGCTGAAAGAGCACACCATCACAGAGACAGCTCAGTATCTGACCTTCTGAATTATCTTTTCAGGTGTTAAAGTTTTGTACAGTTTAGCCGCCCTGAGGTTCTCTGGGTCAAACTGTCCATCTGTCTGACTATTATCCTGTCCGTCTGCCTGACATGTCCTGTCAAGGATAAAGTCAGTGCAGAAACTTCCACCATTTCAGTTGTAAATGATATCCTCATGAATGCCACTGAAGCTGAATGCAGAGTGTTAGTGCTGCCTGAGAAGTGAATGTGAGCAGAGAGGCAGCAGAATCACTGCTGCCAACTGCTCTGGGATTTCAATTTGCAGCTTTTTAAGTTGAAAAACTTTCAAATGGATCC
Organism: Semicossyphus pulcher; assembly: GCF_022749685.1. Lineage (NCBI taxonomy): Eukaryota > Metazoa > Chordata > Actinopteri > Labriformes > Labridae > Semicossyphus > Semicossyphus pulcher. Next base: position 9,921,951 of record NW_027211700.1, read on the forward strand.
AAAAATCAGAAAAAGGGAGATTCCTGATGAATCTAAGAACTTTGAATTTGATTGTAAATGTGGAAACTTTCAAAAAAGCCGCTCAGCATTCAGGACAAAATCATCGTCCCCTTCCCTTGTGGGTTGGGCAGCGGTAGAAAGACTGGACAGGCACTTTATAAGTGCAGTCTATTTACTATTTAAATGAGTACCCAATTAGTTTTCAAAGACAGATTGTATTAGGATGGTCTTGCATACTCATTACTCTGTCATTTTGGTTTATCAGTTTAATATTAAACAGGAGCTTAACAGAAGTTTTTGGTTAACCACACAGATACAGTTTGAGGAGGCCCCACCACAACAGCAGCCATCCCCACACTGTTGACTTATGTCTGCATGTGTGTGCTTAGACCTGAAGTTATTTTCTTTGATGCTGAAGCTGAAGGCCACTGAGGACAAATTAAAGAACCTGTATCATATAAAATGTTAGCTGCTGTTATCATTGATCTTTAAACGTTTTATCTCCCATCTCCAGGTTTGCAGCTAAGATACACTAAGAGCAAATGTTATGTCAGCTAATCTGTTGGTCTTCCTGTATCCTCACTCCTGTCATTTCCAATCAGTCTGCATAACTAACATGTATCCATCCACACAGCAGAAGCAGTTCATAATGTGGATAATAATTCAATACCAGCAGGAGTAAAAAAGAAAGACTTGAAATCAGCCAATTGTGGTGGATACATCAGTGGAAGGTCTTTGCTTTGGAAAAACTTTCACCAGCTGCTGGTCGAAAGTTTAATTGGTGTTATGTCAGTGAAAGAGCTGAACTGAGCCTACAGACGGTTTCCTTTCCCACCTATTGTGTTTTAACCATCTGCTACAACTGAACACCAGCAGCACACTAAATGCAAGTTTCAACTCTCAGTGTATTTGCCAGAGTAGCAATCATTGCTAATAGTACTGACAGCATGTTACATTTAAATACGAGTTGGTTTTAGCTTTGAATTTATGAAGCTGTGGTGGATGAAGTGTGTGCTATCAATTTATCATGCTAATATATGTAGCTGCTGTATTCCCTCATCTGAAGCCCAAGTGAGAGGGTGTGATGGGATATGCGTGTGTATGAGCAAGCTGGAGGTGTGTGTGTGTGTGCTCAGTGGACTCTGAGTCTAACGAATGTAATGCTTTTCAGATCGCATCGTTTTTAAGTATAGAAGTGAACAGGTGAGAGGCTGTGGACTAACTGTTCTTGTTCATTACAGTGTATTTCCCAACTGTCACTCATTTATAGACAGCTGAATCTCCTGATGGATGAAGGTGTGTGAGATGATTGACAGCACAGAGGCTGCAGATTTGGACAGATGAAAGTCAGGTTGAGGACCAACAGCTCGTATACTGCCAATAGAACTGACGAAGAAGAGACAACATCAATCAACTGAGTTGGGTTTAATTGGCTGTTACCCATAAACCACTGCAGCTGAAGCTCCACAGTCACAGTGAACAGAGGAAACATGGAGTCATTCAGCTGATATTGAACAGTCACTCTGTTCATTATGTGACAGTAAATCCATCACTGTGAAACAACATCATCACTGGAGTTACATCATGTTAGCAAATAGCTGCTCTGACCGACATTGACTTTGCTCTAATATCACACTGATGATTTCAGAACACATTAGATACATTGTGATCAATGAGTCACTGCTGACAGTCATCAGAATAAACCCAAAACCTCCAGTGTGACATTGTTAGTGTGAGAGAAAATTTGTTAAAAACTTAAACTTAAATTAATAAATGTTTCTGCCCGACATCCACACAGAGCGATTTGTTGTTTATGAAGATTCTGATTATCTGTGATGATTAATTTTTCCTTGTGTGACAAAAAAAATAAAGTGTGAGAGGAGACTGGACCATTGATAGCAACTACAGGTTACACAGTTGTGTTTGACTGATGATGATCTGCTCTCTGTGTGTCTCTCTCAATGAATCCAAGCAGCATACATAGATGCTGCCGTATCTGTAGACGCTGCCATCTACAGATACACAAAACAGAACAAAGCACATCATATACGGGAGCCTATATACAGTAGCAGGATTCATTGTTCAAAAACAACAGTAGTGACATATTGACTGCATGTTTCTGCTGATGGGAGCTGTGTGCTCATCTATCCTGAAACCACACACGCACGCACGCACACGCACACACACACGCACACTGTAGAGCAGATGTCAGACACACATACACAAACACGCACAGAAGGCGATGCTGATGAACATCTGAGTCAACTAATATTGTAATCTTGATGTTGTGATTGTGTTGATGAAATGTGTCTGTTGTGACTGTAAAACAATGCAGGTTGTTGTGCCTTAATAATGAATGTTAAATAGTTTAATTAAATGTTTGAGGACTTTGATCAAATTTAAGTCTCAGTCTCTGTTTGATGCTGCAAAAGTAAAAGGAATCAAAGAAGCATCTATTTTCATCTTCAACAAGCTTCTCTTCTGTAGAGATCTTTAGTTATAATGAAACTTTCAGGTGAAAGTGTTGAACAAGAGAAGCTTTGATATCTTATCTCTAAAAGTAGCAGAAGAATCAATGAAGCAACAACATCCTGTTATTAAGCTGTAACTGATAAATGTCCAGAGGCTGAAACACAACCTCTCTGTGTGAATATGTGACTGTATTAAACACTCTGACATTTAATTAAATATAAATGAGATGGAGACGTAGCTCCTGCTTCAGATTAATCAGACAGAAGTGAGGCACAGGCTGGCTTCAATAGTTTGCTAAATACCACCGCCAAAACTCAAGGGCCCAGAGACTTAAAACCTGCTCACCCAAAGTCTGCGTGGGCTAATGTAGGCTGACCGACTGTCAAAGTGCACAAGAGCTCTCTCTCACACTATGCACACCTTCAGTAAGTCCACATTTCTGCAGACTCTGCCATAATGAACAACAGATAGTTCATTGGGCATGTGACCACTGATCCACACAGTCAAACCAAAGAGGCACTAAAGCAGGCCAGGAATAATGAGTTTTTCTTTTTTTGCACACATCAGCACATTCAGGAACTTAAACAGAGATAAAGTGCCAACTTTTACCTCTCAGCAGAGCAAGTATTATATCACTCTAGCACACAGACATTCAAGGCACAGCAGCTAAGAGAGTTTAGGGGTACATTAGACACAGCTCCCACTCAGCTCTGGACTGGAGATAGAAATGATGGAGGTCAGCTCTCAGTGATCAGACTCAACAGCAGGCTGTGATACTGAGACACATTCTGTGTGGCTGCATGTGGACTGTTACTGTCTCTTTTGAGGTCCAGAGTACAGGTCAGGAGATGGTGTTACCATCCCCACACACACACTCACAATAAAACACACAGACACAGCTCAGGGTCGAACTGGCCACTCTTACCTAAAGACAGCACAAGAGGAGAGCAGGATCTAAATGAAGATCCCACTTTGAGGTTGTATGTGCTTCAAAATTCACTCCATGTAATGTTTCTGATCCACCTTACATCATGGTGATCTAAGAAGTTAGGAAAAATCCATACAGAAAATGACTGTCAATAGAAATGTAGGCCTAATGCTGTAGTTTGCACAGCTCTACAAACATCACCACCAGTGACTCCACAAAGTTGTTTGTAGCCTCCTGTGGTGGCTGTGACTTCCGCCTGGCAGGAAATATGGTCATCAAACTTCCTCTTAAAATACTAAAGTCCAGGTAGAGAGAAAATTAGAGAGGCAGCCATGAAGCTTAATTTACCACTTTGAAATGAAATGTCATGGACATGAGGTGAGACGGGAAGGAAAAAGGGACAAATGTGATCATCTACTAATTATCAATAACACTGATGAATTCATAAATACTGTTATTAGCAGCTTAGCAGCTTTAAATTCCACAGATGTAACGCAAACACACTCTAATGATCACGATGAACACATCCAAACTACAAACCATGAACCTTTCAGGGAAATAGCAGTAATTATTCATGGCAGCATAAATTACAGAGCTGATACGAACTCAAAGTAAATGGTTTGAAAATGTGGGATTTTAAATGAATGAAACATCCTGTAACACTGAGACACTAACAGCTCCACAGGTGGATGAAGAAGAGGTCATTCCCTGGTTCTCAGACAATCCTCCCTGAGGCTGTGAGGATACTCAGGCTGGTTCAGGCCTCCAGGCTCCTCTGTCACATTTCAGCTTCTACAGGAAGTTAGAGAAAAGACAACAGAGTGTCTTTCTCCTGTCTAACTCCTTCCGCCCCAATGTTAATGCCAGCATTTTCATACGTTTGCTTCACCTTCAACTTAATCACAGAATAAACCTGAAGTTGTTTTCAAAAGGATGATATTTGAAATAAGATAATTTCATGAAATGATCCTCTGATGACATATTGACAGTTGTGTAACATAATAACCATACACCTTAAACTACGCACACTTTGGAACCAACATGCTCTCTCTCTCTCCACCCCTCCTTATCTGTTCAATAAAGTGTGTGTGTGTGTGTGTAAGTCGAGCCTCTGCTTCTCAGCACGCAGGCTGCTGTTCAAGCAGACAGACATCATTAAGCTGCCTGACAGCATCAATCTGTTCTGATGGGAAACCCGGGCTGGATGTAGGAGGGCTGAAACAGGCTTTTAACTCACTCGCAGCATGAAGCGACACAAACACACAGCTTTTCACTCCTCTGTGACACAGGCTGTGATCCTGTGCTCCTCTGCACTGACAGACAGCCTGACTCAGCCGTTTCTCCTTCCTCCTCTCCATCCTCAGAGTGCAGTATGAGCTGCCTCTGTTAGCTCTGTTGATACACTGGTTGATAGCTGACTCTTTTCTTCACAGAGATAATATGTATGTGTATTTGTGCCAAATTTGCAGCAATTTCACTTTTTAAACTGTGACAAGTTGATGTTGATTCCTTCACTGCAAATTGAGCTTCGTCATCAGCTGCTGAACATCCTCCAGTGACCAGACCTCCAGCACCACGTATTCAATAAGAGGTTAACAGTCTGGAAAACATTTTAATCCAGTGATCCACCAAAAAGAGTAAATTATTTCCTTAAACAGAAATGCATTGTAATGAGAATCCAGCAGCAGACTCAGCATCAGAGGTGTTGTCTTCAGCAGGATTACCTGTCTGAATGAAGGATTCATAGAAAGAGGATGCGTGGATGTATCTAATGGCTGAACACTTCAAGCAAGCAAACAGCTTTAATTCTGTAATCCTATAAAACTCTCTCAGGTCTGATTTGTATTGACTCTTTTGTACTGGAACAAATATCATGTCATTTATTTGTTCAATGTGACAAAAAGCTGACACTCAGCACTCTGCTGTTTGATACAAAAGACACTGTGATGTAATGTCTGCTTGTCAGCTGTTATTGTTATCCTAGCACTATGGAGATGTGTGTGAGTTCTGTACATTTAAATACACAGCTGGATTACCTGAAAATAGCATTTTAACGAGCTCACACTGCTCTTATATTTATTATTTTCCTGCTGTCCAACTGTGTGTGGGTATCTGAATCAAACTGTTGGATAAAGGAACATCTCTAATTCACATGCACAGATTATCTTTGGCAAATAGGTGCAGTACTTTCATGCAATCAACTAAAAAATCCAGTTTCACTGACAAAGCATCAAAGCTGCTGCACACAGAGCTGGAGGCGTTCAGAGCAGACACATAATTACATCCATCAGAGGCTAAATGTTCTCTCCGATCCCATCAGTGCTTCAGGACACACTGTAGCAAAATGTCATTGTAAGACATTAAAACCACACGTACACAACAACAACAGAGAATCTTCCATAGAGTTTTGCACAGCCTGAGTCAGAGATGGTGAACTTCACTGGAAAGATGACAACTTTAAAACTCCAGACTAAATGTGAGAGAAACAAAGAAAAGAAGAAGGCTTTAAATTCTGACAGCCATAAAATAAGATCTGAAGGAGGATGAGGAAAGTAAAGAAAGTGATGTGAGTGTAGTGAGAAGCTGAAGATGGAGAGGGAGGTCTACTGTGTGTGTGACCTGATGAGAGGAAAGTTAGAGGGGAGTGAAAAGACTTTAATATCTCACAGAGGAAGGATTTAAAGTGAGAGGTAGTGATGGGAATCTTAACTATGGATCTATTTTTGCAGATGAGCAGATTTTTCATCATTTTGAATTAAAGCCAAAAGAGTTCAGTCAGCAGCTGGAGTTCAGGTTGCTCTGGTCCTTTTGTCTCTGAACAATCAAACAGCAAAGATGTCCACCTTAAACACTTTAATGTACAGAGGTGGCATTAAAGGGAAGCTGTGTGGGTGGAACATCTCAGTCTGATGACTCAACAGTTGTCTGGGTTGAATTCATTAAACCAACTGTGAGTGTGTTTCCAGCACTCTCATGAAGTCAAACTGAGCAGCTGATTGGTCACTGAGCTGCTTCTGTCATCACTACATCACCATTCATTCACAATTCCTCTAAAGCTGCTGCACTTACAGTCTGCAGAGCATCATTACTTACTGCTGACATTTAATTACAGAAGACAGAAGAAAAAACATGGAAGCTATATCATTCTTATCCTCCATCCAGCCTTTCTTCGCTTCATCCTCCCACCATCATCTCTCCTGCTCGCTAAAGTTTGCTCCGTTTGTTTCCTCTTTCTCCTTTCATCCACGTGTATCACACACACACTCTTTCTCTCTCTTTGATACACCTCACACACACTCCACACTAACATGACTCCTTGTCGAATTGATGAAGACAGATTTATCCATTGGAGTTTATCCAGTGGAGTTGACAGCTGAACAGCCTCCACGTGTTTGGTCACTTCTCTACTTGTGTGCTGAGAGGAGACTCTCTACTGAAGCTGTCAGCTGGACCATCAGCCTCTGCGGCTGCTCTCTTCTCTGTGTCACACACTGCTGCTGAACATAAAGACTGCTGTCACATCAGATCAGCTCATCACTAACTTTATTGATAGCAAACAGAGCTCTACTGTAACAGCCAGCAGCAGAAAGTCACAGGCTTCTCCATGAGGAGATCTCTCTGTCATGTCAGTGTTTTCAGGGAAGGGAAGTCACTTCACATACCTTCAGAACGAGAGGCAGCAGCAGACGGACAGAAGCACAAGAAACATCCACGGTAGCTGTCATTTCTCTCTCATCTCCAGTGTTTCCTAGTGGAAAACGTCAGGACATGAAATGAAAAGAATGAAACGATCCCTTGCCTTGAAATCCAAAGAGGAAAGCGACGCCGGGGATCCACACGGTGTGTATCCAGAAGGAAAGCATGGTGTCCTTTAATCACACTGTGCAAAAGCTCCGCGCTCTTCCCGACGAAGCTCCGTCTGCAGCGGGTAATTTCCACAAGAGAAAGCGCTGAAAGTGAAGCCGAGCGGAGGAAGAAATCCCAGTCTGACTGGTGCTGATGAACACAAGAGCTGGGGACTCCGTCACTGCTCCACCTGCTGCTTCATACGGACAGTAGCGACTCCTACAGGAAGGTTCATCCGCAGAAGGAGAGCGTGTGCGTGCGTGCGTCAATTCTGTGTGTGTGGTCGGCATGTTTCGACCAAAGCGGTTTCTCCTACTACCACAGCAATGACAGCAGGGCGAATCAGAATAAATCAAACACAATTCATTCAGCACGATTACCATGATTTTACACATGGAGGGGAACAACATGACCCAGTCACGTGTCTTTATATTAAAAGAACGTTAATAAAAAATACAATTTCTGTGAGTAATACGATTCCAATCATCTTCTACTTTAAACATGCAATTCAAAATGAAAACCTGTTCTGAGTCAGTAAAAAGTAAAACAAGTCATCTATAGAAGCTTTTTCATAGCTTGATGTGCGAGCAATGTGTTAGTGTCCAAAGCTAAAAGAACCTCACTAGTCCCCTCTGGGAGGGCTAGTTGGTTATCTGTGTGCATACTCCTGACAGCAGATTTATCACAGCTCTCAGAGTCACAGAAGTGCTTGCTTTACTTATTATAATTGGTCCAACTCCAGCTACAGTGTACAAAAAGTAGGCCTATTAGGAACAGAGGAGTTCAAATAATAAAGAATACAGTTGAATTTATAATGTAATGATACGTCCCAGGGTGAGTTTAATTGTTTGACTGTTGTGTTCAGTAAATAGCTGCACAGTTTTCAATAACGGACATAAAGTGATGATATAGTACCAATAATTAAAGTCTGTCTATCAGTTTCTTTCTGTAATGTAATGTAATAATCACTGCTGCTCACAGCTACATTCTCTATGTTTTTATTTTTGTTCATTCATGTTGTTGGTTTTGTTTCCTTTTAGTTTCCATCTGTGAAGCTTCCAGCCACCAGACCTGATGTCACAGGCCGACTGTGTTTGGAGGTTTATTTACATTCTCCACCTGTTTCCCTCAGACTGCTCATTTGTATTTTAGGCACAGAGGAGATAGATTGTGTTTTAATAGAACATGCCAGCAGCAAGAGAAACAAAGCAAAGGTTGGATGTAATCCCATTAAAACAATCTAATGAAAAAAATGTTTTTGTTGGAAGAAAAGTGAGACTGTATGTTTCAGATGCAAATTAAGTATTTTTTCTCATGGTGGAGTCAAACTCCATAAGTCACCACTCAGCTGGATGAAATGTAAATTATTTCTGTATACACACTGTATGCTGTAATGCATTCTTTATGTCCACATCATTTCTCTGTGTGTCTGAGTATGAGATTTGTAAAGACAGGCTTTATAGTTACATTTTTAGCGTTATTTAAAGTGTAGAAACAGAATAATGGTGTCAATGTTAAATCAGAGCCAAACTCAGTTAACACACTGTAATCACAGACCATCTCTCAGCTAACTATGTGAATAACATACAGTGTGTGAAGGCATCACAATTCATTTTCTGTTTGGTCAAAATCTGTTGTGTTGATGGTTACATGCATCAAACTGCATTAATGTGCAAAGCAAAACCTTGTCTAATGAGTCATTCTATGTGGCCAGGTGGCAATAAATGATTTCACATTAGCTAGTAAGCAATGTGTTGCCAATGTTAATGTTGCCAATGTTGACATCAAATTATGCAAGAAATTAGGAAAATGATGCAGTTTATATGCAGTGTATTCCAATCTATAATGTCAGACAATTTGTACAGCGTTTACAATTCCCAAATCAGAGGCACTGTGAGTGAAAACACATCCTCCTCATTACATTCCCTTATTAAAGAGAAACTTCTCATTACATTTGCAGAGCACAGTCCACTCATGTTTTATCAGAGTTCAAAGCTCCTGACCTCTACGTGCCTTGATTCATAGTTGAATTTCCACCCACAGTGTTTCTGTCCTCCAGACAACCTTTGGATGTCAGTGTGAAAGCCTAAAGTTAATTTAGGTGATAATGAGGCTGCATAAACTGTGAGGAAAGGAGATGTCATCACTCTGTGGAAGAAACATGGAGACATTATGGTAGTGACATTACACCACCATCAAACCAACTCCAGTGAGTTGATCCGTCCTCCCAGTCAGCACCATGGACAGAGACAGAGCAGCAGCAGAGCACAGAGTTCAGTCCGCTGTGTAGACAGAGCTCTACAGAGCAGACTGCTGCTCTCACTGCATTACTGAACAACTTTGAGTAGCACATAGTAACATCTTTACATTGTTGATTTAATTGTTTCATTATAAGTTAAGAGTGATAAAGTCACTGTTTCTAAGTGTGCATTTGAAATGATCAATTTTACCTCATGTTGTTATTCTACCTACTCTGTATGCTAGCTTTCAAAAGGTGGTTTAGTTTGTTATTTTCTCTGTTTAAATTTTGACCAAACTTGGAGAGTGTCCAGTTCCCCTGCACTGCTGTCCAGGTCACAGCTAACTAACTGTTGGCCTTGGGCCGAAATTACCAATACATCTCTACTTCAACACATGTGTCCTATGCCAGCGGCTTCTTTTCACCTGCCAGAACCAAGGCATAATGAGTTCACACAGGTCACAGTTCATGTTTGAACAGGGGTTCATTTTTATATAATTAAGTCATAAAGATTCATCCTTTCAGTAGCACGAATATCTACCAAGTTCCAGACATAAAACTGCCAGGTGTCTTTCCTGAGGATAGTGTGAGGTTCATTACAACAGGCCTGACTCCAGCCAGTTACTGAAATGTAAACAGTCTTTAAGTGAAAGTGTCTGCTTCACTTTCCATCCATCAAGTATCAGGAGACAGCTCTGAAAAAGTATTTATCTAACTTGTAAACATGACACCATAAGACACAGCACTCTCTCCACTCTGAGCAAGTTGCAGATACTCTGTGCTTCTTGTTCTCTGGTGTTAATGACTCTTGGAGCTCTAGTTTCCTCTGCTGTTGTCTCTGTCCTGAATAAAGAGCTCCTCTGTCTATTTCTAGTGACTCCATCCCAGTGGTTTCCATCACACAGACGCCCAGCTGATTACCTGTGACTCTGTGGAGAGCTTTGATTTATGACTGTTTTGTTCTTATTAAATGTGAGTTCACTGCTGCAACACTGCTGCTCTGAGCTGTTTTACAAATGTGTGAAAGCTTCCCTTAAGACTTTGTGTGATAACAGTTTGCCTCTGACAGAGAGCCAAAAGTCTGTAGGGCAGAGCGTCAATTTCTGGTTTAGTAAAAAAGAGTGCTCGTCCCAGTCAATGAACCTCATTGCTCATAAAAAGGGAAAATAAAATACACATTATCTATAAAATTCAAATAACTTAAGAGTAAGCAGAAGGGCAGTGATTAAGAGAAATGCTCTTTCCACTTCACTACTTCTTCATTAAAGTAGTTCCTCTGCTGTAAACAGAGAGCCACCAGCTGCAGTGTCTATTCATAGATTTGTCTGAGGAGGAAGATAATTGACAGCCACTTAAAAAGCTGATGTCAGTGTCCAACTGTCTGAAAGAACAATAACAACATTCAAGACTAACCAATATATTTATTCACAAAACATCTGACTACAATTAAGGCAAAGGCATATTGGACAAATGTTCCTGTGTTAACAATATCTTTATAGGTCTGAAGGTAATGTATTCAATCAACTTTTAACAGTGTTCCTGTATAGGGTTTGCACACAGCATGCCTGCAATCCTTGGATTAAACCTGTGGTTGTGATGTCGGTGGATGTATGGATCGGTCATATTCCCTGAAAAGGGTCAACAGAGAACAAGTGGCTCAGCTGATCTCCTGAGGATTCTCTGGTTGAGTCTCTGCAGACTTGTTCACTTGCTCGTTCACTTCCTCAGATCCTGTCAAACAAAGACTCTCTGTAGAAGAAGATCACAGACCATCTCTAACTGTGTTTTTCTGTGTAGGTTTTACACTTCATTTGATTTTGTCAAACATTGCCATCATCTTAACTAAAACCGTGCTGCAAGGAGGCTATCATTTGTTATGGTTACCTAGAGTTTTATTTACCTTTCGTTCAGATTATTTTACTGTATGTTTGAGGTGTACTGATATACTAATCAAATGCACACCTGCCAGCCAATCAGAAGCAGGGATTTTCTGTCCACCTTATTAACATCAATCTGCAGGACTCACTGATAAATGTCACAAGCATCAGTGGTCGAGAAACTGCAAAAATAAGTCTAAAAAGGTGGAAACAGAAGCACAGGATTGATTTAAAAGCAAACAACAGACGTGCTAAAGTTTACATTCAGTAGAGGTGGAGAAGGGTTATGTGTTCAGCACAGCAAAGCAACATTGTAAAGGTCTTACAGTGTTAAGTGCAGCAAAATAACAGCTGTTCTTGTCACATTGTGGAGGCAGAGGAGGAGGAGAAGATGCTGTGTCTGGCAATATTTGATCCATGCTAATTACATGCTTATTGGTCTTGCACTTAACTGAACTGTTTCACACATTATCATTAATGTAAGTGGCTCTCAGTAACCAACAGAGCTGAGGAGCAAAAACATTTCCCCTGTGTTCTGCCTCACAGGCTGCTAGCCAGGTTGATAAATCATACTCTGCTGTTGCCTGTTGGTAAACATGAGATTACAATCTCAGTTGTTTGGTTAGCAGGTAAACTGACAGAGAAAATTGCGCCAAAAATACTGACACAGTTTACACAACTGGCAGAGAGCCCAAATGACCATCTGCCTCTGACACATCAGGTGTCCTCATCTGACTGTACTGATAATAATGACTCAGGACCTCAGTGAGTTTCCTGTAAAATTCCAAACAACAATCCCTCCATCAGCATCCATTCACAGTGTCAGAAGTTAAACAGAACTGAGCAGCACACAGAGGAGCAGAGCACTGTGGAGTCATCTTCCCTGATCCGTCCTGTCTGTCTCACTCACATCCTGTAAGACCTTCTGCTTGTCAATAACTCGACCATCATGAATGATTAGATCTCCTCTCTGAGTATCAGGAGAGAAGCTGCAGTGAGGTAGAGGCTTTGTAATGCTGCAACAGTAGCTTTCATGTTAACTGAATCCACAGCTCGTGTGAGTTGTTGTGATGATAGAATCAGTTTAAAGATTTAACAATGAACAAATCAAGACGACCACCTGGAAACACAGATGGACACAGATAATATGTGCCAACAGCAGCCTGCATGTTTAGCAGAGCAAACATGAGTTACTAAAATATACACTGGATATATTGAACTGCCTTTGTAGTACACACTCAGATGAGGCTTGTGAAATATGTAAAACATGTATTTAGCACTTTTGAAAATGTGGTTAAAACTTTTAACAAGAATATAAGGTAAAAATCAGTTGATTATTGGACGTCTCCTATGTTATCAGTTCTTTGCAGGTCCGGTGCCAAGTATAGTTTGATACACTCTAGTGTTCCAGCTGTCCTGAGAGTCTTCAGCTATCATCCCACTAACACAGGTTGTGACAAAGACATATAGCAATCCCACACACAGAACAGAAATGCTTGAGGAGTGGTGTTACTCCTGCAACTGTAGAGGAAGCCAAGTTAGGTTGAATTGTCTCGTCATGGCTGAGCATTAGCATGCAGACTGCAGTGAGCTGATCTGACAGGATGAAGGACTAAGCCAATAAAGCCAAGTTTGAAAGTGAAGGCTGTGTTAAAATGGGTACAATGTTCTTTTTAAAGCAATCTGCTCTGCCTCTCCAATGTCATCATAAATGCTAATAGCCTAAAAAAAAGTGGCAGTATAGTAATAGGATGTGAATAATGCATTGCTTTCCTATTTGAGTCCCATTATTTAATAACCTATGTTAACAGATGTGTAGATTATGGAACATGAAGTTTGAAAAGAATGTTTCTTGACCTTTAAATGCAGTTAAATAGAGCTGCTTTTGTGAGCTGCATAAGAAGGAATAGGGACAGGTCACAGCAAGAAAATTAGCAGGTGTGTTCAATAACACTAACGAAGGTCCCACTCACATGGGACGAGTATCACCTCAAGACCTCTAGCAACAATTGCCTAATAAATACAGATGAATTGGGATGTTTGTGTGTGTGTGTGTGAATTTTTATTTTGATGTATCATTTCTTTTTGTTTTTGTTTTCTCCGTGCTTTTTTTTTAAACCAATTTTAAATAACAGTTTTGACACCATTATGTGTGCAAATTCAGGAGGGTCATCTCGCAGGACAGCATGTAGACCAATTCTAAATCACGCAGGTCTCAGGACAGTGTTACTGTGATAGCTTTCATATGATAAGTCATGAGACAAAATGTCCAGTGACACAGCTACAGTCTGAAAGTTAGAACAGAGACACACCTGGCGTTAATTAACAAAACTACTGGCAGCACAGAAAACACTACAGATGGCAGAACCAACTCTCAGCAACTATTCTCACATGTTTTCTCTGCGATTCATATTCTCTCTGTCTGTTCATTGTTGTCTTTGCACTCCTACACTCTGACCTGTCCCTGCAGCTCAGTCCTCCTACATGCTGGGTCACACAGTGCTGTGGAAGCACCTTGTAATCACAGAGCTCCCAACAGGCTGTTATTATCCAGGACCAGCAGATCTGCTCTACTGGCCGCAGCCACAGCCTGAAGCTACAATGTATTCTCACAGTCAGTGCTACAAATACTCATGATACATAGATAAGACTGCAGCCTGCAGCTGACTTCTGTTAGTCAGCCATGATTATTTCCATACACACAGAGCATCACAGAGGTACACACACATATGCCATGAGAACAGTTCATTTCTATGTAATATTGTATGTACCCTCTTCCAAGTCCAACCTGCTCAAGTGTTTTAGAAAATATGACCTACCACAAATTTGGTAACACAAAGCCCTATCTGGCAGCTATAACACACAGCCCGGTCAGAGACCTGTCGCATTCACTGAACATCCTTTACATGACAGATTGGCAACAGATTCTCGTCTCAAAGAGTGATATGTATCAGCCTCTAGACGTGTATGTTGCCAGGGCAACATGAGAGACTCATGCGCTTTACTGTATTTTTCTGCCTTATGTAGCTCATTATCTTTATGTTGTGCTGCTAGCAATGTCAAAGCGATTTCATTGAGCTCTATTCCATTCCACCCTACAGCAGAAAGTGTTCAAAGCAATAAAACCTTGTACGTTGTAGCTTTAAGATCTGACAGGCCCGAATATCAAGGTAGGTTTGCATGTAACATGCACTTAAATATTTCCCTGAAGTCCAGCACTTATAATGTCAGAGATTCCGACACACATTTACAGGGATGTCCAATAATGTCGACAGTCAACATTTGCATAGTGAAATTCTGAGTTCGTCCTACCGTGACAGCAGCAGTGGAGTGTAATGATGAAATAGAACCATATGTTCACAGCAGATATTTTCACAGTCAGACAAGAAGCACAGGTGTTCTCAATAACTTCACTAACGACTGCTCTCTGTTAAGAGGAGTCAGGCTCTGAGCCCTGCTTTAGTGCTCACTGACACTCAATGGAGCCCAGGCCTCGTTAACTCAATTAGTTACACCTGTGCTTTTCCTGCTCTGACAGAGTCTCATGTGATTACTAAACCATGTGAACACTTATATTTTGTTAAATCACGGAGGCTGTTATTGGCAGATTTACATTTATAAACAAAGTGACCTTTCATGTTTCCAATGATTTACTCGATAATTTTACATTTAGATTCAAATGATTTGTTTGTTCCTCTGTCTGTATATGTGTCTGTATTGCTGACAGTAGAACAAGCTGAGGCAGTCTGTGGTCATGAGTTGCATCCAGTTTATGATTATGAACAATAGTTGTGATAATTGTTGAGATACACACACTAAGACGTCTCAAAAAAGAACACATACATAAAAACACGGGAGAAGCTGGTAAAAAGCTGAGGAGAAAAGCAGCATTTATACTTCCTATTAAATGAGGTCCACACTGGGACACATCTGATGTCCTCTGGCAAACTGCCTCAGAGACTGGAACCTCAACTATAAAAGAAGCTTCTCCAGACTTCACTTTAATCTTACAAACAGGCCTGTGAGAGACGACCTGAGAGACCTGTGTGGCAAATAATCACTCAGCAGGTCTGAGAGGTGATGTGGAGCGAGAGCATTTAACGCTTTATACACAAGGAGCAGAGGCATTTATAAAGTCTTACAGGAGCCAACTGAATTATCTGAGAACTGGTGTTACACACCTTTACCCGAACACATGACAAAACCTGGCAGGTTTTCCACTAATGGAAATATTCTGAGGGCTCTGCAACATGAAAGAGCAGGACCAAAAGGATCAACACAGTTTTACTGAACAAACAGTGTTATTATAACTGCCAGACTGGCTGCCTTGTAGTGTCTTTGTGTTAAACCAACAATCAAATAATGTCACTTTCTCGGAGGCAACAGGGAGCCCTGCTGCCCTCAGGACAAGATTGATTTTTGTTCAGCGTCTTCTCTTCTGTCAAACCTCAACAGATCACAAATAAACATCCTGTATAACAGCAGAGGAGCTGTTTTATTGCAGAAGAAGAACCCATAAAAACGTTTGTGACAAGAGTGCTTATAGAGTCCTATAGGGAAGATACATTATTGTCCAGGAGTGAACAATTACAGTGTCAGTCGTCACCCAACCCAGGGTCAATACAGACAAACATCTGACTATTACCATCTTACAAACACTCAGGGGGGCTTTCTGAATATAAGCTGTCAAGTATATTTCGAATAACAAAATATAACATAAGAAAGAAAAAGGATGTTAGTTATAAACTGAGTGTAAATTCTTTGTAATCACATGAGTTGAAACATGTTAACTGCACCTGGAACAGTTCTTGTAAAAATGTATTTTAATGGTGATTGATGATTTGCTGTGGCTCAATGAAAATGTGTTCCATGTCAAAGCACACTTTTAGAGGCTTTCTCTTTCCACACCTTTTAAACATTTTCATTACAATACAGATTTTTCCTTTTAAAGCTTTTGTTCAATAAAAACTCAAGAAAAATCAGTCACAAAAATTGATTTTTACAGTTCTTTCCCTCTTCGTACCTTTTCCCCTTCTCTGCTCCGGGTAATAAGAAAGGTCGATGCAGCTGCTTTCAGAAGGTTGGAGAGAGAACAGAGTTTCTGTGACTCACACGGTGGGAACCTGACGTTTCTGAAACGGGAAA
This sequence comes from Semicossyphus pulcher, assembly GCF_022749685.1. NCBI lineage: Eukaryota > Metazoa > Chordata > Actinopteri > Labriformes > Labridae > Semicossyphus > Semicossyphus pulcher. The sequence continues at coordinate 9,938,458 of NW_027211700.1, forward strand.
TGTTGCTGTGGTGTTTGGCTCTGGACTGAAAAACACTGAGGCTGTTAGTCTTTTGTTGTAGTGCAGCAAACAGCAAATCCTCACACCTCGGATTTCTGAGGCTGCCAAACAACAATGCCAAGAAGATTCTACAATAATTAAAATGGTGATGTATCTGTCCAGTGTTATTTACTGTTAGTTTGCTGCAGTATACAGAAATGTGGACATTATGTTATGTTAAATATGCTGATATATTCTTTGACACTTTTCTTGCTCATAATGTGAGAAATCTTTTATTGTGATTTTATGTATATTTCATCATTCCTTTAGTAACAACTGTGACTTAATATGTATTAATTATAACCATTATAGGACATATCCTCACTTTTCATGTTAATCAGTGATGTGAGCTGTGAAGCCGTTATCTGAGAGGATCACACTTTGCCTTTATGCCCAATTTTTCGATCACCTAAACAAACTCAGAGTTTTAGCTGTTCTTTATCTCTGACCCCATCTTCCCCTTGATGTTTGTTTTCAACATGCAGTGTGAAATTATTCTGAGAGGAGCCACTGAATTATTTAACCAGAATTACTGTAAGAAAGGCTAAAAGAGGGAACGGCTGTACTTACAGAGACACCTACACTTATGTTAAACAAATTATTCACTGACACAGACTCTCTGTCTCTCTCTCAGCTCCTCTGCTCCAGGTTGTCATATTAAACCTCCATCACTGTGCCAGTCTTGTGTCTCTCCTTTGGGACAGATTATGTCTCTCTGCTCCCTCATTGTTCCCGTCCTGCCCTCTGCTGCTGTGACAGGCTGCGCCTTGTCCTTTGCCAGGACTAGAGGCTGTTAATGCCAGACAGCCAGATCAGAGGTGCTGATCTTTATGCAGCCAGCTGAGTCACCTGTGGCAATGTGTCAGTGTGTGTCGGTGTAGGTGTGTAACCAGGACAGAGGCAGACTCCCTTACGCTACACTCCAGTCACATCCACCAAAAAAAACATAACACCACACACAGACACACACACACTTGCACTTGTTCTGTTCTCCATGGCAGACTGTGACCTTCTGGTATCTGGAAAAAGGAGCCGACATTAAGAGGCAGCAGATGGTTCACAGTGAGACTCTTGTCCTTTGTGGACGCGCCTGTCAGGGAGCGTGTGTGCGTGTGTGCATTTTACCATAATCCAGATATTTGACTTTAGCCACTCTGGCTTCACAATATGAAAAAAAAATCCCTGCACAACATGTGTGATAATGTGAAACTCTAATCTACAGCACAAACACAGGCTGCATGTGAGTGTTCTGTGAGCAGGTGATGATGTTCTGCTCTATCCTCTGGCCTCCTGCCTGCTGTGCTTCTCTTAAACTCTTTGTGCATCACATCACACACTGAAGCCTCTCCTGACACTGTGGCCCAACCCAAAACACAGCCAGTATGACCCTCATCATCACAACAGCAGAGCCTGTCCACATGTGAGGCACAGCAGCCAGCACATGCTGTATGTGAGTGTCTGTGTCTGTGTGAGTAAGAGAGAGCACTTTATCTGCAGATATTACGAATAACATTCAGTGTCTCTAGAGACAAAGGCATGGACCTTCTTTGTACTTGACCATGAGGACATTGATTCACTTCCTCTCCTCAGGTCTGCTGAACTGTACAGGCTGTTTGAATCATCAGTCAGACAGTTTAGTTTAGCAGACACATTAGAGCCGTAGTGGAGCTGTCTGTGCCAGTTAGTCTGCAGAGTCCTGCAGCACAGCAGCCTGAGGAACTCACAGGAAATGAAGTGAGGCTCGACTGCTCAGGAGAAATAAGAGCTCAGCTGTTTGTTCAAGATGCTTTAACTCCACTAGTAGTTTAATATAAGGTCGGAGGTCATTCTGGAGGGCAATGACCCTTCATATGAGAGACTCATGAAACCATTACAGAGCTGGAGAGAGATGCTCACTGGAGAGATCATTACTTCAGCAGAGATGGACGGACAGAGAATGCTGTTACCTCCAACACATTATTAAGCACTATTACTATTAGTGACAGTAGTTTAAGCACTACCAGCAGAAAGCATGTGTGCCTCTCATTACACATTCAGACTGTGATAAGATGTTAATAAATAAGGATAAAAGGCTGGAGAGGCTGCAGCTTTACTGCTGTCAGGTGTTACAATAGTCTGTGTTTCCTGCAGAGGGATTCATGAATAAAAATGTTTAAACAATCAAAACATAATAACATAATATTAACACTCACAGCCCTTTCATAAACAGCTTTTATGCCTAATGTATCCAATCTATTCCACTGCAGAGAGAAAATAATATTCATAGTTTCATCATTAAATAGACTGTGAGGCTCAAATTTCAATGTGTTTTTTGTGCCCCACCAACATGCATGAAAACACTCATTTATCATTTTGTTCTCAGGTTTAAAACCACAGATTATTATTACATTCACTGAAACAAAGAAAACCTGACCCTTTCTTCAGCTGCAGGTTTCATGTTTCTGCTGTAGTTGTGAGATCTGCTCTCAGAATAGATCGCTGATTTATTTAGACATCAAGAATGAATCACATAAATCACTCGATGTAATCACTTTAACAGGTTGGAATCACACTGGACAAGTTGGGAACTTTCTTCTTTGTATTTGTTTTTACTCCTCTGTCCTCACATTGTATTTATCATTTCACTGTCTGTTGTTCTTGTAAACTAAATAACTAGTTCATAGTTGCAAAATTGTGTGTGTGATGCTACCAAAGACCAAACACTGTATCATTGACTCATCAGCCAATTCATTGGCATAAATCTGCCACCAGTTTTTGTCCAATACAACATCTCTGCCATTAATTCTGCCATCAAATATATAAAGAATGTATGTTTTGATCCACATTTAATTGAACTACATCTTTCTTTGAGGTTGCTGTGGTATTCAAATGGACTACAGTATTACAGTAGGTACTTTTTCTATTCTTTATGCCCTGTTAACATAGGCCTATGTGAGAAATTAAAAGTAGAATTCATAGCAGAGCTGTTGTATTAGATCAACTGTAGAGGTGTATCTAATGAAAAGGCCTTTGAATGTAGTTAAACAATCTTAAAAATATGTACTTCAAATCAGAGCTTCTTTACAGTGTGCTTCCTGTGGCGGTGTGACAGTAGTATGATGATGAGTTCCATATGAACTGAAGAACCAAACAGCCGGAGCTCAGCAGAAAACCCTGCAGCGAGCTGGGATGACACCAGCTGAACATAAACAGCTTTACTCTCCTAAAGTGTGATGAGATTATTGAGCTGCTTTGAATAAGAATCATATTATATCTGAGTGCTGAGAGGGAGATTTCAACAAAGGCGACAAAGGTGCAGAGAATCAGACTCTTCTGACAGAGGCTAATGATGTGTTTGTGTATTGTGCTGCACATTCTGCCATTAACTTTGTGACAGTGATGCTACATCTCAAACTGCAACAGCAACATCAAAGACCTCCAGTTTATTTCAATCCTTTGGTCATCAGGGAGGAAATTTAACTAATGTAACCATAACAAATTCTTCACAGCGGTCTTCTGAGGGTGAGGAGTATTGCAGGCTCAGACTGAATTTCAAATGAAATGTCAATATTTACTGAAGTATTTCTTTTCTATACTACTGCATAACAAGTCTAAAAAATATGTGTTCAAAGTGGATTAGCACACAATGATATGTACATAATGGAGTGCAGAGGTGATCCCCAGTATTTGCTGCAGTGACAGGATTTGCATCCATCTGCACACACAAACTCATCCTGCTGTTACACTGACATCAAAGTTACCACCTGCACCCAGAATAATAAACAGCAGAGGATACTTTACTGTTCAGCAATGACAAAGGTTAACTGTGAGGCTGATTGAGCTGAATGACCAGATATGAAGCACACACAGACCAGTGATTCATTCAGCAACCAGTGGCGTCACACCCTGGCCTGCCATAAGAAAGAATGTAGGTTTCAGACAAGCCTGCTTTGCATGAACTTTTTAGACTTTGAAGCTACTTCCACTTGTTTATACAGTCTATGGGAAGACCGAAAGATTATATTTATTCAATATTAAGTAAGGCAGATATGATAACATTACCCAGCCTCAGAGAATGTCTCTTACAGCTGCTGTGTATCTATTTAAATGTAAATGATCTGAGGCTGAGGTGAGGATTAGTTCCAGAAACACCCTGTAACACTTTAGAAACAGGAATCAGTGAAAGGAAGTTCAGTTTAGTTTCTTTAAACCTCCAGGCAGACAAAAGTTTAAACTTTTCTGTCTTTTAGTATCTGAGTCTTTTTGTTTCCTTTTCTTCTCACTGATTGTTTCTAATGTTCTCATTAAATGTGGAAGTCAATGAAGTGTCCGGAGGAGACCCCATTACTGCTCACAGACATCTAACACCTGTAGATGGAGGGAACCAATTTGCCTGAACAGCAAATAAGACATTCAGTGATTTCAGCGGCAAGAGAGAAAGAGGGAAGACAGAAAGTTACATTCATCTTTGTCTCTTAAAGCACACAGTGATCATTTTCATTTCAGCACAATGAAAAGATGTAACAGGAACGAAGCAGGTATGAGCAGGATTCATCTGTCTCTTGTGAGGATTACACAAAGTTCATGAAGGATATACAGTCCATGTCACTTTTTCCCATACTTTTTTCCCATAAGATAACAGTAGATCATCTCACAGTTGTGGAGAAAACACTATTTCATGGTGTACAGGGAGGGACTGTGTCAGAGCAGAGATTGTAGATTACAGGACTATGCATGGAACAATATAAAATGTGTATGTACCTAATGGAGTGCGTCATTATCTTTCTGCTGCAAACATGAACACACATTAAGCTTCTGAGTTTGGGCATCAATAGGGAAACATTAAAGTCAAACTCTCCTGTGTTCTGATCACCAGCTGAACTCACAGTGGGAGGAAGGATTGGAACACAACCAAATTACTAATTACAGCTTCTGTCATCTGGGGACATGTTATCATCCAGAGAGGGGGTGTAGATTTTTTAAATATGAGAAACATTTTTTTATCTCTGTTTTCAGGAATTCATAAATTAAGGACATTAGAGCCTATGGCATTGTTAGAAACTCTTTCCTGCAGAATTGCACAGTGGATTCATGAAAGAGAAACGTCTGAAACATTGTGTTTTTGTGTGCACATAAAGAGTACTCATGAGCATACTGTAGGATCCAGGAATAGCCTCTGCTGGAACAAAAATACATGAGGCCGATGGGACCAAGTTTGACATGAGACCTCACTGGATACAAGTTTGAAATATGTTCTGTTGAGAAGCAAGACTAACTCTGAATGTGACCCAATCCATGCAATATTTCTCACCACATATCAAGATACTGGACCTCAAGTTCTCTCAGGTATGCTGGGAGATGAAGTCTCTGTGCTCTACATCGACATCTCCTAACAGTCAGTTTGGCATTGAGTACCTCGACACTCAAATACCGTTCAATATGTGAACTACTCCACTGATTCATTAGTGATGCAGTTAAACATAATCATGTCTCAGCTGAATCCCTCCTAAGTGAATGCACACATTAGTTATTCAGAACATCCTGTAAGTTAATTCATGATAACAGAGTCACATCACAGCATGCAATTGGAATAACAGCCTTTTAATCCTGCTGATTAGAAGACTAATTAATGACTGATTACTCTCAATCTCTTGGCGTCATCAGACACAATTATTAACTTCTGTAATGAAATAATGAGTGTTTACATTAACTGTCCCCTGCAGAGAAAAAAATACACCAGCAACAGGACTTACTAGCGAAGTCAAACCTTGTTTCAGTGTGGCGAGAAAAACAGACTCACATCTCCAGAGGGAGAGCCAGTGGAGTGTTAAGTCTTCTAATAACTATTATCAGCTGTCATCTCTGAAGAACCGATGAAACATAATATACCAATGTATGAGAAACGCTGAGCTAACAAGCCAGGTACCGTTCCTGCAAAAAAGGGCTAAAATATCAATAAAATAATCCTAGAATTTTACTCAACAGAAGCTGGAGCACGTTATTCTTGGACAATATGTTAGTACAATAAACTTAACAGCATTATTTGTCTTACATTTGTTTGAAAAAAAATCCCTGAGTGGCACCAACAACACAAACACTTCCAAGAATCTTCAATGACTGAAGGTGAGGTGACATCTAGAAGACAGCTAGCAGCATCCACCTGCCAGTCAAAGTGTTACATCATTTGTTTCAGTCAACCTTGGCTTAATCCTGGTATACAAGGCACCAACACTCAACCATTTGATCAAGAGTTGCATAAAAATGCCATCGTGTTCCTGCTCACCGAATTGGAGTTATTGGAAATGCCGACAGCACCTCCTACCAAGGGCGTTTATTTTGATTACCACAGTGAGCCAAGCCACTGACGTATACAGAGGCATCCCTGTCAAATCTTTGCAAAGACTTGAGATACTTATAGGGTAGAGGATTTAATCTGGTATCTGACAAACAGTTTTCATTAGGCCCGTAAGATGCTGTCAAAACCTGCTTCTTACAGGAACAATGCAAGTGAATTGCAATGTGTAAAATACACTCTCACTAAATAAATGCGCTGATATATACATATAGAGGGTCTTCAGCTTAATTACAGGGGAATTGCAAAATAATGTCTTATTCTGATTGGAGTATCTGAGGGGTCTACCACTTCTAACCACTCCAACAGAGCAGTCAAAGCATCTCATTAGTGCTTTGGGACTGTGTGTTTATTAAGGGGATGTGATGAGATTAAGGATCCAACTAAAACACAGTCAGTCTCCCCCTTGCTGTCTCCCTGTTTCTCCCTGTCAACCAAAGAAGCAAACAAGTAACTCATTAAAATTACAAAGATTAATTTGTCCAAATTAATTGGATGGATCCCAAAGAAAGGGGCATCCTGGTACCCTGAAGAATAGTGAACTATCAGACTACAAGCTTCAGTCATCCTGAGGAGCAGCAGTGCAACATAAAGGAGCCTCTTGGTATCAGCTGCAGAGGACTTAACAACTACACCGCACACAGTGTGGTATCAGATCAGCTTCCTTTAACATGCTACTTGTTTTATAATCCTTAACCCACCTCCACCTTTAGACCATCAATTCTCACAACAGCTGCTGATTCTGCTGCCTCAGGAAAAGCAGAAAATCCACATATTAAATGCAGACACCCAAACACACGCAGCCATTTCTTGCCCCCGTCTGCTCCCAGTTGACCTGAGCTGACCTCACTGTTTCTCATGAAGTCACTGCTCAGCATGTTCATTATGTTGCTTTCTCACAGAAATCAGACCAAGGGAAGCAGAAAACAAGCACAAACCAGACATTTAGTGGAGTCAGCACACAAATGTTAAACTATAAGGAGTGTAAAACTGGTTATGAAATAATTATGACAGTGAAATGAAACACTGTAACTTTGTAACCTCTGTAACCACTGTGTTGAAATAAAGTAAAAGGAAAAAGTTTGAGTGAGAGTTTTACCAAAGCTGTCAATATTAAAGCACAAACTGTCAAACTGTGGATCCAGTCTGACTCAGGCAGGATGATGAAACATGTTTGAAGTAGAGATCAGAAATCTCTCTGGAGAGGGATACAGGCAGAGAGGTGTGTGTGTGTGTGTGTGTGTGTGTGTGTGTTTTTGCCTGCGTGGGTGCATCAGTCCTACTATTCAGCTTCTCCCAGTATGTGACAATGTCAAATATTTCTGGTCTTGTCAGTTTGTAGTTTCGCCAACTACAATCAACGTCCTTATGCCTTTCTGATTTCTGATCTTCTGTAGGACAACACTACACTTGATGTTCACCAATCAGCTGTCACTTAGCTCTCCTGCAGTGTGGCTGTTGGAGCAGCAGCTCATTAGCAGATAAGCTGACTATGTGAGAAGAGTCACCAGTGCAGTGTGTTTGCAGAGGCAGAAATTCATGTTTCCTCAAGTGGGAAATAGGAAGCTTGAAAATATTATGTAAGCTGTGAATAATTTAAATATAACAAGACACCTGTTGCTGATATATTCAGCATTATTTCAAGTGTTCATGATCATTTGTTAGTTTCTCTCTGTGGAGCTTCAGCACATGAGACCTTATGGTACAGGTGAGCTGTTTGAAAAAGGGGGGATATAAATTAACTTTACAACTCTGCTCATTTTAAGACAAAGCAGAGGGTGTTAAGTTCATTAGTGCCAGCAGAAACACAAAAGCAGAAAGAACACAAAGGTTCAGTGGAATCATCAAATGAATAAGATGAAAAAGGAAGTAGAAAGTAGGAAAATGACTGCAGATAAAAAAAAAACTCATTCCCCTCCTTTATGAGGCAGAAAATTCATATCCATCTTACACGTTCCAGTCTACTCAACTCTTTGAATGAACACAAGGCTCAAAGCTTCTGACCCCTGGGTGTCCTCATTCATAGTTCATTTAAAGCCCACAGTGTTTCTGTTCTCTAACGACGCTCCAGCTGTCAGTGAGAAAACCTTCAGCTCAGGTTTTACAGATTTTATTTCATGTTATTAATTTATGAACTGTGCAGATTTTAAACTTTGTGGTTTTTAAGTAATACTTCAGAACCTCAGGGTGGGCTTTAAGTTGTTGGAGATATTATTTTTAATACTTTGCTTGTGAGGGTAAGTTTTGATCATAGTGTTAGTAACTCAAACCGTAGACTAAGGAGGCAGAATAAATGAGAGATAAGAAAAATAAGAAGATACTTTACAGTAAGAAAGAATTAAACAAGACATAACGAGTAAGCAGTGGTGGGGTGGGAATAAGTAAATACCACATCTAACGTAAGTGACGCATCATTTCGTCAGAGTTTAGAGACTCACAGCTCATCTGCCCTGAAGAAACCTAACAGATAATCCCAGGATTCCAGTCTGCTGAAGGCAACTCATGAAGCTATCCATTAAATCTGCTCTCACTCTGTTCTGGAGGTGAAACCAACAGTGAGTCTTCAGACAGCTCCTGCTGAGCTTTAAGAAGGAAACTTGTCAGAAACATCAAACTTTAATGCAGCTCCTTTTGAATGGAAATTAGAGCAAAATTCTGAAGTACAGTTGCCACTAACTGTGACACACTGGTCCATAGAAATTATCTCCTCTGTCTGTGATTCGGCACCATGGACAGTGACAGTGTTGTTCCAGAGCACATGTACATGTTCACTACAGTGAAAACACAACTTTGTGGACAGCACATACAAGTTGCATTACATTATATTCATATTAACCATTTGACCATTGTGTAACAGCAGAGACAATCCTTTTCAGAACAGTAACAGAGACACAGACAGACACTCATATAAAGCTGAGTGGACACAAACACTCCCTCTGTGTCTGTAACCTACAGACCTAAAGAACCATTAAATCAAATTGCATTGCACTGATGTCTCAGAGGAGTGACACATTTTATCAGTGTGTATCTGTGTGGAGGAGGCTGTTGTTGGAGGTGGACTCACAAATGTCAACAAACCAGATAGAGGCTGGAGTGTGAGTATTATTTCATACAGAGAGGGTCAAAGGTCATTCACTTGGACCATTCTTCACAGCAGAGAAAGAGGAAATATCAGCCTGTGACCTGTATGTTTATCACTTATAGCACACTCAATATCCATGCACACATCACACACACACATCTATTCTTGTTGTCTTATTTGCAGGTAAGGGAGGAAAACAGGGCCACAGCATGGGAGAATCCAGTTCATGTATCCTACTGACAGCACTGGAGGTTTAAAACAATCACCAGTGGGACACACAGAGCTTGTTGTCATCAGTTCTAAACTATATCAAAAGTATCAGACTAATGTGTTCCAGTCAGGTGAGGAATTCAGCTGCTTCTGTTAATCAGCTTTGAGCTGCAGCCACCTGCCAATTTTTTGTGACCGAGACTTCAGTATAATGTTAATTCAGATCGAGCACATACTTGTGCAAACACATAAACACACACTCAAACCCACACATGAAGTTCTAGAGCAAATCTCATTACTGTTCTGCTGAATCCTAAGTGTGTGTGATGTGTTTCTCTGCTGAATTACCATATAAATAACTGCAGCTGATTACCAAGGTTTGTTCAAGAAGCCAGAGCAGAGAGACAGAGAGGGGACTGTGTGAAAAGAACACCTCGCTTTCTCTAGAAGGTGTCACTGAAACCTAAACTCTCTCATTAATTTGACTGTAATTTTGTACTTTTTCAGTTAATACTTTTATTGATGTTAACTTTACGATTGTGTTCTGACCTGCCTGGCTGTGCTTCTTTCACAGGAACTGGTCAGTGAGATGTTCGCTTACGGTGTATCTTTCTCTCTTTGCTCTTAATATACTGTATAATCCTAACCATATCAGGGTACAAAATAGCAACAGGGATCTGCAAAACAACTCGCAAAATAGCTTCATTACATGTTTCTTTTCAGTCATTCCTGTTAGATACACATGTGCAAATAAAGGCTTGAAGAAAAAAAAATGTTATTGTCTATAAATATTTGAATCATGTATTCTTTGTTTCTTGTTTTCTTATTTCTGAAACATCCTGTCTACCCCTCGTTGACTGACTTGGACATTTATTTAATAGAAGAGCTCCGAATCATTGTGGATAGAAAAATAAAAACACTAGTGTGTAATATAATTTAAATGAATATTCATTGAGAGCTATTAGCATTCAGTGATATTACTGCCTGTGTTTAGTGGAGGTGTTAACACCTGGAGGAGGAGATTCTTCTAATCTCTCTGCTTCATTTGTCTTCTCATTAACACTTCATTCAGACGTCAGACCAAATGAAGCATTCAGTGTGCCTCATTTAAAGTTCACTCCAAAGTGCCTGACCTTACATGTTGAATAGTAACCTCACCTCATAAATCTTAATTACATTCTATTTTTATAAAATGACTTTAGACATTCAGATGTATTCTAATGTATAACCATGGCTCTGGCTCTCAGTAAATAAAGAATATTTTGTCAAATCAAGTTAAAAAAAATAGACAAAACCAAGGAGAGACAGAGCTGCAGCTGCAGCCTGGACTTTTACCTGGACACACCCGCGGCCCTCAGGTGTGGCCGGTTAACCTAACAAGCACTAACGAGCAGCTGCAGAGACAGAGCAGACTGGTAACTTCATCCAAGACAACTAGTGACCATGGACTGTTTTAGTTAACATGTTATCAGTGTATGACTGAAGTTTTAAGAACTCCAGGTCCTCCTCAACAATTTATACATGTCAACAAATTGGCTCCTAAATGTATCAGTACCAGCTACCTCAATCAGAACTAGAGAAATAAACTATATTTGTAGTGCTACAGAATGAAGATCACAAAGGTCTGTTCCACTAAAGATCCTGACATAAAGAGCAGGAGGAGTCTGTAATGTTGAACCATTTCATGGACTAATTGCTTCATCAATCACACAGCAGAGCAACAGAGTGAACAACTGTGAAGAAGCTGAAGATGTAACTCTTTTTACTGGAGACGCTTCCACTGAAAGTCTACCCCACTATGTTTACTCAGAGAGTGTCAGCAGGCTAATTATGAGCTAATAATGTCAGATTACAGTGAAATGGTTCAGTGCCAGGATTAAAAATGTCAAGTGAATTAATTAAAGCTGGATTAAATTGGATTTCAAAGGTTGTGAGTACAGGAAAGGTTCAAGAAATGTAAATATTTTGAAAAAACCTCAGGGAGCTCAAGATAACATGTATTTCATAATCATGCTGTGTTCAATATGTACAATCTTCTGCCACATCATGAGGACTGACCACTACTTTAAATAAACAGCACAATACTAGATTCAGTACACAGCATGGCGTTTCATTCATCATGTGTCTGTTCTTCAAACCTTAGCTGAGTGCAGTTTATATTCCTTTAATTTGTGTCTTTATCAGTGTGTCTATAGGTCCCTCTCTGTAACCGACATTCTCTCTCTGCAGTGACAGATAGGTGTTTCAGGGCTTCATTAATTTCAGACCTGCTGCAGTTCCATCTCATTCGTCATGTTTTATGCTCTATTGTCTTTAAAAGTAAATCTTGGTTAAAGGCAAAATAAAAATGAGAGTTGGTCGGTGTAATTAGGGTTCAGGATGAGGAGCAGTGAGTGAGACAAGATGCTTGAGGAAAGAAAGGAAATAAAGAAAAATACTAAAGTCTTCAATGATTTATACAGAAGGGGGTAAAATGAGATTAAATATAGTGAATCACTGAAAGATTGCTTGAAGAACTCAAGTGCGCAGATAATAATCACTGTTGCCTCAAAAGCTGACTGAGTGGACTGATCACACAAGTTGAGAGTGAGGGAAGAGAAAACAGAAAATAAAGAAGACACAGGAAGTATTTTAATGTGAAAGGAAAATGCTGATGCAGTTACTGCTTGGTCACGAATAAGGGCAAGTATGAAACTATGGCTAGTCATGGCATGGAAGAAGTATTACATAAAATAATCTGCTCTGGTCTGAGATACATGGCATGTACTTATAAAGCACCCTTCAGACACAAAACAGTTCGAAGTGCTTCATAGACAATGATATTTCATAAAAAACTAATCAGCTGTGAATGATGGGTAATAATTGGTGCCTGACTCTTCAGCATCAGTCAGCACCGACAGGTTCAAACAGAAACAAAGAACAGCAATGAAGCCAGTTCTAATCAGCTCCAACAATCTCAAACATTTTAGCAAAGCAACATGTTTCTCATGCAGCTGCTCCTGGAACCAACAACAACCTCAGTCCTTCAGTAGAAACTAAGAGTCACAACTGTGCACTCTTATCTCTGCAGCAGCAGATATTAGAGTGAAGGAGAGAATCTGACTAAAGCATCTCTGGCAAAACACAGACTGAAAGCACACCACATCAGCTGATCATCAGCAGATCAGAAGCAATCGTGTTCGACACTTGTGAAATATCAGAGTTGTTCTTACTGTCAGTTCTGAAGATCACTGTGATGCACCAGGTTGTCTTTCTCATCCAGCCATCATGACATAAACACACACACAAAACAGACACACACACACACACACACACACAATCGGCCGTCTTACCTAGAAGAGACAAAAAAGAGAAGACAGACAGTTAAATATTTTATCCATGACATCATCAACACCAATATCATTCATTGATTTTAGCTGCAGCCATGAGTCCCACTGTTGGCCAGTCACAACTTATGATTTATGGCAATGTTGGTCTCAATGGTCTGATGATGTGGAAACAAATGGATGTAAAACTTCTATCAGCCTTTTTTAGTGTAAAGGCCGACATTATCTGAGCCTGCAGAGTCAATTGTTCTACCTGCTCCCTGACAGAGAGACACCTTCAGCCCATCTCTCCCCACAAGAACCAAACACCTGCTGATCCTGCTGCCTCAGAGGGGAAATCCAGTCAGGTGACTGTCACAGAGTTAGCCTGTGCTCTGAAGAGTAAGACGCACACTCACACACACGCTGCACCACCACTCTAAAATAATTAAATCAAGCCAGAAGGCGCTGATAGTATTGTTAGCTTTGCATGACTTTACGTTGCTGAACAATTGTTTGTCACCTGTTTGTTCTCTGCTGTACTCTACCTTCTCTGCCATTGGCTTATGAGGAGGTGTTCCAGGGGAATGTGCCAAGTATGGTAGAGTTAGAGGGATGTTCACTGCACTGTATATATTGCACAGGATTGTCGTTTCACACTGTTAAATAAATACAACTTGACTGAATTAATTTACTTTTTTTTATCAGTTTGTATCTTATCCACTACAGTTCATCCTTAAAGTGAGGAGCTTTGCAGAAGAGATGGCAGAGGACATTAATGAAAACACCAGACTATTAGCTTCACCACCCTTTAATGCACCAAGAGAAACCCCATATCCCAAGTATGCACATAAACAGAATGTATCGATTTGAGGAATCCTTCTGAGATATGATATAGTCACAACTGCCTAGACAAACACATGTTTAAGAATAACACCTGAGGGGAAAAAGCAAAAGCCTGAACCTGTACGAATGATACAATACACATCGGTTAATCTTTGCTGATATTTGTTGAGGAATGGGAGGCCAATTTCCTGATGTAGGTTCACACTGACCATAAATCACATTCAACACTAGACTTTATAAATGGTGGTATAGGTTTATCAGAACCCTTTCAGAGATTGTTTCTACAGTATATTATATTTAATCTCAGTCTTTCATCATCAAAGAAAATATTTCAGTATGCACTCTCCTGCTCCTGAGTCCTTCACATGTCCAATATGTTTGACTCACTTCAACCTTGGGATATAGGAGCCAAAACATTTTACTAGTTATATCTTGAAAGTGTCTATACATACTGATGTCTGGAAAAAACAAACTGCTTTACTCTTTTCAATAGTGTTTGATTAACAATGATTGATTTTCTGACAATAAACCAGCTGATATTGTTGTTCCAAGTTATCAAGTTATCTTTTCTCTTCTGCTCACACACATTGACTGATGGATTGAGATGTTTACTACAAGGTACAAATGATGAAAGTTTTTGTGCAAAGAAATTTACATGACATGTTGAGAGGCCCTGCGGACATATAAGAGTCCAACTGGGCATAATTACAGACAATTACTCTGGGCTTTAAAATGACGCAATGAACAAAAGCACACTGATACAGCAGCCATGGTGTTTTTACTGTTTGATAGGCACATTTCTTATTAATAGCTTTCAGCCCAACATAACTGTAATATTAAGTCTTCTCTCTGCAATATCTCATTGTGTGACCTGGTGACATCATCAATTTGAAGCTGTGATTCCCATATTCCCAGGTCAGGGTAAAATATTCAACAGTCCAGAATCACTGAAAAAGCACAGGTGAGGATTTTGCCTTCACTTCACACTCTGACCCCTGGCTGTTCTGATACATAGTTAATGAGTAATGTCCACACAAAATTGGATGTTGGTGGGGAAGAAATTTTAACAGGCATCAATCTGCCCAGGCGGGGGTCCTCTGTGCTGTGACTGACAGAGGAAGAATAAAAAAGCCTCCTCATCCTCGTCCATGCCCCTGGTGAGTGAGAGCATGGTGGGCTGGTAGAGTCTGACAGAGAATAACAGGGAGTGTCACTTTTAAAGGAGTTCAAAGAGTTGGACTACACAGCTAGGAAACACACTGTGTGGGCTTCTGAATATAGTTTTTTTGAACTGAACTACAGTTATAGACTCAAGAGATGGTAGATCCAGGCTGTTAGTCAGCACCATGGACAGAGACAGAGCACGGACAGCACAGTGCTCAGCTCACTAAAACAACAAGGTTCTTCAAAGAGACAGATTGAAAGCAAAGCAAAGATTTTTTTTAGCATTAACAATGTTTTGCTACAACAGATTTGGGACTCTCATTAATTCCCAGAAAACTTTGACTAGAATCACTCCGACATAAAGTTTCAAAGCTGTTCATACATATAATGTGCAACATTTTGTTTGTTAACATTCTAAAAACTGCAGCTCTTCCCCCACAAATTACTTCAGATATCGTTGCAATATAGCAACTTATTAGTTTCTGATGGCATGTGAATGCTAACTTGTTCCACAAAACAATGTATGAACCCAGAGCCATGAAAATGACCCCTTACTGTATCTCTAGACCTCTTAGGCAGCGACAGCCTGTACAGCACACTTCACCTAAACCCAGCAGCACTCTGGACATCCTGACCTGCACACAGACAGCATGCTCCGGCTGCCTGATGCTCAAACTCAGAGTAGCAGAGGGGAGAAAACCTTTCCTTTCGACGAGAAGAAACCAACTTCCAATTCCCACTTTATTCCCCTTAACATGTTTCTCACAGGAGACGTCTTTGTCTTTTACTTGTCACATAGCAGGAAAGTCACAGGTGTAATCAATGACATTAACAAGGTGTCTGTTCCATAGTGGTATCTGGTTTAGCATTAGCAGTCAGTTTCATACACATGAACAGAACTCTGGAGCTGGTGAAGCTGAATGAACAAGCCCTCGTTAATGTGATTAATCACACCTGTGACTTTCCTGCTGTTACATATCAAAACATTTAACAGTCTCCCACTTTTATGCAACACACAACAGTTGGTAAATAGATTCAACATTGTTTGCTAAATGTGAAAACTTCTGTTATTCTTCATGCTTGTATTTTTTAAGAACCCACATTATTTTTAACTGTTGTGTCTCAACTGGTATTGTTATGAGTTACTTCTTTTTTTCACTGTTGTTTACCAAACTGCAATATAAGGGTGAAGATGAATATGTAGCCTGAGAATAAATCCCTGTAATCTGGAGATCTACAGCCTCACACTCTCTGCTCAGAGAGGTCAGACAGACCTTGAAGAGACTGTGTGATGTGCAAGGTTGCGTCAGTATTGCATGTAATAATAATTAATATGTAGAAGAGTGGAGAGCAGCAGAAGAGTGTGTGAAGATGAACACATGAAAGTCAATCTCTAAAGTGAAACATTCTCTTGTTATGTGGGGCAAGATGAGAGGAAAATACACACACTGCACTACACTTCTTTTAGAGGAAAGTAGAGAACAAACTTGAGAGACTGAATGACTTTGTGCTGAAGAGAAAGACGGGAGAGAACTAGGAGGAGGATGAAGACAGAAAGGTTAGAGGTTCATAACAAACTGCAGTCATGGAGGAATAAATAAGAGTTTTGAAACTTGTCATGAAGACTGTGAGAGACAAAGACAGAGCAGAGGAGGAGACAGAACACATCTGTAAACTCCCACAAACAGTTCAGCATGAACAGCAAACATCTGTCCTCAAACTGTTGGAATATCAGGAAGAGACGACATTCAGTTCATACTTTTTTTTAAGTTTACTTTTGAAGTTCAAGTACATAGTTTTGTCCTTCATGAAATCTTGTGTCACACAAACTTCCATTAAAAATAAATGTATCAGCCAGTTTTCACCTTGATGTTGAATCACCATATCTCCCTTTCAAAGAGCAGTAGAACATACCTTGTTTCTGAGTACAGTAAATGTGCCAGTGTACACACACATACCACAATACTGTACTATTTAGTTTGAAACGGCCTCAAGCTGAAAGCACCATGTATTTGTGTTGTGTCTTTGGCTGAACGTGCGTGTTAGTTCAGGCAGGACATAAGGCTCATATGTTGGCAGTCTGCCCGCTGAACACCATCATTAGAGGTGCTAAGAGGGATACTGGCTCATCCAATAAACATGTAGTGTAAAGCACTTTGAGTGGTCTGACAATGTGGAAATGAGTGCAGTCTATTTACCAATTTAAAGTATAGCGTGTAATAACTCCAAGATTTTCACATTTGAATGTTGGCCTAGTTTTGCCTCAAGCTCAGTTTTTTCAAGATACATCTTGTTAATGCTTACAAGTTTAAATGCTTGGTTTACAAAAAGACCCATTAATCTCAGCTGTCTTTAGAAAGATAACTTGTTTCTTCACATTAAAGTAAAACTGGATTCAACAGCCCTAATATCTCCAATGAACAGCTGCTTGGCTGCTCAGCTGTGCTTACTGCACACATGCACACCCTGCTCACTTACTGCTGTGCAGAAGAGGAGGGATGCTGCCTCCAATGTAATCACATCTCCATCAGCAGTGTGAGATATAAACAGCCCTTATGGGAGCTTTCAAACATCCCCTTGACTCCATTCACTGTGATACTCATATAGAGAATGCTGCATGTGTGGTAGAGCGCTCGAGCAGTGAGATATAGATCATAAGAGAAAATACATCTGGGCTGATGGTAACTCATAGATGTCATGACTTATGGCCCATACAGTACACAATCTATTGACTGATCTGGGAGCAGAACTTTGCTGGGTTTCACTTAAGCCCCATCATGTACATCACTGTAATGAGGACATTTGACTTGGAGGTCTTTCTGTGAATATTTCCTTCATGTCAGTGGACTGGGTTTAAAAAGCCTCCATTGTTGAGGCAGAAGGTCAAAATCTACTTTGAAACCTTCATCTGTTGTCATGAAGTGTGATTCACGACTGACCATCAGGAACAGAGAAAAGCTCATATTTCGAGCAGTGGAGCTGGATGTGTGTTTGTGTGCCTCAGTGTAAAAAAGGGGTCATTGTTTGGGGGGCTGTCCACTTGTAAAGAGGCTTTTAGCAAGTCAAGCAGCTGTTGACTCAGTGTGTCGCTGAGGCAGAACAACATCAACACACTGCTGCTGATCCAATTTATAATTTTCACCAAAGGACTGAAATCAAAAGACATACTGTGAGGTCTTTCCAGTAACACGTCTCTCTCTCTCCAGATGCTGCTGGAGGAGATGTTCAGTCACTGGAGCCGTCTATCATTTCCTCTTTCCTCCCTGTGTTAAACACTAGCAGAGAGGTAGAGCTGTGCTTACAGCTTCCTGTTTCACAGACTGACTTATTATTTATTCAGCCGTCAGTCGGGGCCAAGATGATTGAGTGGGAGGTCTGAATGAAACCTGACATTATGGAAATGTCCAGGTACCACCTGCATGTGGAACAGCTGGACTGGAGAATTAAACACACAAGTGTGAATTACAGAGTCATTTTTGGGAAAGGCACTGTTAATGATTTTACCACTTTATTGCCACCATCAGTGAGCCCAGTGGTTCAGTCATGCATCTCTAAAAAGGTTTCACGTTCTAACATTGGCCATTGGATTTTCCAATTCATTAGCACAGATGAATTGTCTCAGTATTGCGGAGGAAATAAGAGATCCCTTCTGAAACTGTTTGTACGATTGACGCTAGACTTTCTGCTCTAGACGGATCTTACAGATGAAAGTCTGATGGGTCTATAGATGCTTCACTGACACATGAAGTACAACACGAGCATGTTTATTTTGTTGTTCAACAAAACTCTGGAGTTATGAGAATATTTTACCACAGCAGCTCAGATGACTGACTTTGGCTTTGAAGGAGACAAAGAAATGCAAAGTGGCAATTAAATTAGAAAAGTTGTTTTAAAAAACAACTGTAGAAAAATGTGTTTACCGGACTTTAACAATCTTCTCCAGGGAGGAAACTTTCAGTTTATTCATATTGGTGTGTATTTGAACACATACACAGCAACAATGGGGTTGAAATTCAAGTCTAAACTCATTAAAATGTAGAGATATTGTCTCTCAGTTGTCACTTCTGTTCGAGTTTGCTTTTAAATATTTGTATATCAGGCTGTATGTCACCTCTCTTGGCTAAATAATTTGACACAGTCGTGATTGACCCGCTGATGAAAGCTCTTTCATGTGCAGTATATTCTTTAGTGTCACAAAAACTGGATGCTGAGTCAACATGCTCAGGAAAAAAAGTCTCCTGCTGCATCCATCACCCATCAGTGACTGGTCTAACAGAGAAAGAAGGAGTAACATTTTCTTCAGCCTCCATTTAGCTGTGAGTAAACAGTTACAATGGCCAAACACATAAAGTAAGATTGGTGACTAATAGACAGTAAAACATTAAGAAGAAGACATGTGTTGTCCAGATAGGAACAAACAGCCTTAAACATCAGCGAGGACGGATTGCTGTCAGAGTGAGGTCCAAATACAAACCTGCAATTACTGCTTATCGACAAAGGTGTTACCTCAGGAACGAAACTGAGATTGCAACAACAAGTTAATTAAACAGTATCTTCATCTTCATAAAAAATGGATGGCAGTAGTCTCAATATACGCCTGATCACTCCTGGGGCTCCTCTGGCAGAGAAATAACATTCTGTTTACAGTTTACCAGCCCGACTATACAATGGTAATTATTTCATGTAAACCTCAGATGTTAATGGTGAAACGTTTTAAAGCTGTCTCTGTCTGACAAATCGACAGCTCCTCAGATGTTAGCTGTACCACAGTTCACTAAATGTTCCTTGCTTTGGCAACCGTGCATACTGTGTGTACATTTTAATGATCTGCTGCTAAATAAGGAATGGCTTCAAACCATTTTTCCCCTGTGTATTTAACTTTAGATTGAAGTCTGACGGTTTTTTTTATGTACCAGCATCCAGTTCCTGAAAAAAGACAAGCACACACACACATCTCTGAGCAGCACTGTGACAAATCAAACTGTATCATCTGTTGTCTTAGTGCAGCGTTCAGTGTTGACATGTGTAGGAGCCTGGTGATGTTGGAGTCACAGATGTTATAGAGACAAACAGCTGGAGTGTAAACGTGCTCAGGAAATACACTGTTTTAATAAAACTAAACTGCTCCATAGAGACTGCCTTGTATAACAGAACTGAAACGAACATGATTAAAACCTGAAAACTGATAAGTGAGAATTAAAACCTTGAATGTTCTATAAGCAGAACTGCTCTGTGATGACGAGAATCATGCTCTGTTTCCATGGGAACTTTATGGATGACTGCATCAGTGTTTTATCCAGTAGCTTTAGTAATTACAATTATTCATATGACTGAACTTTGTGTCAATGTTTTTCCAAAGACAGGACTACCATCAAATGTAAGATGTGTGTAAAATTCAGGCTCAGTACAGAACATTCAACTTCCAGTAAATAAGGGTACACCCTCACAAAGCCATTCACGCACATAATTATGTAAAAGTCTCTTCCCTTTTCCATTCTGTGCCGAATATTGAATACGTCCAAAGAGCATTTCCTCCCTGTTGGCATAAAGTAATAGCTCATTGAGCAGCTGTAAACACATGTAATCCTGCAGAGCTATGGGTTGGATTTGATCAATCTGACTCTGAATGAAGAGTCTGCAGAACACTGACCTCATCCCAACTACAGACATGATGTAAAATATTCATAGACAGATAATGTAAGCCAAATAGTGACAAGAATAGAAATACTATGGATTAAATGGTCTATCAACAGATCAGGAGAACTCAGTGTTGCTTTTCACCTTTCTTCCACCTCTCTCTCTGTATGAGTCATGATGTAAAAAGTAGATCTGAATTAAATGTTTCACAGTCATTTTTTTTTTCTATTCATCGTCTCTTTACATTCTGTCAGATAATTTCTATCATTATATCCTAAAAGTTGTGAGTGGTGAAACAGCACTTCTGTGTGCTCCTGCTGCTGTCTCCTCCCGTCTCATGTTTGTGTTGTTGGACAGAATCAGTCATGTGTCACCTGTCCATCAGGCATCTTGCTCCTCTGCACACCTGTTCCCAATCATCTCATCAGCCTGCTGACCTGTTACAGGACCTGCCTCCACAGCTCAACCTGATTGGTTAATCACTCTCTCAGCACTTTCCCTAAGCAAACAATTTGGCCGTTTATCCAACATTTCTTGTTGACTCTTAGTTTAATCTAAAAAAAAAAAAAAAGCAAACTGTGACAGAGAAGTCTGAGCTTGAACAAAGAGACACAGTCACATGAGCTTCAAACAACAGAGAAATCAAGTAATGGGATTTAGACACCAAAGCAAAGCCTCCAGCACTTCAGTCACTTTAATCCTTTCTTGTGAGGACAATGAATTCATGAGGACAATAAAAAGCTCTAAATAGATTTTCCAGCTCATGTTTGCCCCTGACTTGAAGACATGATCCTGTTTGACTTCACTGCTGAAATAATTGTTCCCTCTGTAAGACTAATAACACACAGCTGTTCTGTCAGAAAGCTTTACTGTCACTGCAGATCAAATCAGTTGCTGTTATGAATTTTTCTAATGTGATCAAATCCAGTATTTTTTGGATTAAATACCAATGACACTGGTTTTAACTACATGACAACTAAGAAGAATGACTAATGGCAGCTGTACTGGAGAGCAGAAAGACCAGGTGATCCTAATCTACTAACAAGCTGACTCCGCCCACCAGGCTCCTGGAGGGAGAGGTCTGCTCACAGAGGGCCGTCACACTAATGACTAGAAAAATGGCCTCATACCAACAAGAGCTTAATCCACTCTCCCTATGTTGGTCACTGTATTTTTGTATTTGCAAAGAGCACATGTCCGGTTTTAGTGATAAATGACCTCAAATAAGAAGGGTCTATCTGCAGGAGGCAAAGCACAATGGTGTCAATTCTACACAGTTTAACATGTGACAGATGTCGAATGTTCAAATAAGAGTCCTGAGCTTTCACTCCATGTGGTACATTTAATCATTTAATCAGTCCTTGATTAAGTCAGTGTTGTGACCTAGGATATACACACCTGACGTGACCCCCTCCTCCCACTTTGCATGAAAAAATCTCATTTTATTCCAGACAGAGAGAAGAGAGGCTCAGAGCATCTCTTTATGGAGCGAAGACCATTAAACTAGACTGAAAAATCTGTCTGTCCAATATGCTCTGCACATGCATCACACGGCTTCAGCACTTCCTGTCAGCTGCTTGATGATTGTCAAATGGAGCTGTAAGGATTTAGATGTTATTAGGATGTCACAGTAACAGACAGCCAGTGAAGTGGCTGAAAATCAGTCAATTTAGCAACAGGTGAGACAGCTGAAAACCAAAGAATGGACACTCAAGGTGAAATAGATTCAGCTGTGCATCACTTCTGCAGATAAAACTAGAGCCAACTTTCAGAAAGAGACATCCTCAACTTCAGCAGATAATATAACTGCTTTATCAACTTCATGAGGAAAAGTCATTTACTTTCAGTCTTCTGTCATAATGTGCCTTCAAAAGCATGGCCAGTGTCTCGTCAAGGAGCCTACTTCTACCTGCTATAACAGTGTCCATTACAATATAATGTCCTGATGTCTTACATTACTGAACATCACATCTCTTGCTCAGACACAAAAGGCAGGATGTAAAACAGACCAAACTATATGTAAGAGCTTTCGTCTGTTACCATCAATAACTGCTCTAAATATGCTACAAGGAGGAAACATCACAACTCTCCAACCTGCTGATTAGTCTGCATAAGGAAAGGAATCTTTGATGTATCAAAGGAACTTCACAGAACAAGGACAGTGTCTGCAGCCATCCAATGACATTTTTGGAAATAACTTTGAAACTAGCACACCCTGTTCTCCACTGAACTGAAGTATGTGACACTTAAGGTGCTTTCAAGTACCTCTTCAAGGTATACAGGCAGATGTGTAGACAATGGTACTCCTAATAGAAACTCTTTAATCTTCAGTTCTTTTCAAGGGACAGACTTGAAATAAACTAGAAATGAACCAATCAAAGAATAAACCAAAAAAGTAACCTACGGAGTCTAAACACTGCTGGTGATGTCGGTGAAAAGATGCTTGCTGTGATTAGGAGGGGACTTTTGAGAGCTTGACCCAGACACTGGATGTGGGGCAGTGGGGGCGGATGGAGGTGAAAACGCTCCACATTAAATTTGGAGATTGTAGTAAATACTATTTGGTTAAACTGAAAGTGTGAACGCCCATGATCAACTTATTAGAGAAGCAGGAAGAGAGAAAGGAAGAGAGAGAGAGAGAGAGAGAGAGAGAGGAGTGAATGAAGGACAAACATCGTCCTGCTTGAACTTACGCTGAGCTCCAGTATTTTAGATGAATTTATTAGTTTTTAACAAACCCTTGTGATTAAAATTTGGCCCGTGGACATGTGAACTTACTTATTATAATCTGCCTTTTATGAAAGACTGTTCTTAAACTGTTCATGTTAATGCAGCAGTAATGCAGAGTTAGGCTCACTAATTCTATAGTTGTCAGGAAATCCTCCCTGAGGCTTCACAGGCTTCACACAGTCCTCTCAAGCTTCTCTGCTGCATCTGAAGCTACTTCTGGAGGTGGAGGTGGAAAAAGTACCACTCATGAATAGCAATTAAATACAGTTAAAATTCAGCTCAACCATAGACTGTATAAAAAGATGGACGACATGACAGCGCCGCAAAAGTGAAGAAAGAAACATCAAATTCCCCTCCTGACTGCAGTATGGATCATAAAACCCGCCTCCTCCATGTTAACAGATGGGACAAGGTTAAAATTATAAAACCAAAATACATGTCAAATACATTTTTCTCTAACATGGTTTCTGTCACTATATCTAGTTCTTATCATGCAGATCCAACAGACAGACAGCTGATGGTAAAGAGTTGAGGTTCAAACAGTGACTGATTAAAATGATATCCAAGCTGTCAGATGAAGAGCTGTAGGGAGATTGAATTCCTCCTCTTGAGACAAAAAGGACAACTGGAGGTGAAGTTGACTCTCCGTCTCAAACTGCTTCATTTAACTGATGAAACACATGAAAGACTCCTGCTGTTGTTCTTTAAAGCCAGGCACCAAACTGAACAGATGAGGTTAACATCCAGCTGAGGAGATTAATAACCTTATTATTCACATTCAAACAGTGATGATCAGCTTCATGTAGGGGCCTCTGAGGTGAACAAGAAGGTACACACGTCACACACCACACACACTGTCCCTCGCAGTAAGTTATGTTAGAAGAGAGTCACGGCGTGATAAAGACAACAGAGGACACATCTCAGTCGTCTCTCTTGGATCTGACCTGGGAACTGATCTACTCAGAGTCAGTCCTGTTACCTGGCAGAAATACTTTTAATAGAAGTATGATACATCATGAGCAGTCTGATGAAACTCGCTCAGCTTTTACTGTAGCTTTTGTTTAACTCACCCTGTACAGTTTCACATTCATGATAACAACAATAGTCAGAAAAGTGGATGTTCTAGGGATCTTCTTAATCTGTTCTTTGAAACTGACTTTATTCTGCAGAAGTAAAAAGCCTTGAAACTGAGCTCAGAGACTCTGTGGGATCTTCACATCATTTATTCAGTCCTGACAATGTGTGTGTTTCAGTGTTTGTGTGTTTCAGTGTGTGCAGCCACACTCACTTGTGTTCCCTGTGGCCACTTTAAGTCCTTCTCAGGAGACAGAAAATATCTTGTGATCAATACTGGCTACTCTGGTAAGTTGTGTGCAATGATTTTCAAATCCATCACATGTTTCTTCCCTATATGAATGATAAACTACAGGAACACATGTAGTTAGAAACAAGTGTTATTTCTGATGATAATGGATACTGTCTCAAACTTCATGCAGTTGCTGCCAAGGGTGTTGAATGTATTCTGAAACGGTGTGCATGTGTAGCTTGTGTTTATGTGTGTGCGTGTGAGACCACCACTCAGTGTGTTTCTCTGCATGAACCATCAGAACCAGTGAAGGAAAAACAGGCCTCATTAAACTGCCTGACAGCATCAGTCTGAGAAGATGGGACACTGATTCTGAAGCAGCGGTGAAAAACACATCTATTCTCTCTCTGTGTGTTTGTCACACACACTTCTAATCTTCTCTTCCTCTCTGCACTCATAAATAATGTCTTCCTGTTTACTGGCAGACCATTTTCTCCATCCTCTCCATCCAGTATCAGGTTCCTCTTGATCTCTCTGTGGATCTGTTCCTCAGTCAGACATCAGACTGCTCTTCATCTACACTCACAGCCAGCAGAGCAGGAGAGTCTTAAATAAGAGCAGCAGCATGTTTTCAGTCTCAACTGTAACAAGAAACTTAACCAGCTAAAGCTCATTTACTTCCAGATAACCAAGGACACTTAAAAGCCTCTGACTCTGCTCACACATTATTACAAGAATCTGTGAAGCAGCACAAATCACCTCTGATCCTCACAGCAGCCAGTCAGACAGGAAGAGAGCAGAGCAGCAAAAACGACCTTCCTAAGTTATATACTATTATATTATAGAACCTGTAAGTTATTGTGTGCAGTCTGAGTGTGTACACATAGCGACAGGTTTCAGCTGGCCGGCCTGCACACATTACAGAAGTACTGTCTGGCATTGATCAGCCTAATCCCAACATCCCCCAAACACAAACACTTCCCGCCTCACTAAACACACCTGCATGTAAAATCTAAAACCCCACTGATACAAGAACAAGCTCATGGTTTACCTGCATTTCAGGATCCACAGAGGAAGATCCAGAATGGATGAGACAGCACCCAGAAAAGAAGGAGAAAGAGAAAAATACAATTAAGAGATAATCAGAGACAAAAATTCACAATCTACATAAAGTCATTGTTGTAAACATAGACAGTTCTGAAGTTTGACCAAGAAGTGAGAAAGATGCCAATAGCTAACGACAGTATTGTGAGGCTGTTTGTGCCTCTTCCTTACTACTTTCGAACAGGCAAAGGAAACCAACTTCTAGCCAGCTTCTATAACCAGAATAAGATGCTAAAGTGTCAGTTTGAATATCAGCTTCTCAGACGAAAGGTATAACTGTGATTTAAAGAAGAGAACAGAGAACAATATGTTCAGACTTATTCATGTATTAGCAAACATGCAACCATCTTGTCAGTAGTGTCAAAGGTCAGCTCATCTATCTCTACTGGAAGCAAACATTTCGGTCACTTTATTCTTTGTTGTGTTGAAGAATCTGCACAATTTCAAATAACTGGTTTTGTCACATTGAAAAGGTCAGTTCTTTATTATAATCAGCCTTAGTTATGTAATTGTTCATCTTTGGGAACTTCATTCCCATGATATGTGTTTTGACACCAGTAGTTTACCTCAGCAGAGCAGGTAGCTGTAATTAGCTTGTTTACTGGAAACAGCTGCCTACAGTTTCATATGAGAGGTTTTGAGTCTGCCAGAACTTTATCCCTGATCAAAACATTTTTTGGGATGCTATTTTTTGTAGCATAGTTTCAAAGCTGGTTTGCAATTCAATCAAGGCTGATGCTAAAAATTCAAGGCCTGAAGAACAACAATTTTTGCAGCTGTGTGACGCTGCAGCCCGGA
Organism: Semicossyphus pulcher; assembly: GCF_022749685.1. NCBI lineage: Eukaryota > Metazoa > Chordata > Actinopteri > Labriformes > Labridae > Semicossyphus > Semicossyphus pulcher. The sequence continues at coordinate 9,965,010 of NW_027211700.1, forward strand.
GACAAGGAGAACATCAGGGCTTTTCATGGATAGATAAGTTAAATGCATTTTCACTCGCTTTAGGAGTAAGGAAGAGTAATGTTCTCTTATTGGGATGTATACATTGGTGCATGTTAATGAACAAAACTGTGAAAAACTGAAACCAGTTCTACAATCCACTTTAAAATATGATTCAATGGCAGAGTTTAGGTGATGTGGGAGAGCAGGTAGACTTTGATATGCAGACAAGTCAGGAGGCGGGAGATGAGAAACAAAGATCGAACCGCAAGCAGAGGTTCTCTCATCATACTGGCTGATTGTAACACTGCTGCAGGGATAAACTCAGAGAGTTCTTCAGTGTGGTGGTATTATCAGCACACATAATACATGTACCTCAGGCTTTGTACTTCATCTTTGTTTTTAACATTAAGTTTCAGATCAAAGCCAACAACACACTGAACATGTTAAAATAATAAAACGATGCTGGATGGTGAAATAGAAAATAAGATGTTGTACAACTAGATATGGTTTGATGTTTTTTCATGTCTTCTAGACATGAAAAAACCTTGAGCTGAGGACCAAACAAGTCCACTGCTGCATTTCAAGGTGGTCTCTGAAGGAATTTGTGAAATAAGGAACGAATGACAAACAGCTGACCATGACATTTACACACTTTGTGTAAACATCCCCTTATATCTATTCAGCCTGCACCCTTCTGAACATCATTTCCTGCTTCCTGTCTGGGAGTTTATGGATGCATCCCAAGTTAAATTGCATCAACATTCCCTCACTTGTGTCCTGCATCTAAGTCCCTCAGACCAAGGATGCATGGAGAGATGCACGGGAGGAGAGAGGAAGCAAATACATATACTGTACATACTATATTATGAGTAAAAACTGTTGTGTTGCATGTTTACATGTGTTTTGCATTACATGTGTTTTGCCACCAACACACATAAACTATAATCAATTATCGAGAAAGTGTGTTTGGCCAACTTTAATAATGAGTGTTCGAAACATAAGGGTCTCGTCTATCAGCACAAAAAACCTCCCTTTTTTTTCTGTTCAGCAGTCAGCTAAAAATATTCAGCTCCACAGTTAAAAACAGGAACATAATGTATCAAACGAGCAGCTCCACACAGACCTGGAGGCATTTGGAGCAGAGACATAATCACATTCATCAAAGGCCAAATGCACTTTCTGATTGTCTCATTTGTCTGAATGGCTGAGAGCTCTGCTACATGTCAACAAGAAAAGTGTGTCCCAGTCACATAATTTCATTAGTGCTTCGAGACTGTAAAGCTCATTTAAGTTCAATTTAGCAGGAAACTGTTTTCAAGCAAACTGAGATCTTCCTTGAAACGATTCTTCCTGAAGCTTTTCTCTCTTTCAGTGTGGAGCAGTTCAGCAGTCAAATCTCAGGAAGTCAAAAACAGAAAGAGTCTAAAACAGAAAGCACGTTATTTTTTCTAACAGCAATAATGAGTGGCTGTCATTCAATTTGGGTTAAACGATCAGCTATCTAATTAAGTTAAATTATCTCTGTTTAGTCTCTATCTATCGCCGAATGAGGTAACACAATGGTGATTGAGCCTATGGCCCACTGATGAAAGCCAGGAAAATCAAGAGCTACAGCCAGAGCCAACCGTGGACGTCTCACATGCGACACTGTCTGGATATCGGAGATGTGTGCTCCCGCAATTTCCGTTTATTGCCATAGGGAAGAAAGAGAACGTAACTGAGACCTTTGAGATTATATCATTCATAACATTCAAAAAAGTTGTTGCACCAAAAGACACACAGTAGTATTATTTTGGGTAGACAGCCACTCACACAGTCTCTGTTGCTGTAAATACACAGGCGGTAAGTCGACATGCAATGTTATTCAGTGTTCAGATTCTTCTCCTACATGATCTTTTATCTGCAGTTTGCTGGTCAGAAACAGAGCTAATGTCTTCAGTCAATGAGAGACGCTGACAGTAGAAACAACTTTCCACAAATAACTACCTGTTTCACACAGAGATACTCGATAAAGTGTTCAGACTGGGTGCACAGATGTTCTCAAAGAGGGATTTGGAAGGAGGGTGAAATTACTCTTGTATTGAGAAGTCAATTCCCCTTCCATTATTTCAACACAATATAGTTTTCTCACGGACCATTGATACTGTCTAATAACTAACACTGGAGTTCATCAACATTATCATTGTGATCAGCCATAATACAGGGCTGAGGCTGACATAAAAGCATCTAACAGTAACTACAACATTTATCTCTCTTTCATTCTCTATTATTGGTGGTAATATGATTAGATAGGACCACTCACTGTCCACCAAACTACAAAGAAATCAGTTTGTCATCAGTCAAGCTCCCTACTTTAAAATAGATCACTTCCTGGCCCTGTTCTGCCTCAGGACCAGTTTGAGGACAAATCAATTTGTTTGGACCACGTTACAGTACGAACAAAACTACATCACCGAGAGTAACTCACAAAAAGCACAAATTGAACTGAAGTACTCTCTGGCCCTGTATCTACAGCTATTTCAAAATCAGCTGTTATCAACCCCAATCATCAGGAAAGAATGAGTCAATGTTTGAATAAGGAATAAAAAATCAACAGTGTAAAAGCTGTGTGGGGAAGGTTGTGAGAAAAAACTAATAAAAATCTTCTCTCACTGTGTGGTTCAGCTCCAGAGAGGAATCAAACAAACACACAAACAGAGCAGAAAACATCACAGAGTCTCCTCTCCCTCCAACTGTATTCATCTGCTGTCTCAGTGGAGCAGAAAGTGTTGATCGTGTTTTTAGCTACGATGGTACAGCTGGTGTTGTCACATATGTCACAGATGTCATCGTACCAATCCAGCTGCAAATTGGATCGGTGGGCAGTTGTCAGCTTACGTTTGTTCATCTATCCAGAGAGCTCATTCAATTTCTTTGGGACAACAGAGATGGAAAGAAAGAGTGTCTCTTCTTTTATTGTACAGAAGTAAAAGGTATACACGCATTATAAAAAGGCAATGCTTAGGTTGATTCTTTACAGCACACTATACGTGGTGATGAGAAGCTGACAGTAATCAGCAGACACTGTGACAGTCATAGTAGAAACAGCACAGGTGTTATTAATTACAGTAACGATGGCCCTGTTCTATTGTGAGTGATTCACAGCAGACACCAGAGACTGAAGCAGCTAATTAACTTTATTAATCACACCTGTGCTTCTGATACTACATGTCATAGTTTCTTCTTTTAAAAAGGCTGATTGCCACCCTTCTTTGCATGATATATCTTTGTATTGTAATCAGTAACAAGTTACAAACTTCTTTCCCATTAATCTGTCTGCTTGTCTGTCTCTTTAAACTTTAGCAGAAGCTTCAACAAAACATGAATAAACAACAAATTCACAACTGCAGTCAAAACCTGATGTTCCTAGAATGAGCTTGGTCATCAAGCTGTACCTCTAACACATACATACATGCTACACTACTACTGCTTTCCTCTCCAGTGAGATGAGAGGAGACACATTAAAAGGTTTTACGGGATAAACAGATGCAGTCTCATGCATGCCTGTAAACAGGCAACCCACTGGTGAACACACACATTCTGATGCACTGGGAGTGATTTTGCAATGTGAATGAGCTTCCTCAGGAGCGTCTGTCACGGCTCAGAGAAGCCACATTGTAAAGGGCAGTTTGAATAGGAGGATTTCAACAACTGTGTTGCATCAGCACCTCGAAGACGTGCTGGGAGAGGAGGCTGTTTGCTGTCATGTATATTGAAGTCAAACAACACATTGCAATGACAGAGAAATTGACACACTGAGGCAAGCTTGTGTTCATGGAATAGTAGGTGGAATACTGAAGGAGTGGGAATAAAAGGGAAGAGTAACAGCGGGAATTCACTGAGAAATACTGCAACTGGAGCGCAGACATGACATTTCCTAAAGTCTGTGAAGAGAAAGACTGAACCACAGCAGGTGTAACGTTTTGTCTGGCACTTTAAATGTGTGTATGTGTTTGTGTTTGCAACATTGATGTAATCCTTTAATCAGGTTGTTTCAATAGCACTGAGTACTATAATATGTCTGTGATCCTCAACATAACAAGAATTTCTCCAGTGCACACATGAAAGAGCTACAATAATACTAGGAGGAATACTAAAAACCTGACCCATGCTGGTTTGTACTGTAGAGATGCAAAGATGAATACAAACTTAAAGAACTTTGGAAGAAACAAAGCGAGGGAAAGGAGAAGAATTCTGGGTTCAGTTGGAAGCATTCTACAGAAACCCAAAATCACTGAAACGCTGCAATCTTTAAGACAAGGGAAGAGATAAAGAGTGAGACCCAGAAACAGCTTGTTGAGGTCAACAGACACAGAGGCAAAGGAAAGCGCACTTGAATGGATTTGCAGAGGGCAGCCAGGATTGGGGGTGATTGAGGAGAGTTTAGGTTGAACTGTGCTCCACTTAGAAAGATTGGGTTAGTCAAGCAAGTCAAGCATCCTGACAGACAGGTGAGCTGCAGGCTGTTAGATGAGCTGTGACGATAGCCCAAACAAACAGACTGAAAAAGACAGGAGGGAAGCTCAGCTGAGGTTTAAATATGGTTTACATCAGACATTTACTTTAGAAAGAGTAGCAGCTTACTTACATGTACGTCAAGATTTAAAGTCTTGAGACAATTTTATATGTAACAGATACATATTGAAGAAAAATGTCTTTTCTAGTGTGCATGTGTGCACACATGTGGAAGATAAAAAAGAGTTAAAGAGTGAGACACTATAATGGCAATGTGACCACAAATATCCCCACAACGTTAAAACCAAACTCAAGCCCCTGGTGTAATCACTGGACTGTTGTTTATGATGGATGAGAAAAGCAGCAACACTTTGGGATGAAGTAAACAACACCAGAGAGCAACAGGCAATGATACTATAAAAGAAAAATGCCATCTATGAAATGGTATGTAATCATTTTAAGTCGATAAAACTTCTTAAATTCACGCTGAAAAGGACATAAAGCCTTTATCCTCTTAACAAAGGAAATGCTTACATTCTCAAGCACGATATTTGTTGGCTTATTGATTCCCTTTCTGCTCACACTCACCCACACATTGTTTACTACTCTCTTACAGAGTCTGAATCACAGTGAGTGCTGTTGGAGGCTCAACCTTCCTCTGTTCAATTCCAGCAGCAGCAGCAGCAGCAGCAGGACAGTGATAGAAAAACAAAACAGCTATAAACTAATAATGGTGCTGGATTTGCCTTTGTGTACTTACATTGTTAACAGTGAGAACTGGGCCATGTGATGTGAAACCCAGAGAGTAGATGCCAGAAAACTTAGGTGGTAAAAAAAACTTCTTTTTGTTCAACAATGAAAGAAACCCTGATAAAACAGTGGTGCAGCGAACAAAAATCATTCATGTTATTAGCTCTACCGACCTCTTAATATCGTTCTTGTAAGTCATGTTTGCTGCAAGTTATAACAATTACTTTTCTACTTGTGAATGTGAACCATGCAGCTAACAGAATAACACATCCACATGTTGATCCAATCTATTAATTGTTTTATAAGGATGAGTTGTATTTCATTAAAAGGTGCAGGATAGAGTAGGGTTGAGAGAAAAAGACAGCAACATAACAACAGCTATCAACTCAACTTACTTATTCCATGCGGAAAAAACCAGACAGAGATAACATGTTCACTAGTGAAAGAGAGCAGATCATGACATTACAGCTTGGACTGGGTGACTTAGATGAAGGACTCTCTCCAACTCAATGCAGCTGAAAGCAAAACACTATTCATCACACAAACACTCTCACCATGTGGCTGCTGCTGCAGGGGCTGGAAAAACACTGGCAGCCACACAAACAGCAACAAGTGCAGCACATTTCACTGTCAGATGGATGTGGTCCAATTAGATTAACTTAGTTTTGAATAATGTGCAATAGCTTAAAAGTTCACTGACGTCACTGTAGACGCTCCAACGCTTGACACGCCTCCACAGAGAACACGGTCCATTGCAGTCCACCCACCCTGTCACATCACAACTATAGGGTAAAAGAACGATACATAGTGGACCTCACTTTATTTTCCACTCTGATTATTTCAGCTTACAAAGCATGTCTATCTAATCTTGTCATCATTTTAAAAAGAAGCTCATGTTAGCAAGGGCGTAGTTACCCTAACCCTAACATTGGTGGGGACAACAACTTCTTTTTTTCTTTTTGTTCTTTTCTTTTTTTTCCAGCGAGATTCAAAATGTGTTTATTCATGTCATTATATCTCCGAGTAGTGTCGGAGTAGTTTAGTTGACAGAGAGTGAGGACAGAATTATTTATCTGCTTCATCTGCGCTCTCCCTGCCTTATGAAGGAACTATGAATTAATTAACAAATTATTATTGTTTCATCATTGTTTAAAACTGGAAAGAAGAAATTACTTTAGTATATGAACTCTAATATCTGTGTGTTTATCTCAACCTCAGTAACTTGTATTTGTAGCAGTAAATAGGTTCTATCCTTAATCCTGTCTATTCATTGTAATGGATAAACGTAACTTTTGATACCGCACACTTTGATGAGGAGGTGTTTTCATTTCAAATGTCCCACTGTAACCAAAGGCAATCGGGCAGCGATATTAATTCATGTTAGTATGTATCAAATTTAAACAAACTGCATGCATATGGGCAGCGCAGACGCGGCGCATAAAGTCATTTGAGAATGAGACATGTTGTTCTGCTGTATAAATATATTTCACAGCTGAATTTCTGATGGAAAATATTTGGCCAAATAATGTTGCATGAATAAATTAATAAAGTCTTTATTCTTGTATGTTGCACACCACTATGCCATGCCTAAAATCAGGACAGTAAATTGTAAGTGCTTACAACTTACATTATTGACAACCATTGTAAGCGCTTGCATGTTTAAATGTGTTTTCCTACTCTCCAGGGGGCCACTGGTTTTAAGTATGCTACTAAAATCAACTCGCTGAGGCTTCTAACTCACCAGAGCAAATGCACCATAAAGAACAGGCGTGTGCACTGGCTCTTATTACAGGTACTTAATTTCAGTGTATTCCCATTCAGCTCTCACCTTAAGGCAGTGATGCAGCGGATAGCTTAAACATGCAACACTTTAATCCAATGTTGCCACGCTTTTATAGATACAAGTTAACGAGCTACCTCCAAGTTAGGTTTTGGAAACACAGAAGAAATCTGTATCTGTGAAATGCTAATAAATGTGAGAACAAAATGTGTTACATACTGTAAATTTGCTAATTCACAGCCTTACACTGATACCCACTCCTCATTACAACATATTAGGAACTTCCACCTGCATTTCAGGAACCAGAGATGGGTTCATCATGCTGTCATCTTAACACCAAGCAAGAACACGTTTTAATCACTCTAGCAACATGTATAAAACTAGGAAGAATGATATGTTACAAGGTTAAATAGGTTTAAAATTATGTCAGAGGAAAAAGCAAAGCTGATTCTACTTCAGTCCAGCCAATCCAGCTGCTGAAAGCTCTTTGTTTCTTCAGTTTCAGACTAATCAGCTGACTCCTCCTGTAGGAACGGAGGCTGACAGCGTCTGCTCCATGCCAGGATGAGACAGTGTGCGTGTGCCAGCTCAGTCTGGCAGGGCAGCATGGGAGAAGCTGTGGGGTCAGACTGGATATGAGGAGAAGAGAGCTCGGGCATATTATCAGATAGAGTGTCAACATCTGTGACCAGGAAAATATCAAGCTTATTAATGAAGCTCGTATTGTATAAATGTAATATGACTCTGAGAAAGGTTAAAGACAGGAAAGCCGGTCAGCAAGATAAAGAGAATGATTGCAAGTTTTGTCCATGAGTCCTCTATCGCCAACAGCTGCTTCTGTGTTCCTGTGTGTGTGAGTGGAGATTGAGCAATGAAAGGCAGGCTGTAACTGGAATGCCTCCATCTCTGGGGTGAAAAACAACTAAAAAAATACACAGAATGCACTGCACTCACTTTCAGAGTGAAGGTGAGCACTTGTGACAAAGACAGAAAAAGGAGAGTGCTGTAACTTAACAGACTGCTTTTTTGCATTTATGACATAAAAAGGACTGTTTTAGAACTCATGAATACCTTGACAGGCAAAGATGGCACAGAGGAGAAGATGGAGTACAACTATAAACACACACTGGCAGTTCAGCATGCAAAGAAAGCATCAGGCCTTTGAAACCTGCCAAGAGCAGAGCAGCTCTCTCTCCTGAAAGCCTTTAATTCCTCCTCTTTACTTCTTGCATAGCAGGTGGTAGTCTGTGTGGAGTGTGTGATACCAGTGCAGGAGTGTGTTTGTGTACTGTATCTTTTGTTTGTTCTAAATGTGGGACTATTTAGAGATGTAGGGGGTCTTTGAGCTGGAAAAACTTATTAACTGTTATTAAGTGATGATTAAAGATTTGTTTGTCACAATCTTTGTTCATGCAGACCAAAGACTGTAAAAAGCAGAGGCAGAAGAGGCTTTAGCGACGCCAGTCCAAATCCCAGCATGCAAACAAACACAGTGAGAAATGCTTTTTGTGTCCTGCAGAAGTGAGGTCAGAAATCATACACAAACATACATACAGACACACTGTCCTCATGAGAGGACAAACAACACAATGTGATGAACAGTCAGTACTTCTCTCTCTGGTGGGACAGCACAGCACGGCATCTCTCCCTGCTGTTTGCCTCTAATCTGTTTTTATCTCTCAGCTGCGTTTCTTTGTCTTTCCACACTTTAAGTCCCTGTTTCTCTAACATGTCCTCCATCCATCCTTGTACTTAAAGATCATGGTTTGTTGTTTTATCTTTCTAGGACGGCATCATGGTTGTTCTATCTTGCTAGAACTCCGTACATCTGAAACGCTGCCCCATACATCCTGGTTCCAACGCCACGGCTGGCTGATTCTTAAGTGATTTACGACACAGACACTTACGTCTGGGCTGAATCCACTTCACACTCAGTCAATTGCAGACAAAGCCTTAAAAGTCACAGTCTTTCCTCTTCTCCTCCCCTCCACTTCCCCCTCTTTGTTCCCTTTCTCTGCACGCAGCTGTACAGTCAGTTAGGAGGTCAATAGCTTGTTGAGCTAGTACAGAAGATGGAGGTCAGTCTGTGTGCGGTCGCTCTGCTTGCAGAGTCTGGTGGAGAAGAGACGGAGAGAGCTGAGGTCCAAACACTGACAGGACACAAGAGAGCAGCTGCAGCCCTCTGGCTCTGACAGAAGACAGGAAGAGGTTCAGGTAGAGGAGGAAATGGTAAGCTATAAGAGGAAAGGACCAAGGACTGGACACTGACAGGACACACAAACCCCCCACTCACAGTGTCAAGCTCACATCACGTAGCCTTCATTTAAACTGAGGACTGCAGGGTGCTGGTTTCCATTTGAATAGGACTGCTCTGCTTTACTCAAGGAAACCTCATATGTCCACACTTCTAATACAGACTCTGTCTGCTAAATGGAGAGAAATAAAAGCCAATCTAATTTCTATTATCAGCTGATTCACGATGTTCATATTCTCCATTATGAACGGTCATCATCTCACCATCTGCTGGGCTACAGGGCTGATCAGCTCAGCAGGTGTGTTGTGATCTAATAGGATCAGACAGGTGTGAGACATGCAGGATAATAACACCTCTGCTCCAACAGAGGAAGCTGGAGGGAAGTCAACAGCTCCATGATGGACATATTAGAATAAGAACTCTTTTCGCATCTCAGAGTACTTTAGATCGCAGAAAATGTTACAGTAGTTCTTTACTTTCTAAGGTGTCAGTGTATTTCTTCTCTTTCTGTCACTTTGAGCCTGAGTTATGAAAGCTTTGCAGAGGGAGAGATCTCTATCTCTCTTATGTCTCCTGCAACGTTTGAGCAGAGCTCAGCTTTGAAGTCTAATGTCTTGTGAATCTTATTTCAGCTGTCATGAGCATAAAGATTCAAAGGGATGATATCTAATGCACACTGACACTAACCCTTATTTGCATGATGCATATTGCAATGACCTTTTTTTTTTCTTTAATAGAATGAAAGTACTATAAAAACTGTATTTTGGTTCTTCCTCTTTAAAAGTCAGGAACATTTGGTGCTATTAACAGTCACTCAAATACTTTTTTGAATCCTACATATTCTATTGGACATGTTCAACTGGAAATACACTTTATGCCATTCAGCGAACCCCACTCTGACTTTAAAGACAGCATTGCCCAGTAAAAAGACATACTGAAAAGAACATTGTAACATCAGTTTCTCTGAAACAACGACCCAAATCAATTCGGTAAAATGTTCTGAATTAAATTGACATCAATAAAAGCTGCACAACAAACAGAACTTGTTTTTTTAGAATGAGGAAAGCAAAATGTAAGAGTTATTTTGGAAAGACAGAGTTCAGTACAAAGAGAATGTAATGTCCTGTGGTGGATTTCCTTTGAAGCTGCAGAACAGATCTTGAGAGAGGAATGAGCAGAAAAAAAAGCTCCCAAAATGTGTTTATGTTCTCTTTCTTCTCATCACACCCACCAAGGATCCCCTTGATTTATCGACCATATCACACACTGTGTCTCTACATATACAGTATATATGTATATCTTTCTGCAGTAATGTCTTTCTCAGGATCATGAAACAATAATATTCAGTTGAAGGTCAAGCAGCTTGTTTCACGTGATAATATTAATCATATTAAAGCCTTGGCCTTTAATAACTGAATCATAGACACTCGATCCATCACATGAACACGGGCAAATTCGGGTTCAAAGAAGCAATTCATTGTCATGTTTAAGCCACAGCTCATGTTTCGGGGCTGCCTCTCAGTGTCAGCTTAGCGTATGAATGGTAGAATGTACGAAACGGTGACTGACCAGCTGTGATGACTCCCAGGGCATCATGTGAACATATACATGCCAGTCACTACAGCAGGAAAGACAAAATACTTTCATACTATGGGTATTAAGAACACGGTGGATATTCAGAGCTCCTGCAAGTGTTACTAATACTTGTGGTGCATTTGGAAAGACTGATATGCAAACTCTTATTAGACGTGGAAATTAAAAATCTGTGTGAGGAAATGATGACTGACTTCTTGATAAAAAAATATTCCATTTAATTTCAGGTTGTAACGAGGTGCTGATTTGTCACATCTGACTGATTCTCTCTTTTATATCATTCACTGAATATTAACTGACAGGCTGATGTCAATTATCATCAGCTGTGCTGTCTGATAGGTCATAAGAATCACTGCTGATGGCTGATGCTCATCATCATTTGTCAGATAAATAACCTTCATTAAATTAAAGCAGAAACTCAGCATCAGTATTAATAAACTTTTGACACATGACACAGGAAGTTTGTGCTTTCTTCACTCAGTCTTCATTTACTGCTGTCAGAAGTTTGAAATGCTCCCATTTCATCAAAACATATTAAATGTCATTTGAAAGTCAGATTTCATAATTATATCTGATTGTTCGTTTGCATATCAAGATCTGAGGAGCACAGAGGGGCTCTGGAATATTACCTGTCATCCAACAGACGCTATTAAATATGACCATGCTTCAGGATAAATTAAATAACCTAATCCGTAAACAAGCAGTCCGTGTTGCGTGAATGTGATGTAAAAATAGACTTTCTAATAATGCAGATGATATGAAGTCTGTTAATGAACATGATGACTGTGCAAAAGCTTAATTAAATACAAATGTCCCTTGTAGTTCAGCAGCGTGTGGAGCTGTGTCTAGGTTTAACCCCGACGTAGTTAGAAGGCTCATTAATACTAAGTTATGATTTGTGCTAAAATAAAAGCTAATGCATCGTGGAGATAAGTTACAACATAACTCTACAAAACAACTGCAAAGTTAAACATGCACCTTAGGGTGGCTGTGAATCATAAATGCCACAATGTTATATTCACTAATGGTAAAACAGCAGTTCTACACAACATCATTTGGTCATTAAGAGTAATCCATTAGAGACCCACTTATAGGTTAGATATTAAATACTTATTGTAAATGGACTGCATTTATTCTGTGCTTTTATAGTCTTCCAGCCACTCGAAGCACTTTACACTACATGGCAACTTTCACACATCCACACACTGATGGCAGAGGCTGCTATACAGAGAGCCAATCTGCTCATCGGTACTGATCCAATTCCATTCACACACATTCACATGCCGATGGCCATAGGCCTTCGGGAGCAATTTGGGGGTAAAGTGTCTTGCCCAAGGACACTTCCACGTGTGGACTGCAGGAGCCGGGGGAAAAGTGACAATTTTCTGTGAGCCACAGCTGCTTATTACAATGTGCTACGATGCCAGGTGGCTCATACCAGCCAGAGAGATCATGCACATGGAGACCATGATGATTACAAACCAAGAGTAGATACTTTCACTCACTTACAAAGCAGATAACTTACACATAGCTGGTGCAGCACAGTGCAAGGGTGATTTTCTTCATTCTTCTTTAGCTCTTTCACACTTTTCCAATGCAAGAATGTGACACTAAAAGCACCAACTGTGGTACATTTACATACAAGGTCAAAACTGTATCTAGCAGGCTAAGCGATGAGTGCATTTTGAAGGCAGCATGGTTGCACTTTACATGATTCCATATTGGCATTACCCCCCTGATTTTCACCAGCTTCCTGACAAGCCAGTTGTCAGCCATAAGACATTTATTGTTACATAGTTGAGAAAGCATCCATCTCCCTGATTGACTTCTCACTGTTAACCTCCCACTGACTCTTCATAAAAAGTGTTGGAGGTTAGAGATCTATTTACTGAAGCTGGAGCTTTTAACAGTCCACATTATGACAACAACAGACGATAAAGAGTGTCAACAATCTGAGCAAGTACCGAGTTATTCAGATTCTGCAAACCTTTCTAAAAAAGTCAACAGGCTGAGTTATGAAGCTCTTTTCCTCTTGAATCTGTGACCTTGAAAAAGTTCCATTTGAAAGCTTCAGTGAATCTGAGAGGACTTATTATGGACTGATGGGAACATAAAGGCACTTCACTGTCATTTCTACCAGCAGCCAGCAGACAAACACTCCTCAGAAGTCCTCTTCACCTCGCTCTGACACAGAGATGGAGTCGAGTTCAGCTGCAATTATGACTTTGTTTGATAGAAGTGGACCCGATGCAAATATGAAATCATAGATATTTATAATGAACGCAAAGAAGCTCACAGCATTGCAAATGTGAATTCAGTCAGCTAACTCACATGGGATAGATTTTTATGTAAATGTGAATTCCCAAATACGGCCAACTCTTGTATCAGAATTCAAGTCGTCCGCACCGATGTGCAGAAATAATGCTTCTGATTGCACGCTCACTTTGACCTGCATGTGCTAGTCCAATACTCAAACTGTGGACCCTTGTATAGCTGATTGCCAGAAAAAGCATGGACTGACATGAACCACCACAGTGTGGATGTGACAACTCGGCCTCAGCCCCAAACTGTTTTTTGTTTCTTGCAGCACAAAGACGTTCAGAAACAAAATCCAATTCAAACAACCAAAGAGCGACCGAGACATCCCTTACAATAGTTCTCTTCAATCAGTGATTAAAGCTGCTGATTACTTCAGCTGAAGTCTTTTAGGAACCAGTTCCCTGGAATATATTATCACATAGTCATCTATCCTCCTTTAGACACTGTAAGGATGTGACAATGGTTTTCAAGAGACTGAAAAACCTGAAGGTGATGGATAAAATTAAATATCATCATGGCTACTGATCTATATCTAAGAGCAATGTACAGTAATAAGGAGAAGATAAGGATATCATTTTAACCCCAAAAGTCCACAATGACACTGACACAGTCTGGAAAATGGTGAATCCCAATAATGTGAACTGAACCTGATAAATGAGCAATTTTGTATAATTTTATAGCCCAGTGCACAGAGAGAATGGCAGACACAGTATTCATTTCACAGTTCATACTTGTATTCACATTCAGGCAGTGGTTCATCTGGTGCAGACAAAGCTGTTATTTGATCTGCTCATCAAATTGCTTCAGAGGCATTGATTCAGAGTCTAGTGTGTATTCAGTTAATCACAGCAGTGCAGTCAAAACATATGACATGGTGAAATTATCAATAGTTGCACCAATGACTCCAACAAGCCAATAGTCTGTCTGTATACAATATTAAAATAACCAACAATTCCCCTCATTCAGTGTGTGTCTTGTAGATTAAACTATGACATCCATTCTGCTGTAAGAGCTGTTCAATGCTGAGGATGATTGAGGACCTACAAGAGTTGATGACATTCATCCAGAACCTGCACTTTCAACAGTCCCCACCCACCCAGCCAGCCTCACAGTGGAGTGCTGATGTTCAGTCAGTGGAGCACATAATAACCTGCCTTCCACTTTGCATTTAGAGAGCACTGAGGCTGACTTTCTTTGGTGGATGAAAGAAGAGAAAAAGCCACAAAGTGATTTCACCTCCTGAACTCTGTCACTCAGTGTCCCCTATAGAACTTATGTCGACCCAGAGGGTTTCACAGGGAGGATCGAGCAGCTGTGAACAACTGAACTCATGTCAAGCATGTCAACAGCCGTGACACGGAGAAATCAGTTTTCACCTCAGACGCACTTTAAGATAATCACACATAAGTAACAAGTTAGAGGGCTTTAAACGTGTCAGAATGAAAGCAACCGTGGGAGGGAGTCAAGATAAAGGTTCATGGAAGATCAGCACACTGGGGAAAGTTGTACTCGGTAAAGCAGCTGGACTTTTGCAGAAAGTATGTTTCATTTGAATTCAGCCCGATTCTGACCTTCCATTAACAAGCACAAGAAGTAGCTGCTAAAGCCTCACAGAGAAACCAGAGTCTGGACTTTAATATAGATTCAGCTGAAGCATGAAATTGCAAGACAAGGTTAAAGTAGATAATGACGGCCTTTTGATTGACTTAAAATTGCTAAGACTTTGTAGTTAGCTGACATTGCCTGTGTGGGTATGTTAACACAAGGCTTTAGAGAGGCCATCGTGAGCAGGTTTTGGAGGTGTTATTGTAGAATATGGTAACTGAAGTGATCCCCTGACTTTTGAGCGAGCCCCACCTACCCATTCCAATACCAACAGCCTCTTCAATATTGTGAACATGGTAAACATTTGTGCCTAAGTACTGACTCAGATCTGCTAATGTGGTTGTTGACTCTAAGATCTGAGCTCTTACCGATTTAGGACATAGCAGTATTCCTCTGTAAAGTTTTTGAAGTAGAGTATGCACATACTGTAACATGTATCAACATGTCCTGTAGGATACATTGAGTGGCACAACAAATAATGTTAACAACAACACAACCTCCTCCAAAGCAATGAGATAAGCAACTGCTGACATCTTTACCTGCTCGAAACCAGAGACAGAAGGAGATTGACAGAAGGAGAAAGGACACAGAGAATTGATATTCATGTGTGGCCCCTTTCGTGAACCAATGTAAAACATGCTGTCTGACTGAAAAAAGATGTCAGTCTGCCAAGGTTAAAGCCAAATGTAAGATGACAGCTACAGCAGAAGAGGAATGGGTAAGAAGGCTTATGAGGTCATCCTGCAGAGAGAGCCAATAACCTGATGCATTGTTCCTGTCTCCGTCTCTCCACCTTCTTTCCATACATTGACAACAATGTCACAGTGCTTCTCTTCCCTGCACTGATTGATGGACAATTTACACTCAGTTCATACACAGAGGAAAGGATGCCAAAGTTTGGCCACATATTAACCTTCATTTTAAGAATGCAATCTCATCGACTACTAAGCTTTTTAATAATCTCACAGACAAACAGTCATCTCTATATAAGTGAAACTAACAATACAGTCGAATAAGTTGTGTTTAAGCTCTAAATCAATTATCATGTCTCATGTTGCTGGCTGTAAACAACGATGAGCGCACAGATATGAAGGTTTAGGCTGATGAGTTTCCACACAGTAGTTTCTTATTATGTTGCGTGACATAATATGACCAGTATACAAGGCTTCAGTTTTTAAGGGGTTGCACAATGATGCTATACAGGGTTAGTAGAATATGCCTACAGTTGTTAAATGTTGTTTTATTTTAATGCACTGAAATTGATTCATAATCAATATTGGCCAAAACACAAGTTTAGGTGTCAAAATCAGTATCAGGAGGGAAAATAATAGTATCTGTACATCTCTACATATGATCATTATAAGACATATAACAGTAGCTATATTGGTAGGCTAGATAGATAAATGTTCTAAAGACCAGAAAAATAAGAGTACATTTGCTAGCTGTCTGGTGTCTAAGCATTTAAATGTTCACAAAGCTCTTTGCAAATCAGTTTGCATTCCATTAATGTAGAATAAATGGGAATCATGAATCAGGCCTTGCTTCAGAGCATCTGCTCTACCAACCTTCTGTTATTCGCACTTAGCTGTGATGAATAATGATGTTGACAACAGAAGAGAGACATCCTGAATTTATCTGAGTATTCTTTGTTGGCAATTTAAACCCAAATGACAGCAACCCATTCTTCTTCTTATCCCACCCACATTTTCTCTCTAATAACTCATTCCCTTTTCCTTTACTCACTCTTGTTCTCAGGCTGTTTGCCTTTTTTCTTCTATTTTCTCATTTTCTTTAATCACTCTTTATCTTCCTTTCTCAACCCATCGTCTTTGTCGACCTCCCCCATGGCTTTCTTTTATCGAGTCTAAACCGCATTTATTTAGGGAGACCATTTTCTCTTCAGATGCCAAGCTTTTGTCAAATACAAGCACAAAATCAAGTTCCACGACTATCCATTAAGTTTTACTTCTACCTTTCCTCCATTCAGTCAGGTCTTTTCTTCCTCTCAACTCATTGTTTTCTGCTCTGAGCGATAAGAAAATAGATTCAGCTCTTTTCAAAAGATTGGAGCGAGGACATCATTTCTATGAGCAACACTGTCCTCAATCTGATGGGAGCTAAATAACTCATTATGCATGCTGCATTGTGTTGTAGGTGTGTTTGTTCTTTTAAACAAAAGGATGAAAAGTGATGATTCCTGATAAGATGAGAAAATGCTTTTGTTCATATTTTTTTCCAATTTGTACAACTGTTTCAATGTTTCATGACTTCAATCTGTTTTTGTCAGACAGAGGTGAGGCAGTTTAAATCTGATAGATAGTATCGCTTGTTCCTGGAACATGAGGTTTCTCTCCCCGTGGGAGACCTCCAGGCAGCTCTGTCACCCACATAACTAAGACGACAGCAGTGACAAACAGCAGGACCCCACACACCTCTCTCTTTCTTACATGTTCCCTCCTCAGAGATGTCGTCCACACCTCACTCCCTCTGTGCTCGTCTTCTCTCTCTGTGAGCAACACTCACCTTTCTACCAGCACCTAATCTCATGTTCTCTTTGTTCCTGTCACTTCTTTACCCTCTTTTACCAACAGCTTTTGCCTCATCTGTCCTCAGTTGTTTCAGAAGCTTCAACCTCTTATGTTGAAGTGCAATTTTTCAGAGAGCAGTGTGACACCACACACATAATTAACACGTTATTATTTATTTGCACCTCTTTTGCATCGTCCACATCTCACTTTCACCAAAGGCTTGACCCCTCGAGGACTCACATTTCATGACTGGAAGATTCTTCCTCCTGTGCTTTTACCTCTTTGCTCACCTTCCAGCTATTTCTACTCGTCTCTTCTCAAAATGATGTTTTGTCATTTCAATTCACATTATTCAAATATCTTCATAAATATTTATGGGATGTTCTGGGATAGGAAGGCAGGAGGGTAGTGAGAGGGAGACCAGTTTGTACTCCCACATCCCTGGTCATGGAAATTATTCAAAGTATCATTTGAATAACTTTTCAGCAGCAAATGAGGGAGAGCAATGGAGACAGAGAGAGACAGAAAGAAGCAGAGAGTTTTAATTGGTCTCCCACATTTAACAACCATGTTGTCTTTCAGAATCAGTTAAAACTCTCAATACAATCTGCATGTGTGCAAATTAATGCTGAACACTTACAGGATGCAGGTACTTTAGCAGATGACCCCATGACCTTACATTCAATGCTACAAAGCTCAACTGTTGTCATTACAACAGGCAAAGTAAAAAATGTCTTAATAGTAGTAAAACATGTTCCCTCTGTGCTGACCCCTGTGGTGTCATCTTGTTGTGCACTGTGATTGGCCAGTCTGCTCTGTCTCTGCAGGTGCTCGTTAGGTTAACCGCCCACACCTGAGGGCCCTGGGTGTGTCCAGCTAAGAGTCCAGGCTACAGCTCTGTCTCTCTCTCTCTGGCTGACACTCAGAGCTCCTGTGTGCAGTTTCCTGTCTCCCCTTGGTTTGGTTATGTTGGTTCAGCTGTTTACTTTGCTCTTATGCACCACACAACACCCCCACACACCCGTCACTCACTCAAGCACATCCAACACCACTGACTATGTCAATATGGTCTAATTTGTTTAATTAAATTCAATAAGATATTATTTACTAACTGCTTCACATGATGTGTGACTCTTTTTGTTATGGTCAGTCGTACCAGGTCAAAACACCTGTGACAGATTTGTGTTCCAGGCCATTCATTACTAATCTTATACTAATTGGCACCGCCTCCCAGGTATCATTCAAATACAAATCTAACTTTTCTGTTGTAAAAAAAATGTAAATGAAAAGATTGACAACTTTGTGTTTTTCGAGCCAACCTGTTTTCGGTTCTCTTCTAACAGACTTAAACTACAATAGTTCATAGCTCCTGTCTCAGTTACAGTATCGAGAGTTATACTCACATCATGTGGCTTTTGAATCATCTATCTGAGTGCTTTGGCATAGCTTCAGAAAAGATCAATATTCCTCAAATAGCCCATTGCTTTGTGTGTGTTCTGGGCACAATGCCAGCTCAATATAGGAACAGTGTAACAGACTGGATAACAGTGATCACGCCAAACGAACATTCTGTTAAAAAAGTCCAAACACTTTAATCACAAAGCACTTTATTGCTCAATACTCTTAAAAGCTTATAAAACAGATTTATTTTAATTCACATGAAGGTGAGTACTTTTTAGAAGTTAAGAAGAAGGCCATGATGAAGGCTTGAGAAAGATTAGCTTTGAAAGGAACCACATGTTGACTTTATGTCGATCCCTCAGTTACCCTCTGTGTACCAACAAAGCTGTAAGGTTAAGGCACAAAAATGAACCAGTTAGATTTAAGAATATATGAAAGCTAGACCAAGCAAAAAAAAAACATTTCATGTTTGTTTCTTGTTTTTTCTTCCTGTCTGGACTTCACAAAAGACATGAATACATTTTAAAAAATCTATAAAAGCCAGATTTAGGGTGACAGTCTGAACAAATTTGGATTTAGTGGTTGTCAAGTCACCTACTTGGCTGGATGTGATCTGTGCTTTCAACCTGCACAGAGGGACATCTGCTGCAGATAAATAACATCTGCTTTAGTTTACTTCACTTGGGCTTTTAGCAAGTCTGACTAATGCCATCTGCAGAGTCGAGAGCTGTAGCTTGTGTGAAGTCAGCCACTCTGCAGTTATCTACACTTGAACCAGTACTATTTACTTTAGATCCATATAAGTGAATAGAACATGGATGCAGTTCTAAATGAGGGAAGAAACTCCTTCGGTCTTTGCCAGGCTACAGTGTTGTTTTACATTTCTGACACTCACCATCCCACAATTCCTTCAAAATATTTCAAAACCGTGGACGCCGATGTAGCACAGTGGTTAAATCGCATGCAGAGGCCCAGTCCTCTGGGGCTCAACTCCAACCCTCTGCCCGTTGCCATATTTCCGACTCTATCCACTGTCCTGTCCATCACAGACAACAGCCATTGTGCTGCTTGTGGAAATACACATATACAAGTAAACAGCATTATGATGCTGAGTTAATGTGAAAGAACTTTCACATTGGCACTCGTTTTATCTCTGTTCAGCCGTGCATGGAGGCAATCTGTTCGGTAGCTATTTGACTTTACTCTACCAGACTGACCTGGTATTACTTTGCAACCAGCCTGCTCAACAAATAATAACCAAAGGCATCAACAAAAGAGCTTAAAGTGATGTGCTGAAATGAGTCTGACCTGCTGCCAAAAACAAATATTTCCTGAATTAAATATTTTTGCAATAAAGTGTCATGTCCAAAAATCCATTGCTTAATGATGTCGGCGATATCCTCAACACAACTGTCAGTAAGAAAAGGGGGGCGAGATAAAACACAGGACTGATAACTGATGCCCGCTCCGTGCTGCACAGCAATATAAAGTTTTTTGGCAAACCAATCAGCAAATCTCTCCTCTGACCTTCAAGTCTGCTGTTTCAAATTCAGACTTCACCCCCAACACACACACAAATACACGCACCCACCAATAAGCAAATGTACCCACACACAGAACTTTCATGACACGCATTCACAATTCACAATTTTTGTTGATTATCTCACAGATAAAGTAAATATCACAAGATTAAACTCTCCAGTGATTCGAACTGAGCGATGCTGGCAGGATAATTACTTTAACTCCTTACCACCATCAGAAGGCCTTATTTAATTACAGAAAGAACTTTAAAGGTCTGAGGTTCAGCCCCGCTGGTCTGAAGGGGATCAGATGTGGTTTGATCTCATGTTTAAACTGAACACAGTCAATCACTCAGCACAGTGCGCTCTCAACCAGATGTACACACAGAGATCAAACTTAAATTGATGAACTGCATATAGTTAAACAAGTTACACAACTCCCCATGACATCATAGCGTACAATATACACCTGACAACACCACCAACAAGATATTTTTTTACAAGACATTTTAATCAATATATAAGTAAAAACAAGTAGAAGTGGAAAGCACAGCTCTGCAGAACATCCATCCATTGGACTATACATCATTCCAAGCCTTTAACTACCCTAATTATAATGTCCATCAATAAGAGACAGGAGACTCATTTAGTAAAGTGAGTTGAATCAACATGCTGTATTGATTATCAGTGCTGCTGCTGGACTCGACTTCTGTACAGACAGTCTAAAATGGTTTTCTTTGCCCTTTTAACCTCAGAGAGGCAGAGAGAGAGACAAAGGGATACCTGAGGGGACAGAGATTGACTTTGTTCTGGTTCATAAAACACTCAATAAGTTACAAGAGGAAAAAAGTGCTGCCACTCAGTTCTGTAACACAGACATGTTTCCCTACCCTTTGGGCTCCTTTCCTGAAGCTTTTATAGTGAGGACAACGCACAATGAAATTTAACAGACCACTAATAAAACTCTCCCACACCAGTTGCTGAAGCTAACACTCCTGGGGTGTCTCCCTCCTCTAATGTATTATTCATATTGATCACTGTCTTTATCTTATCTTATCTTTCTTATCCTGGATAATAAATAATTTTATTAAAGCTTGAATATTTCTGTATTAATGACTCAAGAGGTCTATTTCTCTCAGTCTGTGTATTTTTAACCAGCCTGTTTTGTGCAAAGATACTACAAAGACATTTCCCTGTAGGTTATGTAAAAACATAATTGAGCAAAATCCTGCTCTTCCTGGGGATAAAAATAATTAAATAAATAAGTTAAATACAATTAACTATTTCTTTTGCCACCACTGTCCATAGCTGCCTGCCGAAACTAATGCAACTATTTAGCCTACATGTTAAGAGACTGCATCCATATGGCTCACAGGATTTACCTTTCCTAATGAATGTTGTTATGTTGATGTTATTTTTGGATGTTTGGCAGAAAATTCAGCTGATTTTGTTTGTTTTGCCGTTTCAGGGAAATATTTCAAAGTGGCTCCATTGTCAGACTGCGGCTGCGCCAATACTGGCTCTGAAAATTATTATACATCTCTGCCCAGTCTACAAAAGCATCATCACGTCCAGGCACCCACAGTGAATAGGATCCTCTTTCCTCTGTAACCGTCCAAATTATCTGAGGCACAGAAGAGCAAAATATTTATATATATTTATTTTTATGCAGCGTTAACACCTTATACATTTACATCCTACACCGCTCTTCCTTATTTATAAATAACACTGTACATACAGTACACAGTAGGATCATATTGACTTAATTTGACAGAAGCCTTCCATCCAGACTAATCTTGCATCTGCAGAATCTCACTTCATGAGGAGAACATTCTGAACAAAAAAAATTAAAAATCTCTCCAGAAATAAACTTCAGCTCCCCCTGAACACACAATTCCATTTGCTCTGTGTGAACAACAATGACTTCACTGTTATTGAAATAAATCTGTATTTGAAACAGCTGTTTTTGGCTCCAGTAAATCAAAATGAAAAGTTCAACTCTGTCTTCATCTTCTCTCTGCAGCCCTTTCTTCACACTTTATTCTCTTATCTTCATTCAGCTAAGTTGTCTCATGAGATACTTTGGCTCCTTCTGTGTCAGTAAGTCATATCCCCTCTTATTGCTCATGAAACATCAAAAGGTCGTTGGCAAGCCAAACAGAATTAGGCATGGAGAAAAAACCTCCTTCATCCCTCACATAGTGAGATCCATTTTAGATTAGAAAGCTCCTCCTCCAGAGACGACATACCTAAAGCCTTCTCATGGACTCTCTTTAGACCCGGACATGCACAGAATCTCACACAGACATTAACTCAATATCAGATCTATTATACAGTAGATGGCAGTAGTTTTTGATCCACTGTATTTCACAACGTGAAGACGGTCCTTAAGGAGACCAGGCAGCCATGTTCTTCTAGAAACCACAATAACACAGAAGTCTCTTCAGAAATACATTCAGCAGATATGAGATACATGCAGGATGATCTGGTTGTCTGTACTTATCTTTGCACTTTCTTCTTTAGTTCAATGGTTTAAATCTGCTCTGAACTGTTTGACCGCAGGAGAGAGACACAAAACATGTTAGATGTGTAATGACAAATGCCTGGTTGTCAAATGTGAGTTAAACTATGTTTTCACAGTTCTATTAACTTGCATAGACACAATATATACCCCAACTTTATATCCAAAGCATGAAACAGCTTCATCAGATCAACAGACATGTCTTACATTAGTGATAAAGGCTGCTGTAAGAACCATGTCATTACAGGAGATAGCAGCAACACAGCCTGTACTTCAGCAGGCACTAGGCACAAAGGGACAAGCAGCAGATTTATTTATTTGTCCTGCCTGAGGACTCAAAATGTGCTCAAACTTTAAATCACTAATGCTTCTCCTGTCTTTCATTATTCTCCTTGGGTCAGTCTGACTCTCTGCTGTCCCAACATTTCGAATAAACAGATGGTTCACAGTGAGACTGTTGTCCTCTGTCCTCTGCACAGATGTCTTTGTGTGAACACATACAAACAATTGCAATTTTCTTATTCGTGGTCAAAGTGTGGGGGTTAAGATGCAGGAAAAAAATCTATCTAAACTACCCATTCTGATGTTTGTTTTGTCACTGATTGGCTGACCTTATCATAATAACAGCAGACCCTGTCCACATCATGCACCAGCATACGCTTTAGTGTTTCTGTCTCTGTATGAAAGGTTCATTCAGGGCAGTAACAATGAAACAAAAGCAACTGCATTAACAATCAGCAGCACTTCCATTAAGAAGACATGACAGCAGCATGGAAACACAGACAGAATCTGCTGCTGTTGGAAAATGGAGCTCAGCTCTTACAGCAGCCTTGTTTCTGTGTTTCAGAGAGATAATGGGATGTGCTGAGTAGTTTTACCCAAAATAAGAGCCATTTTATAAATCCAATGATTCAGCAAGTTTTCCAGGCAATTTCACTTTTGTGCTGAGCTCAGATTATAATAGAGCAAATCTTATCATGATAGTAGTCAGCAGCCATCTATTCCACTGTACTAAATCTAAGAAGACATTTTAGAGAAGTAGGAGACCCTCAGACTCAAATATCAAATGCCATTGGTTTTTTAAATAGTAGCCTACCCTTCATCAAAATGTGCAATCACTTTCATGGACATGAAATGCACTGTGACATGGAAATGTGTCCATATAGTATGACAAATATGTTTTCATTAAGAACAACATTTGGCAGGGTCATTCCTCTTGTAGTGGAGGACTTTACTTGCTCCATCACACAACATAATCAAGCAGATACATAGAAACCTGCAGAGAGAAAGTTGTTAACCCTGGTGGACTGTGACAGAGTGAGGTGTTGAACCTCATTTTTTTTTTCTTTTTAATACTGCTGGAGAGAAAACATCTTGTCTTCAAAAGAATCAAGAAGAGGTTACAACCATTACTAAAGTCCTGACATTCACCACTGATGGAGCATGCAGCTTCATCCTGCAATCACTGATTTATGGACTGGACACTAACAACTGTTCACTTGATGGAGACACACATGTAAATGTTTATCAGCATCAGTGACTAATGGCAGGTTACTTAACCTGTGAGCCAACAGGTGATGCTCACCTGAGCTATAATTCTCAGAAACATAATGTGCTTTTTTAGAAGTCTCGTCTCTCCTCAGTAAGTAAGAGTAGAGCTGATGAGATCAGAGGCAGGCTGAAGGGCATGTCTGTGTCACTGCTCTTAATCTGAAGAGCACAATAGCTTCCTGCGGCCCAGTGGAGTGGATCATTGGAACTGAGCAGCTACAAGCTCCAGAAAACCCTGATGCATCTCATGTTAACACAAACTCATGGTGTTTTTTTAAAGAACCTGAGCTGTATGAGAGATGATGTGCATCATTGCCAGACTGATGAAGACAAGCAGGGGGAGGGGAAGGGGATGGAGAATGATGAGAGAAAGGATGTTACAGTACAAATTATTTTCTATCGGCTCTGCAAGTAGCACACATGTACTTCCTGTAGTGATGTAACAGTCTTGAGGATGGTGGGAAAGGAGTGCTGCTCACATCCCAGAATTCAACAGCAGCAGAGAGCCGTACAGCTCACACTCAGCAGTCGTCTTCAGAGTCAGAGATAACCCTGCAGAGAGGTGGGATGACCCCCTACTGAAGTTTCACATCTTCACCCTCCTTTAGTCTAACGGGATTATCACTGCAGCTGCTTTGAGTGAGGATCATGTTTTCTGTCGGTGCTCTGCTTCTAACTCTAAACTGGTACAGCCAGAGGGGAAACTGTCCAGTTTAGCTGAGCTGGGTCAGGACCTGTAGAGAGATATTACAACACAGAGATGCTACAAAGTGCTGATTTAAAACTCAAAGGTCTTCAAATGTCAGAGCTTCTGTCTTTATTTGCATCTCAATGCCATATTTCCCTCCACAGATAACCTTATGCTTAATAAATAGTTATCTGAATACATAAAATATTCCTGTCAAAACTCTCTACAACAATCACCCTGCCTGTGTCTCATACACGGTACTGAAAAGCATTGCAATGTACTGCATGTGCACAAGGGATGCTCACATGTGCTGCTGTTCTGTTCTATTTAATAGGCCTACAAAGTGAAATAGATTCTAAATAACACAGCTGTTATCTGGAGCTTACCAGATTGAAACACACACATGCAACAAAATGATACTTCCTGGATCAAAAAGGCGCTCTATGAAAGGCTGGGGATTCAGTTTGATTGGTCCAATTTAGATTCAGCTAAATTAAAACAGCAGCTGTAGGCTTACATAGCACTCAAAGTCAGTCTCAGTCGCTACCTAAAAACCCTTATACTAATGGACTGGGATAAAGCAGCTCAGCATTGAAAGATACATTTCCTTGAGCTTGAAGAAGTTTGAGACAGTGTTAATAGACATTATGTTCAAACAGGAGGCAGCCAGTAAAGAGCTCCAGCAGCCTTCCTCATGGAAGTATTTGCTTTTTGTTGCACTTCAGGAAATGATTTACTGCTTAGAGAGTTCCCACTCTGTGAAAATGGACTGAGGGAAATCAATTCAGAGTTTGACCCTAAGAGAGCAAGACATTGATCTCTGTGAGGGAGAAGCAGACATTCTCACTTTTCTCTGCTTTTCTTAGAAGATGTTTCAGTAAACAACATCATGTGTCTTTCTTTAACCAAACCACCATGAAGAGAGGAGAAGTCTTTGGGAGCCACAGCAGCTGAAACATTTTACATTACACCCACTACATGTTAAGAGGGATGCACTCTTTGTGACTGATATAGTTAGAGTTGGTTCCTGGAGTGTAACAGCATGCATGCAAAAGTTTGAAAGATGGCCGCCAGTTTAAACTTGTGCTCCCCAACCTGATGTCCTCAGAAAAGTCTACAAGTATAGTGTGCTGGTTTTAGTCCTGAACAAACACAGCTGAAGCTGATTTCACTATTTAGCTTCTCTGTGATTTAAGAAGTTCTCATCACTGAAAGTCACAGCTGAAGTGTTTATGTGCTGATGAAATGACCAAAAAGCTTTACATGTATGTTAAATGGTAGACGGGTTACACGTACATAATGCATTTCTAGTCATACGACCACTCAAAGTGCTGCACTACATGTCACATTCCCGCATTCACACACACAGTCATACACTGATGACAGAGGCTGCCATGCATGGTGCAAACCTGCACATTGGGGTCTAATCCTGCACGTTTACACACTCACACACTGATGGCTGTGCCTTTGAGAGCGTTTTAGGTTTCATCATTATGCTCAAGGACATGCACACCGAAGGGGTTGGAGATCCATCCTCTTATCTTCCCATTAGTGGATGACTTGCTCGACCACCTGGAGAACAACTAACCTTTAAATGAATTGAAATGAACCATGAGAAAACAGGCTGTAAGGACAGCACTTCTGCATGTCATGATTCTAATGATAAACACCCTGGTGAGCAGAACTTGTACCACCTGTAATACAACTTTATAAACTAGTGAGCTATGTAAGCTTTAACGCACAATGAGTTGTCCTGATGTAAAAGAATAATGTCAAGAAGCCTTTGCCTCCTTTGATGCCTTCTGCTGAGTCCATAGTACTGTGTTTGCACCATTAACAAACCTTGCAGGCTGGCTGAGATCAGTGGGCCAAAGGCTCCATCCTCATAGTGTTTACGCATTTCGCAAAAGATCGTGAATTAGCAGACATTTAAGTGAAAATTACGATTATAATTTGCATAAATTCTAATCATAATATATATTTCATTTGCAGAACTTCCTGTGCTTCCTCTGTCTTCTTACTGAGACCTTAACCCAGTTAATCAGGGTTGAAAATAATGCCCAGATGAATCATGTTGTGCTCAGACTGGTCGGCCGTGCTAATGCTGTTGGCAGGGGACACATTAAAGTCCCCTGTGTCACTTAAATTCAGTACGTAGCAGGCTGCTGTATGTGTATTTCTGTAAGAGAGAGAGTGAGAATTCACCGCCTGCAGAATGAACATATGAAAGCCAGGTTGCACTCACAGCTCATAGAAAATTGTGTTTTAAGACACCACTGAGCTCTACTTTAGTGTGGCACTACTCATGGACAACACCAGCTAATTACCCACACTCACATTGAACAGCAGAAACACGGTCATTATTGTGCTGATACACAGCTGTGACTCTGTCACAGATAATACAAGATAATCACAGCTATGCTGATACTCAGTAGAAGAGCAAGGCCTCGACTGTGATCCTGTTTTCATACAGCAGCTCTATCAACAACATAAAGTAGTTAAAATTAATAAGCAACAACAGACTGAGGCAAAAATCCAAAAAGGAAAAAAAAAAAAGGAAAAAAGAGGAGGCTAATGACATAATCAGGGGCAGGTGTGATATGAGCGCAGGTGTTGGTAATCAATGGGAGACACATGACAGGAGATGTTAGACTTCAAAATAAAAAAGTAAACGTAATATCCAAGATTAACGTAATGTGACTCATGGTTAAATGTCCCATTGCTGCTGCAGCCTACTCTTTATCAGCGCTCATGGGATGCGTCTAATATAATCTAATCTGATAATTTCGTCAGAACTGTTGTATAATATATGAGAGTAAGCCTTATTACTGTGAAACATCACTGGGGTTAGCAGTCATACATCACGTGAGCAAATAGCTGCTCTGACCGCCATTGACATTGCTCTGTTATTACGCTGATGATTTCCAGAACACATTAACCCTCGTTGACTTTGTCATTACAAACAACAGCTTTGGTGTTATAACTAATTATATTTTGGTTCATAGAGAAAAAGATTTATGTCATGGCACTCTGCATCAATATCAGGTCTAGACAGGTTCTTTGTAGTATCCTGTTCAGAGAACCACACAAGCTTCAGACATTATGAGAATAAGAAAGCAGTTGCAGAACACAGGCAATTTCATATCTAAAATACTTGACTTAAAGAGTGATCTGTTTTGGGACATTTTTAGGTATGAGGCTTTACCAAAGCTGCATGTGTTGTCATTGCATTACATCACACTATGCTGTAGAGTAAATGCAGGCTTGAGTCAGCAGTCAGTGGCCTTGAACAGAGCAAAGCTCTCCGCATGAGAATGAGTTTGTAAATACAGAGAATACTGCAGCCAAAGCTGAACACAGACATGTCTGACAGTGGAGTACACAGCTGGAGATCAATGGAGCAAAAACATCTTGTTATTCGGTGACAGCACTTTATTTCTCCAGAGCCTGAAACACAACTCTATGGAGAATGTGTGACTGAAAGAAACACTGTGCTGTAGTTGTTTTTGTTACAGACACAGTAAACAATTATCATTTAGACAATGGAGACAGTGATTATACAAGTTTTTTTTTTTTTTTGCTTCGTTTGGTTTTCCTACTCTTTGGAATTATGAAAAAATGGTGGTCTTGAAGCATAGAGAATAAAAATTAATTCTGTCTTCAGGATATTGCAGTATTATTTGTAGAGCAGTAGCTTCAACAAAGCCACAATTTTACACAAATCTAAATGCTGTGACTCCCTTAAGGGATGCAGGTAATGAAAACCAACCAGAATAAAAAGTCATGCAGAGCCCCCAGCACGTTTATCGCATAAGCTCATTCTCAAGGAGACATTAATGAACACTAATTACATTTGAAAGCAGTGGTACCATTGAATGAACATTAGTTTAATCTGTGGTTCCCCCTTTACTTAAAAAGGCAAATTTAGCCACATAATCCTGCTTCAGTTGAGTGAGGCCACTTCTTTTGTGAGGTAGCAATATACAGGGGCTTTGCCACACAGCATAACAGTCACAGGAGAGGTTTGTATTATGTAAAGAAGTTTTTGAGAGGGCCTGTTTCATAAGAGAAGCACTGATGAGTTCAGAGCATCAGTATTCGACAGGCTGAAACAGGGAGAGTGAGGCAGTGAGAGGGAGAAAACATAACTGCAATATGGCTGAGGTTACGAACTAGTAAACACACTTCCTGTCAGTACACTTATCTTTGAACTAGCTATAAACATGGTTTGGCAACTTACAAGCAAAGCTAGAGCATCCTCTCCTGGGCTGACTTATGAGAGCCACATTTACCCTTTTTGTGTGACTGCTATGTGAATCTTTCCTTTATACTTTATCAGTGTGGCTCTAGGCCCCTGTTATGAGCTGGCTCAAGTGGCCAAAGGGAGACACTCCATGAGAAGCAGTTACACAAAAAAAAAAGAAATTAGATCAAATATGAAATATTAAAACATTGACTGAACTATCTAATGCATGAGGTGTGGCAATCTGGAGAGTCAGTGGTGTGGTCGTTCATGAGTGAGCTGCAGTCTGGACTTTTTACCTGGACACACCCTTAGCTAACAGGTGTGGCCAGTTAACCTAACGAGCACTAACGAGCACCTGGAGGGGCAGAGCAGACTGGTCATCACAACCCCTGAATGGCTGTAGCCAAAAACACAGTTGGGATAGGCTATTTTATAACCACACAGAATTAAAAATGTTACGCCTTGTTGATAATAAGAAATACAGGGTTAACTAATTTTATGTATTTATTTTCATATAGTAAAAATGGTTCTGGTCTAATTCTGTGTTACAAAGTGCCCATCGACACTCTACATAATCTTGTAGTGTTCCCGAAACAGGCAAAAGATAGTTCAATGAACATTAATGGCGGCGTCATTAAATGCGCAGTAGTTAAAAAGTGTTAGCATGCAAAGAATAACATGGAGATCATGGTAATCATAATTACCTGCCTGCAATGAACAGAAAAACAATGATACATTATCATTAATCTCAGGACATTAATCTACCCCTCAGACCACAAGTCTGACAAACTGTACTGCAAGCTCTGTAAGAGGCTCCCTGCCTGTTCTCAGAGTTCTGATGGTCGAACAGTTGCAGCGCTATCAGACAATTTTTTTCCATTCAGCCAGAGTGGAGTCAGTGGAGCGTATCAAACTTCTCAGTTCTTCCAGGGTGAACCCTCTGAGCCTCTGTTGACACACTCCCACGAGTTTCAGCTTGTCTGTGCTTAAATCCGATTACGTTACTGTGGCACAGCCTGCTTCAGGCTCCATTTCAGTGTGAGATGAGGTGGGTCAGTAAATTGACAGGCAGGTCAGCAATTGAATCATTTCATGTGGTCCAAATTAAATAATTGGACAGGCTTATTACAGCCACAGATACCTTGTTTTGTCAAAGCATTTGATTAAATTATTTCTGTTGGGATGTTGGGGAATTTTTAACAAATTAAACTTCTAAAACAAATTGCCAACCCTGAGCAAAGATCTGTTCCAAAGTCTTTTTATGCCAAAGGATATGCACTGGGATCATTTGTTGATTAAATTCAGAGGAGAAATTGTTGCACTGTTGAGCAGTCTGATGAATACGCCAGTATGAGCCAAAGCCTGGAACCTACTCCGTAATTAAAGCAGCCTTGGAGTGACACCACATATTTCCTTTACTTTCAGATAAAATACCCATTGAACCGTTTATAGATTCACACTCTTCATCATACAAATAAGACCGAATTGTAACATTAACCGAAAAATCGAAGGCATGAGGTGTGATATGTTTATCCAACATAACCAAACCAAGGGGAAACAAAAAACTGCACACAGCAAAATGAGAAAAGCGAAAATGAGAGACAGAGCAGCTTCAGGTTAAAGCCTGGACTTTTCCATTGACACACCCTGGACCCTCAGGTGTGGCCAGTTACCGGCACATTACGAGCACTAACGAGCAGCTGCAGAGACAGAGCAGACGGGTCAATCACAGTACCCAACAAGATGACACCACAGGCGTCATCACAACCCATAATAGGTCTGTACCTCACGTAAGTAGGGTAATAAATTCAAAACTAACTTGTAATGGGGTACTTTCATTGTGGCATACTTGTTAAGTTTAAGCATTTCAAAGCAACCAAACTGAATATAAGAACTTATAATATAATAAGGATCTGATTGATTGCAGGGCTGTTTCTGAAATCTTGTACAATCTGGCATTTAGAGATTGAGCAATATAACAAAAATTATATCATAAATAAATACAAATATTGTAGCTTAAAATAGCTTGTGCCAAGGACACAAAAACATGTTAATGGCTAGACTGGGAGACTGTGCTGGGGAGAAGACATCCACACTCAAACACACATGGACACAGCGTGGTTAATCCTGAGCTGTGTGTCAGATGGTATTTTCTATTCCAGAGATGGACCGTGACAGACATTACTGCAGCAACACTCTGAATAGGAAAGTAGCTCCTGCTTCTTCACTGAGAACACACTCAAGGTTACACAGCACTCATAACACATGGAGGAGAGACAAGAAGGAAGAGCACATGCAGAGACATGCTAATCAGTGGAATTACTTTGAATTGCATAAGAAAAGAGTCAGGGGTTTGGACAAAAGGTGACTTCCTACTCTAACAACATGCTTTTCACTCTAATGTGCAACAGTGTTAAGAATGAAAGACCTTTAACTCTACTCTACAAGTGGAGGATAATGAAAGTCGGCATAAAAGGCAACATAATGTGAAAATGGACAGAAACGTATTAGAATGCAATCACATAGCTGTGTGTAGGCATATAATTCAGCTGCGTACGCTGCGTTGGAGACGGGTGTAATACACATGAAATTTTCTGCTGCTCCGTTCCTGATACCTGATCATTGGCAAAGACAACAGTTTTATCATTTTTGACAGTTATTTATTCCCCAACTACAAGTTTCTATTTTAGTTTCAGAATAATCTGTACTGTTAAGAGTTCTATGTTTTAATAATTACACAGCACTCAAACAAAAATAAGGGCATGAGTGTGTTCGTGTGTGTTCGCGAGTGTTCTGTGCACCAGAGCATAAAACAAATAGAGGGAGAGAGTGGGAGAAAGAGGAGGGGGTCTCTGCTCCACTTCAACAGGTCTTGTTACTGCATTGCATCATGGTCAGTGCGGTGGAGATTTTTCTTACTACACAACAACAAACTACTTCTTTGATAGCTGAATGTTGCAGCCAAACAACAGATTTTCAAAGATGACATCCATCCCAAACTGACAACAAGCACACACATATGTAAGTAGTGCACACACAATTAAG
Organism: Semicossyphus pulcher; assembly: GCF_022749685.1. Taxonomy (NCBI): domain Eukaryota; kingdom Metazoa; phylum Chordata; class Actinopteri; order Labriformes; family Labridae; genus Semicossyphus; species Semicossyphus pulcher. The sequence goes on from NW_027211700.1 coordinate 9,997,305, forward strand.
AACAACTTTACATCAAACACAGGACAGGCTATCTTACCACAATGACATTTGTATCTCTCTCAGTTTGTGTGAATGTGGCTGCTCTAAATGAAAGGGACTTCAGATCTGAGCTCTGCTTTGATGGAATATGAGCTCTACAGGGCCCAAAGCCTCCAGAGACAAGCAACGACTGACACACTTGTAAGAGCTCTGTGAAACATGTGTGTCCCAATGGTGTAACGTCCCAAGGACAATCAGAGTATGCATGTGACGCTATGTGTGAGAGGCTGAGCATTTCATTACAACACTCAAACCTAGAAATAATCCTATATGAATATTAAGCCTTATACTCAAGAACTGCTCTGTTTTCTCACAAACAGGCAAAGTCTAAATCTGCCTTAAATACATAGAAGAGGACGAATGAAGGCTGAGGCTACCTGGACTGGAGATTAAAAACCACACTGGCAATAAAATTGGATGTGGCAAAGATTAGAGTTAGAATCTTCCTGTGTTGTCACACCAGAAAAACTATTAATATGATGAAAATAATTTATGTAGAACTAAAAACATCGAATAACTGAAACACAAAGCTTTGCTGCCAATGAGTGCACGCAGGGAGAACAAGTTGATCAAAGAGACTGAAAGAGTCACAATAATTCACACAGTTTCTCTGATTCTCATTTTAGATGCAGAAGTCTGACAGTCCTGATGTCAGAGCCACAAAATCATCATCATTTATCTCTGAACATCAGAATAAATTATTCAGCATCCAGACATGAGCTCATATAAAAACAGCCTGTGGAAACGTTGAAATGATTTTAGTGTGACAGAAGAAAAATAGCAGACAGCAGACTGAGTCGATTAAAGTCTGTGATCGTCTGATTCAAAGTAACAAGCAAAGTTTTTCTAAAATTAGCTAATCAATCACTTTCTCTCTCTCTGAGCTGAAGCAGACAGTCGGAGTCTTGGATCTGAAAAATGGCTCTAAAGAGTTACTGGTGAAGCCATAACAGACATCAAGCTTAGTCATAGTGATAATAATGGAAAATAAATGCCTGCTTTACATTTGAATAACAGACTGTGTCTTGCAGGCATCAGTATCAGTGTAAGATTTGAATTGTAGATTAAGCTAAGTACAAAGCAGATCCAGCTGCATGTTTCCACAAAACGATTTACTGGTAGATATGATAATGTACCATGAGAACTATCACAGGACTCTGTATCTAAAGAAAGCCTTCAAACACACCGAGCAAAGACAGCATCTGACTTCTCCTCCTGTCTCCACACAGACCTGAAGGTATTTGAAGCAGACACAGTTAAATTCAGCAGCTGATGGTTACATATAACAGATAATTACCTCAAATTGATTTGATTAAACCTTTGCTATGTATACACTGTTGTAACCTGACGATCATGGAAATCGCCCTCTCTACACGAGCACCAGCTCACAAGTCAAATCATGAAATTAAACATTAGAGAGGACAGACTCAGGACTAATCTGAAGTCATTATCATCACATTATTATCCCACAGTGAAACATCTGGGACGTCAAAATGGCCGAGATGACATTCAGTTAATGTTAGAGATGAAAGAGCTGGTGGCTAAATCATAATTTAATATTATACCGTCATCTTAAAGAGTGAGTAAAGACTATGTCCACTTTATTGTGTTAGCCAATCACATTTACATTCACAACTAAATACATCTATTGATGGTTTTATTAGTGTTCATTACAGCAAATGTTATTTTCCTTTTAAATATCAAATGCAGGAAATGTATTTTTCAGATCCAAAAAAATATGCTAAATATGGAGTAACCTGCAACACTCCTGATGCTTTGATGTTCACCCACCACCGCCAACACGCAGCCAGCTGACATTTAAAGACAGCACTCAGCTGTCAGCAGGTTTCAAGTAATGAATAATGGAAAGAGTGAAAGCCTGCAGCTGAAAGTAATCTAGAAATTATTACTGTAATTAAAAATATTAGTTTTAATAAAACACTGCACCACAGGACTCATGTGTTAACAGGAGCTGTTAAAACTTTTAATATCACATAATGTTCTAGTCAATGAACCCAACTGACCCTTAGTTACAGTATCTCTGTAAGTACTGTGCTCCAATTTCACACTCCAGATAATTCTCCACACTATCTCTCTCAGCTGCTGTCACTATCAAACTGATATCACAGGGAATCTGCCAGACTGGAGAGGCTCCATATGCAGGTCAGAACTCTATGACCTATACAGCCTCCATGAGTTTATTTATACATCAAATATGTTTGAATGTGCTGCCCCTTAAAGGGGCAATAGAAGTTAGATAGGGCCTCGGAGTAATCAATACCCTCCATACTCTCTAATTGGCAGCCGTTTGTGCCAACAAGAACAACTGTGTGTACATAATACAGAACCATTCATTTTTATGTTGACTCATGCATGATGATTTGCTCATTTTCCAGCTTGGGATACTTGAAAAAGTGCTTGCATGAGCATTGTATTAATCCATTTAATGAGAGCAGAGTGTGAGGCTGAATCCCTGGCAGCTAATAAAACACAGTCATAACATGCAGCCAGAGGAAGTAAAACATGGAGGCTGTTTGTGGAGGTTGTTCCAAGAAAACTTTACAGGCAGATTCCTGGTTGCAGAAAATATAAAATCTTCAATCACTATATGAAGTAAGATGTTGCAAAACACTGCCAATAAAAGCTCATCAGGAGTGCAGAGCTTTAAATAAATGGCTTCATTCCGAGAGTCTTGCTCTATCAAATTATAAGTATGAAATTAGAGATAGCAATTTAGGGGAAAACCAGATATAATGCATCATATATTCATTTGGATTAATTTCTTTATCAAGAACCCCCATGTAAGGGCAAACAGTGCAGACAATTCATGGAGTGGCTCCAACACTATACTTCCATTAAAATAAACTGGCCACACATGGAATGAGAGCAGAGTGTAAGTGGAACGTATGAGCTGTTGGCCTGCCGTTTTGCTGGTGACTCACAACCCGTCACCAAAACTGTGTAAAGCATCAACATGACAATCCTGGAGGACATCTGTCTACATCGGCTCCTCCATGACCCTGTGTTCTCTCCTTAACTCTGCTCCAGGCATTCCAATCACCACCACCTCCTGTAGCTGTCATCAGTGTCTTCTGCTCTCTGTTCAATAACAACACACATAGCAGTATGCTGTGAGATATAATTTAAGACACAGCACTGACTAAGTTTCCTGGTTTCCTCAGGCTGTTTGTTTCAGAGCCCCGGGGTCCTGATGACAAAGACTCCTGCAGAGAAGACTGCAGCTGCAGGCGCACTATAGGCCATCAGCCTCCTGTGGACTTGTTAACACAGACTGACTCTTCAACAGTAGCACACACTGATTGATTCAGCTTCTAAATTCTACAATATATGAACCCTATAGGTTTATTTCTTAATCATGCATATTCTTCAATTTACATTATATCAATGGAAAATGAAGCCACCTGGTTGTTTAATTACGACACAGCACTGATGGTTCATTGGTTCATGTTTTGCTGCCTTGCAGAAGAACCAGATTTGATTCTCAGCCAGATTTCAAGTTTGGCAGGAAAACTGATGAAAATAGTCAAGTGCAGTCAGAGTGCTGGCTGTGATTCTGTGTTTGTTGCTGTGTCAAATGCCCATTAGCTCACTTCTCTTCCTCCAACTCGCTCTGAGATGTAAACTCTTCCACTCCATGAGGCTGCTTCTTACAGTTTACAGTAAATGATGGCTGCATGAGACTGTTCCACTCTTACACTTGACATTCTTACAACTTTAACTAAGTTTGAGTCTGCTGAAATGTCTGCACTGTGGGCGTGCTGTTGATATACATTCATACATTACAGAGAATACTGAACCTGATATGATGGCAAACATGTTAAATGCTTTAACATCAGTCTGTTAGTATTGCCATTGTGAGCATGTTAGCATGCAGATGTTACAATCCAGCCCAGACTTGCAGAGCTCTTAGACTCTTTGTTCTCTCTCTCACTTTTTCTGTGTTCATCCCTCAAAAACTGCTCCTTTAATTATTTTTAAATTATCAGTATTGCCATCTATTCTGTCCTCTTTCACAGATCAATCAGACCAGGCGACATTTTGTGTTGTTCAGTTTTGGTGCCCACTGTGACAATTAGGACTGAGTCGCTGTCACCTGATTGGCTGACTAGAAATGTGCCTTAACAAGCAGCTGTACCTTGTTAACCTAATTAATAACTTGCCAGGGCAAAAACTGTGTGAATATGATTTCTGAAATAATCACTTTGATTTACAGAAATATCAAGTGGAAAATGCAACAATGAATGATCAGAACACAACCCACATCTCTGAAAGATTAGCATATATTCATCACTTGTGGAGTAGTATCTCCTCCTCCTCCTCATTTCTGTCTTGTGTAGCTCTGATAGATGTGTGACCATGACAGCCTGTAGTGTAGATCTGAGGCTCTGCAGCAGAAACCTTTTAACTGTATTAAACTGTCACACCACCATTCTTCATGCAGCTCGCAGATATTCAGGGTTTAACATGGTGGTTAGGGAACTACGTCTCTCCCTCTCTCTTCTTATGTGTCCTGAGAAGGATCCTGTTTGTATTATAACATAATTTAAGACAACTTTAAAAATACTTTACCATTTAGACTACATGTTTGAATGTCAGTGAAGACTCAGTGAATTACTGGAAAAGAGGAGAGAGGGAGTTTCCCATCCAAATCAGAGTGCTGTGAGATGGTGTGTATACTCGTAGGTGTGTGTGTGTTTGCTTGCAGCATGGATGCAAACCTTCGATATGGCTGAATTCATGCCTTTGAGTGCAACATCCCTGAGCTGCCCAACATGAAAGGATCCTGGTTCTCAGAGGCAGAAAGCACACACAGCTACCTGAGTCACAAAACAACCTCTGACACTGGATTTATGTCAAACTGCCAACTTCTTCTGAGATGATCTGACATCTGACATGTTTTTGACGAGTCTTCTCTTGTGTTTCTCTCTCACAGACCAGACAGACCAAAGTGAACTCAGCTGTTCTCCTGAGGATTCTCCTGCTGAGTATCTGCAGACCTGTTAGCTCGTTCACTTTCACTTCTCCTGTCAGCCCAGACCTGATCTACCCTCCAGATTAAGACCACCGACCATGTTGGCCATTTCAGACACGTCTAACTGTGTTTCTGGTGTGTAATGTCTGTGCTTCATCTGGCACTGTCAAACACTGCCATCATCTCGACTCTAAATCCCTGCAGGAACTGAACATTTTTCTTTTCATAGTTTAACCTGGGAAACATTTCTAGAGTGAATCTGCCACGAGCATCTTCTTAAAGGAACAGTAACATATTTCACACGCAGGATAGGAACACAGAGTTGAAGATGATGTAAAGCTGCTGCTGTATGTGATTACATTTCTTACTCACTGATGTTATTTAAGACGGATTGATGATCCATCACAGCAGTTTGGTGGGATTTAACCAGTTTTCAGAAGTATGATCATTTAGAGCATTCACTGTGTTAAATGCTTCCAGATTGTTTTTTTCCACATCCTTATCAGAACAATGCATCATTAGTACTTTTACTCTAAACTGTGTGCCCAGATGGTTTATTATGTTTCATCTAGTTGCTTGAATGAAGACATTTCTTCAAATTTTTAACTTCGCCTGGAAATTTATCTCAAGGGCGACTGCTTTTCTCAATCCTTCTTCATTTCTCTGACCACCTGCTCCTTTATTTGTCACTGCAATCTTTTGCATGAATAATGTTGGAAATATTCTCAAGCTTTAAGTAAAACTACTTTCCTCTGGATATTGTTATAGAAAGCTAAAGCTAGGAAAGCAGATCCTGCAGGCAATACAGACTCCAATTCAATTTCTCTCAATGTAATTTGAAATTTGAAACATTTCAAATCCAACATAAAACCTCTTTTTTCTATATGATGCAGCAAAAGCATTTCCATAGATCAAGTTCAACAAGCTGTTGACCTCCTGACTGACTGTACAGCTGGGTGCAGAGAAAAAGTGAGGGGAGAAGAAGAGGAGAGGCTCTGTCTTTGAGGCTTTGTCTGCTATTGACTCAGCCCAGACTTAAGTGGCTGTGCTGTAAATCACTTAAGAATGAGCCGGCGCAGCATTCGAACAGGGATGTATGTGGCTGAGCTTGAGATGTACGGCAAACAACAAACCCTGATGTTATATTGTAAAATACTGGACATCTCCTGTACACTAAATATAATATAGAGTGTGTAGGAGAAAAGAATGGAGTATAAGGATGGATGGAGGACATGACAGAAAAACAGGGACTTAAAGTGGGGAAAGACAAAGAAACGCAGCTGAGAGATAAAAACAGATTAGAGGCAAACAGCAGGGAGAGACGCCGTGCTGTGCTGTCCCACCAGAGAGAGAAGTACTTGCTGTTAAAGTAAAAGTAAAGCATTCATCCAAACTGTAACCATAGAAACATGTATCTACAACGTTTGCTCTCCACAAGTAGCAGAAGTGAAACCATATGATTGATAGATAACAGCATACAACTTTACCCATAAACAGATATCTGAGATGTGCATGCACTGTGCCACATACAGAAGCTATGTGAGATATAATGTCAACACTCCTCACGACCTGTCTGTTCTCTCTCTCAGGTTGCTGTAGGAAATGCAAGAATCCCGTTTGACCATTTCAAGGGAATCTCATCTAAAATGTTAGTTTCAAACTTGAGAGCTAAACATCAACACAACACATAATGCAGATAAAAGCTTGCAGGCAAAGAAAATGAGGAGAAAATTTGACAGCTTTGAAATGTATCAAACCACAGTGTTTCAGAGTGAGGGAGACTGAGGCTGGGTAAACAATCAACATGAGCATGTCAGAAACACACATCAGTCTTTCACTATAAGATAACTCTCCCACTACAGACTGCTCTGCATTCACACACCAGCCTGTTCTGCATGAGCTGCACTGTTGTGAAGAATCAAATCGGCTGCTTGACCAACATTTAAAAAGTGACAGCGAGGCCAAATGTGACCTCCTCTCATGAATAATGACGACCTGCTGCAGAGCTGCTGCCTGCATCTCTTTAGGCTTTAAACCACCAGCAGCAAGAAAAGCAGAAAACTACACACAGAGACATTTTTAGTATTGTAAAAGGTCTGGTGTGCAGCCACTATTATAATCTTTGGGCTTAAGCTGTGAGCAGTTCTGCCACCAAAGCAGCTGAACCTGACTCAAGCAATTCATCACACAAACACACACTAACCACATGGCTGTCTCTGCATGAAGTGTCATTAAACAAACAAACAGCAACTGGTCAAACTCAACACAGTCTGATGGAGGAGGAAGCTGGACTCTTTCTGATTCAGTAACAGGAAATAGCTCTTTATTTAAACATCATCCAACCTTTAAATCAGCACCAAGAAAAGACAGTCATGTGAAGAGCTGCGGCAAACTCTGCCAACAGCAGCCCTGGTCAGTTACACACAGCTCACACATACACAAACTCAGTAGACCACATGTTGGTACCACCTCAACCACACGTGCAGTCTCTTAAGATATTTATAGAAGAACTAGTGTTGATTTACCTGCATTTGAAGATCCACAGAAGAAGGTTCAGGATGGAGACAATCAGGAAACAGCATCCAGAAAAAAAAAAGAGAGAAAAGAGGACCATTAGTTAGAATCCAAACCCGCACACAAAAATACAATTAATCTTAGAACTATAAGACATCAGTGGACAGACAGAACAAATTATTACTAATTCTGTTTTGCAGCTTCCCACTGAGATTTATTCAAATGCGGTTTTGACAGACAACCACTTGACTGAATTCAGATCACAGTCAAGAGAAGACAAAACCCTGACTGACAGTCGTTCTTCCTCTCCTCTTTTTCTCTCTCTCTGTGCTCTTGTTTCTCTGCCGAGTGATTGGCACCAGAAAGAGCAACTAGAACCCTTCAGCAATTTTAGACTCAAAAGAGGACAATAACTAATGATGAGTCAGCAGTCTGGTCTGATGAACTCATATCAGACTTGTTACAGGATTCATTGTAGGGAAAGGAAACACGGCGACTTTAGCAGACAGAATGGGAATGATGTCGTCAGACAGATGCATCAACACAGACAATGAAACACATCATTTTGGGTCATTCACCAGACCTCATCCCTGACATCACATCAGTGTGTTGTGCGATGTGTTTCAACATTTTAGGGAGAAAAGCGAAGCTTGTGGAAGATTAGACCAGAAACATGAACAGACAGAACTCAAAAGTGATGAATGAAGCTCTCAGGAAATGTCAAAGCAAGTTTTTCATTCAGCACTAAACTTGTGTGACTATTTATGACTGCAGAAAGTTTTTATTGCCTTGAAATGTCAGACGTGTTGAAAAAACTTTTTCTCTAAATGCAGAACTTCATAATAATCTCATCTAATGGAGGAATTCAAACAAACCCTCTGGACAACAGCGTGATTATCTGACCTTTTAGGCTGCTCAGTTCAGTAAATCCACATCATGTGTACAATCAAGCTGAATTAAGAGAACAAATACTGTGGTATTCCTGTTTGCTAAAAATGCAGATGTCGGGCGCTCTCAAATTGCAGCTCATACCACATCCTCACTTGTTCTAGAAATAATTTTGTTCTAGAAAGAAATGACAACAAAAAGCTCCATCAAGCACTAAAAGATTTCTCTTCTCCTCCTGACAATACCATTTCAATCGATGCAGCCCTCCAAGTAAAACATTTGAGAGCATCCACAAGAACATTATTAATGTTTGAGGTATGTGAACTTCCAGCGCAAGAATGCTGCAGGGCTTTGAAGAAAACCCAACTTTTAAGTTATTGTTATTGCAGAATACTCATTTATGTGTAAGCACTCATGTTACACACTACATGAAAGCCATCCCTCTCTTAATGCAACTTCCCCTTGCGGTGGGAAAAAATATAAATATGGAAGTACAAGCTGTAGTGCAAACAGCAGCAAAAGAGTCAGCAAAAGTGCAGCAACAAAAGGAGAAGTTAAACACAGTTCACTGCATATAATTCACACATTGTGATGATGCAAAGCTGGCTGCAAACAAAAAAGATACAGCCAACTCTTTCTGATATGTATGATGTGTGACGATCAGAGCAGCCAGCAAGTGGTTCAGGGAAATCCTCTGTTTTGTTCAGTTCATTGTGTGAAAGCTCTAAAAGGCCAGAAGGCTTTTTCTGTCTCTACAGTTGTTCTGCTTGTTGGCTTTGATGTCTAATACAACTCCCATTTCAGTTCTCATGGCCAAATATGTTCAACAGCCAAGAAATGTTTCATCTTTACTATAAGCGCACAACAAAATTGATTCCCATTGGCCATAGAAACACCCTCATTAAAGATCATAATCATGGTCAGCAGCTATAAAGCATCATGGTGGACATCAACTACGACAATGAATTTTCTCTTTTTTCTCTGTCTAAATCTAACTGGCCTTTCAGACACTCTTAAGACATGTAATTAATCCTTCATTAATTTGATCTAATCTGGCTTCATGTCTACAAAATGCGATGGAGTAAAGACCTGAAAAAAAAAATTCTTGGAATGTTTTTAAAGCAAATATTGGTTTGAAAAGTTATGTCACAAAAAATGTCAGGAGTGTGACCTGGTTGGAGAATTTTCAATACATACATCTTAGTCCGGCTTCAAGCCAAAGAATCTGCTATTCTAAGATGTCCAAGCCCTTTGCATCTGCCTGTGGGGGAAAATACATCCTGTTTTACATGTATCTGATGAAATGATCAAACTGAAGGTGTATTTGAAGATAATATATGTTATGTTATATATTCATTTTTGTCTAATTGGCTTAATTTAATTAATTAAAATGTTATTTATTAACTGCTGCTTCCCATGGAAACATCAGTGCATACATGCCAAAACACAGTACAGTATATTATACTACTGGCATTTGGCCTCAAAACCCTAAACTGAAAAACCTCTTTAACTCTGTTTGCTGTACACATCAGTGTGAGCAGAGACAGAGCAGGGCTGCAGATGATGTTTGTATAACTTCCTCTGTTCACAGTTCTGATCTGATCTCCTGTCAGTATCAATCAAACAGAACAGGTGTTCTCTCAGCAGAGGACTGAACCAGTGAAAGAGTGAGATGAGAGGATAAACAGTGTATGACTGATTCTCAGAGTAAAACCAGTGCTGTCATTCTGTCTGTTTATTCAAAACTCTTCATCTGACATTCAAGTCATCCAGCAGCACTGATCTGAGTTCAGTTAACTCAGACTATAACTGAACTCTGCTACCTGAACTCAACTCATGTGTGTTTCCTGGACCTGAAACTGTCTATGTGCATTTACTGTCTGTTTGTCTTTCTTCATCTGTCTGGCTCTGAATTCTATGTTTCTGTGTTTTAAACAGGTTTATTTAATAACTTGACTGTATTAATACCAACAACCTCTAATCAATGTTTGTATTTATAATCTTTTTTTATTTATTAGATTTGATAGGAATGTAGGTGACAATTCAATTTAGAAATTTAGAATATCCAAATTTTAATGAGAAAAAAACTTTTAAAAATGCGTGGGGAAACCGGAGCAACCCGGAGAAAACCCACAGGGGGGTGGGGCGGGTGATGGGAGTGGGACTAGATTGGGCTTATGGAGGGGTCAGAGGAATCAGGGTGAGGGTCAGGAGTGGTGGATGAGTTCCTCTTCCACCTCTGCGGTTTCCTCAACCCCAAAAAGTGTCTGAACCTCTTCCAGGCTGACTTCTTTTTAGGGGCTGGGACCGGCACAGCATCCAATTCCAGGGCTGATCCATTACTGAGGGGTGACTTATCCCGGTCATCCGCCTCCTCTGCAGGGTGGTCAGTCTGCTCTTGGACTTCGACTGCAGGGGGATCAGGGAGGTACGACTCATGATCTGATTGGAGAGGCAGATGTTTCTCCCTCTCAGCCTTCAGCTCATTAGAGAGCTGAAGGTTGAGTGAGGTCTGGAGGCTTAGCTGAGTTTTCAGCTCTTCCAGCTCTCTAATATGAACCTTGTCCTTCTCCAAAGTGGTTAGCTGTATGGCACTGATCTCCACTATCTTCTGACAGACGGCTTCAGCAGTCATATTCAGGACAAGTTGCTGGTTCTCGAACGCTGTGTCTGCATGCGACTTGACTTCCTTCTCAAGTTCAATGTGAAGGAAGTCAATCTGCTGTCTCACAGCGAGGATCTCAGCGTCCTTCTTTTGGCAGACTTCCTTGCATGACACTTTGATGCTCTCCTGTTCTTCTTGGAGATGCATGTTAGTGTCTTGCATCTGCTGGAGCTGATCTGTAAGCCTCTCCTGGATGATATTTTGTGCCTCAATCATTTCCTCATATTCTTTTTTACTCCGTTTTTCAGAGTCAAGCTGGAGCTTTAGCCGTTCCAGCTCTTTCAAGAAAGCAGAGTCGTTTTCAATGGCAGGATGTTGCTGGATGTTTTTCTGTTCTGCCATATTTCGACTGAGGTCTTCCTGTTCAGCCTTCAGGTTAGAAATGACTTCCTCGTACCTCAACTGTACTCGCTTAAGGAAGGCAATCTTCCGTCTTACAGCGAGGAATTCCATGTCACTCTTCACCGCGAGGCTATTACCTTTAGATTTCTCTTTTTGGACAAACGCGTTCTTTGATCTCTCCCTCTGCAGCTCCTGAGTAAACTTAGCCGTGCTGGCTAAATGTGCCATATGCAGCTCTTCATACTGCCGTTCAAGAACTTTCTTTGGCATGCGCTTGATTGATTCCCTCATGTCATTGTCAACAAACTGTGAGGAGGGAGTTTTTGCATTGCTGTTATTTTGCACCTTCTGTTTTGCAGACACTTTTTTTGCCTTTCCCTTTGATTGTTTGTCTTGCTCCATTTCGTTTGGCGGATGTAGTGAGTATCAGTCTGTATCAAATTTGTTATGATAAAGACTTATCTTTCACTCAAGGTTGATACAATATGGCTTATATATGGCTGTATATGGCTATATATAAGACTGAGTACTATACGTCTGACTAGCTGAAGAGCTGCTTTTATAAGAACCTGCAAATTACCTATGACATCATACCTTTGAAGAAGTGTTTGGCTTTGATCTTTAGCTCCTTTGATTGCATGTTTACATTCAAAATCTACACAGTAAAAATGCATTATAAATGTGTAAGTAGAACAGCATTATAACAACATTTGACACATTATTTATTGTGTCAAATGTTGGAACTATATGAGTAAAAAATGGAGAGGAAAAAGGGAAAAAATGCAGAAGAGCAGTGGGAATTTTTGGAAATGCAGTTAACCATCCATCCATTGTCTTCCGCTTATCCGGGGCCGGGTCGCGGTGGCAGCCTACTCAGTAAGGTGACCCAAGTGTCCCTCTCCCCAGCAACATTTTCCAGTTCCTCCTGGGGGATTCCGAGGCGTTCCCAGGCCAGACGGGATATATAATCCCTCCAGCGAGCTCTGGGTCTGCCCCGGGGTCTCCTCCCAGTTGGACGTGCTCGGGAAACCTCCAAAGGTAGGCGTCCAGGAGGCATCCTAACCAGATGCCTGAAGCGGCTCTACTCCGAGCTCCCCCCGGATCTCCGAGCTCCTGTCCCTATCTCTAAGGCTGAGCCCAGACACCCTCCGAAGGAAACTTATTTCGGCTGCTTGTATCCGCGCTCTCATTCTTTCGGTCACTACCCAAAGCTCGTGACCAAAGGTGAGGGTTGGAACGTAGATCGACTGGTAAATCGGAAGCTTCACCACCACAGGCCGGTACAACGCCTGCATTACTGCTGATGCTGCACCAATCCGCCTGTCAATCTCACGATCCATTTTATACTCACTCGTTAACAGGACCCCGAGATACTTGAACTCCTTTGCTTGAGGCAAAGACTCACTCCCCAGTATAAAGTCTCTTATTTGTGCCAGAAATAACTTCTGCTTCTATATGTATAAGAACAACTCTAACTTTAACCTCATTATACTCAATAGAACTTTTTTGATTTTTAATTTAATTAATTTTTTAAAGGTAGTAGGCTTATCAAGGATGACTAGCAAAGCACTAGCACATTTGAAGTTCAATACCCTCCTATTCACTTTACATGATATTCTCCTTCCTATATTATTGAAATTAAAAGAGGTACGAGTAAAAGAAAAGTGAAGGGATAGACAACGAGAACAGACTCAGAGATTCATCAGCTTCTTCACCCAGCCTCCATTCACTTCAATGTTTAACTAATTCCAAGGCTACCAACAGAGCACATGGAGAACACTGATTGAGTACTTTTGGTCTGGAGCTCCAGAGAGTAAAATATAAGATAAGCAACAGGTAACACAAAGATGTGAAGGCAGAACAGAGAAATAAGGGGTTAAAGCAACACACTACATTTCTTATGACTTATGACTAAGCAGTGTTGAGGTTGACACCAGACTTTTAATTGCATTCTCCTTCAGGTTCAGACACAGATTAGTTCCTCTGCAGTTCTGAGCAATGGAGTTTTAATGTAAATATTTAAAAGCTTAATGGCTTGTAAGTACTGTAAAAAGGAACCTTTACTGAGTTGGTCAACCTAAGAGAGCAGAGATTAGAGAGGACACAAAGTAACTAAGAGCTCAGACTGGACGACGAGACATTCAGCATGCTTTCTGTACGCCTGCTGATGCAGCTCTGCTAAACTGCTTTCAGACTTCCCAGAGCTCCCAGCAGGATGTCATCATGCAGCATACTGAGCCCAACACTCAGATGAAAGGTATCATCACTTCTTATCTAAATATGGCTGAAAATATGCAAAGCAACACATCACAGGAAAATGGTGCCAGATGAAAATAAAGTTCTTGTAGATTTTGTAAATGTGACATTCCTCCTTACAGTGTGTATTTATCACATTTATCATGCCAAACATGATATTACCAATAGTGAATCCTCTGTTATATTCATCTTTTTAAAGGGAAATGTGAGAAGTGCAGTTTTATGTTTCACTTAATGAGAAGAGTAAAAAGATGAAGTTACTCTGTGAGAAGAAAGCTCAGATGCTGGAGAGGAGAGAGAAGAGAAAATCAGAGTGTTTGAAACAGAAGAAGAACAGGATCCTCTGAGGGAGAGAGAAAACCAGCGGCTGATCTATGTTAGTCAGCCATGATGCTTCACACTGTAACCCACAGAGATACTTTTACATGCACACCTTCACATACACACATAAAACATAACAAAAGATAAATTCCTCTATCTATTGTTCTACCAGCAGCGCTCATCAAGCACACATTTCTCTCTTCAAGTCCAACCAGCTCCAGTGTTTCAGTCTGAGGGTTTCTGTGTAGCTGTAGTCAGCTGCTCCACAATGCCATAAGGGCATGTTTAAACCTCCATCACTTCCTGTGCCAGTCTTGTATCTCACCTTTGGGACAGATTATGACTCGTCTTGCATGATAGTGAGCAGCAGCATTAGGGAGCTGGCAGCTCTGATCAGGTGATGTTGAACTTGACTCTTTTACTGTGGGAATCAATGGGCAGCAATAATCAAATGGCTGGAAGCTAATGGCTTTAGTGGGGCTCAGGGTGAGGCCAGAGTACACTGATTCAGGTCACCATCATCCTGGTAAAAACACAGAACTTAGAAATATACACTGAACAAAAATATAAATACAACACTTTTGTTTTTGCTCCCATTTTTCATGAGCTGAACTCAAAGATCTAAGACTTTTTCTATGTACACAAAAGGCCTATTTCTCTCAAATATTGTTCACAAATTTGTCTAAATCTGTGTTAGTGAGCACTTCTTCTTTGCCGAGAGAATCCATCCACCTCACAGGTGTGGCACGTCAAGATGCTGATTAGACAGCATGATTATTGCACAGGTGTGGCTTAGGCTGGCCACAATAAAAGGCCACTCTAAAATGTGTTTTATCACACAGCAAGATGCCACAGATGTCGCAAGTTTTGAGGGAGCGTGCAATTGGCATGCTGACTGCAGGAATGTCTACCAGAGCTGTTGCCTGTGAATTGAATGTTCATTTCTCTACCATAAGCTGTCTCCAAAGGCATTTCAGAAAATTTGGCAGTATTGGCAGTACAACCAACCGGCCTCACAACCGCAGACCACGTTACTGACAATAACACTTTATATTTTAAGTGTAATTTATTTTTTGCAGAAAATATCTATGAAGTTCATTAAATCAAAGTTGACACCATCAGTGCATAGATAATTCATTGTGACAGCTACCGATAATTCAAAAAGACGACAGTCTATAAAAATAGTGTTTGCAAAATTTTAACTAATGTCGTTACCTTTTTTTTCTTTTTTTCAGTTAGCTGCTTTAGTTAGTCAGTTTTAAATGTTTGTTTAAACTTTACGCGTTGTTATATTAACTTCTGAGTAATTACAGAGATGTGTAACTTTATTTTGATCATTTATTGACTCATCTTTCATCGTGTTAAAATGTCCAGTGTCCAGATTTAGTGCCAATTGAATTAACCTAAGCTGCATGTTTTTGGCATGTGGGAGGAAACCGGAGCCCCCGGAGAAAACCCACGCAGACACAGGGAGAACATGCAAACTCCACACAGAGTCAGGAGCTCTCTGTTCCGCCGCCATGCTAACCACTGAGCCACCGTGCCGCCCAAGTATGTCTCACCGGACCCCCTACAGCCTTCGAATTTCAAGCACTGAATTTTCTTGGATTTAAATTATGTGTAAAAAACGTTTGCCTCTGGATTCATCTCTTAGATGGATTCATCCCCTGAACACCGAAAGTTGAACTCAGAGGCAAAACATTTCAGTGCTTAAATTCAAAGGCTCCAAAATGTCAAAATCTGGTGAGACAGACTCGCCTCCACACCCAAGCATCTATGAAAGTTTTTCCAACACAACTCCCGACAGCATTTCCCACAGGGCGGTCTGATCTCCTGTGTGAAATCCATCAGGTGATCTGCTGGAAAAACCCACATAGAGAGTCAGCGGTCGTCATCGTCATGGGCACAGAAGCAGCTAACGAGCTTCTTCCCCACCCAGCGGAAGAAACGCCTGAAACAGTTCTTCTTCTTTTTCTTCTTGTTCTTCTTCTGCTGCTGCTGCTCCTCGGGCTCTGAATCGTCTGATGTGGTGCTCTCGTCCTTGGGGAAATATGGCCGCAGACAAGGGTTAACCTCGCTGAAGTTCTCCTCGCTGTCCTCGTCCCAGCTCAGGCGGCGTTCAGGAGGTGCAGGCCTCACCATGACCATTCGAGGATGTGATGTTACCAAATCCGATCCATAAAATCCACTTCTGCTGCTGCTGCTCGAGTCTTGCTCTCTGATGTCTGGAATCTTTGGTGCTGCTGATATTGATCCAAAGGTTGAACCTAAGCAGCTCCTCCTGTCCTCTTCCCATGACAAGCTGCGGGAAGTTTGTGCAGGACGGACGAGAATCTGACGTGGAGTTGAAGGTGCTGCTGGTTCAGCTGTGTGCACGGTTCGTGGTTCAGACGTGCTGCTTGATTCCACAGTTTCATAATCAGAGTCAGTGTCAGAGTCAGAGACAGTTCCTCTTGTGATGAAGGGATGGGCGAGGACTTGGCTCGGGGTGATTCTGTCATTGGCATCCATCTGAAGCATCGCCTTCAGCAGGTCGACGCACTCCTTCTTTTCATCAGCCTCCACATTTTTCAGGTTGGGCAGGGGTAATGTTTGTATGTCGTCCAGGTTGCGGAAGTCGTATGACCTGTAGTCTCCGAGAGCAGTGAAACATCCCCAGTGCTCCTTAGGCGTCTTTAGTCTCCATTGTCGTCCTTTTACAAAATATTTGTCAGAGTAAATCCCGGCCTTCAGGAGATGTTTGGGGGGGACTCCCAGGAGCTCCACCATGCATCGCACTACGTCATATTCACTGTGTCCTGGGAAGAGGTTGTCAGTCAGCAGGATGGTCGCCATCACGATGCCCAGAGACCACATGTCTATGGCCTCTGAAAATGGCAGTCCCAGAAAGATCTCTGGAGCCCTGAAGTATAGCGTTTGGTGCTCATCGCCCTGCGTGGCGCAGCAGGTTGGAAACGCCAATCCAAAATCAATGAGCTTCAGCTGGAGCGGCTGAGCTGTACAATCCACCAGCATGATGTTGTCCAGTTTTATGTCTGTGTGGATCACCCGGTAGGTCTTCAGGGCGTTTAAAGCTGTGGCCATCTGTTGGACGACGCTCCTGACGTTGCGTAAGTCCAGCGTGGTGAAGTTACTGTCGTACAGGATGTAGTGCTTCAAAGTCACATCCAGCATCTCGAATGCCAGAGCCTTCATGTTGTTCTCCAGCGGGGTCATCTCAATGAAGCGGACGATGTTGCACCTGTCCAGGTTGTTCTCCATGAAGATGTTCAGCATGGTGAGTTCATTTATGAAGTCGAAGTCACCTCTAACGATCTTCACGGCTATAGTCTCTTTGGTGTCCTTTTTTTGGCATTTGTACACCACCCCAAAGCCTCCCCTACCCAGCATGTCCTGCAGCGTGTAGTTGGGGTGGAAAAGGCAGGGTTGGTCGAGGCACCTGGAGGCGAAGTTGCAGATAGAGTCTTCCATCGTGAAGCGATACTCGTCAGTCTAGATGAGAGGAGCAGGTTTCTCTGAGTTCTTTGACTTCACTTTTCTAGTAACAGACGGCGTCTTGTGTATCCTCTCTGATCAGTGCAGTGTGTCGGCTTGATCCAGAGGTTGGTCAGGTCTGAACTTCAGCAAAGATCTTAGTGTGTGACATCACAGTGACACATCAAAGGATTGCAGTTCCATCAGAGAAGGTTCCAAAGAATGCTGAAGAGCTGCTTGTTACCATAGTAACACAAACAAAATGAGAAAAGTCACTAATAACATGTATTTACTGTAATAATGTGCACTTTATCTATTTATTTTTATTCACCTCTTTTACGTTAACAGACAATATTTCACCATTCCAGAACCAAGACAAAGTGTATATACAGCAAACAAAAAGAAAGAAACCAAAAACAGACCCCCCATAATAAGATGACAGACAACAGACAGGTGGACGGACAGATGGAAAGAGACAGCCAGACAGACGTAACACAATTGCTTTGTTGCAAATTCCACTAGATGTTGATGTATAGCTAGAGTATAGTTGGATATGTTCACATGGTGAAATAAAAAAAATAAAAATAAAATATATATATATATATATATATTTAATTAAATAAAATTAAAATAAAAAGTAATAATAATAATAAACCACAAAGAGAGAGTACATGAATAAACACCAAAAACAAACGGTAACCGATGAAAACTCCTATTTATATCTATCTATCTATCTATATACATATACCCATACACACACACATACAGTATATACATACATACAAATTGACTTACATACGTATACATTGACCCATACACACACTGCCTGTACATGCATACACACACACACACACACACACACACACACACACACACACACATCCCTGCATACACACACAGACACATTCAAAATAAATAATAAACAAATAAAAAGAAGATGATAATATAATAGTTCCACTAAGGCAATTTAACTTCCAGCAACATTAACTTTCCTGCAAAATAAGAACAAAAACAAACAAACAAACAAAAATACATATCAAAATGTTTCAGGAAATCCAAAATTCACAAAACAATTCATAATAATAATTATAAAGTAAATCGGAAATATGTGAGGAATTGAGGATTTAGTTCACCGGCAAATTCAGAGCTTTAAGAAATGGTTCCCAGGTGTCATGAAATGTAGTAGTTTGGTTGTTATTAAAAGCAGTGATGTGTTCCATTGAGAGATGTTCAGCCAACAAGTCGAGCCATTGTGACGTTAACTTGTGCTTGTATTTCCAGTTGAGCAATATCGTCTTTTTTGCAATGGTCAAGGTGATGAGTATGGCATTATGGTATTTGTGTAGGTTTAGGTGATTGATGGATGGAAGGTCTCCTAAGAGGCAGAGGGAAGGTGACAATGGAATGCAGTGACCCAGGATTTGAGAGATGATAGTTATTATATTAATCCAGACGTTTTGGGTTGGTGTGCAAAGCCATACTGAGTGGAAGTAATTGTCTGTGGTGTTTAAATTACATTGGTGGCATATATCAGTGTCTGTGAAACCCATTAGGTGCATTCTGTGTTGACTTATGTGTGTTCTGTGTATAGTCTTATATTGAATGAGTTGTAATCTTGGGTTGTTGGTCATTGAGAAGATGTTATTGCAAATGTATTTCCAGAGAGTTATGTCAGTATTGATTGATAAATCTTTTCCCCAGTGTGTGGTGGGGATTGATGTGGTGGGGTCTGTTGTTGATGAAATCAGTCCATATAATTTTGATAGTTGTTTTCTAGAGGTTGATATTGCAAATAGATCTTATGTTAATGGTGGTGGTTGCAGGTTGTTTTTGAGTTGTGGATATTGAAGAAAAAGTTTTGAGTGCTGCAAAAGT
The DNA here is from genome assembly GCF_022749685.1 of Semicossyphus pulcher. Lineage (NCBI taxonomy): Eukaryota > Metazoa > Chordata > Actinopteri > Labriformes > Labridae > Semicossyphus > Semicossyphus pulcher. Next base: position 10,016,672 of record NW_027211700.1, read on the forward strand.
TTGATGCTGCAAAAATAAAAGGGATCAAAGACGCATCTATTTTCATCTTCAACAAGCTTCTCTTCTGTATAGATCTTTAGTTAAGATGAAACTTTCAGGTGAAAGTGTTGAACAAGAGAAGCTTTGATATTTTATCTCTAAAAGTACCAGAAGAATCAATAAAGCAATAACATCCTGTTATTAAGTTATAACTGATAAATGTCCAGAGGCTGAAACACAACCTCTCTGTGTGAATATGTGACTGTATTAAACACTGACATTTCATAAAATATAAATGAGATGGAGATGTTACTACTGCTTCAGATTAATCACACAGAAGTGAGGCACAGGCTGGTTTCAATAGTTGGCTAAACCCCACCGCCAAAAGTCAAGGGCCCAGAGGCTTAAAGCCTGCTCACCCTAAGTCTGCGTGGGCTACTGTAGGCTGACCCACTGTCAAAGTGCACAAGAGCTCTCTCACACACTGTGAGCCCTTTATGCACACTTTCAGTGAGTCCACATTTCTGCAGACTCTGCCATAATGAACAACAGATAGTTCATTGGGCATGTGACCACTGATCCACACAGTCAAACCAAAGAGGCACTAAAGCAGGCCAGGAATAATGAGTTTTTCTTGTTCTGCACACATCAGCACATTCAGGAACTTAAACTGAGACAAAGTGCCAACTTTTACCTCTCAGCAGAGCAAGTATTATATCACTCTAGCACACAGACATCCAAGGCACAGCAGCTAAGAAAGTTTAGTGGTACATTAGACACAGCTCCCACTCAGCTCTGGACTGGAGATAGAAATGATGGAGGTCAGCTCTCAGTGATCTGACTCAACAGCAGGCTATGATACTGAGACACATTCTGTGTGGCTGCATGTGGACTGTTACTGTCTCTTTTGAGGTCCAGAGTACAGGTCAGGAGATGGTGTTCCCCACACTCACACACACACACACACACACTCACACCAAAACACACAGACACAGCTCAGGGTCGAACTGGCCACTCTTACCTAAAGACAGCACAAGAGGAGAGCAGGATCTAAATGAAGATCCCACTTTGAGGTTTTATGTGCTTCAAAATTCACTCCATGTAATGTTTCTGATCCACCTTACATCATGGTGAAGTTAGGAAAAATCCATACAGAAAATGACTGTCAATAGAAATGTAGGCCTAATGCTGTAGTTTGCACAGTTCTACAAACATCACTACCAGCGACTCCACAAAGTTGTTTGTAGCCTTCTATGGTGGCTGTGACTTCCACCTGGCAGGAAATATGGTCATCAGACTTCCTTTTAAAATACTAAAGTCCAGGTAAAGAGAAAATTAGAGAGGTTCTATATAAGATGACTTACTGAGCCAAGTGGTTCAGATTCAGGAATCTCTTGAGTTTCATCTTCTTCACCTTTCACACCTTCAATTTCACTCAGGCTTATGATTCATATCAGACTCGCAGAAACATCACAACTACAATCGATTAAGCGCTCAGAGAATGACCTGCTGTGTCCTGAATCTATTCTCCTCTGTATGAACATGACTCATTGTGGATTATTACTGGATGGAGGTCCATCTGAGATCATCGACTGCTGCTGAAGACTCATCTTGTTCTTATCGACTCCAATCAGTGAGAGGAGAGAAGTGCTGCTCTGTCAGCTTCTTCTGTTTGCTCAGAGGCAGTCTGGCTTTGTTTTCCTCTTTACTGTTCACTCCTTTTGTTTCTGTTTTATATGTTTTAAACTTCCCTGAAAGTAGCAGTGTGCTGAAAGAGCCCACCATCCTAGAGACAGCTCAGTATCTGACCTTCTGATATCTTTTCAGGTGTTAAAGTTTTGTACAGTTAGCTGCCCTGAGGTTCTCTGGGTCAAACTGTCCATCTATGTGACTATCATCCTGTCTGTCTGCCTGGTATGTGCTTTCAAAGATAAAGTCAGTGCAGAAACTTCCACCATCAAGGTTGTAAATGATATCCTGATGAATGCCACTGAAGCTGAATGCAGAGTGTTAGTGCTGCCTGAGAAGAGAATGTGAGCAGAGAGGCAGCAATTGTTGCTTCCTGCTCAAATGAATCACTGCTGCCAACTGCTCTGGGATTTCAGTTTACAGCTTTTTAAGTTGAAAAAGTTTCAAATGGATTCAACAAACTGTTCTCCTCAAGCAAGAGTGAAGCAGTGAGAGGCAGTGGACTACCTGTTACTATTTTCATCACAGTATATTTCCTAACTGTCAATCATTTATAGACAGCTGAATCTCCTGATGGATGAAGGTGTGACACATGATTGACAGCATGGAAGCTGCAGAGATGGACGGATGAAAGTCAGGTTGTGGACCAAAAACGTGTCTAAGAAGAGACTCCATCAATCTACTGAGCTCACTACCCATAAACCACTGCAGCTAATGCTGCACAGTCACAGTGAACAGAGGAAACATGGAGTCATTCAGCTGATATTGAACAGTCGCTCTGTTCATTATGTGACAGTAAATCCATCACTGTGAAACAACATCATCACTGGAGTTACATCATGTTAGCAAATAGCTGCTCTGACCGCCACTGACTTTGCTCTAATATCACACTGATGATTTCAGACAATGTGTCATTAGTACCATCTCTGTAGTCTGTATTCATCTGCCCGACATCCACACAGAGCGATTTGTTGTTTATGAAGGTTTCTGATTATCTGTTATAATTAATTTTTCCTTGTGTGACATAAATAAATGAATCAGAGTAAAGTGTGAGAGGAGACTGGACCATTTATAGCAACTACAGGTTACACAGTTGTGTTTGACTGATGATGATCTGCTCTCTGTGTGTCTCTCTAAATGAATCCAAGCAGCATATAAGAGACGCTGCCAGGGGCGATAACTCTCATCTACAGATACACAGAACAGAACAAAGCACATCACTGAGATATGACATAAACATGATGCACACAGCAGTGGATGCCATCAGGAGTATAATTACTAATAAACCAGAGTTTTAACATGAGTGTAAACAACTGGAGCCAATAATAACATGTTACAATAAGTAAAACAACAGTGGTGACATATTGACTGCATGTTTCTGCTGATGGGAGCTTTGTGCTCATCTATCCTGAAACTACACACACACACAGCAGACACACGAGGCATGCTGGCAGGATGCCATTAACATCCTCCTGCAGGTGCTACTAGACTTTAACTGTAGAGCAGATGTCACACATACCCACAAACACACACAGCAGGAAATACTGACGAACATCGGAGTAAACTAATGTTGTAGTTGAAATGTGTCTGTTGTAATATTATACCACAGCAGACTTAATTTTTTCTTTAATTCTTAATTTGCTTTATTTAATGTACAAAAGCAATAAAAAGTCAGGACAGAACTCTGATCTACTTCTTGTAAGACAGGGAGAGAGAGTTCCTCTTCACAAACACAGTCTCTGTTTGATGCTGCAAAATAAAAGGACTCAAAGAAGCATCTATTTTCATCTTCAACAAGCTTCTCTTCTGGAGAGATTTTTAGTTACAGTGAAACTTTATGGTTAAAATGTTGTTGAACAAGAAATGCTCTGATATCTTATCTCTGAAAGTACCAGAAGTACAGAGTGTAAAAATCAATAAAGCATCAACATCCTGTTATCAAGTGTGACTGTATTAAATATGAAATAGAAATGTGCTTGAGATGTTGCTACTGCTTCAGATTAACTCAACAGAAGTGATGCACACAGTGGCCTCATATTGTAAGAACATACAGGTGTAGTGATAAGAAGGCAGATGGTTCAATGATCCAACACCATGTTTATTTGTTCAGTGGTAAAAACAATTAATCTTCAGTTAAACTGCTGAAATATTTTTAAAGCACCTAAAGCACTTCAGATGGTGTTATATCTCTCACTGCCAACACACTCTGCTACAACAATAGACAAATACACATAAACCCGATCCTAGTGTCCACACTGAAGGACTCACAGACTTTGAGGTGTGATCCCTCTAAGTCTGCAGGGACTAAAGGCTGACCCACTGTCAGAGAGTCAAGTGAAGTAGAGCTCTCTCACAGATATATCTGCACACTTTGCCCGAAGGAATCAACCACAGTTCAAAGCATTGTGACGTTTAACTCAGGGTTACCAGAGATGCCAGGAAGCGTTGAAAAAGAAGAACTGGCACCTGAGTGTTCAGCTCTGTATATTTTGTGTGCTGTCTGGTATACCTACATTTACTAAGAAACATGAGCAAGAAGAAAAATGCAGTGAGAGAGAGATGATCTAAATCTCAGAGCTCCATCTGTGTGTCTCCATGATGTTTGATCACATCAGGAAAGGAAACCAGTGTGTCAATAATATAAATGTAAAGTAGCTGAAGAGTGGAGAGCTGGAATAAGAACTGTATCATTTTCTGCACACATCAGCACATTCAGGAACCTAAAGTGAGGCAAGGTGCCAACTAAAACCTCTCAACACAGCAAGTATTATATCACTCCAGCACACAGAAATATAAAGCACTCTACAACAGCAGAGATTACAGAGCTACATATGACACATTGTTCTCTCTCAGCTCTGGACTGTAGATAGAAATGATGGAGGTCAGTTCTCAGTGATCTGACTCAACAGCAGGCTGTGATACTGAGACACATTCTGTGTGGCTGCATGTGGAGTCTCTCTTTTGAGGTGCAGTGTACAGGTCAGGAGATGGTGTTACCATCCCCACAAACACACTCGCACCAAAACACACGGACACAGCTCAGGGTCGAACTGGCCACTCTTACCTAAAGACAGAACAAGAGGAGAGCAGGATCGAAATGAAGATTCCACTTTGAGGTTTTATGTGCTTCAAAATGCACTTCATGTAATGTTTCCCACATCGTCCCACCTTACATCATGGTAATTTAACTCATAAGCTGTTGCTGTAGTTTGCACAGCTCTACAAACATCACGACCAGCGACTCCACAAAGTTGTTTGTAGCCTCCTGTGGCGGCTGTGACGTCCACCTGGCAGGAAATATGGTCATCAAACTTCCTCTTAAAGTACTAAAGTACAGGTAGAGAGAAAATTAGAGAGGCAGGCATGAAGCTTAATTTACCACTTGGATTAAAATGTCATGGACACGAGGTGAGATGGGAAGAAAAAAGGGACAAATGTGATCATCTACAACTGTGGTAATTATCAATAAACACTGATTCATTTATAAATACCGTTATTAGCAGCTTTCACTTCAATGTCATGCAAGTGCACACTAATAATCGTGATGAATACATCCAAATTACAAACCATGAACCCTGCAGGGAAATAGCAGTAATCATTCATGGCAGCATAAATTACAGAGCTGATACAAACTCAAAGTAAATGGTTTGAAAATGTGGGATTTTAAATTAATAAAACATCCTGTCACACTGTGACACTAACAGCTCCACAGGTGGATGAAGAAGAGGTCATTCCCCGGTTCTCAGACAATCCTCCCTGAGGCTGTGAGGATACTCAGGCTGGTTCAGGCCTCCAGGCTCCTCTGTCACATTTCAGCTGCTGGTTTTTACAGGGAATACGAGACAAGACAAGAGTGTCTTTCTCCTGTCTAACGCTGTCTATCCCTGCCTATCACATATCTGCTTCAGTGTTATGTGGGATGTTAAACCCTCCAGTCAGACAACAAGCCCTGCTGACTCTGGCATAGGCAAACACATCGTCCTCCACTCCCTCTGTGGGTATAAACATGTTCCCATGAGGCTGTTGGCTCCAGTTGATTTGTGGTGAGAATCAGAATAAACCTGATGTTGATGTTCTAAAAAAACATGACCCAGTCACGTGTCTTTATATTAACATTAGAATAGCAGTTACTTGAACGAAAAAAGATGAAAGATGAAATACATTTTCTGTGAGTAATACAATTCCAATCATCTTCTACTTTAGACATGCAATCCAAAATGAAAACCTGTTCTGAGTCAGTACAAAGTAAAACAAGTCATCTATAGAAGCTTTTTAATCGCTAGATGTGCGAGCAATGTGTTAGTGTCCAAAGCTTAAAGAACCTCACTAGTCCCTCTGATAGAGCTAGTTGGTTATCTGTGTGCGTACTCCTGACAGCAGATTTATCACAGCTCTCAGAGTCACAGAAGTGCTTGCTTTACTTATTATAATTGGTCCAACTCCAGCTACAGTGTACAAAAAGTAGGCCTATAAGGAACAGAGGAGCTCAAATAATAAAGAATGCAGTTGAACTTATAATGTAATGATACGTCCCAGGGTGAGTTTAATTGCTGCACAGCTGCACAGTTTTCAATAAGGGAGATAAAGTGATGATAAAGTACCAATAATTAAAGTCTGTCTATTAGTTTCTTTCTGTGATGTAATGTAATAATCACTGCTGCTCACAGCTACATTCTCTATGTTTGTGTTTTTGTTAATTCATGTTGTTGGTTTTGTTTCCTTTTAGTTTCCATCTGTGAAGCTTCCACCCACCAGACCTGATGTCACAGGTTGACTGTGTTTGGAGGTTTTTTTTACAGTCTCCACCTGTTTCCCTCAGACTGCTCATTTGTATTTTAGGCAGAGAGAGGATGGATATTGTTTTCATTATAACATGCCAGCAGCAAGAGAAACAAAGCAAAGGTTGGATGTAATCCCATCAAAACAATATAATGAAAAAAATGTTTTTGTTGGAAGAAAAGTGAGACTGTATGTTTCAGATGCAAATTAAGTATTTTCTCATGCAAGTCAAACTCCATAAGTCACCACTCACTGGATGAAATGTAAATGATTTCTGTATACACACTGTATGCTGTAATGCATTCTTTATGTCCACATAATTTCTCTGTGTGTCTGAGTATGAGCTTTGTAAGGACAGGCTTTATAGTTACGTTTTTAGCATTATTTAAAGTGTAGAAACAGAATAATGGTGTCAATGTTAAATCAGAGCCAAACTCAGTTAACACACTGGAATCCCAGACCATCTCTCAGCAAACTGTGAATAACATACAGTGTGTGAAGGCATCGCAATTCATTTTCTGTTTGGTCAAAATCTGTTGTGTTGATGGTTACATGCATCACACTGCATTAATGTGCAAATCAAAACCTTTGTCTAACGAGTAATTCTATGTGGGCAGGTGGCAATAAATGATTTCACATTAGCTAGTAAGCAATGTGTTGCCAATGTTAATGTTGCCAATGTTGGAAGGCGACATTGACATCAAATGATGCAAGAAATTAGGAAAATGATGCAAATTATTTCAATCTATAATGTCAGACAATTTCTACAGCGTTTACAATTCCCCAATCAGAGGCACTGTGAGTGAAAACACATCCTCCTCATTATATTCCCTTATTAGAGATAAACTTCTCATTACATTTGCAGATTACAGTCCACTCATGTTTTGTCAGAGTTCAAAGCTCCTGACCTCTAAGTACCTTGATTCATAGTTAAGTTTCCACCCACAGTGTTTCTGTCCTCCAGACAACCTTTGGACGTCAGTGTGAAAGCCTAAAGTTAATTAAGGTGATAATGAGGCTGCATAAACTGTGAGGAAAGAAGATGTCATCACTCTGCGGAAGAAACATGGAGACATTATGGTAGTGACATGATACCGCCATCAAAACAACTCCTGTGAGTTGTTCCTTCCTCCCAGTCAGCACCATGGACAGAGACAGAGCAGCAGCAGCGCACAGAATGTAGTTCACTGTGGAGACAGACCTCTACAGAGCAGACTGCTGCTCTCACTGCAATACTGAACAACTACCAGTAGCACATAGTAACATCTTTACATTGTTGATTTAATTTATTCATTATAACTTAAGAGTGATAAAGTCACTGTTGCAAAGTGTGCATTTGAAATGATCCATTTTACCTCATGTCATTATTCTACCTAATCTGTATGCTAGCTTTCAAAAAGGTGGTTTAGTTTGTTATTTTCTCTGTTTAAATTTTGACCAAACTTGGAGAGTGTCCAGTTCCCCTGCACTGCTGTCCAGGTCACAGCCAACCAACTGTTGGCCTTGGGCCGAAATGACGAATGCATCTCTACTTCAACACAAGTGTCCTATGCCAGCGGCTTCTGTTCACCTGCCAGAACCAAGGCATCATGAGTTCACACAGGTCACAGTTCATGTTTTAACAAGGGTACATTTTTATATTATTAAGTCTAAGTGATATTAAGATTTATCCTTTCAGTAGCACAAATATCTACCAAGTTCCAGACATAAAACTGCCAGGTATCTTATAGTGTGAGGTTCATTACAACAGGCCTGACTCCAGCCAGTTACTGTGAAATGTAAACAGTCTTTAAGTGAAAGTGTCTGCTTCACTTTCCATCCTTCAAGTATCAGGATACAGCTCAGAAAAAGATTTTATCTAACTTGTAAACATGACACCACAAGATACAGCACTCTCTCCACTCTGAGCTGTGACCTGCAGACGTGGATCATTTACAGTAATGTTGCAGATACTCTGTGCTTCTTGTTCTCTGGTGCTAATGACTCTTGGAGCTCTCGTTTACTCTGCTGTTGTCTCTGTCCTGAATAAAGAGCTCCTCTGTCTATTTCTAGGGACTCCATCCCAGTGGTTTCCATCACACAGACCCCCAGCTGATTACCTGTGACTCTGTGGAGAGCTTTGATTTATGACTGTTTTGTTCTTATTAAATGTGAGTTCACTGCTGCAACACTGCTGCTCTGAGCTGTTTAACAAATGTGTGGAAGCTTCCCTTAAGACTTTGTGTGATAACAGTTTGCCTCTGACAGAGAGCCAAAAGTCTGTAGGGCAGAGCGTCAATTTATGCTTTAGTAAAGAGAGTGCTCGTCCCAGTCAATGAACCTCATCGCTCATAAAAAGGGAAAATAAAATACACTTTATCTATAAAATTTTAATAATTTAAGAGTAAGCAGAAGAGCAGTGATTAAGAGAAATGCTCTTTCCACTTCACTACTTCTTCATTAAAGTCGTTCCTCTGCTGTAAACAGAGAGCCACCAGCTGCAGTGTCTATTCATAGATTAGTCTGAGGAGGGAGATGATTGACAGCCACTTAAAAAGCTGGTGTCAGTGTTCAACCGTCTGTGAGAACAATAACAACATTCAAGACTAACCAATATATTTGTTCACAAAAAATCTGACGACAATTAATGCAAAGGCATGTTGGAAAAATGCTCCTGTGTTAAGAGGCTCTTTGTTTCTGTCTTCACAGTGGATTTAGTCAGAGTCCCTGACCTTTCAATAACAATATCTTTATAGGTCTAACGGTAATGTATTCAATCAACTTGTAACAGTGTTCCTGTAGTGAGTTTGCACACAGCATGCCGGCAATCCTTGGATGAATCCTGTGGTTGTGATGTCGGTGGATGTATGGATCAGTCTTATTCCCTGAAAAGGGTCAACAGAGAACAAGTGGCTCAGCTGATCACGCAAGGATTCTCTGGTTGAGTCTCTGCAGACTTGTTAGCTCGTTCACTTCCTCAGATCCTGTCAGAACAAATAATCTCTGTAGAAGAAGATCACAGACCGACTCTAACTGTGTTTTGCTGTGTAGTTTACACTTCATTTGATTTTGTCAAACATTGCCATCATCTTAACTCAAACCATGCAGCAAGGAGGCTATAATTTGTCATGTTACCTACAGTGTTATTTACCTTCGTTCAGATTAATTTACTGTATGTTTGAGGTGTACTGATATACTTATTTAATGCACACCTGCCAGCTAATCAGAAGAAGGCATTTTCTGTCCACCATATTAACATCAATGTGCAGGACTCATTGATTAATGTCACAAGCATCAGTGGTCGAGAAACTGCAAAAAGAAGTTTAAAAAGGTTGAAACAGAAGCACAGAATTGATTTAAAAGCAAATAACAGACGTGCTAAAGTTTACATTCAGTAGTCGAGGTGGAGAAGGGTAATGTGTTTAGCACAGCAAAGCAACATTGTAAAGGTATCACAGTGTTAAGTGCAGCAAAATAACAGCTGTTCTTGTCACATTGTGGAGGCAGAGGAGGAGGATAAGAAAGTGCTGTGTCTGGCAATATTTGCTCCATGCTAATAATTCTTCCTCACAGGCTGCTAGCCAGGTTGTTTAATCACACTTTGCTGTTGCCTGTCAGTAAACATGAGATTACGATCTCACTTATTATTCACTGTTTGGTGAGCAGGTAAACTGACGGAGAAAATTGTGTCTACTGGCAGAAAAAATACAGCCAGTTTACACAACTGACAGGCTGCCTCTGGCACATCAGGTGTCCTCATCTGACTGTACTGATAATAATGACTCAGGACGTCAGTGAGTTTCCTGTAAAATTCCAAACAACAATCCCTCCATCAGCATTCATTCACAGTGTCAGTAGTTAAACAGAACTGAGCAGCACACAGAGGAGCAGAGCACTGTGGAGTCATCTTCCCTGATCCATCCTGTCTGTCTCACTCACATCCTGTAAGACCTTCTGCTTGTCAATAACTCGACCATCATGAATGATTAGAATCCCAGACGCAGGACAGAAATGCTTGAGGTGTTACTCCTGCCACTGTAGAGAGGAAGCCAAGTCAGGTTGAATTGGCTTATCATGGCTGTGCATTAGCATGCAGACTGCAGTGAGCTGATCTGACAGGATGAAGGACTAAGCCAATAAAGCCATGTTTGAAAGTGAAGGCTGTGTGAAAATAGGTACAACGTTCTCTTGGAAGGTTTGGAGTGATTCCTATTTTCTTTATGTGCTATTGTTGTCTTTGTGCTCCGACACTCAGACCTGTCCCTGCAGCTCAGTCCTCCTACATGCTGGGTCACACAGAGCTGTGGAAGTACCTTGTAACCTCACAGAGCTCCCAGCAGAACAGAGGCCAAGTACAGTTTGACACACTCTGGTGGTCCAGCTGTCCTGAGAGACTCCAGCTATCATCCCACTAACGTAGCTTGTGGCAAAGACATGTAGTGATCCCACACACAGAACAGAAATGCTTGAGGAGTGGTGTTACTCCTGCCACTGTACAGAGGAAGCCAAGTTAGGTTGAATTGCCTCGTCATGGCTGAGCATTAGCATGCAGACTGCAGTGAGCTGATCTGACAGGATGAGTTTGAAAGTGAAGACTGTGTTAAAATGGGTACAATGTTCTCTTTAAAGCAATCTGCTCGGCCTCTCCAATGTCATCATAAATGCTAATAGCCTAAAAATAAGTGGCAGTATAGTAAAAGGATGTGAATTATTCATTGCTTTCCTATTTGAGTCCCATTATTTAATAACCTCTGTTAACAGATGTGTAGATTATGAGACATGAAGTTTGAGAAGGATATTTCTTGACCTCTACATGCAGTTAAATAGAGCTGCTTTTGTAAGCTGCATCAGAAGGAATAGGGACAGGTCACAGCAAGAAACTCACCAGGTGTTAATAACACTGACAATGGCTGCATTCACATGGGACTAGTATCACCTGAGGACCTTTAAGAACAATTGCCGATCAAACATGGAGGAATTGGCATGTTTGTTCGTTTGTGTCTGAACCAACTCCATAAATAACTTAACACATTTTCAGTAATTCCTATTCTCTCAGTCTCTTCATTGTTGTCTTTGTGCTCCAGCACTCTGACCTGTCCCTGCTGCTCAGTCCTCCTACATGCTGGGTCACACAGAGCTGTGGAAGTACCTTGTAACCTCACAGAGCTCCCAGCAGTACAGGATGTCATTATGCAGCATACAGGACCCAGTTCAGCAGACCAGCAGACCTGACCTGCTGTTCTGCAGACACAGCTGAGAGCTACAACTTTTCACATTCAGAGCTACAAATACTCATCATACAGAGATATGAGATGCCTGCAGCTCACATGCAATAGTCAGCCATGATGCTTGCTATTTCACTTTACACAGTGTATCACAGAGAAAAATCACCCACACAAACACACCAAAAGAACAGTTCCTTTCTGTGTAATAAAGCCACTGGGTCTGAACAAATGCATGTATCTCTCTCACAAGTCCAACCTGCTCAAGTGTTTCGGCCTCAGGGTTTGTATATTAAATATTAACATTCAGCATCAGGGAGTTAACTAGAAGTTAACACCCAGGACTCATTTCTGAATCATTCTTCAACTAGTTTTTTTTTAAAAGATATAAAGGCATAGTCTAAATTTCAGGGCTGATTCTCACACACATTTACAGGGATATGTAATAATGTTCCTTTGTGTCACACAGCCAACGTTTGCATGGTTAAACACTGACTTCCAGCTCCCATCATGGCAGAAGAGGAGTAAAGTGATGAAACAGACATATTTGACCATCAGAGGAGAACGACAGGTGTAATTAATAACATCACTTACGACTGCATTCTTTCAGTCAGGTCCTGGATCCTGCTTTAGTGCTCACTGACACTCAACAGAGCTGAGCCCTCGTTTACTCAATTAGTCACACCTGGACTTTTCCTGCTCTGACAGATAAATATCTGATGTGAAAACTAAACCATGTATTCATTTAGACCAGGTGAAAGTACTAACATGACTGTATGTTTTTACATTTAGATTCAAGTGATGTCTTTTATCCTCTATCTCTGCATATGTCATGAGTAAGTTAGTAAATGTAAATGTTTCCACAGGATTGAGCATTTAATGTTCATGCACACAAAAAAGAAAAGGCTCAGATGGGACTGATTTCAAACCAAACTTTTAAACATTTACTGGAATTCTAAACTTTGTATCCACAGCCTTTATAAATAAATATATAGATGTAAGTTAGTTAAAAGTGTTGATTGGATATAAAAAGCTAATTGGAGAGCTTAGAAGCAACAAATCCCACAACAGGTACTTGGCTGGCAGTCAGCAAAGCGTGCCAGGTGTCCAGCAGCACTGTGCAGCATACAACAGGGAGGTGGAAATAATGTCTCCATGCATGAACGAGTCCAGTGTTGGCCTATGCTCCTCTGTGGTGCAGTCATTACTGTGATGATTGTGCTGCACAGGATTGAAAACTGACAAAAAGAAGCCTTGTGACTGAAACAAAAAAAGGAGGAAGAGGAGGATGGGGCCCAAATTGTTTCCTATTCTGCTTTCATAAACAGACAAACTCAGTGTGGTTTGCATGAACACAGAACACAACAAAAAGGATTAAACCAAACACACTTTAAATATTCATCAATGCCTGAGTCATCCACAGAAAACCTCACAAACACATACGCACAAACACATCACCCTACTGGAACAACACATGCAAAACAAACAGACATTTTTAAACAGCATTTAGACCTTCTATTTAATGAGGTCCACACTGGGACACATCTGAGGTCATCAGGAAAACAGCCACAGAGACTGGAACCTGAACTTTAAAAAGAAGCTTCTCCAGACTTGACCTTAATCTTAGAAACAGGCTTGTGTGAGACGACCTGCTGCCCTCAGGACGATCTGCAAAAAAACTACAAGTTGTCGGACGAGATATTTTTGAGTTGAGTCAACTAAATTTGAGACTCTTTCTCTCTGCACGCCTTTCAGCATTTTCATCACATTACTTTTCATTTTTCACCTTTGAAGCTTTTGTGCAATAAAAACACTGAAAATATATTTTCACTGTTCCTGCGTTTTTATTTGTTCTCCTGTTTATTCAGGGTTTTTTAATCCCTTTTTTTGTTTTCTGTTCTGGGTGATAACGAAGGTCGACTCAGCTGCTTTCAGAAGGTTGGAGAGAGAAAAGGTGAACCTGCTGTTTATCTGAAAAGGGAAATGTTGCTGTTGTGTTTGGCTCTGGACTGAAAAATGCTGAGGCTGTTAGTCTTTTGCTTTAGTGCAGCAAACAGAACATCCTCACACCTCTGATCCTCTGATTCGAGAGAAAGTTTGACAAACAAAAATGTTGAAAACAAAACTTAAAAGAAAATTAAGGTGCATCCAATAATTAAAATGGTGATGTTTCTTTCCAGTGTTATTTACTGTTATTATGCTGCAGTATACAGAAATGTGGACATCACAAGTTATGTTAAATATTTTTAATATATTCTTTGACATTTTTCTTGCTCATAATGTGAGAAATCTCACACTGTGATTATCATATTTCATTATCCTTTCACAGAACCAAAGGTGATTGAATATTATTTATAACCATTTAACATTTAACAGACAGACAAATCCTCACTTCTCCTTCCATGCACATTTCTGAAGCCATGTTAATGAGTGACGTGGGCTTTGAAGCTGTTATCTGAGAGGATCTCACTTTGCCTTCACATCCATATTTTTCTATTGTCCCAAAAAATCAGCTGCAGATGCAGTGTGAAATTATTGAGAGAGGAGCCACTGAATCAAACTGTTTGCCAGAATTACTGTAAGAAAGGCTAAAAGAGGGAACGGCTGTACTTACAGAGACACCTACACTTATGTTAAACAAATGATTCACTGATACAGACTCTCTGTCTCTCTCTCAGCTCCTCTGTTCCAGGTTGTCATATTAAACCTCCATCACTGTGTCAGTCTTGTGTCTCTCCAGCAGCCAGCTGAGTCACCTGTGGCAATGTGTCATGTATCTGTGTAGGTGTGGAACAAAACAAAACAAAAAAGACCAGAATCCACGTTTCTCCTTTGCTCTCTTTTGCACTTTTTCTGTTCTGTTTGGCGGACTGTGACCTTCTGGTATCTCGAAAAGTAGCAACATTAAGAGGCAGCAGATGGTTCACAGTGAGACTCTTGTCCTTCATGGACACGCCTGTCAGGAAAATTGTGTGTGTGTGTGTGTGTGTGTGTGTGTGTGTGTGTGTGTGTGTCCTGCTATCACTACTGCATTTTACCATGACCCAGATAGTTGACTTTAGCCACTCTGGCTTCACAATATGAAAAAAAAATACCTGCACAACATGTGTGATAATGTGAAACTCTAATCTACAGCACAGACACAGGCAGCATGTGAGTGTTCTGTTAGCAGGTGATGATGTTCTGCTTTTCTCTCCTGGCCTCCTGCCTGCTGTGTGTCTCTTATCCTCTCTGTGCATCACATTCAACACTAAAGTCTCTCCTGACCAAATTCAAAACACAGTCAGCACGACCCACATCCTCACAACAGCAGAGCCTGTCCACATCTGAGGCACAGCAACCAGCACATGCTGTAAGTGTTTGTGGAAGAGCGAGAGAAAGAAAGAGAGAGAGAGAGACAGAGACAGAGAGAGACAGAGAGAGACAGAGAGCAAGAGCAAGAGAGAGAGACACAGAGAAAGAGAGAGTTTAATTCAGCACAGAGGACCACAGTGTGATTCAAGTGCTAAACACTGAGCGTTATTCACGACCTCCCTGACAGGAGAGAAACAAACTATGAAACCTGCAGCTTCAGAAGTGCTGCTGGAAAAAGCTTCACTGAAACATTTCTAAAGACACTTGTTGGTTTGTATTTTTTCTTCTCCAAATGGGACAGAAGTGTCTTTTCACTGAGTAAAGTTATTAATAATATTGGCATGCTTTTTATCATGATACCTCTCTTCTTCTAATAATATTTCATTGCAAAGCACTTTGTGTGTTTTTGCAGATATTTCTAATAGCATTCAGAATCTCTATCTCAAAGAACACAAAGAGACAAAGGCATGAACCATCTTTGTACTCCTGTCCTCAGGTCTGCTGAACTGTACAGGCTGTTTGAATCATCAGTCAGACAGTTTAGTTTAGCAGACACATTAGAGCCGTAGTGGAGCTGTCTGTGCCAGTTAGTCTGCAGAGTCCTGCAGCACAGCAGCCTGAGGAGCTCACAGGAAATGAAGTGAGGCTCGACTGTTCAGGAGAAATAAGAGCTCAGCTGTTTGTTCAAGAAGCTTTAACTCCACGAGTAGTTTATCTAGTTGCTTCCTGTGGCGGTGTGACAGTACTATGATGATGGCAAAGATTGATGTTTCCATCTCTGAGTTCCAAATGAACTGAAGAACCAAACAGCTGGAGCTCAGCAGAAAACCCTGCAGCGAGCTGGGATGACACCAGCTGAAGATAAAAAGCTTTACTCTCCTAAAGTGTGATGAGATTATTGAGCTGCTTTGAATAAGAATCATATTATCTCCCAATGCTGAAAGGGAGATTTCAACAAAGGCGACAAAGGTGCAGAGAATCAGACTCTTCTGACAGAGGCTAATGATCTGAAGTGTGTGTATTGTGCTGCACATTATGCCGTTAACTTTGTGACAGTGATGCTACATCTCAAACCGAACAGCAACATCAAGAACCTCCAGTTTATTTCAATGCGTTGGTCATCAGGGAGGAAATTTAACTAATGTAACCATTACAAATTCTTCACAGCGGTCTGCTGAGGGTGAGGAGTATTGCAGGCTCAGACTGGATTTCAAATAAAATGTCAATATTTAGTGAATTATGTTTTTTCTCTACTACTACATAACAAGTCTAAAAAACATGTCCAAAATGTCTGTATTGTTAAGTTTTTTTGGGGGTGTTGGGGTGTGTGTGTGTGTGTGTGTGTGTGTGTGTGTGTGTGCAAAGTGGATTAGCACACAATGTACATAATGGAGTGCAGAGGTAATTCCCAGCATTTGCTGCAGGGACAGGATTTGCATTCATCTACACACAGAACATTTATCATGCTGTTACACTGACATCAAAGTTACCAACTGCATCCAGAATAATAAACAGCAGAGGATACTTTACTGTTCAGCAATGACAAAGGTTCACTGTGAGGCTGATTGAGCTGAATGACCAGATATGAAGCACACACAGACCAGTGATTGACTACATTACAAATGGACTTCATTCAGCAACCAGTGGCGTCACACCCTGGCCTGCCATTACAAAGAATGTAGGCTTCAGACAAGCCTGCTTTGCATTAACTCTTTAGACCTGGAAGCTACTTCCACTTGTTTATACAGTCTATGGGAAGACCGAAAGATTATATTTCTTCAATAATAAGTAAGGCAGAAATGATAACATTACCCAGCCTCAGAGAATGTCTCTTACAGCACTGTGTATCTATTTAAATGTAAATGATCTGAGGCTGAGGTGAGGATTAGTTACAGAAACACGCTGTAACACTTTAGAAACAGGAATCAGTGAAAGGAAGTTCAGTTTAGTTTTTTTAAACCTCCAGGCAGACACAAGTTTAAACTTTTTTTTCCTTTTCTTCTCACTGATTGTTTCTAATGTTCTCATTAAATGTGGAAGTTAATGAAGTGTCCGGAGGAGACCCCATTACTGCTCACAGACATCTAACACCTGTAGATGAAGAGAACCAATTTGCCAGAGAAGCAGATAAGACATTCAGTGACTTCAGCAGCAAGAGAGAAAGAGGGAAGACAGAACATTACATTCATCTTTGTCTCTTAAAGCACACAGAGATCATTTTCATTTCAGCTTAATGAAAAGATGGAACAAGAACGAAGCAGGTATGAGCAGGATTCATCTGCCTCTGATGATTACACAAAGTTCATGAAGGATATACAGTATGACACTTTTCCCCCCACTTTTTTCCCCATAAAATAGCAGTAGATCATCTCACAGTTGTGGACAAAACACTATTTCATGGTGTGCAGGGAGGGACTATTTCAGAGCAGAGATTGTAGATTACAGGACAATGCATTGAGCAATATGAAATGTGTATGAACCTCATGGAATGCGTCATTATCTTTCTGCTGCTAAAATGAACACACATTAAGCTTCTGATGAGGGCAGCTATATGGAAACATTAAAGTCAAACTCTCCTGTGTTCTGATCACCAGCTGAACTCACAGTGGGAGGAAGGACTGGAACAAAACCAAATTATTAATTATAGCTTCTGTCATCTGGGGATATGTTGTCATCCAGAGAGGGGGTGTAGATATGTTAAAAATAAGTAACATTTTTTTATCTCTGTTTTCAGGAATTCATAAATTAAAGTCATTAGAGCCTGTGGCATTGTTAGAAACTCTTTCCTGCATAATTGCACAGTGGATTCATGAGAGAGCAACATTTTTTGTGTGTGGCTATGAAGATCCAGGAATAGCCTCTGCTGGAACAAAAATACATGAGGCCGATGGGACCAAGTTTGACATGAGACCTCACTGGATACAAGTTTGAAATATTTTCTGTTGAGAAGTAAGACTAACTCTGAATGTGACCCAGTCTATGCAATATTTCTCACCACATATCAAAATACTGGACCTCAAGTTCTCTCAGGTATGCTGGGAGATGAAGTCTCTGTGCTCTACATCGACATCTCCTAACAGTCAGTTTGGCATTGAGCACCTCCACAGCAAACACTCAAATACAGTTCAATATGTGAACTACTCCACTGATTCATTAGTGATGCAGTAAAATATCATTCAAATAATCCTAGAATTTTACTCAACAGAAGCTGGAGCACATAATTCTTGGACAATATGTTAATACAATAAATTTTACAGCATTATTTGTCTTATATTTGTTAGAAAAAAATCCCTGATTGGAACACTTCCAAGAATCTTCAATGACTGAGTTAGCTGATGTGACATCTAGAAGACACCTAGCAGCATCCACCTGCCAGTCAAAGTGGCCACTCCCTAATGTTGCCTAACTTTAAGCGTTAATGTAAAGTAAAGTAAAGTAAAGCTGTTACATTATTTGTTTCAGTGAAACTTGGCTTAATCCTGGTATACCAGGCACCATAATTCAACCAGTTGATCAAGAGTTGCTGTGATAGTGAGAATATGAAAATGCCATCGTGTTCCTGCTCACTGAATTTGAGTTATTGGAAATGCCGACAGCACCTCCTACCAAGGGCGTTTATTTTGATTACCACAGTGAGCCAAACCACTGACGTATACAGAGGCAGCCTGTCAAATCTTTGCAAAGACTTGAGATACTTATAGGGTAGAGGATTTAATCTGGTATCTGATAAACAGTTTTCATCAGGCCCTTAAGATGCTGTCAGAACCTGCTTCTGACAGGAACAATGCAAGTGAGCTGATACATACTTTGTATGTACATACATTAATTACAGGGGAAGTGCAAAATAATGTCTTATTCTTATTGGAGTATCTGAGGGGTCTACCACATCCAACCACTCCAACAGAGCAGTCAATGCATCTCATTAGTGCTTTGGTGCTGTGTGTTCATTTAGGGGGATGTGATGAGATTAAGGATCCAACTAAAACACAGTCAGTCTTCCCCTTGCTGTCTCCCTGTTTCTCCCTGTCATCCAAATAAGCAAACAAGTGACTCATTAAAATTACAAAGATTAATTTCTCCAAATTAATTGGATGGATCCCACAGAAAGGGGCATCCTGGTACCCTGATGAATAGTGAACTATCAGACTACAAGCTTCAGTCAGCCTGAGGAGCAGCAGTGCAACATAAAGGAGCCTCTTGGTATCAGCTGCAGAGGTCTTAACAACTACACCGCACACAGTGTGGTATCAGATCAGCTTCCTTTAAGATGCATCTTATTTTACAGTCCTGAATTCACCTTCACCTTAAGATTATTATTTCTCACAGCTGCTGCTGATTCTGCTGCCTCAGGAAAAGCAGAAAATCCACATATTAAATTCAGACACCCAACACATTTCTTGCTCCTGTCTGCTCCCAGCTGTTGCTTTCTCACAGAAATCAGACCAAGGGAAGCAGAAAACAATCACAAACCAGACATTTAGTGGAGTCAGCAAACAAATGTTAAACTATAAGGAGGTTAAAACTGGTGATGAAATAATTATGACAGTGAAATGAAACACTGTAACTGTGTAACCACTGTAACCACACTGTGTTGAAATAAAGTAAAAGGAAAAAGTTTGAGTGAGAAAAAATATCAGCTCCTCAAAGTGAAAAATAAATCGGTTGTCAATCTAGAGAGTGTAATTGTGTATTTGTGGAGGTAGACCAGGACGAACATGAGAACATCATGGGATGATACATAAATAAAATAGTGTCAGATAACCAATCACCCATGTGTAATAGGGGGAAAGCACACAGACCTGTGACATGTGAGGGTGAGCTAGTTTTACCAGAGCTGTCAATATTAAAGCACAAACTGTCAAACTGTGGATCCAGTCTGACTCAGGCAGGATGATGAAACATGTTTGAAGTAGAGATCAGAAATGTCTCTGGAGAGGGATACAGGCAGTGTTCCCAGAATGTGGAAATTCCAAATATTTCTGGTCTTGTTGTTAGTTTGTAGTTTCACTAACTACAATTAACATCCTCTTATTTATGTCTTCCTGATTTCTGATCTTCTGTAGTACAACACTCCACTTGATATTAACCAATCAGCTGTCACTTAGCTCTCCTGCAGTGTGGCTGTTGGAGCAGCAGCTCATTAGCAGAGAAGCTGATTATGTGAGAAGAGGCACCAGTGCAGTGTGTCTTCAGAGGCAGAAATTCATGTTTCCTCAAGTGGGAAATAGGAAGCTTGAAAATATTATGTAAGCTGTGAATAATTTAAATATAACAAGAAACCTGTTGCTGATATATTCAACATTATATCAAGTGTTCATGATCATTTGTTAGTTTCTCTCTGTGGAGCTTCAGCACATGAGACCTTATGGTACAGGTGAGCTGTTTGAAAAATGGGGGATATAAATTAACTTTACCACTCTGCTCATTTGTACTTAAGACTAAGCAGAGGGTGCTGAGTTCATTAGTTGAGTGCCAGCAGCAACACAAAAGCAGAAGGAACACAAAGGTTCAGTGGAATCATCAAATGAATAAGATGAGACTGTAGATAAAAAACCTCATTCCCCTCCTTTATGAGGCAGAAAATATTAATCTTACACGCTCCAGTCTACTCAACTCTTTGAATGAACACAAGGTTCAAAGCTTCTGACCCCTGGGTGTCCTCATTCATAGTTCATTTAAGGCCCACAGTGTTTCTGTTCTCTAACTACGCTCCAGCTGTCAGTGAGAAAAACCTTCAGCTCAGGTTTTACAGATTTTCTTTAATGTTATTAATTTATGAACTGTGCAGATTTTAAACTTTGTGATTCTTTCGTAATACTTCAGAACCTCAGGGTGGGCTTTAAGTTGTTGGAGATATTATTTTTAATACTGTGTTTCTGAGGGTAAGTTTTGATCATAGTGTTAGTAACTCACACTGTAGACTAAGTAGGCAGAATAAATGAGAGATAAGAAAAATAAGAAGATACTTTACAGTAAGCAAGAATTAAACAAGACATAACGAGTAAGCAGTGGTGGGGTGGGAATAAGTAAATACCACATCTAACATAAGTGATGCAACCGTTTGTCACAGTTAAGAGACTCACAGCTCGTCTGCCCTGAAGAAATCTAACAGATAATCCCAGGATTCCAGTCTGCTGAAGGCAACTCATGAAGCTATCCATTAAATCTGCTCTCACTCTGTTCTGGAGGTGAAACCAACAGGGAGTCTTCAGACAGCTCCTGCTGAGCTTTAAGAAGGAAACTTGTCAGAAAACTCTGCAGCTCCTTTTGAATGGAAATACGAGCAAAATTCTGAAGTACAGTTGACACTAACTGGGACATGCTTTGCACTGGTCCATAGAAATGATCTCCTCTGTCTGTGATTCAGCACCATGGACAGAAACAGTGTTGTTCCAGAGCACATGTACATGTTCACTACAGTGAAAACACAACTTTGTGGACAGCATATACGAGTTGCATTACATTTTATTCATATTAACCACCTGACAATTGAGTAAAAGCAGAGGCAGCACTCACAGATACTTTCAGACATAGTAACAGAGGATGACAAACACTCATATAAAGCTGAGTGGACACAAACACTCTCTCTGTGTCTGTAACCTACAGACCTGAAGAACCATGAAATCAAATTGCATTGCACTGATGTCTCAGAGGAGCGACACATTTTATCAGTGTGTTGAACCAGATAGAGGCCGGAGTATGTGAGTATTACTTCATACAGAGAGGGTCAAAGGTCATTCACGTAGACCATTCTTCACAACAGCAGAGTGAGAGGAAATATCAGCCTGTGGCCTGAATGTTTATCACTTAATATCCATGCACACTTCACACACACATCTATTGTTGTTGTCTTATTTGCAGGTAAGGAAGGAAAACGGAGCCACAGCATTGGATAATCCAGTTAATGTATCCTACTGACAGCAGTGGAGGTTTAAAACAATCACCAGTGGGATACACAGATCTTGTTGTCATCAGTTCTAAACTATATGTGAATTTTTTGTTACAGAGACTTCAGTATGATGTGAATTTAGATCAAGCACATACTTGTGCACACACCCAAACCCACACGTGAAGTCACAGAGCAAATCTACTGCAGCTGATTATCGACATTTGTTCAAGAAGCCAGAACAGAGAGACAGAGGGACAGAGAGTGAAACATTACACCTCCCTTTCTCTAGAAGGTGTCTCCTGAACCTAAACTCTGTCATTTAAATTTGACTGTAATCTTATACTTTTTCTAGTAATACTTCTATTGATGTTAACTTTATGATTGTGTTCTGACCTGCCTGGCTGTGCTTCATTGTATATTCTACTTTCAGAGGAACTGGTCAGTGAGACGTTCACTTACTTCTTTCCTCTCACGATATAATCCTGCTCTTGCACAACACAACTCTCAAAGAAAGCTTCATTACATGTTTCTTTTCAATCAATCATCCTGCTAGATACACACATCCAAGTAAAGGCTGAAACAAATTAATAACACAACATATTTGTTTCAGCATTTGAATATCTATTAATATTTAAATCATGTTTTCTTTGGTTTCTTATTTATGAATCCTGTCTATCCCACGTTGGCTGACTTAGAGATGTATTTAACAGACGATCTTAGAATTGTGGATAGAAAAATTAAAACACTAGTCTGTAATTTAATTTAAATGAATATTCATCAACAGCTATTAGCATTCAGTTATACTGTTGCCAGTCCTTTGTGGAAGAGAAGATTCTTCTAATCTCTCTGCTTCATTAGCCTTCTCATTCTCAGATGTCAAACCAAATGAAGCATTCAGTGTGCCTCATTTAAAGTTCACTCCAAAGTGCCTGACCTTACATGTTGAGTGGTAGCCTACACTCATAAATCTCAATTACATTCTAATTTGTATAAAATGACTTTAGACATTGGGATTTATTTTATGTGTAACTCTAAACACGTTTAATTCTAACGTGCTGTAGTGGACTAAGCCTGGACTTTTACCTGGACACACCCTGGGCCCTCAGGTGTGGCCAGTTAACCTAACGAGCGCTAATGAGGAGCAGCAGAGACAGAGCAGACTCTTCAATCACAGTGCCAACAAGATGACACCACAGGGGTCATCACATACAAGATTCACCTGAATAATCAGGTTAACACTAAAAACAATGATTACCAGGTTATGTTACAATTCATCCCTCTCCTCGCTTTTTCCCCTCCCCTGGTCAAACTGTTTCACACATGGCCTCTAAGCAGTCATAGAATTGGGATTTTGATGATGTAGTGGAAGAGAATGATGATCATAAGGAGGAGTCTGTAATGTTGAAGCATTTCATGGACTAATTGCTTCATCAGTCACACAGCAGAGCAGCAGAACGAACAACTGTGAAGAAGTTGAGCTGAAGATGTGACTCTTTTTTACTGGAGACGCTTCCACTGTGTTTATTTAGAGTGTTAGCAGGCTAATTATGAGTTTATAATGTCAACTTACTGTGTGAAGGTTCAGTGCCCGTATTCAAAATGTTAAGTGAATTAATTAAAGCTGAATTAAATTGGATTTCAAAGGATGTGAGTACAGGAAAGGTTCAAGAAATGTAAATATAAAGGAAAACCTAATGGAGTACAAAACAACATGTATGTCATAATCATGTTGTGTACAACATAGTCTTTGGACTGACCACTAGTTTCAATACGAGATACACTCATGGTGTTTCATCCATCAGGTTTCTGTTTTGTAAAAAAGGTCAAATCTAGCCAAATGTATCAACAACACAGAGGTCTGTGTGTGTGTGTGTCGAGTGTGCTTGAGTGTGTGTGTATAGACTCCACAGCTGCTCTAATCTGCTCTGCATGAAGGAAAAACTAATGAGAAGGCAAAGATTCTCACAGAGCCTCTCAAACACTAAGAGCACACTGACTGGAATCCAAACATCATCACCACCACAGTGACGGGGAACATACTGTATGTTTTAGAGCTGAACATTGATGAGCATCCCTGCTGCGTCACTGTGATTGTTGTTAGAAGCTTTATGAACAGGAGAGGGAGGAAAAAATCTCACCAGTTCACTATCAGTGACCCAAAACAAGTTACTGATATTCGGCAGGAAAACGTTCTAGCTTTGATGGTGCAAAAGACAGGAACCTTAGCTGAGTGCAGTTTTATATTCATTTTATTTGTGTCTTCATCAGCGTGTCTATAGGTCCCTCTCTGTATCTGACAGTCTCTCTCTGCAGTGACAGATAGGTGTTTCAGGGCTTCATTACTTTCAGACCTGCTGCAGTTCCATCTCATTCGTTACATGTCATGCTCTCTTGTCTTTAAAAGTAAATCTTGGTTAAAGGCAAAAGAAAATGAGAGTTGGTCGTAATTAGTTTCAGGATGAGTTGCTGTGAGTGAGACGAGATGCTTGAGGAAAGAAAGGAAATAAAGAAAAATACTAAAGACTTCAATGATTTATAAGCTGGAGGATAAACTAGGATGAAATATAACGAATCACTGAAAGATTGCTTGAAGAACTCAAGTGCACAGATAATAATCACTGTTGCCTCAAAAGCTGACTGAGTGTATTGATCACACATGTGAAGAGTGAGGGAAGAGAAAAGAGAAAAAAAGAGAAACAGGAAGTATTTTAATGTGAGACGAAACACACTGATGCGGTTATGAACACAAAAAAGGGCAAGTATTAAACTTGTCTATGAACGGAAATGCTGCAGTCTGAGATACATGGCACAGAGGCAAAGGGATATAAAGCAGCTTTCAGACACAAGACAGTTCAAAGTGCTGAATCTAAAACTAAACCTGCAGGTTCATCAGGAACAGATTAGTGGAGTTCAAAGTCCCTGAACACACAGAGTTATGTTTATGAAGACAATATTTAATACAATATTTAACTAATCAGCTGTGAATGATGGGTAATATTGGTGCCTGGCTCTTCAGCATCAGTCAGCCCTGACAGGTTCAAACTGAAACAAAGAACAGCAACGAAGCCAGTTCTAATCAGCTCCAAGAATCTCAAACATTTTAGCAAAGCAACATGTTTCTCATGCAGCTGCTCCTGGAACCAACAACAACCTCAGTCCTTCAGTTGAAACTAAGAGTCACACCTGTGCACCCTTATCTCTGCAGCAGGATAAAGGCATGGACTCAGATTAGTGTCTCTGGCAAGTCACAGAATGAAAGCACACCACATCAGCTGATCATCAGCAGATCAGAAGCAATCGTGTTCAACACTTGTGAAATATCAGAGTTGTTCTTACTGTCAGTTCTGAAGATCACTGTGATGCAGCAGGTTGTCTTTCTCATCCAGCCGTCATGACATAAACACACACACAAAACAGACACACACACACAGACACACACACAATCGGCTGTCTTACCTAGAAGAGACAAAAAAGAGAAGACAGACTGTAAAATATTTTATCCATGATATCATCAACACCAATATCATTCATTTATTTTAGCTGCAGCCATGAGTCCCACTGTTGGCCAGTCACAACTTATGATTTATGGCAATATTGGTCTCAATGGTCTGATGATGTGGGAACAAATGGATGTAAAACTTCTATCAGCCTTTTTTAGTGTAAAGGCCGACATTATCTGAGCCTGCAGAGTCAATTGTTCTACCTGCTCCCTGACAGAGAGACACCTTCAGCCCATCTCTCCCCACAAGAACCAAACACCTGCTGATTCTGCTGCCTCAGAGGGGAAATCCAGTCAGGTGAGTGTCACAGAGTTAGCCTGTGTCCTATAGAGTATGCACACATGCGACACCACCACTCTAAAATAATTAAATCAAGCCAGCTAGAGGAGGAGCTGCTTGTATTTTTAGCTTTTGATGATTTTGCAATATATTGTTTAACTATTTACAACTTGCTGTTGCTCCTCACCTCAAAATGGAAATTGATCTCTGAGACAAACTAATGCTGCTTTAATTGTATGTAATGAAGTCTTTTGATGCACACATAGCCAGCTTGTTTTGGTGTCAGCTGAGAATCATGGAGAATTGAGTTACCCCACTTGCTTCACTCTCATAAAGCTTCTCTTTTTAACAAATCAGTGATGATAAATCAGTAGTCAACCTTGTTAGAGGAGGACACAATGGGTCAAAAATAAATGTGATTGCTGTGATACTCAGCAGATGAAGAGCACTTACCGTCCGTAAGAAAAGAATGAGAAAATATTGTTCTTTTAATGAGAAGTAAAACGACTCGACCAAAGCTGATTTAACGGAGTGAAGCAGAAGCTGCTCCCACACAGGGACTGATAGACAGAAATGAACACTACAAGATACAAGTGATACTTTTACATGCAGAAAATCAATTTTATTTACATTACACCTTCAGATGACTTTAAACCACCAAAGACATTTCAAATAAACGTACACATGTCCACATGCGAAAAACTTCATACTGAACAAGAAGAGACAGTTGTTTCTCTGTACAGTAGAAGACAAACTGCTCAGTGATCCTTAAAACCTGAACTTAATTCTTTCTGACCAACTGCTGAACATTTACATTTTTAGAGTCACAACTGGCATAAAGTGTATTGAAAAAAAAAATTGCAAATTTGAAAGACAAACATGTGACACATTGATTTGTGTGCCATTTCATGTGTTGGCAGAATTGGATTCCTCATTATCTGGCTTGGGAAATATTTTATACACAATACACAAAGCCAAGGTTGTGCACAAATTAAAAGTAATTTACCAAACATTTTGAGAGGCACAGAAGAAATATAAGAGTCCTGCTGAGTATAATTACAGATAGTGTATCTGGGCATCTTCGGAGATATTAAATAAAGGGAACAAAAGAACACAGAGACAGCAGCCATGAGGATTTTACTCTGAGATCTGCACATTCCTGACTTTTTCAAAGCTGACTTTTATGCTTTTGTAGGCTTGCGTAACATCTCCTTGTGTTACCTACTGAAATTATCAATTTGAAATTGTGATTCCCTTACTTTCATGTTCAGGTATAACATAAAAAGTTTATTTTCTTTCTATTTAACAGTCCCAAATCACTGGAGAAGCATGGGGATGGAGTCCACCTTCACTATAAATTCTGACCCCTGGCTGTTTTGATACATAGCTAATGAGTAATGTCTAACCAACAGTGTTTCAGTACTTCACTCGCAGCACTGGATATTTGTGGGTTAGAATCGCTAAGCTTAACAGACATTAAATCAACCCAGACGGGGGGCCTCTGTGCTGTGACTGACAGAAGGAGAATAAAAAAGCCTCCTCATCCTCGTTCATGCCCCTGGTGAGTGAGCGCATGGTGGGTTGGCAGAGTCTGACAGAGAATAACAGGGAGCGTCACTTTTAAAGGAGTTTAAAGAGTTGGACTACAGAGGCAGGAAACACACTGTGTGGGCTTCTGAATACAGGTTTTTTGAACTGAACTACAGTTATAGACTCAATAGATCTTAGATCCAGGCTCTTAGTCAGCACCATGGACAGAGACAGAGCACGGACAGTACAGTGCTCAGCTCACTGAAACAACAAGGTTCTTCAAAGAGACAGATTGAAAGCAAAGCAAAGAATTTTTTAGCATTAACAATGTTTTGCTACAACAGATTTGGGACTCTCATTAATTCCTAGAAAACTTTGACTAGAATCACTCCGACATAAAGTTTCAAAGCTGTTCATACATATAATGTGAAACATTTTGTTTGTTAATATACTGAAAAACTGCATCCAAAACAAAAATTGTCCTACAGCTCGTCCCCCACAAATTCCTTCAGATATTGTTGCAATATAGCAACTCATTAGTTTCTGATGCCATGTGAATGCAAACTTGTTCCACAAAACAACGTATGAACCCAGAGCCATGAAAATGACCCCTTACTGTATCTCTAGACCTCTTAGGCAGCGACAGCCTGTACAGCACACTTCACCTAAACCCAGCAGCACTCTGGACATCCTGACCTGCACACAGACAGCATGCTCCGGCTGCCTCATTCTCAAAGTCAGAGTAGCAGAGGGGAGAAAACCTTTCCTTTCGACTAGAAGAAACCAACTTTCAATTTCCTCATCATTCCCCTTAACATGTTTCTCACAGGAGAAGTTTTTACTTGTCACATAGCTCAAAAGTCACAGGTGTAATTAAAGACATTAACAAGGTGTCTGTTCCATTGTGGTGTCTCGTTTAGCATTCATTGAGCTACATACACATTAACAGAACTCTGGAGCTGGTGAAGCTAAATGAACAAGCCCTCGTTAGTGTGATTAATTACACCTGTGACTTTCCTGCTGTCACATATCAAAACATCATTGAACAGTCTCCCACTTTCATGCCACACACAACTGCTGGTAAAAATATTCAATTTTTCCAACAGTTTTCCAACAATAAATGTGAAAACTTCTGTTATTCTTAATGCTTTTTTTTTTTAAGAACCCACATTATTTTAAACACGACATATGTGTTACAGTAAAGCCAGTAAAATGGTTTTCTTTTTCCTTCAGTCATGTTTTCACACATCATGTCGGTAGTCAGTGTTAAAACCAAAAAATAACTTTCCTTCTTTTTGGCTCACCCTGTTCCCTGTGTCTATATTCCTTGCCTGCTTGACTGACAGCTTCTGTGTGGTGCATGTCTGCAGTAAAAATAGCTGCATGACTCTCCCCTCCTCGCTTGTCAGGAAAAAGAAATGTGGGAAATCCCTATAATCTGGAGATCTACAGCCTCACACTCTCTGCTCAGAGAGGTCAGACAGACCTTGAAGAGACTGTGTGATGTGCAGGGTTGCGTCAGTATTGCATGTCCAATAATTAATATGTAGAATGAGTAAAGAGCAGCATAAGAGTGTGAGAAGATGAACAAATGAAAGTCAAGCTCTAAAGTGAAACATTGTCTTGTTGTGTGAGGAAAGAATATACACATACTGCACTGCTCTCATTTAAGAGAAAAGTTGAGAACAAACTTGAGAGACTGAATGACTTTGTGCTGAAGAGAAAGACGGGAGAGAACTGGGAGGAGGATGAAGACAGAAAGGTGAGAGGGTCATAACAAGCTGCAGTCATGGAGGAAGAAATAGGAGTTTTGAAACTTGTCATGAAGACTGTGAGAGACAAAGACAGAGCAGATGAGGAGACAGAACACATCTGTAAACTCCCACAGACAGTTCAGCATGAACAGCAAACATCTGTCCTCAAAGTGTTGGAATATCAGGAAGAGACGACATTCAGTTCATACAGATTTTTTAAGTTTACTTTTGAAGTTTACTTTTTAAACAATAGTTTTGTCCTTCATGAAATCTTTTGTAACACAAACTTCCATCTAAAATAAATGTATCAGCCAGTTTTCTTGATGTTGAATCACCATATCTCCCCTTCAAAGAGCAGTAGAACATAAATTGTTCCAATGTACAGTAAATGTGCCAGTGTACACACACATACCACAATACTGTACTATTTGTCATAAATATTGAAGTTTTGAAACAGCCTCAAGCTGAAAGCGCCATGTGTTTCTATTTTATGTGTGTTGTGTTTTTGGCTGAACGTGCGTGTTCGTTCAGACAGGACAAAAGGCTCATATGTTGGCAGTCTGCCCACTGAACACCATTATTAGGGGTGCTAAGAGGGATACTGGCTCCTCCAATATACATGTAGTGTAAAGCACTTTGAGTGGTCTGACAACTAGAAAATGAGTGCAGTCTATTTACCAATTTAAAGTATAGAGTGTAATAACTCCATTTTCACATTTGAATGTTGGCTTAATGTTTGCATCAAGCTCAGTTTTTTCAAGATACATCCTGTAAATGTTTACAAAAAAGCCCATTAATCTCATCTGTCTTTAGAAAGATAACTTGTTACTTCACATTAAAGTAAAACTGGATTCAACAGCCTTAATATCTCAAATGAACAGCTGCTTGGCTGCTCAGCTGTGCTTACTGCACACACGCACACCCTGCTCACTTACTGCTGTGCAGAAGAGGAGGGATGCTGCCTCCAATGTAATCACAGCTCCGTCAGCAGTGTGAAATATAAACAGCCCTTATGGGAGCTTTCAAACATCCCCTTGACTCCATTAACTCCAATATGTAACTGATAGAGAATGTGTGATAGAGCGCTCAAGAGGCATAGAGGTATTTTTATGAACATGTCCTGCATCTCAGTGGACTGGTTTGAAAAAGCCTCCATTGTTGTGGCAAAAGGTCAAAATCTACTTTGAAACCTTCATCTGTTGTCATGAAGTGTGATTCTGGACTGACCATCAGGAACAGAGAAGAGCTCATATTTCTAGCAGTGGAGTTGGATGTGTGTTTGTGTGCCTCTGTGTGTGAAAAAGGGGTCATTGTTTGGGGGGCTGTCCACTTGTAAAGAGGCTTTTAGCAAGTAACGCAGCTGTTGACTCAGTGTGTCGCTGAGGCAGAACAACATCAACACACTGCTGCTGATCCAATTTATAATTTTCCCCAGAGGACTCAAAAGACACACTGCGAGGCCTTTCCAGTAACAAGTCTCTCTCTCTCCAGATGCTGCTGGAGGAGATGTTCAGTTACTGGGAGCTGTCTATCATTTCCTCTTTCCTCCCTGTGTTAAACTCGAGCAGAGAGGTAGAGCTGTGCTTCAGTCGGGGCCGAGATGATTCAGTGGGAGGTCTGAACGAAACCTGACATTATGGAAATGTGCAGGTACCACCTGCATGTGGAACAGCTGGACTGGAGAATTAAACACACGTGTGAATTGCAGAGTAATTTTGGGAAAGGCACTGTTACTGATGGTGGCAATAAAGTGGTAACATCACTGAGCCCAGTGGTTCAGTCATGCATCTCCAAAAGGTTTCACGTTCTAACATTGGCCATTGTATTTTCCAATTCATTAGCACAGACGAATTGTCTCAGTATTGCAGAGGAGACAAGAGATCCCTTCTGAAACTGTGCTTGTACGATTGACGCTAGACTTTCTGCTCCAGACGGATCTTACAGGTGGAAGTTTGATGGGTCTACAGATGCTTCACTGACACATGAAGTACAACACGAGCAAGTTTACTTTGCTGTTGAACAAAACTCTGAGTTATGAGAATATTTTACCACAGCAGCTCAGATGACTGACTTTGGCTTTGAAGGAGACAAAGAAATGCAAAGTGGCAATTAAATTAGAAAAGTTGTTTTAAAAAACAACTGTAGAAAAATGTGTTCACTGGACTCTAACAATCTTCTCCAGGGAGGAAACTTTCAGTTTATTCATATTGGTGTGTATTTGAAGAAACTCCCTCAAATACACAACAATGGGGTTGAAATTCAAGTCTAAACTCATTAAAATGTAGAGATAATGGGCCTCATTTACGAACAGTGCGTACGCACGAATCTGTGCTTGAACTGTGCGTACGCACGTTTGACGCACAAATCTGGGATTCATCAATTTGTTCTTATCTAAATTTCTTCGTACTCTGCGAACAAATGTAGAACTCCCTCAGACCATGCGTACGCACAAATGATGAAAGAAATGTCCTAGGAAATGTTAACACACCCTTTTAACTAAATGCATACTATATTAAAACTTCATTTATTGAAAAAAAAGGCTTTAATAGACAACAATAATTGAATTTACTAATGTATGGACCAAACGTAAATGCCGTGTCATCCTCATAATTTATTGTCATATAATTAAAACTTCAATTATAGCAGTTGAGTTAGTTTATTAAGTTTACAATAGAGTAGACCATATGAAAATGTTCATATTGAAATGTAACACTTTTGTTACAATTGTTTCTATTTCTGCTGATGTGAAATTTTTCTTTTTACCTTTTGAGGCCATCTTTCACGTTCTTTCAGCTTCTCCATAACACCGCTCTCTTCATGCGGTACCAAACAGATGTCCTTATATAGAGAAATAGAGGCGTGGCAGTATGCTGATTGCAGATCGCGGACACGCGCCTGTCAATTTAGAATGGTTCTAATTTACTAACATACGCACGGTGGTGAGAACAAAATTGGCCGGTACGCACGTGTCATAAATCCGACGGTGATTTTGCGCAAGTACTTATTTTTTGCGGACAGTAACAACATTTCTGCGCAGATATTAGTGAATGAGGCCCAATGTCTCTCAGTTGTCACTTCTGCTCGAGTTTGCTTTTAAATATTTGTATATAAGGCTGTATGTCACCTCTCTTGGCTAAATAATTTGACACAGTCGTGATTGACCCGCTGATGAAAGCTCTTTCATGTGCAGTATATTCTTTAGTGTCACAAAAACTGCATGTTGAGTCAACATGCTCAGGAAAAAAGTATCTGCTGCATCCATCACCCAACAGTGACTGGTCTAACAGAGAAAGGAGTAACATTTTCTTAAGCCTCTGTTTAGCTGTGAGCAAACATTTACAATAGCCAAACAAAAAAAGTAAGATTGATGACTCACAGACAGTAAAACATTTATAAGAAGACATGTGTTGTCCAGATAGGAACAAACAGCCTTAAACACCAGCGAGGACAGTTTGCTGTCAGAGGGAGGTCCAAATACAAACCTGCAATTACTGCTTATAGACAAAGGTGTTACCTCAGGAACGAAACTGAGATTGCAACAACAAGTGAATTAAAAAGTATCTTCATCTCAATAAGAAATGGATGGCAGCAGTCTCTCTATACGCCCTGATCACTCCTGGGGCTCCTCTGGCAGAGAAATAACATTCTGTTTGCAGTTTACCAGCCAGACTATACAATAGTAAGTATGTCATGTAAACCTCAGATTTTAATGGTGAATGGTTTTAAAGCTGTCTCTGTCCGAAAAGTCGACAGCTCCCCTGATGTTAGCTGTACCACAGTTCACTAAATGTTGCTTGCTTTGGCAACCATGCATACTGTGTGTACATTTAAATGATCTGCTGCTAAATAAGGAATGGCTTCACACACACACACACATCTCTGAGCAGCACTGTAACAAATCAAACTGTATCATCTGTTGTCTTAGTGCAGCGTTCAGTGTTGACATGTGTAGGAGCCTGGTGATGTTGGAGTCACAGATGTTATAGAGACAAACAGCTGGGAGTTAGGTTGGAGTGTAAACGTGCTGAGGAAATGAACTTTAAATAAAACTAAACTGCTCCATAGAGACTTTATTGTATAACAGAACTGAAACTAACGTTATTAAAACCTGAAAACTGATGGGAGAATTAAACACTTTAATGTTCTATAAGCAGAACTGCTCTGTGATGAGAATCATGCTCTGTTTCCATGGGAACTTTATGGATGACTGCATCAGTGTTTTATCCAGTAGCTTCATTAATTACAATTATTCAAATGACTGAACTTTGTGTCAGTGTTTTTCCCAAGACAGGACTACCATCAAATGTCAGATGTGTGTTAAATTCCAAGAGAGAACTAAATGTTCAACATTAATGAAAAGACATCAGACTCAGTA